>NC_092464.1:47869641-48504049 GCF_047495875.1 Pithys albifrons albifrons | reverse complement strand
ATCCCTGGAGGTTTTTCAACTGAGATTGGCCGTGGCACTGAGTGCCATGATCTGGTAAAGGGACTGGAGTTGGACCAAGGGTTAGACTTGATGATCTCGGAGGTCTTTTCCAACCCAATCAATTCTATGATTCTATGATGCTGTTTAAAGGGTGGACACACCTCAGTGTACTCCAGAGCAAGGTTTACAGAGATCCTTTCTCTTTCCCTAGGCCCTGGCCAGCATCAGTCATGTTGCCCATGTTACAGTGACAACTAAAACAGCTGATGCAAAGTGTGCATTCAGGTAGGCTTCCTATTATCCAGGTGACTTCTGCTGCATGGAATAAAGAACAGATGTATCTCTTTTCAGTGCTCTTACTAAGGCTAGGGTAAGGGTAGTTACAAGAAAGACCTGGAATGTGAGAAAACATAGTTTGAGTGATTTTTATTTCAAATTGTAAAGGTAAGCTTTAGCTAATCAATATATTTTAAAAGTTGGGGGTGAAATGGACAGAGAATCTTACAGGGGATTCTATTTCAGCAGCTAATGTAGGGTAAACACTTGTCTTTTTCTCTTGTTTCAGGGTGAAAGGCTGTATATATACATGGGCAGCATGTTGTGCAAATTTCACAATTTGTATGAAATCACACATCTGTATAACTTGCTGAAAGACCTACATGGCTGAGAAGTCTCTTATGCTCAAAATCCTGTTACAATCAGAAATTAAACAAATATTATAGTAAAGTGAAGGATTTCTTCTTAGTATAACTGAAGTGTAAAGTCTAGTGGAAGAATTGTTTTTAGGCCATGTATAGATTTCTAAAGAAAGATAAAATGCAATAATCCTGCCTTTACAGGAAAAGCCTCAGTAATACCATTTCAAAACACATATGCCATTATCTACCTCTTTTCCCTTATTCCCACTCCCCTTCTGCCCCTCTGTGCCCTAAAATCAATGAAGACAGTTCTCCTCTAGCAGAAAGGTGGGTGGAGGGATTGTAGCTGATTCTCAGTGGCCCAGATTCTTTGCTGGAAGGAGTGTGATGATGATGGGATTTCTTTTGTCTTCTTCCATTGTTGTCATCTATCCAAGTCTGCCCTCCACTAAATCTAGATGTTTGACAACTTTTTATTTTCTGCCTAGAGCTTCTTACAGTGATGGAAAAATTAAAGCCCCTCCCAAACCCTGTGCTGGAAACCAAGGAACTCAGATCACGGTAGGTTTTTGTGCCTGTTTTCTTTTGACTCTTTTTCTGTTCCCTGGTTGTTTGGCTCGCACCAATTTTATTGTATGGTATGTGACAGTATCACCTTGTAGAGTATTTTTTAAATTATGTTGTTGTTTGGTTTTGTTGGGTTTTTGCTCTTGTTTTCTTCACCAAAGACAACAATGTAAATTTCAGAAGATCCTCTTTTTTTTTTCTCTTTTTTTCTTCATGGGGATGGCATAGTCATTTACTATCAAAAATGTTTCATAGTCCTTCTCGATTGCTGAAAACCTCAGTGGACAGTTGGGGTTTACACAAACCTTGGAATATGGAAGGGTGGTCTGAACTGTATGAGCCAGAGGGGGAAAATGAGGGCTGGTGCAGAAAACTGCAACATCAATGCTGGTTTTCCAGTCATAGCTTTGTTTTTCAGTCAAATCTTGCATATATCATAGCAAGACTTGAATGTGAGTTGTTGGGATTATGATTGGCATTAGGATTATGAAGACTAAGGAGCTTGGAATGGGAAGGAGTGTGCATGCTGTACATTATAGAGTGGGAAGGGGAAGCCTGGCCTAGGAGTCTGCAGATGTGTCTCTTGCAGTGGGAGCACATGCCCAGCAGACTTCACATGTCAAAGTTTAGGATAATGTCACTTGAAAAAAGAAGCTGGGCTTTAAATTTCTGCCTTTCTCAGTAGAGCAGAAAAAAATTTGCATCTTGTTTAAATAAATAGTGACCATGTACAGTTTAAGCTGCTGTTGTAATTACATTAACAGCCTTGAGTGCAGCAACTGTTACAACAGTTGTTTGCATTTCATTAAAACACAGTATAATCAGGGACTCTATTGTCATTGTCAGTAGAAGGTATATAACTTTCACTGAAGAGGGAGCTGTAGAGCTGTTATTGGTAAAAATACTTATATACCAAAATACTTGAAAGCCTTTCTCTTAATTTGCATTTTTTTAGGTGAGTCTAGGGAGGTGAGGAATAATTTGAATGTTGATCCTTCATAAACTTAAGTATTCTCAGAAAATTTATATATAAAATTAAAATTAATAGGATTGATTTAGATTAATTATATAGTAAGAGAGGATTTTTAAAGTTATTTGTAATTGTGATCTTTTCCTCTGTAGGTTGAAGATCTCTTTTACAATGTAAACACAAGGAGGAAAGCTTTAAAAAATCCAAATGAAGAATATGCAAAAATACTAGAAGTTGTTAGCAGGTAAACTAAAATGGGAAGCTCCAATTTTGTAAGCTGCTGTGGGGAGTACTGGGGTGTTTCAGAGGGACTTGCATGTATGTGTTTGGTGTAATTTTTTTGTTGCTGGTTTTGTTTGTTAAGCTTTTTTTAACTGTTTGTTAGTGTGCTGTGTCAGATAACAGTTCATATGATTTTGTATGAAAAATTCAGAGGAGAAACAGAGTATTCTATTTGTGACTATTAATTATTTGTAAGAATTCCAGCAAAGAAGCGGTGACAGACCTGAATTTCAAATGCACTTGGGCTGAACAGAATCCATGTAAAAACTGCGCAGGAGCATTGAGACTTGGCTGAATTCAGAAAAGCTGAGTGGCAATTTCACATCTCCAAAAAAGAGTAATACCACTTTAGCTACTGGATTTTCCCTTCCTGGGCCCCTTAGTTACACCTTTTGCCATGTACAGAGGCTTTGCAAGCAGGATCTACACTATCTAAACAAAAGAACTGCTTTACACTTTCAGAAAATGCAAAAGGCAGCAAAGAGTAGCAGGACTCTGTACCAAGGGTTTGCTTGTTCTGCCAGTGAGCTATTGAAGAGTCTCTACTGGTCAGGCAGATTTCAACCAGGAGGTGGAGGGTCAGGTCCTGCTGCTCTGTGAAACAGCATGATCTGAACTCTTGCTGAGTTACAGACTTCCAGCTCATTGGTTGTTTTATTTTCATTGGGATTTTTCTATTATTTAATTTTGAGGGTTTTTTTCCTCTTGAGTTTTTGAGTTTCCAGTCACAGCAGTCTGTCCTCTGTGTGCATTTTTACATTTCTCATCTTGCAAGGTTCTATGGGATGGGTTTTTTTCACAATGCAGTAACTTCCCTAAAAGTTTGAGCCAAGGTTACACAACTATCGTGATACCTGAACTCCACAGACACAGTTACAGCGTCCCTTTAATAAGGCTTTAAAGGGCCTTATTAAAGGCCTTCTTCTTCTACCTCTATCATTAAATAAATCACTTGACTGCATCTGGTTTTATGGGTTTTCTGGTAATATATTTCATGGTCCTCTTCATCCTAGGTTACAGTTACTAGAGAAATGGTGAAACAAGGGCAGAAGAGCTTAACTATGTTTACATTAAGGCTTTTTATTCACTTCTGCACAGGGATATACTAACTACAAGAAAAGCTTTACACAGGACTATATTTCCACACAGTTACACACAATTCTAAAAGCTACACACACCATGCAAACGATGTAACATCAACAGCTATAGCCAATTATTAAGTAATATATATTTCACAAAATTGCTAAATCTAAACAGTCCTTATGCAACTTATTTTACCTTTTTAAAAAGAGTTCTTAAGATGTGTTCTTGTATGGGGCTTGTGCATGCTTCATCTCTCACTTCTGCACCAGCTCAAGGTCTCTAAGACAAATTCCATTCTTATCTTAGAAACTGGAACCTGCAAACTTGTTGTTGGTTCACTAGCCTGAAAATGCATTTATCCCAACACACAACTGTAGTGTATCAAAGCTCAGCCCTGGGATCACAGACAGCTGAGCTCTCCGAGTAGGGGAAGTTAGAAGGGTGAGCTGGCCATTATCCAGATCCTTCTCCATAGTAGTTGAGAGTTGATTCTGATACAC
The DNA here is from genome assembly GCF_047495875.1 of Pithys albifrons albifrons. Classification (NCBI taxonomy): domain Eukaryota; kingdom Metazoa; phylum Chordata; class Aves; order Passeriformes; family Thamnophilidae; genus Pithys; species Pithys albifrons. The sequence goes on along the minus strand of NC_092464.1, from coordinate 48,500,009 downwards.
TGAGGATATTTTGCTGGGTTTTATTTGTTAAACCTATGCAGTGAAACTGAACTAACCAGGTATACAGAAGTTGATCCTTTATTTTGAGAAATAAGCTAAGCTGATCCTTGAATTTCATGTGGTTACAGGTGAGTTATAAATAGAAGACAATTTTTATAGCAGGTCAGTCTACAAAAGCTCAGTTTGGCTCAAATCACATTACTGTCTAACAGGAAGTGAAATTGCTTGCACCCATTAATATCTGCTTTTTAGCAATCAGGGCAAATAGTCTTTTTCTTTCACATACTGGAGACTTACATTTACCTGTTTTTCAGGTATGCCATCCATAACTCTGGCATCAGCTTCTCAGTCAAAAAGGTGTGTAGATAACGTCTCTATAACTTCATTGTTTGTGTATATGTAATGTGTACATCTGAAAATGCCAGAAAATTTGCACTGCATCTTTTGCAACAGGAGGAGAACACAGAGCTTTTCCTTGTACTGAAATACTGAACTGTGATGCAGTTTGGATAGGAAGCACATCAGTTAGATGTGAAGAAGACAAGTTTGTCTGGAGTTTAAAGTTTTCTATATGGTCAATGTTATATCTTGGTTTAGCTTTATGAGTGGTTTCAGCTTCTTTTAAGAGTCTGATTACAAATTACTGTATGAAAAAGGATGGGATAAATTGCCTTCATTTTGAGGCATTCTTGATAATTCTTTACTGAACTGTGTGTGTTCCTCATTTTCCAAGATGGAGTTACTAGCCTGAATAGGTCTGATGCTCTAGCAAATCTTGTAAAACTATGCTGTTTACCATCTATTGCTTTTTTGAGCATAAATAATAATACAAAGACATAGTTATGATGTTATGTTCCGTGCCTTTGTTTTAGAATTGCTGTAGTTTAGTTTAAATATTTCTAAAACTTTGGCCAAAAATGTGACTTGATTCTCGTTTCTGTTCTCTTAAGCAAGGTGATACTGTCTCAGATGTTAGAACCTTATCCAATGCCTCAACAGTGGACAACATTAGGTCCATCTTTGGAAATGCTGTTAGCAGGTATGTTGATGTCAAGTTTCCTTTTGACATGAAGTTTTCTAGTGAATCACCCTCCCTTTTCTCTGTTAAAGATCATGGGTTGTACTAACTTCTCTTGTGTCCTTCAGGGTGGATTGCAGAGAACAGGAGTGCTGCAATGAGAGCTCCCCCCTTGAAGAATGTGTAGCTTTTTGGGGGGTACTGAAAGGAAGTTACAAAGTTGTTCCTTTAATGCACTAAAAGGGAACCATCTGCTTGTAACTTTCTGCAAGCTGAACCTGTGTTCCCTGCAAGTTCCTGGCCTCTTCTGTACCATGAAAATCTTGCCACTTCTTGCCAGTCTGCTATCTAATAAATTTGGAAGCTACTCACATCAGTTTTTCTGAAATTTTGTAGTTTCTTATTTTGCCAAAAGCTACATTAGCTAAGGCTATGTAAATCAGACAGAAAAGTTAAAAACAAATATAACAATAATCTTTTGAACACATATGGGCCACTGTAGGGAAAATTTTCTCTTTGTGAGACTTTCAGCTAAGAATTCATTGATCAAATAAATCCCTTGAATACCTGGATGCCACTTTGATTCTGTTACCAAAGCTACACTTCAGATATAATGAACATAACTTTTCATGGAAAAACCTTTAGGAAGCACAGCAAATTAGGCTGTTTAGTGTTAGGGTTTGTGGTATTGTTTGTATTTCTTTGTTACACATTTGTTTTTGTCTGCCAGGGGTGCTCTTTTGATACAGTTTTTCCTTTGTACAGCTCAGGATAAATTGTCAATTTCAACTTAAATGTTTTGGTCATTTGTTTTCAAACAAAAGTTTTATTTTGCCCAGTTTAAGATGGTGTTATTTTGACTTAAAAAACGAACACAAATAAAAACTGTGCTCAATATATATTGAGGTTGAATTCGAATCCAGTGGCCCTTACATCTTCTTTGTGTTAAATTTAGAAGTTGCCATAATGCATTGCTAGAGAGCTGTGCTTGCAATCTACCACAGTGGGTTTTCCTTGACTAATTAATCATTAAAATTATTAAAACTGTTAGGAAAATAGTTAAGGTTAAGATCTGTGTGCATGATCAAGAGACGAGTTTTACATTTTCATGACTTCTTAACAGCCCACCAAGAAATATTAGACTGACAAAAGTGGACAGAATAGTCCAAGAAAAAGTGTGTTCTTTGCTGGCTGCTGACAATTTTGAAGGGCCCTTGTCTGTCACTGTCAGTGGATACTGTGATATGTTACAGTATTAAAAAGATAATGTGGGCAGTTTTACAGACTCCAGTCGTACAATATTACTAGTTTGCATTTACTTAGGAAGAAGAAATGATGCAGTTGGGATTAAATAATTATTGTAACACAGCAATGAATGTTTGAACTCTCAGATAATAATGTTTTCTTTACCTGTGAAATAAAGACTATATAGATCAGTATATCACTACTTGTGAGTACTGTTTGAAATTTGCATCAGCAGAAGAATTAATTTGTTGTTTGTGTTTCTGTCAAACTTAATAGGGAACTGATAGAAGTAGGCTGTGAAGATGCAAATCTGGCCTTTAAAATGAAAGGTTACATCACAAATGCAAACTACTCTGTGAAGAAATGTATATTTTTACTCTTCATAAACCGTAAGTTTAAAATAAAAGGCAGCATTTTGTACAGTCATATGTTGCTTACATAATTATCAAAAGAACAAAACTTTCTGTAGACGTACAAAATCTATGAGCATTTTTGTAAACATTTTGAAGAATGAGTATTACAGTTAATTGTTGATATTAAAGTGTTTTCCAATTTGTAATGTGCATCATTCTTTGCATTCTGAATAGTGAGAGCAGCTAAGACTGGGCCTAAAGAAACTTAAGCTTTGGAGTATCAAGGTTATAACTTAAACAGGGTGATCTCTCCATTCTGTAAGAACACTATCATGGGATGCAAAAAACCTTGACTGTATTGAAATAATGAAAAGGTAGTCTGGTTATTTTGTTATTTGTGTACAAAAATACTTCAAAATATAAGTCATACTAAGAAAATATTGTCTATTGCTGGTTTTATTTGAAGAATAAATAGTTCTCAGGGAGAAACTGGTATGACAGATACCCTTTGAAGATACCAGATGTGAAGGTGTTGGTCTGAAGGAGCAGTTGAGCAGTGTGCAGTGTGTTTCAGTTGGGCTCTTTGGAAACAGCGTTGTGTTCTGTGTTTCAGATCGGCTGGTAGAGTCAGTCGCTTTGCGCAAAGCCATAGAAACCGTGTACGCTGCTTATTTGCCCAAAGGTACCCACCCATTCCTATACTTAAGGTAAAGTAATAGGAAGAAGTAGCGTTTTAATACTATATTATAGGATGTAGCTAGACTGAGTAGGTTTGAAGGACACTTCTGTTCCTGATAATAGTGTTAAGTACTGCTCTGAGGTAATTAAATCACATTAAAGAAATCTTAAGAAGACAGACCTTATTTTTAGAAGTAGTGAGCATCTGTAACTTCAGCTAAAGTCCCTTCATATTAGTTCATGAGACACTGCAAGTAAAAGATATTTCTAAAAACAGGTTTTTGTAGTTGGAAAATGGAGAGATTGGTTTAGGCTTACCTATGTAAGCTGATCTTGGTGAGTTTGGAATAGTATTTTTTAATGTACTAAACAAAACTGACTGTAATGTAACTTTAGCAGGTTTCAGAATCTTTTTGACTTCTTTACATGGAGTAATGCCCCCAAGCCAGAGAAAATATTGTACTGAAGCAATTTGTGCTCTCTCTGCCATCTGTGGGATATTTTAAGTTAACTTCTTTTAAAATGTTTTCCAGTCTGGAAATAGCCCCCCAGAATGTAGATGTGAATGTGCATCCTACAAAACATGAGGTCCATTTTCTTCATGAAGACAGTATCCTAGAGCGTGTGCAACAGCATGTAGAGAGCAAGTTACTGGGCTCTAATTCCTCAAGGATGTACTTCACTCAGGTGAGAACACGTATGAAGTGACTGCAGGTCTGCACTAGTATAACAATCAGGTATAGATTTACTTTGTCCAATAGTACAATCTATGCAGGGATTGAAAATCATCAGTGTTCTGTGGGTACCTTGAGGTCTTTGCTCTGTGTTTCAGGGATGAAATTGCTTTAGTGTACCAATATCAGCAATGCAACAAAAGAGAGAAAAAAAGTATGAAAACATTTTAAATTCTTTTCTGTCAAGTACATGACCAGTCTTCTTAATTTTACAAGTATGTTGGCCTTCATGTGGTAAATTGGTTTTTTATTCTGCCCTGGTTTATATGAAGGAGTTGTGACTAAGAAAACTGTTCTGTTTGACAACACTTTTAATCTAACAAAAAAAATTCAGGAAGATTTTCTACTCTCTCTTTATGTAGAGCATAGCATAACAACTATGATAATTTATTTTTCCTTTGAGGTAGAGGAATGTTAACTAATGATTTTAACTGCCAAGATGATGATACTCACTCTATCTGGATAGCAGATACAAAGCTGGTAGCCTGTTTAAGCAGTTGACACTGTGTTTTTGAGGTTTCAAACTTGCCTCTGAGCAGTAAGATACTGTGAGAAATGGGGATGATCTTTCTGGTTTTGTTTTCTTTTTTTCTTGTTGTTCAATCTCCTCTTCCTCATATCTGAATGAAGACATTGCTCCCAGGGGCTGACTGTTCTTCCAGCGAGGTTGTAAAATCAGCAGCCAACTCCTCTGTGGGGACCAAAGGAACCACCGATAAAGTTTATGCACATCAGATGGTCCGCACTGATTCCCGAGAGCAGAAATTGGATGCTTTTCTTCAGCCAGCAAACAACCCCTTAAATTCAGGCCCCCCCAAAGTGACAACAGAGGTTATTGCAGGACCTCCAGAGGGTGCAGACAGACCACAGGATGCTGAAATGGAAGAAGTCAGTGATCTGGTTGAAATGGCTGATGTTCAGGAAGAAACAGTGAAGCCTGGAGGGCCGAGTGAGAGTGGGCACTTCTCTCCTGAAACAGTGGCTTCTCGGTAATTGTCATCTTTTCTGAGGTGGTGTAAGGCTACTTATGTCATAGCATGTCCCTGAGATGGTAGATTTCTGTGGTCTCTTTGGACTTCTGTTTTTACAGAAGGGAAAAATTTTTTAGAATAACTCTTCAGGACATTTTATTGAGAAATTTAGTCTGTGAACTGTAAATTACATAAGTTGTGATAAATTTTGTAAGTGAAATGGAATTTTTGTTCATAGTGAAAGGCAGGAGGAGTACAAATAATGACATTAGTTTAGGGAGATCATAATGGTCTGTCTCTCTTTGGAGGCCCCCCCATCCTAATACATGAGAAATTCCATCACTGAATTTTGCAGACATTACCCTAGTAAAGATAAAAGTGCTGTAAACTTTTTATAGCTCCTGCAGGAGCTGTTATGAGAGGCCAAAGTCTTCTGGTGGAGTCTGATTTCCCCTCCCCCATATTACAGAAAAATGATCATGGGAAAAAAAATGGAAAAAAAATCATTAGAAATACCAACTTTTTTTGATGTGTCCTTTAGAGCCAAATTTGCTTGATGCTTAAACAATTCTCTGATGTGATTGGTATTAGTGTGTCATAAGTTCTCTTTAAATTCTGAACTACCTTTTCCTAACAGATCATGCCTCAGGAGCCAAATAAAATAGACCGTCTTTCTGGGCAACTTTCTGCCTTTCCTGTGTTAACGTACAGCGTGTGAATTGAGCATCCCATCTGTTGCTGTGTTTTGTCTAAGTGATAGGAGAATTGAACTAATTCCTTTTGGTTTGGTATTGCAGAAAGAGACCACGGGAAGATACAGACATAGAAATGGAGAAAGATGACACCAGAAAGGACATGACTGCTGCCTGCACCCCTAGAAGAAGAATTATCAATTTGACCAGTGTATTGACTCTCCAGGAGGAAATTAGTAACCAGGGACATGCAAGTAAGCAAGCCTTTTGCTCCTCTTGTTTCTCAAGATAATTATTACTCCCCCAACTAAATATGATTGTTTGAACTGCTGAGGCAAAAGGTGTTTAAAAGGAGGCCCAGTCAGTTCACTGTGCTGCTAAGCAAGCTTTTAATAAAAACTTCTTCATAAATTGCTAAAAATCTTACACTTCAAAAAGCATGTACTTACAGTTGTGCTCCAGTAAAAATTTTTCAGAAGACTGGTAATTCTGAGCTGGGAATTCCGTATCTGACTGTCACTGTTTAAATACTGAAATGAAGAAGTTGTCCTTTAGCCATATAATCTCTGACAATGTCTCAAAATGCATGATAGAACTTGTGAACCTGCCTGAGGTTGTATCTTACCTTCCCATTGTAAAAAACAATATGAGAGAGAGAGGGAGATACACCCCTTTGAAAAGAAAGAAATCTCTTCTCACAATGTTACATTTCTTTGGAAAAGGTAACAGTAGAATTAGGGTAGGGTAGTGCTTTGTACATGCTGTGACTGCAGTGCTGAGCTTCAGTAATGAAGCTGCTGCCAAGGATGGCAACTAGTGAATTTTTTTTTGTGGAATCCCTAAAATGAACTCTTGTATGAAATCTGACTTCTCATACCTTTCCCACTCTTCTCATTCGTATATATTAAAAGAACTTATTTTGTGAGAGAAAAATAAAGAAATTATGAGGAAAAAAATTATGGACCTGTTCTATCACACTTTCAGAATTTAGTCTGACAGTACTAATTATGTTGCAATGCCAGTTTAAATCTGCAGTTTTCTTTGAGGTATGTCTTGTGCTTCCTCACTAATCTCCTGTGGCGAGAAATGAATACTGGAAGGCTATTCAAACAGAGGAATTTGATTTTTTTTAATTTGCATTTGTAGTTTTAACTGTTATATAACTGTTCTCACTTACGCTTTAATAGTGTGAGTATGAATGTATATTATTAGTATTTCAAAGCATGTGAGTAATTGGTATTACATGCCTGTTAAAAGCAGGGGTTTAGTAGTGACTGAATAGTTAACTGAGACTAATGCTAAAAAGACACAAACCATTCAATTAAATAAATGAAGGCAGAGTTGCAAATATGAAATTATATCATTTTTTTTTCCCCATCCCTGCATTTGTTTCAGAGCTTCAGGAGATGCTACATGATCACTCATTTGTTGGCTGTGTCAGTCCTCAGTGGGCTCTGGCCCAGTATCAGACAAAACTGTACCTTCTCAATACAACAAAACTCAGGTAAAGAAACTCTTAGACTTGTTGGCAGCTGAAATAAGTACAGAGCTAATTAGAAGAAGAAAGGAAATTACAGGAAAAACAACATCATGCTCTTGCTGCTGATCCAAAAAGTCACAAGGCTAAAGATTGAGCATTCAGTTCAGAACAGTGGAAACAAGTCTGGCATGCTTGAGAGAAGTTGCAGGGAATCCATGTAATTAAAATGCCAGCTGATGTATTGTGTGGTCACAGACAGTGGGAAGGGAAAGACTTTTCTTGCTTCATGATCATCTGGGAGATCTGTGATCATCATTATGATCTGATTGGGGATCATCTGCAGCACACTGTATAAAGATGAGCAAGCAGAGGCACAGAAAAGTCGTGTAACACATTGTATCCAGTTGTGTTTAGAGTATCTGCAGGACATTTTGTAATAAATCAGGGAATGTACTTAAGACAGACATGTCTATCAACTTCCCAGCTCCTGTGCATTTCTTGCAGTGCAGCAAAGTTGAAATATAAGAAAGTTGAAATATATCAGGGAATAAACTCATAGTGGTTGAATGCCTGAGTATGTAACATTTCTGCACCAGTGTGGCTGATGATGTCAGAAACCAAGAAAAAGATTTCATTGTAAATATCTAGATAATGCATGCAAATCTCTAATCTCTTTAGTTAAAGCAAGATCTTTATTAATGACTGGATATGTACATCTGATGTTTCCAGGATGATTCTTACTTTTCCTTCTTAATTATGTTAACTTGAAGATAGGTGATCCTGTCCATAAAACTGATTTTTGTGCTTCTATTTAGCCAAGAACTCTTCTACCAGATACTTATTTATGACTTTGCAAACTTTGGAGTCTTAAGGTTGTCTGTAAGTATAATTTTACATTATAGCCTATATAACAAGATTTTAAAAAATGTATTTACAATAATTTTGTCCTTTCAGACAAATGCATAGTTTTGTTTGCGTAGTCAGATTGGCTGCTGTCCACTACAAGAGTGTTTGTTTTACCTAACTGGAATGTAGAAAATTCTTCGCAATTTTGTAGCTGCTACAGTTGAATTGTCATCTTGGCTGCTTGTTGTTAGTGCCAGTTGTAGATATTCACCAAATTTTGCTGTTGCTCATTACATTGTGACAAATAATTAATTTCAGTACACAATCTGCAGTGTTGATTGCCAGTGTTTATCCTTTAAATATCGCAGTACTCAGTGAGATTCTGGACTGCACAGAACTATCAGAAAGTAATGGAAACATTTTTAGACTGGTTATGATAAACAGAACTGTTTGTTCTGCAGGTTAGGAGTGGCATATTGCAATTAGTCAGTACATGAAGGAAGAAGCTATAGCTTTCCAGTAGACCATGCTGATTGCTAACAATAGTTTTGCCTTCTCCATTTTTAGGAGCCAGCTCCTTTATATGAGCTTTCAATGCTTGCTTTAGAAGACCCTGAAAGTGGCTGGACAGAAGAAGATGGCCCAAAAGAAGGGCTTGCTGAGTACATTGTGGAGTTTTTGAAACAGAAGATTGAGATGTTGAAAGATTATTTTTCTCTTGAAATTGATGAGGTGACTGTGGCTGTTACTGACAGGAAATGAATGGTGGACTTGGCAGTGTTGGGTTTACAGTTAGATTCAATCTTAAAGGTCTTTTCCAACATAATGTCGTGATTCTACATTTTGGTAACACATAACTGCAGTAGTTTGTTTGCAGGGCTTAGTATCACTAAGAACTAGCTCCAGGAAGATTTAGGTGGCTTACCCCTTTCATTAAAAATGCTCAGGATTTACACTGTCTTTAAGAAAGGCGCTACACAAGGTTTATATTTTACTCGTTACCAAGTCACAGATGGGTAAGGTTGGAAGGGACCACAGTGGGTCACCTGGTCCAGCCTCCCTGCTCAAGCAGGGTCATCCTAGAGCACATTGCACAGGATTGCATCCAGATGGTTCCTGAATATCTCCACAGCCTCTCTGAGCAATCTAATAATTTAGTCATTGCATCCATAACTAGAATGCAGATCTGTTAACCAACAAGGTGTGCAGCTTAACCAGCTCTTGAGCCAGGCAGGGCTGCAGCATCACCATGGCTCCCAATGTGTCTTGGTTTTTTGTGTGGCCTAATTCATCCCTTACTTACACAAAAGGGAACAGCTTCATCAAGCCCTGGCACTTCATTTGGATATTCTCCTGGCAAGTGGGATCTGTGTCTAAAGCTTGAGGAGGTGGCTACATTCAGGTCTTCCCAAGTTGAGTGGCTTAAATCCATGCCTTGTGAAGTTAAACACCGCCACTAACCCCCTTCCTGCAATGTCTGCCTGGCATCAGGCTTTAAAAACTTGCAGCTTCAGATACCCTTAAGGCTCACTGATTTTGGTAAAGATCTGACTTGCAACATGTGATTGCACATTTGGTGCATTTACTGCAAGAAAGAGTATTTTTTTTTTAACTGAAGCAGCACTGTTGCCTTGCAGGAAGGAAATCTCACTGGATTGCCACTTCTGATAGACAACTATGTTCCGCCGCTGGAAGGACTGCCTATGTTTATCCTTCGCTTGGCCACAGAGGTACAGTCTCTCAATGATTTTATTAAGTCAGAATTACTTTTTTTACTTTAAGCAACTCCAGCCTTGCCTTTGCAGTTTCTGGTGCAGCTTAAACGTACTGTTGTGTGTTCCAGATGCTTTTGGTATGGTTACTGAATAGCTATGCTTTGCCCCTGTATTCGTAACTACCAACTGAATTCACCTGTACTTTGATTTAAAAGCCTGTATTCCTACTCTTTTTTCATTCTATATCTTTACCTTACCAGCACAAAAACAGCCAATATATTATTATGATTTTTCCATATTAAGGATCTTGTGCTATCAAGATTCTATAAAATTACCTCTTTCTTGTAACAGGTAAACTGGGATGAAGAAAAGGAGTGTTTTGAAAGCCTAAGTAAAGAACTTTCCATGTTCTACTCCATCAGAAAGCAGTACATAATAGATGAAGCCAACCCAACAAACTCTCAGGTACAAGAATAGTAACTAGTCCTATGAACAGACAACAAAATAGAAAACTCCTACTCTTTCAGCTATAGACTTCTAATCCCAGCTCTTTCAGTGAATCCAGCAGAGGTGTGGCAAGATTCTGAAAGAATGTGGCCTATATTTTGTGAAGTATTGTATGTATCGAGGGAAACTTTTAACTTTGGGCATTGCAGTGTACTTAATACTACTACAAGAGACCTTGGCCTCTGAGCTTAAAATTAACTTGACTGCATAGAATGAAATTCTCTAAAACTAGCAGAACTTTACAATTTCTCTAGTCTTACATAATGAAGTTTTTAAAGGAGTGCTCTCTGGTAAAAGAGAACTTCAGTCTAATTGTTTGCCCTTTCTTCCCTGTCTTTCAGAATGAAGATTCTGACTCTAGTTCACCAACATGGAAATGGACTGTGGAACATGTGCTTTACAAAGCTTTTAGGACTCATCTTGTACCTCCTAAACACTTTGCAGAAGATGGCAACATTTTGCAGCTTGCTAACCTGCCTGATCTGTATAAAGTTTTTGAAAGATGTTGAGCAAGTAGTTTTTATAGACTGTTTTGTTAGATAGGCACCATTCATATTATGTTCAGTTTTACTTAGAAGATAAAGCTGGAATCTTGATGGAAAGAAAAAGAGGGGATTTAGTATCATACTAAACAACTAACATGACAGCAAAGGGTCTATTTTCCTTCTGTTGATCAAAATATAAAAAGAAACATTTTAGCTTTGTCTAAACCCAACTGAAGTTCCTAAAATAAAATTTCCGTTTGTGTTCTGAGTTTCCCTCTTAACCTGTTCCCTATCTGCTGACAGAATACAATTTCTACTGAAGAAAATTAATTAGGTTAAGTGATTGAGAAAGAAGATGGAGCTAGTTTAGTTGAAATGTGAGTGCTTTAACTTCACTTGCTTCTTGAAATCAAAATAGGTTACTTGCCTTCCTTTGTTTTAAGCATGACAGTACCTGGAACGTGAGTGTACCTGCAAAGCACTTAAAGCCATCTGTTACTAGATGAGCTAGTCTGGTAATGTTTCAGGCCACTTGCTAGAATAAGGCAAACCCCTTCCCTCTTAATCAAGGAGTCAGAAAATTGAAATGGAAATGCTGTGGCATATTCTTTGTCTCCAATTTATTGAGTAGGGCTTGGGAGATCTCCTACATACAAGGCTGTGTCCCAACGGGGAAAGCATTATTCTAAGAAAATCTAAGAGGCATCTAGCATCCAAATCAAAAACAAAAGCAAACTTCTGTTTGCACTGCAAAGATTTCTGTCCCATTTGAAAGCAGCTCTGGTACAAGCAAAAGCATTAATGCTCTTGGGTCCCAAATCCTGCTTTGCTTTGAGAAATACTCATCAAGGGCACCAGTTTGCAACAGGAGAGCATCTGATATGAGTCCAAAAGGATGATTCCTCTCAGATGAGCATTTCCTAGCCTCAAAGTCTAACACGGACACTTTAAATTCAGATATTTCAGGGGTGCCAAGTGCAAGTACTGATTATTTCCTGCTTCTGATGTGCTGGCTTGAAAAGAGTGAAGTTCTTAGAAAACCACACTGTTCGGAAGGCATCTTTTTGCTTTTATTCCCCCTCTGATGGCAATCCTGGCAATGGGTAACTACTGGAGAATCATCTTCCTGAGGCAGCCAGCCCAGTAAATGAGCTCTGAAGTGAGCAACTGGCTTGAACTGGTCACAGCCCACACATATTCCTTCCTGGCAATATATATATATATGTATTTCAGAGCTTGAAGCAACCTGATACAGCTTAACTGCCTCCCTATGGGTAAAAAACACAGGAAATCTTGCAAAATATATTTAGAAGTTAAGATAGCAATAAGCCAACCATTAGAACATTCCTAAGCCTGTCATGGATACATCACAAGCAGCTAACGGTACCAATTTGGTCAACAGCTTGCTGGTTTTCTTTCCTTTTAGATTCTTCATTCAAGTCTGCTTCTACAAACAAGACTCTCCTTAAATCTCATTTTCAAGCACAATAAAAAGAAAACCCAACTCTTTACAAAGTGCACACAACCACATTGCAGTGTTTTCAACAGTACAAAGATTTCACCTTTTCAAAACTTCAGGGTGAGCTGCTTTCTTGCCTGCTTGTTTAGCTGCTCAAATCAACTCAAATACTTGTGACTCCCAGGAGCATGGAAGAAAGATAAGAAAACAGTTCTCCAGGCCTGGGATACCTCAGTTTAGCAGAGTTAAATGCTCAACATGTTCAACTCTAGATTCTGCTATTATTTTGTTGTTTTTCTGAGCACAACTTCTGTCACAAACAAATCGCCTTTGAGAAATCTACCATGACAACCAGTATCACTGTGCTACCTCATTTCAAAACTCACCTACCTGCTGCCAGGTGACCTCCTCAGATGTCACCAAAATGAGCAGTGATAGTTCTTCAAATGCAATTCTGAGACTCTTGAGAGTCCACGAAGCAAGAACTTTCCCAAGCTGGGAGATACAGCTGCTTCACCCTGGCTTTACTGTAAAAACAAATTGCTGTATTATTTGTACTGGGTATGCTTGCAGGACACTATTGCCACAGGAACCATCCCTGAGGAGATGCTATCCTGTCCCACAAGGACATCCTGGATTCAAAGCGTGTCTGGGGTATGTCGATAACCATTGGCCACTTCAGAGCTGTTGTGAGTACAAGGTAAGTCAGTTTGCTGTCAGACTGCCAAGCCAAGCAGTCAGTCCATTACCACTGACTTTCACATGAACAATCACCTCATTTATACTAGAAACAAAAGCAAGCAGTTTGTTTAGGAAAGGCTCTTGGAAAGTGCTTCTGGAGATGTTTTTGGCTTTACCCAAAGAGAGCAGAAACTTCCCTGAAAAGGGCAGGATTGAACAATAGCTTTTGAGTCAACTTTGCAGGTTTTACAGGCAGGTTTGAGAGGAGTGAACAAAGTTATTCCAGATTCAGTATTTTAACTCCTTCCTATGCCATAACTGATGCATTTCAAATTTACATGTGTAGCCTCTCAATGCAGCAACCAGAACTGTTATCCTCTTCGGATGCACCAAAGGGAGTAACTTCCATGGCAAATTACCCATGCATGGCATCTAACTCAATATACAGAAAATCTGAAAACCATACACCAGAGGAAGAAAAGATGCTCATTTAGCTCTTGCTACATGAAAATGTAGCTCTTGCAGACTTCACTAGTGTAATTTTCATCTCCATCTCCTCCTCTCCTTTTCCCTAGTACTGGCACCCAGAATGGTCTTGTTTGGTGCTGTAGCCTCAACTCAAACAGGATAACTGAGTGACCATGTTTATGACTCTAGCCCACTTTAATAAAGGATCTTCCAGCCCACTTGTAATGTCTAATACTCAAGGCTGAAAAGTGAAGAGAAATCCTGCATCCACACAGCCCTGAACATCCATATCCATTTGCTCTTTCTGGGGTTCACCAAGTTCATGGCTGTTTGACAGCCACAAGCCCCTGCTGCTAGTTCACTGATTTGCTGAGACTGAATAAGGGGAAGCTAATATATGTTTTAAGGCTTTGAGGACTGGCTTTCAATTTGTGTTTTTAGTGGAAAAATCCCATAAACTGAAACAGTCACCACTGTATCAAAGAAAAGCTGTGACACGATTAGACCACAGCTCATCTTGTCTTATGCCCACTAAGCTTTCTGTTCCACAGCAGTGGAAACACCACAAAGCAATACAGCCCATGTGTGCATGAGTTAACATGTGAAGAGTACACAGGTACTTAGCATTTGCTATGCAGGTTGCTAATAAAACCTAATGGCTATATAAGAAAAGCAGCAACACTTACATTCCTCTTTAGGTAGGAATTAGGTGTTACATAAAACATTTTTGATTGAGCAGCAGCAAACATGTAAGACCCATATCTGAAAGCACATACCTTGCACACCCAAACTGAACGTCTGTCTACCTTCTCTTCACTGCTGGGGTAATACTAGTGCTTGCAAAGGCTCACTTACTCCAGTTTCCTCCTTGAACCTGAAGAACATCAACCACCAGTACAGAAGTGGAAACCAGGTTATTGCAAAAAGCTCCTTACATCCTTTTGATACCACATACGCAACAGAGAAGTGATGTGCCGCTACCATGGCACCCCCTACAGACAAACAGCCCTATAACACATTTTGCACAAAATTGCAGACTGGAATCCTTATTTATTACCCCTTGAGAAATAAAGGGGTGGCATACGCAGATTTTCCAATGACAAAGCAACAAAATATAATGCATTACCCATGTTTTAACATTTTTATTTTAGAAAGTGAACATATCCATTAAAAAAAATAAAATGCATGGAGTTAAAAAAAAGTAAACATAAAACTAATGACAAATTGCAATAACATAAAATAATTTTATCTAGTGAGCCCAAACAATTATTAAATATACTTCCATCACAGAGAAGTTTCACTTCATTATATTACCAGTCTCTTGATTAGGTACACAAGACAACACTTTCCAGTAATTACCTAGTCATTAGAAGATCAACTTCAGAAATCACTGAATAATAAAATACAACATGGACAAATACTTTCATACCACCTGGGAGGCAACCTAATATACATATGTCAACAACGTACATCTTCATGAGGTATTACAGTACACGGGAACCATTCCCTTTGCTTTCTAAGGAGTAAATTCTCCTGTCAGCAGCTCCACCAGCAAGTCAGCCACAGACTCTGTTGCCAGTTTCCAAACCCCAACAACTTCCTTCAGATTTTCTTTCTGCAACAGATTACACACGTCAGGATGAATGAGGATGGGAGAAAAGAAAACAGATATTGTAAACAGGGAGGGTGAAAAGAAAAGGTCATCCACTGTTCAAGATGATCAATTCAAATGAGAAGCTTCAGCTTCAAGGATATTTAATAGATTAAGGTTTGCCATGGATGGTGAAGAGAAAGCATGGGGCAAGTTAATTCCAGAAGTAAAAGAAGTAATTTCCAAAATCAGGAAATAATCTCTCATATTTAAACAAAATACCCTACAAAAATCTTACGATGAGGCTGCTCCAAGTGTAACCCACTTGTATATTAAACAGACTGAGGGGGGGGAAATACCAAAGTAGTTTTGACCATGAAATCTTCAGGTATACTTGTCCTAGACCTAAACCAAAGAAAATCTCTTCCTAGCATGCTTGTGCTGCCATCGCTAAAGAAGTATCTCTACCCCCTACCAAAGAAAGGAGATTTTACACATCTGGTCCCTTTCAGGACAGCCAACAAATAAATGCAGAGGACCCCAACTCCAGGCTCTCAAGAGCTTGGCAGGATTTCCTTCTTGAAGGCTGCTAAGAGAGACAGAGTGAGTTCAAAAATTATGAATTCCTAAAAGTTAGCCCACCATTCAAATTATTTGGAAAGAACTAAGAAGAAAACATACTTTTAGGAATATTCAAGTCCTATGTAAAAGAACTTACTTGCTTTTTCATATTTGCTATACAATTGGTTTTTCACTGTCTTGTTTTTCTTCTGAGTCTTCATCAGATCCTGAGAAGGAAGACAAGAATGCTGTTAGATCAGCTGAGAGAAGAAAAAGAAGAGATTAAGGGAAAAAGAAAAAAGCATACCACCACTGGTAGTGGCTTATCATAAGGCAATTAAAAGCAACTATTTACCATAAAAACACTTACTTTTTATTTCAGATTTTTTTTATATTTTCAAATGTTTTACATTGAAGGTTGTTTGTGGAAGGGGGTTTAACAATTAGCAAACCCAAACCCCAGCACTGGGATTCTTCCTGAAATATCCTGCCAATGGATTCAGTTAGCAAGTGTTTCAAGATTTTATGAGAACACACTCAGGTCAACCAACTCCACATTTACCTACCAACAAGCAGATTTTCCCACTTGTTACAGCCTGCCCTTTAGAAGACTTCAGAAGACACTTTCAAAGCAGCCAGAAATACTACTTTACAAACTAATAAATTCTGAAATCTAGTGTTCTGCCCAAGAGACTGTCTCGCTCTAAGCCAGAAACCAAACAGCTCCCTCTGCCTCTCCCTGTCCAGTTCTCTTTTCCTCATCCCCTGCCCACCCTCAGCTCTCTGCTTTGACAGAGCTCAAAGAGAAAGCTTGGCTGGTCACAGGGCTACCTGCTCAGAGGCAGCTCCTGCTGCAAGCACTGCTTTGCAGGGAGGTGGCTTGATGGATCAGCCATTTCCAGAGAGAGCAACAAGAAGGCAAGCAAGCAGGGTGAGCAGTGCTGATCCTCATTTATGGAGTTCCAGCCACAGATGTCTCTTCCCCATCTAAGGTGGCACTCAGCCCTTGTCAGGGACAGCTGAGGAAATTGTCAGCACCTGGCTTTCACCACATGGGTTTAAATGAGACTTGCACAGGAAAAAACCCAAAGTGAGTAAAGACTTGCCTTTGATAAAATGCCTGTGAGACTTACTTGGGCTTTTGCCCTGAATTTAAAGTTGAACTATCGACAGACATCCCCTCTCACAAAGAAGTAAAGGAAAAACAAAGGCATTAAGCATTTAAAAAAAATTACTCAGATCTTTCTTTTTTTGTGATAGCATATAAGCCTTTTGTTTTGAAGCTCAAATCATAAAGAAACTGAATAAATTCACTCTTTCTAGCCTGATTTTCCACTTGCTACCTCCAAAATGGTTACTTGATAAGTAGAAGATGAAAGGTCAAGCCCTATAAAGAAGTTGGTCCATGTGTAGCTTCAAGAAAGAAATAAGAAGATAAATGTGCTGCAAGTTCCAACAGAGCCTGTTTTAAACATCACCTCCTAAAAGCAAATATTTGTTTACAGAAATGTTGCCATGTCAGTGAAGGGGTTTGTTCCCCTCTGCAGGATCACAGAGAATAGTTTCTCTCTAAATATTTTTCAAATCAATACGTAAGGCAAATTGACCAAAAATTGCTCTCTTATACCAATCCACAGATTGTCTTCTCAGAAAGACATGCAGATTTTTGAAGAAAATATTTTAATTTTGAGCTATTTTTACTGTACATTATCTAGCAGTTTCACTTTGTGACTATGAGTGTGTATTTCAGTTCAATACATTCACTTGATTGTTTCTTTTGCTTCTCATACCCACAAAGTGTGTTTAAACAAAGCAGTCAGGGAAGACTAGGAGAAGGCACCTGAGTTGTTATTGAATCGTATCTGATAAGATGAAATTAATGACAGTCATACACCTTTAGTCAACATATGCATGCTGAGACATGCTATCTCACTGCACATGCAACATTGACCCAGCCGAAATGTCTAAAAAACACGTTAGTTCCACTTACAATTCCTCTCACACATATATTCTGTTGCCAAAAAAACCCAGTATAAGTCTTCCAATCACTATTCCTCAGGATAGACTCACGATTTTAACTAAAATCAATTTTCACTTTAAATTTTTAGTTATGCTTGACATTAATGCTTTGTCACCCCTAGATGGAGCTCAAAATCATTCATTAAGCCAAGATGCTCAGCACAGAAAAACCACAGAGACAGATATTAAAATGAAAAATACCACCAACATGTATAACTATATAATGCAAGATAGGCAAACTTAGCTGTAGCAATTTGCAGATATTATTTTAATTATATTGCATAGGTTTACAGAAGAGATTTATATATTAGGGTAAAAAGACTGACATAAGATTTGGAGGTTCATGCTGCATTCTCAGGTAACTCAAATCCACTTGACTCATACAGAAATTACTAATTTCCCTGAAGGGCTTGCAAACACATTCTGAAATCTTGCAGTATTTACATTTATTTTTGACTTACTCAGCTCATACCTCATCAAGAGAAAAGCACGTGACTCGTGGAGTTAAGATGTAATTAACAGTAGCCAACAGTCTAACATACCCACACAGCTAAGCCTTTTTATACAGAGAGGGCTTCTTTTTGTTATGAGAAAAGAGCCTCTGATTGAAATTTCAGTTTGCTTTATAGCAGTTTCAGGTTGTCTATCCTAAGATACTGAAAAGCTTCAAGTTGAGGCTGGATTAAATAGTGCATTGCTGTATAAATGCTATTGCTAGCAGATAAGAGATCAATGTCATAGCATATCTCAAGTTGGAAGGGACCTGTAAAGATCCTCGATGGCAGAGGCAAACCATAACTGACTCCTTTCAGTTGCAGCACCATTTTCTTTCAGACTTACCTTGTTTTTAGTCAGAACATGACTTACAACACACTGTGTATTGTAACTCATCTGATAAGTAGTAACTAAACTGAATTACTGAATAAAAAAGAATCTTGCATTTTAGGATGGTAAAGTACACTTTTCATTTAAAATGCAAAACATGTTTTTTCCCTTCATCCTTCCCCCCCTTACCCTCTTGAAGGGGGTTGAATATGCAGGACTTTAAGTGAATATGAAAAAACATTCATTATGTGAACATAACTACCTGCTACAGACTCAGGAGGAGAATAGAACTGCCCGTCAGAGAGGACTCCCGGGTGAAGAAGAGCTGCTCTTTCAGAAGCATCCTGTGCTAACAAAAATCCTACAAGGAAAAAAACCCCAAAAAATAATTCCTCCATGCTAATACATAGCATCTTAAAGATCAAATATTGATGAAGAATTTTGAGAATTAATGTGTTATATTAGCATTCCTAACAAGTTACTTCTTTCGATAAATCTATTTTTAAAAAGTGTCAACAGTTCATGTAACATTTATGTCTTCTATTTAACTTTAGGCAGCTACGGTGACACACACACAAGCAAAATAGAGATACTGTAAAGATGAATTAAAGAATCCTTCCTTCCATTATGTGCAACTGCATGATTAGGATGCTGTATGTAAATTCATGAATATTCACTAGCTAACTACAACTCTGAAATATATTTTTAATGATCAGTAAAGTGCCACACATAAACAAATAAAATATTTTCTCACTTTGCCACTATGACTCTTTATTAATGGCTTGCTTTCACCTATCTGTCTCAATATACTTAATTTCTGCAACGTTCATGAAGTATTCACATGTTTATGTATGGAATACTGTTCTTGTCTATGAAAATTCAGAAGTCTCTGAACTGGTTAGATTCCTTATCAATTTAGATAACAGTGTGATGCAGCTGTATTTCCTCACCTCCTCAAAAGACAAAAAAAGTTGCTCTAAGATTCTCTTTCTCTAGGCAAAACCCACTGTTCTCATTTAACCAACTTGTCTCAGAGTGGTAAAAAAGAAGAGGGAAGGGATCAAAGTAGAAAGATTTCATTCAGAGCATTAAAAAAAAAAAGGAGGCATCCATGCTTATATAAAGTTTTTGTTTTTACCTATCAGATAAACATGCCCTTCCAATAGAGTTTTAGACTGTATATTTCAGGTAATGAGGCATAAACAACACATTGGCTGTATAATTACTCTCCTGCTGTTGAAACTCACAAAGCATCTGTATGCTTTCTTTTCCTCACCACTCAAGCAATATTCTCTTTCAACTAAAACATTTAGTTGAATACATCGATTGTCAGATGACCTGCTGCCTCATTTTGAAGAAATCAAAATTCATACTTGCTCTAGTCTCATTTTGCCTGTGCATAAAGCAGACTCTTTGCTTTCCCCTTTCCATCTCAAAAGAAGAGTTAGTGACATTGAATTAGTTATTGTGTCTGCTCTTCCTAAAAGAGGAATCAGACACTTCTTGTAAGCGTTACCCAAGTTTTACAAGCCCAAGTCAGTTAAATTTTCGTATCTTAAGCATAGAAAACTGTATACATTTCTATGTGCATCACAAATGGCTGATCTGGCCTTTCTAACTTTTAACTTTGCACCCCTACAAATTAATTAAAACCTCACTTCTTTCAGGCCATATGCTCCTTTCCAGAAAAAGAAAAATCATGCCATATGATTTAATTTTCCCCACAGCTCTTCAAATTTTGAGATGTTGAAAGAAGCAACTTTTTGCCAGCTAACATGGGATCAAATGTTGCCAACTGCAGCAATTGAGGAGAAATATCAAAAGCTTACTGTTTTCTTCTTCAGCTTCTTGTGGTAACACTTTAAAGTCCAGGAACCAGGTTTCAATCCAGGCAAGTATGAAGGATATGATGGGTAGCACATAGCCAAAAGCACCCTGCGAGAACAGCTAGAAGGAAACAAAACATTACAGAAATTATTCTGAAGAATCTTGCTTTTAAGAAAACAATTAAGTAAAACAAACATTAGATTAGAATATATACCTGTGAAATAATTACTTTTGCTAATAAAAAGGCACTGGTCACTGCTGTTGTAAACTGAAAGAGACAGAACAGTTAAACTAATAAATGGATTTACTTTCTCACTTCTGCCATTATCTATTAGTTGCAATTTTAAATATTTACTAACAAGAGCAATATCACATAGAATAGAATAAAATGTAACAGGCATGATACAATTAAAGCATTATTAAAATAACCTCCTTAATAAAGATCACTTTTAATATAAACACCTCCAAACATTGATTTCCACACAGCAGATAGCATTTGTGTAGCATCTAAACTGACTGAATTATATAAATTGTGATCTTACTGTATAATGAAGATGCACTTTTCTATTCACCAAGTCCCTTAAAAAACCCAAAATATTTATGAACTTGGGAAAAAAGCAAACAGCAATTGTTCCAAATGCTTTTCAATACTATCCAAATCAAAAGACTCATTTCAAATAATAAAACATCTTTAGGGGAATAAATCCTGATACTGTGAAAACTTTATCTCTTTGGAGACTTGATACCCTGATATAATTAAAAAACGGCAGGCTGCATAAAACATCTAAAAAAACCCACTCAAAAAGCAGTGGACAAGTATTGTTCACTTAAGCAAGGCTTCTATCTCTACTAGTGCATTTGGGTCCAGCAATTCTTTAAATAGCAGAACCTATCAAGCTACTTGCTTCTGGCAATCACAGGTAGGATGTTAAGATTAAAGGCTCCTGTAAAGCCTCCGGTGAAACTTTATATATCTAATTGCTTACTACCACAATGAGTTTACTCTCACCACCTCACAAACAAAGGCATCAAATTGGAGGATTAAGAAATACTCTAAAGCTCTGCAAGTAAGAGCAAGGAGTTTTAAGAGACATACATTTAAATATAAGCACAGTCAGAGCAGCAGCTACTGTTATCTGCATGTGCCATGCTAGGAACAGAGTTTATAAAAATCATGGCATGTAGCCTCAGAGTACTAAAGCAATTGCATGCTACTCACTTGGAGAAAATTATACATGAACACGTTCTACATGCACCTACCACAGTGAAAGGGGAAAAAAAGTCTGATTTACAAAGCACTAAGCCAGCAATATGCCTATTGTGTTATAATCTGTAATTGCATTGACTGGAGGAAGTATGAATCTGTCACTAAGTTTTGCCTTCTTATCAACACAGTACAGGTGCATTAAAGATATTGGCTCCAATCCACTGTGACTGCCTACAGTTCCCCAAGAGCTTCCTTTTTAAGAAGGATGCATATTCAGCTGCAGGGGTGAGTGTAAGTGCATCCCTTAAGGAAAGCTGTTTGGAGTTCTACCTTAAAGGGAACAGAGCTACCTGGACTATGTGTGGTGGCTTGTAACCAATGAGAGGCTGTGGTGTATGCAAGGTGAATTGGTTAACCAATTATGTGATGGCATGTTGGATGTGAGAGTGCATGAAAGGTGTGGCTATTACTGCGTGAGAGTCAGTCAGATCTAAATCTACTAGGATGTGAGGTGATATAATAGGAACTAATAGGAACTAACTTCTTCTACTGTGAGCTATGAGAACTGTCTGTTAAGCTATCTGGAATAAACTCTCTAAGTTATGAGCCTTCTGATCCAGCCTTCTGATGACTGCTGTGCCTGAGCTCTTCTGACCATCAGTCCACAGCCCAGCTCGGTATAAGGGGCTCCCCCTATATTCAGCATTTTGTATTTCAGCATGAAACAATACAGGTGCTAGTGCTCAGTGGGTGGCACCAGAAACTTCACAAAGTAAGAACATGGGGGTTAATGGAACCTCGATTTCAGGTACAATAATGCCAACTCTTGTTTCTGAATACAGTTCAATATTTCAAATGCAAATATATTTCCAGCATTAATTAACAAGCCAGAGGTAACAAGTAGTTATGACTAGCCATCCATACTGGACTAAAAATAAGCCTTTAATTTGTATTAACATGATACCTAATAAGAACTACACAAATTCTTGCCTCCAGGATGAAAATCTTCCAGAAACTTTTACTCTGTTACTGTACAATGAATTTTTATATATAGCATTAAGATTATTCTTAGCATACAAGCATTAAGAGGCACCTAAAATTTTGTCTGATCCATTCTAGTAAAAACTCCATTATGCTTGGCCACTACTCACAGCTATTGCCCACCAATGGCGCAGTCTGCACATTGCATATGCAAGTATTAACACCTTAAATCGAAAGACTGCCAGTAGCTATAGAGAAAGGAGAAAAATATTTGTTGGTTAATTCAGAACACAGAAGAACCACAAGATCCTCAGCTCATTGAATATACTAACTGCTTACAAAACAACTTTAAACAGGACAATCTAAGTTCTGTTACCAAGAAACAAATTTGAATGAGTGCTTATAAAACAGAAATAGAACAAAATTTCCCATTTGTAAAGCAAATGGCAACACCCACATGCCTACACAGGCTGCAATATGCAAGTATGTGCAATTCCACAAGTAAGTTAGAAATGCAGGAAAGCTGCATAAAGTATGTTCATGATCATTTTACCTCACTGGAATCCAAGCAGTTAAATCTAGATGCAGTTAATCCAGCAAATACCTTGAGCATCACTGTACTTCTCACTGATCTTAGTGGTGTGCTACCGCACAAGGATATCATTAAAAACTGTAAAGACTTCAAAAATGAAACCAGGAAATTAAAAGAATTTTTAAAACCAATTTTCTAGTTACTATACTTCTTGAAATATTAACGTTGCAAAAATCAATCATTCTTTCTGGAAATGCCTGCAATTCTAAGTCATTCTGGCTATTTTGCAGTAAAGAAAGCGAAGTTATGGTATTTCTAGGCAAGAAAATTAAATAGTAGACAGATGAGAATTCTGAATCAGGGACCCTAATCTTCAATTTCCTTGTTTATTCTTGGATATTAGATTGTCTCCAACTTGTAATAAAGATGTGTTCAGAATCTAAAAATGTTAAACAAATGCTTAAAAAATGAAGAAAAATAAAGGACAGCCATGGATAGAAGTATAATGAACCCATTTAATCATTTTGAGGAATTCAATGATCTATTCCCTTTACAGGGAATAAAAGTATTATTTCACATTACATGCTCCTAACTCTTGTTTCAACTACAGGATAAAATAATTTCTAGAGCATCAACATTTACAGGTAACATTTTTAGCCTTCTGCAGGATGGTGTATCATGGTGAACCTGCCAGCAAAACAATGAGAAAGGGAGAAGTGGCACAGTTTGCTGGTTTATGAAATTTTTATATCCCATATCTAAGTCCATTTGACAGAGCAAATGGTCTGATGGAGAAGGATAGGTTTTTACACCAGTTTCAAAGAGAGGTTCTGGATATGGTCATTAATACATAATGACAGGTAACAAACCAAGTCATCTCTGCCAGGCAAACAGAGAAAATTCTGGCAGAATTAATGATCTCGCAAAAACATGGGGCCTTTTTAGGAGAATCATAAAGAAACAGCTTTTTCTTGGGCCATGCAGTGTAAAATGCATTGCAACTGCAGAGCTACAGCACTGCTGAAAGACAGAGGAATTTACTTATGCAGTAATCTCCCCATTGTGTGTCTAAGGTACTTACACACAGTAAAGGAGACTCATACTTCATGTCATCTGTTTTTACTATTTGAGTTAAAACACAGAAATCTGAAAAAAACTGAGAATGCAGGCCAACCTGGGAACAAGTCTCCCCTGACTGCAACCCACTTATGCTTATGGAAGGACAAAAACAACAGTTCAAAGAGAGTGATTTTATAGCTGGAGGACTATTGTCCTCTTAATGAACTGCCTTTATGTTATATCAGTCTCACATTCCTAACTGTTCCCCTGCTTTTCCACTCCCCGCAAAGCCAAAGACACAGTGTCAGTGTCCCTAAGCTTCTCTATCCCCAGGCTCCATGAGCCTGCTTCCAGAGCAGGACTGGGCAACCCCCAGGTGGGTGAAACTTTGCACAAGTTCTTCTGATTTAGATTATCAAGAAAAGATCAGCCTTTTCACAGGACTCAAAGTAGGAAACATCTGTGGAAGGAGGAACAAAAAAACCTACAATTTTGCTACTCTTTTTTCTTTTTTTAAGAACACTTACAAATATATCAAAATATGAAGAAGAGTAGTCATAATGTAGAACTTCTTTCTCTAAGGTAGTCTCAATGCCTCCTTTTACCTACAAAGAAACAACACCACACACAGCTTTAGAACAGAAGTTACTGAAAACGAAATACATACAAATGTGAAAGGTGAAAGTAACAGTTCCCTGATGATGTACAAAAAACTAAATATAGAGGACTCACACGCTAAGAGTGTTAATTTCAAGATTACTGTTATTTGTTTTTCATGATTGTACACACTTTTCAAACTGAAAACATCTAGGATTATGACCTGGCCTAAGCAAGTTACATTTCACACCGGCCCAAAATAAAAGCAAACATATTGTTGAGGGAAGAAGAAATGATTAAATGTAAGGTCTGCTTCACAAATTCACAAAGCATTTTATGTCCTATAAGGAG
Source organism: Pithys albifrons albifrons (assembly GCF_047495875.1). Lineage (NCBI taxonomy): Eukaryota > Metazoa > Chordata > Aves > Passeriformes > Thamnophilidae > Pithys > Pithys albifrons. The sequence goes on along the minus strand of NC_092464.1, from coordinate 48,475,127 downwards.
GATCAAAACAGGTGATTGAAAAGCCACCCAAAAACCAGCTCTTGCCAGTCACATGTTAGCAAATAGAAAACAAAACAGTAACTGAATTCATACTTCAGATCTTTTCCTTATCAGCACACATACAGTTTGTTTTAAGAGACCTGAGCAACAAGATCCACTATACAAAGCACAGAAGCTGCAACTATTAGACCATTCTCCCACAGATGACTAAAACACAAGTTTAACTCTATTTTTGCTGAGGAGATTCAAAATTACATCTTCCTTAGACCTTGTTCTTTCCAGTGGAAGGATTGATGACTTTACTATCCAAACTGGCTTCGTAAGAAAATAATTTAAGTTGTATTGGGCCAGAGAATGAGAGGAACATTTATCTTAGTTGAAAACTAAAGACCTCAGTGTCTAATTCTTATCACTTTTAGTATCAAATTCCATAATTAAGCACTGCATGAAATAGTTATGTAAAACAAGACCAATAAAGGCTTAATATTGAGCTTGACTATTGTAATTTTTTTTAAGGAAAGGAGGTACCAAGGCACACCAACAACATATGCTCACCATCCCAAAGCAATGCAGTCTAGACACTTCCACATTTTCCCAGTTATCCTGCTGGACAGTGTTTTCCTCAGACTATTCACTCCAACTCCAAATTTCTTCTACTTCTTCTCCCCTCTTTGGCTACCTGACAAATAACTTCCTAAATATAGTTTTCCCTTGGTCACTCTGTGGTGTCTGGTGTGATCATCTGTTTCCAGCATAAATAAGATCAACTTCGCCCCTCCAAGCTGTTCACTGAGCGACTGTGTGAGCACCGTGTTAACATAAGGATGAACAGAGAACCATGAAAGCCCTGTTTTTTTCTCAAACTTCCATGGAGCTACTCCCTGAAGCATTCAAAACTAAACTACACCTACAGAAAACGGAAAATGGCATCAAAGGGAAAACAATACTTACAGGAACTCTCACAGCAGTTCTGAAGTCCCATTTCCTATGCACCAGTGACAATCCTAACTCAGTGCTATTTGACTTCCCAACAACAAAACAACTTTAAAAAACCAGAACAGAACTCCAAAGCATGGGTCAGACCCCAGATACCAAGTGTGAGCTTCTAACATCATGGCTTCTAAAGACAAACCACTGTTTTTCATTCTTACTGACATTTGGCAGTATAGGAATCTGGTTAATAATCTATTTTCCATAAAATAAAGTGTTTCACACAGAAAACTGACAGGTTCTTGAGGTCCCTTAATGCTGTAGGCATTCAAAATGAAATATGAATTGGTAGCATTTTCTATGCAGAGTCTTAAATACTGTGAGAGCACTCATATGAAAATCTGTACTCTGTAGCCTCAACAAGAGATATAAACCCAGACTCTGTTCCTCTTAGTTCTACAAGCTGTTGAAAAACTGGCACTATGCTGCTTTCCTAAGACAAGATAACCTTACACACTGGATACAACAGTCTTTTCACCTAGAGAGACAACAGAAGTCTAGTCCCCAAACAATACCATTCAGGAAAGCAAAGTCTGCTTTCTCAAATTAAATCAGAATGAGGAGTTTTCATTGTATCAATGAACTCAGCTCCTGAGTCCTCATGATGTCAAGACAAGTCATCTCCTGAAGCTTCATGACCAGGCTATTTTTCTTGTAAAGGAATGCTGACAAAAAATACGTACTCTAGATCTTTCTTGTCCAGAAGAGGGACTCCTCCCTAGAGTGTCCTTTCTTAAACACAAACTCTAGATTATTTCTTAAAATCCATCTGGTATACTACTTATGAAATAACAACAAATCATCTATCCTATTGCTTTCTGAAAATTTTAGGAGAACAGCCTTGTTTTCCAAATTAGAAATGCTGAAGTTAAAAGGTGGCAACTGTGGGAGTTTATGATTGTTAAATGCACCCTGCCATACCCAATGTATAATATACTAAGTTTGCCTCAAAGGAAATACATCACAAGAAAAGAAAATTTTGGCCATTGGAAGTCTTTTTAGAGACAAATATCCCTGACTTAAAGTTACTCAGCAAAGTCTTGAATTCTGTTAAAATTCACACTTCTTGCCAAATTCAAAGACACGTAGTGACATTTTTATTTATTTGCTGCATGAAGAGTTAACTGAATTTCCAATGGTTTCTTCAGCACCACTCACTGACTACAGGAGCATCAAGAGCTTTCATGATAAGAAGATAAACATGTATGTCAATGAATAAAAGCAGGTGTAGTTGAGTAGATACTATGTTGATGAAAGCTTAGAAGGAATAAGCTGCTTAAATTTAAATATATACAAATAGCAAATACTTTGGATAGAACGGAGCAACTTACTAACCATCTCTGAAGTGAACAAATACTTTAATACAGTCTAAGGGGACTAAAAAGGAAACTCACATTTAATTCTATTATCCACAGCAAGGTTATGAATAAGAGATCAAATGTAACAAACAAACAGAAAGTCCGTCTGACATCTGATATGCCTTTCTTCTCTCTGCCTTCATACGACTCAATCCTTGCCAGCAGCTGCGTTGGGTTGATGGAATGGACATCCCGCAGGGAGGGACAAGATTCCACACTGCTACTGTGAGCATTTTCGGCATCACCTGGCACCCGATTCATCCTGGGTTTGCTTAGAGTGGTCTTCTTCCCGTTTCACCATCACTAGAAGGCTGATCCATATAGAAAGAATTTCTAAAGAAACAAAACCAAAACATGTTAGTCACAACCCCCCCACAATTTCAATAGATATTTTCTTCTTATGCCAGTTCTCTTTTTGCTGAACTGATGACTAAGAAAATTAGGCAAGTAGGCTCTAGAAATTGTTCCTAAAATAACTGCTAGACCCTCTTCATCTCTCAGAGGATTTGTGAAACAAGAGAATTAATGTGCAATTAGACTGGTGGAAATAAGAGAGTACTGTCCAGATTTAGATCCACATACAATTCCAGAAAAATGGCAGTGTTAGCTACCAGCACATCAAGAGTTGACAAAACTGATAGATCAGAAATCCAGTAAAACCCCTGAATACTGTAATAATAATTCTGTAAGGCACAAACACCATAAATTCAGCTGCTTTGACAACTTAGATTGCCCGACAGTGTCTCTCTCTGAAAAAAAAGTATGTAACCAGTGGTTAAAGGTCATGCAATTACCCTAATCTCTTCTGACTACAAGGTTTTTTAAAAAGAATTTTCAGGTTAAATTTCTAACAAAACTGGACCAGTATTATTATTCCCTCAAATCCTCCATGAGAACCCTTTTCCAACTAAAGCTTCTAGAAAGAATGGACTAAGAAGGTTACAAATGTTTCATGGAAACACACAGAAAATTTGGTTTTACACAAAATGTTCAGAAGATTAAGCTATACATCCTGCAGTACAAATCACATCAGATAATTTCTTGTAAGGCTGGGGGAATAGTTTTTTGAAATTCAAGAACAAAATTTGCCTCCTCCTGTGTGGATGGTCTTTTAGTAAGCCACAAAAGAGAAAGCGAAATCCTTCCCAATCCTGTATTTCAACAATATTCCAATTCTAATGTGCAAGAACACAGTCAGCCAAAGCACAACAGGGGATCTGCAACACCCTGCTAGGCAAACACCAGGGAGGATACAAGGACACAGTGGAAAAGTAAATGTGGTGCAGGGGGCTGCCAGCACACACATCCCACAGCTGAGGAAGAGACAGGGTAACCAGGGATGGTCAAGTCACACAGAACAGTCTTCAGGTAGCTGAAAGCACCAAGCAAACACAGCCAAGCACAATACATCCTTAAATCTTTCTCCTTTGTTTCTACAGCAGCTGCCCAAAACATGGCTGGGAAAGAGCTGTAGAGAAGGGAGACGTGAGACATTGTGTTTGGTCAGGTGTCCTGAGTACCGCAATGACCTTTGGGCTGCCTGAACCTGAGGGTGTGGGCAGAACCACTGCACTCGAGTGCTACAAACAGCACTTGCTTTGTACTGAAAGCCCTCCCACTAAAGTGCCTTGTTGTGTAACAGCAGGTCACAAGAAAACATCTGGGTGAGATATAAACCTCAGATTATGCCATCAATGTCAATAATTTAAAATAAAAATAATAATAAAAAGAAAGCCAAGTAACACCTGCACTTCCAAAAAAAATTCCATCTAAATTGGCTAAAATATGTGACTAATTTTTTATTTTGATGTGGCACTCAGTGCCAATTATATAGGAAGTTGCTACTTCCGGTCTGGAATAGTGCTAGATACAGCAGAGTATAGGAATGCAATTAGTACAGCTGGAGCTAATTCAGGATGTGCAAGTTCAGCATCCATTTGCCTTGTGGGGCCCTCTGCAAAGAGAAAAGCATGGTCTTAAAATGCACTGGCTACCAGTTTGCTTTCAAGCCTGACTCCAAATGTCAGATTCAGCTTATAAATTCTGTGAATTTGTAAATGAAATCCCTGCTACTGACAGACTGGTTTTTGCCCCAAAGCCTGCTGGACCAGGGATACTCAGGGCAGGGGAATTTGTCTACTGCCTTCTCTGCCTGCTGATCCATCAGAAGCACACTTGGACACATGGCAGGGCCTGTCTCATCACACTGAGCTGGCATCAAAATGCTGAGCCTGACCACACACAGTCTGGCAGCTTCCTGCACCAGCTCTGCAAACCCATTAATCACAAAGTGTGTGCTAGAGGACTGTCTCCCATAGTTTCTTTCATTAATTAAAGTTCCTTTGTACCTGAATGACATAATCAGCCATTTCATCACACCAACATTCTCAGGTAGTTTCAGCTGGGCATAAGAAAAAAGCAAAATCTTCAATCCTTCTTGGCATCCACTTTGCAAGCGTGTAGGGACTACCAAAAAGCAGCGTCAGTCACCTTGTACTCAGATGCTCACCTGGCCAGACACTTCCATACCCATCTCAGCATTACCAGCAACAACGTTTCTCTTCCTTGACACTTGCAAGACACCACACATGCCCTGGCTCTCTTTGGTTCTCTTGCCCATTATAGGTTTGCAGTGGAAGTCAGCCTTGCTTTTCCCTTGGCTCCATTTGTCCAGAGGTTCTTGCTTGTGCAAACCAGCCTCTGTTTTTGAAGGGCTTCAGACTTGTTGCCTCATCAAGAGCTGCCACTTTTCCAGCTCTCATGCAGGACATACAAGCGCCAGGCAGGCACAGATTTTCATACACCCCGGGCAAGAAACTCCGTGGTGGAGCAAGTTTAGGAAGGCAAAAAAAGCGTGCTTGTCATCAAGATGTGTCATACTTTTGAAAATACCACATAACTCTTTTTTGTGTGATTGTTACTGCTCCTCACTCTCACTCTTCAGGAAACAGGATCTGCTGGCCTGTACTCATGCATATTACTTGAGTTTTTGCATCTGAACTGATACAGGGCATTGGTTATTGTTCTAAAAATTAAAATAATTTAAAATCAGAGAAAAAAGTAATTATAAACTGGGCGTGGAAATGTTTGGGGTTTGGGGTTTCGAATGCCAAAATACGAATCTCTGCAGAAAAAAATTCACTAGCAAATAAAGAGAGAAAATCACATTCTTAAAACTTTTGAGTTTTTTTTCTAGAAAGAGCCTTCTTTGTGCCTCAGTCAATATCTGCTGTCCTGTTTCTGGTAAAGGTTAATATTTTACAGATAATTTTGTTTTAATTTTTTTCAATATCAGTTATGTATTATCAGGACTGTTGTACCATCTCTGGGTTGACCCAGTGTCTGCCTCTGATTTAGAGGAGTCTCAGTGCACTTGGCATCCCTTCTTTTGGCTCCAGGCAGTCCCATTGTTTGGGTTATTCTGCATGTCAGGCTTCAGGAAGGATGTGTGGTCAAAACAACTATGTCCTATGAAGGAATGGTGTTTGCAGACTGGCACGTTCATTCTCTGCAGAAGTGCCTGGATGAAGGACTCTCACCACGAAGATGAACAGCCTGTAATTCATAATCTTGCAACAAACCCTATGGGCAAACTTGCCTGGAGAGATGGAGTTCATAGCAACTGTGTTGGGTACAAACTGTGCCCTTAACTCCTTGCCACAAGAGACACTTGAGTGAGACACAAATCGGTTTTCCCCATGCAATCCCAATAGCATATGGCTCTCCACCAGATGTAGGGGATTTGCAATGTTCTGGCTCTGACTTTCCTTTACCAGACTTCAAGTGATGGCTTTTCAAGGCAAACTGAGGATTGCATTAACCTGCTCCTGGCTACACCTGCATATTTTGATAATGCTTGTGAGCATCTAGCCTGAAACAGTCAGAAAAAATAAATTAAAATCCTGTTTCCACATATATCCTTGTGTTACGTGTCTTTGAATGTGCTTTTGGAGCTAAAAACACCCTGGCATTTCAGGCAAATAACAGTCTTATTGTTATTTGACTCATCATGAGTGCAGAATAGAATAGAGTATTCAGTTGGAAGGGAGAGAAAACAGTCACCTAGTCCAAATGCCTGACCACTTCAGGGCTGACCAAAGTTGAAGTCTGGCACTAAGGGCAATATTCACATGCCTCCTAAACACTGACAGGCTTGGGGCATCAGCCTCTTCTCAAAGCAGACACAGGGCTTGACCACCCTTTTGGTAAAGAAATGTTTGCTCATCCCCTGACTTATGCAGCTTTCAGCCATTCTCTCATGTAGTAACGGCTACCAGTGAGGAAAGATCAGCAACGTCCTTCTCCACTTTCCCTCCTCAGGAAGCTGCAGAGAACAGTGTGGTTTCCCCTCAGCCTCCTTCTCTCCAAACTAGACAAAGCCTGTGTCTTTATCTGCTTCTCGCATGGCCTGCCTTCCAGTGCTTCTGCCAGCTCCAGTGCCCTTCTCTGGATGCATTGAAGGACCCTCACATCCTTTTTAAATTTTGGGGCCCAGAACTGGCTAGGGCACTCAAAATGAAGTTGCACCAGTGCTAAATACAGTGGGATGATCACCCCTTTTGACCAACTGGTTGTGCTAAGTTTGAGGCATCCCAAGATGGGTTTGCCACTGCTGACTTGTATTGAGCCTGCTGGCAGCCAGCACCCCAAACCCCTTTCTGTGGGACTGCTCCCAGCCATGCCTCTCCTAGTTTGTACTTGTGGAAAGTATTCATCCACTCCAGATGCAGAATCCAGCATTTGCTCCTTGTTCAATTTCATGCCATTGACAATTTTTCAATGGTCCACTCTATCCAGATCCCTCTGCAAGGCCTCTTGTGCCGAGAGAGTCAACAGCACCTCCCCGTTCAGCCCCACCAGCAAAAGTGCATTCAATTCCTTCCTCCAGATCACTGATAAGAATATTGAACAGAACTGTCCCCAGGATTCAGCCCTTAGGAACACCAGTGGTGACTGGTAACTCCAGCTAAATGTGGCTCCATCCCCTACAACCTTTTGAACTCTGCTCTTCAGTCAGTTCTTCCAGCACACCATTCACCTGCTTGCTTCACAGTCAGACAACTTGGCCAGAGGGATGCTGTGAGAGAAGTATCAAAAGCCTTAATAAAATCCAGAAAGACTATATTTACCACCTTCCCTTCATCTACTAGGAGGGTGAAATTACAGAATCTATAAGCTTATTGAAATGTGAAAACATTTAAGAGGAAAAAATTCTGAAATAAGGATCCATACCAGTATACTTGTGTATATTTCCTTTTCACTCCCCACTTTCAAGGTATGCAAGATTTTAATGTTTTTTCCCTTTTCTTCATAACTGCATGCATTCACTCAACTACCACTAGAATATTTAGCCAAGTAAGTTTTCTATACTGAACTATTCCAAGTCATAGATAACAGTGATTTTTTTCCCTGGGAAAAAAGCCAAGCTTGCATCTATTTAGATTAAAATAAATGTGTGCTTTATTTCCTCTTTTCCTTTTTTTAAACATTTTATTGTTGTGGTCATAAATCAAGCATCCAAACAGAGAATTTAATTCTAAAAATTCCTAGTGAAATATTTTACACTTATTAATAGTATTAATTAGTATAATAAGTGAAAAGCAAAGCTACAAAGTTTAGGACTGCAGTCCTTCCCTGCCCTCGAAGTCTAGAAAGGACTTCAGTAGCTCATGGTGAGAACTAGCCCGTGATTTCAGGTTACATTTACAACTAACATCATTGTTTTCATTCATACTGACAGAAGTAGATGGCACACATTGCATGTGTCAGTTTTACATATATCTTAGAGATGCACAATCAGAACACTACTTCTCTTTATTATCATTATTCTCCCCCTATTCTTTCATTCTATGGTCCTTTTTCAAAAATTATTTTTGTGTTTACTATACTGCTGTATCACAAGTGAGCAACAGCATCTCTTATGTTACTATTTTCTTCCCAAGGGGAAAAAACACAGAGCAGAATTTAATGGAGAAGAGATAACAGACGTGATTGAAAAAAAAGAAAAAAAAGGCTTACTCAAATGCTATCAACATCTCCGCAAAATCAAAACTGAAAGTGTCACACAGAGGCAATTTTTGGAAAAGGCAATACTAGTTTAGGTTAAAATACCAGAGAAATCATATCTGCATAAAGTAAGTAGGCACACAATGTAACATTGTGTTCCAATTGCTACTGAAACATACTGAAAACCTGGAATACTTACTATATATATCTCTGACAACACTAAATATGGCCCTAGAATTGCCACCATAAACAGCTTTGCTCTGAAGGTTAAAAAAATCATCTGAAAATATTTTTTCTTTCCAATGAATAAAATAGGATAACACAGCCAAGATGCTGAAGTACTTTTAAAATACAAGGCAGTAGAAGCTTCTACAAGAAGTAGATGCTGACACTGAGAGAGTAGCAATATTCATTCATAACAAAATAAAAAAAATGAAGCATTTCCTTGGCAAAAACTTTCCTGATACGGAGATAAATAAAACATGCCTGTTCTTTGCCTCTCCTCTCCTTACCAAAGGAGCTATTTTCTGATAAAAGAAAATTGAGTGTTGTTATTTTGTAGGGACACACTACATGGCACAGGTAAAACCAAAATTTGTCACAACAGAACTTAATACAGTAACTAGTATTATAACACTAACATTCAAACACATAAGTTATATTTAAAAACATTTTCAGATAATGTTAACATACCTAAAAGAAAATGACCTTCAAGTCTGCAAGTTCTGAGCCAACAAATTTTTGCAGAGGAGGACCCTGGGCAATGTCCCATCCCACAGCCAGTGTGGGCAGGATCCACCCCACAGGGAATGGCCTGTCACAGGCACTCCAGGATTTCATCCAGTCAGTGCAGTACACTGGGCCAGACCCAAGTTTGCTAAACACCTTCTCTGGAACCAATGAAAGACCTCAGGTTCAAGGAACTAAGTGTCATACTCGTTTGCACTCTCACCATCATGAAGTCCAACTTCATTCTTTACCTAGGAACAAACACCTTGGACAGAAAATACAATTAACTGTAAAACTGCTTTGGTATACTGCATATTTAAAGTCCAAGAAAATGAGACTATCTGGTATAAAGCTGTATTAACTTGCAGGATATTAGAAGGATTCTCTCAGTGTGTTTTCTGACAGTCCTAGCATACACTCAGATTAAGAGTCAACACAGATAAAACCACCTTCTATGGAGATAAAGCAATGTTGACTGGAAATCAGGGAAAAAAGAAATCCCAAAGAGCTGGATACTGCCTGGACACATTTTCACACTGTTCTCTACATCAATGAACAAACCCCACTCTGCTGACATACTCTCTCCCTCTTCTGTTTATGTAACTGCAGGAACTAATTTTCACGAAATCCGCTTGTAGCAGATACATTACCAGTGATCTCCTGATAGTCTTTGCTCCTGTTCCTGAAGGGCACTTAAATCCCTTCCCAGCTGCACTCATTCTGTCTCTAGCTGTAATACATCATTGACTCAGAAGCATTTTAAGGTTTCAATGCATTTAAAAATACTTCTCAGTCTGAAGCACTGTTCTGTTCAAAACAAATGTTCCTTAGTAAACATGAGGGACTATTTAAAAAGCTCACAAACAAAAAGAACCCCCAAAACCAAAAACCAAACAAACCCAAACCAGACACTTTAATTAGACTGAAAAATGCCAACTGATGCACACCCACAAAATTCCCTGAACTTAAGCAGAAGATACTGTAGAGTGTTTTGGCAATACTCTAGATTTTCAATTAAGCAACACAGCAGGAATTACAAGTTACAAATATGGAACACATTTAAAGACTGGGAAGGTTTCCCATTAGAGGGGCAGGGCAAGATTTACCAACATACAGGAGAGAACTCCTTACAAAGACTTTGGCTTTATCTGAGTGCTCAGAACTAGAGTAGCTCTGCTGGACCCTGAATTAACAGCTCTCCCTTAGACAACTTCTCCCTGTGGAAAAAAAAGAAAACCAAAACCCACAAACAAACAAAAACCAAAACAACAAATCACCAGTTTCCTTGAGAAAGAGGTTTCCCCAATTTACTATGCTCTAAAGTGACCTAACAAAAGTAACAGGGCTGTTGCACACATTCCACTTTTGTACTGAACAATATTTTTCTCAGACCCTTGAAAGAAGGTGAGAAAAGAGAAAGAAAAAAAGGAAATAATTTTTTTAGGTTAGAACATCTGAGAGAACAGCAGCGTCACCTTCCCCAATCCCAAGAGTGAGACTCATAGATTCAGAAAGTCAAATCCAAGTGTTTCAACCTTGGACTAGTTTCTCTTTGCAGCTGAAAAAGCCCTGCTACTGAGCCATGTCCTGCAAAACACTGCTGTCTTTTCCCAAACAATTAATTTCTTATTCTACAGGAGCTGAGAAAATGGCAGACTAAACAGCTTGTAAATTTGGCATCAGCATTGCCCTTACTTTTGTCTCTTCCTCTCTGGACTCCTTCTTAACAGCATATCCCAGAATTTTACTTCTAAAATGAACTCAAACCAGGTATGTGAAAGAACATATGAAAGAAGAGCTCTTCAGAGTTATCCGCAGTTGGAGTGCTGCAATCCAGCTCTGGGGTCCCCAACACCAGAAGGATGTGGATCTGCTGGAGCTAGTCAGCTTGAGAAGCTGAAGACAGCCTGACTGAGTTGGGGTTGTTCAGCCTTGAAAAGAGAAGGCTCCAGGGAGACCTTGGAGCATCTTCCAGTACCTAAAAGGGGGCCTACGTAAGAGCTGGAGAGGGACTTTTTACACAGATATGTAGTGATATGACAAGGGGGAATGGATTTACATTGAAAGCAGGAAGGCTTAGATTAGATATTAGGAAGAAATTCTTTACTGTGAGGGTGGTGGGACACTGAACAGGCTGTCAGAGAAGTTACTGATGCCCCATCCCTGGCAGTGTTCAAGGCCAGGTTATACTGGGCTTAGAGCAACCTGGTCTAGTGAAAGGTGTCCCTGCCCATGGCAGGGGGGTTGGAACTAAATGATCCTTTGAAATCCCTTCTAACCCCAACCATTCTATAATCTTATGACTTTGAAAATATACTCCAAGCTGAATTCATGACACAGTCAAAACCCCACTTTCCAGAACTCAAAATGTGTGGAGTTCAGACTTTGTTAAATCAAGAATATGATCTTCAATATGCAACTATATTCTATTTTAAGATACATACAAACATAACATACAAAAAGGATGTACCATAACAGATTCCAAAGTCTGCCTCAGATCTCAGCTGCACTCAAGATACTTAACCACTGCAAACTACAAAAATCAAGTGTGTGCATTTTATCACTTGGAACATAGAAAGAACAAATATCTCAGTTATAGAACTGTCAGCACATCATCCCACTTAACAACCAATACATTCCAACTGACAGTACACACTTCATAAAATCACAGAATCTTATGGGGTTGGAAAGGACCTTAAACATCATCTAGTCCCAGTCCTTATTTAATTAATTACCAAACAAAAGTTATAGTTTTCTTACAAGTAACAAAACCCTTTTGGGGGATGTAGGTGTGGTTAAATGCTCTAAACTCATCTTGCCAAAGAGCTGAAGCGGAAGCCACATCAGGATTTTAAGGTTAAATTTGATCAGCTCCCCACAGTTAAATTAACATATGCACAGTATTTTTGTATATTTTACGTACACACACATTCCAGTCACAAGCAATATCTGGATGTAATAAAAAAATAAAAAGAAAAAAAGAGATGCTACTGATTTCTTGCAAAAGCAGGGAGGGAGAAGTGGGCATAAAAGGGAAGTGGTACAGAGGAAAGACAGTTAAAAATTCTCCAACAAATGCGGTATTATCTCTTCTTCACATCTGTTACCTGCTCTCTAAATCTGACTGTGTACCCCATGCAACATCAGCTTACAGAAATGAAGACTTCCCTGCAAACTTTTTCCACTAAGCACTAAATATTAAGCAATAAAAGCTTATTACCCACTCAGTTTCTCTGACTTAAAACAACAGCAGGCCAAAGAAACCATTTAGGTAGCAAAAGCATATATATTTTACCACGACAGCATTTCTCTAAATACAACATTAATTTTTTTAAAGACACCAAACATCTTACTAATTGCCTCAGACATTAGGCACTATATGGGTCTATTACTCTGGCAACTCCTACACATATGTTTACTTCTTTTTTTCCAGAGCAATAACAAACAAGTTATGTCCCAGGGCTGCTAGCCAGATATCACTTGGACAAGAAAATCTATTATTTTGCTAACATAGAACTGTGGGACTCTTCCTGAAATACTCAGGATTCTGTCACCCCCTCAAAAATTATTCTACAAAATGGTGCAAAAGTTTACTCCAGGCAAATTCAAGCCCTGAAAATTCTTCAGAACTCTTAAAAAATGACATCTACTTTAGAATGCAGGATAAACTTTTCTAAGATTCTTATAACTCCTATTTTATAACTCTTGAAGATGCTTCAAAATGAAAGGAAATACCAGGTCTTGCATATTACCTCCATTTTTCTCCTTACAAGGCTTAAAGGACATTGTAAGGAAATAATTACCCAGTCCAAGCAGCAGCAAGTTCTAGCAAAGACCTACATCAGAGCCTTCTGCAGAAAATATTTAACGTATCTCCACATAATTTATCCAGTTTTTCTGTCAATGCAAGATAGAAAATAACTCCTGATACCTGAAGTGATGCTGCTTCAGGGCTTCAGCTGATGACTGAGTAGCTGAACTTCCTAAGAAAAGCATGATGTCATTACAAGACATTAATTTGGTTCTTTGCTAAGATTACTTTTTTCAACCTTTCATTTTTAATCCTACTCCTAGTGAATTTAAGACAGTGAGGCAAAGAAGTAATGTGCAAGTTGTCTTTTAACACAATCACTAATGATTTCAAATTAAGAACAGATTTTTAGCAGATAAAGTTAAATTAGAGAATGTTTAACAAGCAATAAATCTGTGATCCTTTAAAGCAACTCAGATGAGCAGCTGGATGCTGCTGCCTAAACATGTGAAATCACAACTTCTGCTGTCACAAGTGTGCTCTATCACTGCCATGTCATCAATATCTTCTGCAAAAGCACTGATAATATTGTGCATGCTGACTTAACTCACTGAATGAAATCCTGCTTACTAGAAATTAAGTTTGGCCCTGTGAAAAAACTGTTTTAATAACTGTGTTTAACCAAGATGGTCCGACAAAGTTTGAAACAGAAAAGTCTGAATACATTCTTTCATATGAATGAAGGCCTAGAACAATTGTGCTAAGCTCACTTTGAAAAAATCATGGCTCAACACTTGAGAATTTATGAAAATTAGACCACATCGCATCAAGCCAATCACAAGCTAGCCCAAGTGCAGCAAAAAAACCCCTAATCCACCTGAACTAAGTTTAGTATTTCACAAATTTCAGCATCATTAAAAAGGTCAAATATTTGTTTCTCAACATAACAAGTCTATGGAAAGCAACATTCATTCTGAAAAAGTCTAACACACAAATAACACAAATATACCTATGGATTTGTATCATAACAAGAGGACCACTGGAGTATTTTACACAAAGTATCTGGCCTTGAACCATCAACAAACCAACAGAAAGTGAATCACTCTGCATCTGGCCTACTTAAAGCTGCAAAGCTGATGAAAAACATCTTCTAAAAATAATAACAACACTACTGACTTATAAATAGAAATGGGCCTTCTCACAATGTTGGTTGACTACCAATCCCCCAGAAAACTAGGATTGCTAGCACACACTGACAATGTTCACAGCAATTAATGTTCAACACAACTAGATCACATTATAAAATGCAAGATGATAAATGCACATAATAAAATGTACTGACAACACCGTGCAGAATTGCAGTGACGGCCTTATACCTCTGAGCACAAACATGATTAAAAAAAAGAAACACACAAACAACCTCTTTCTACAAGTTTAGTATTTGTGGTGAGCATTTTCCATGTTAAAGTCAATCACTGCTTCTGCTCACACCTGACTGCAGCGAAGTTGGGAACTGCTCAGCGTAAGCACTTCATCAATGAGTAACTTGAACTGCTAATGGAGATTAAATCACAGCCCTGTGAGCTCCAGTTTAAATCACCACACTGGGATTTAATCACCAGCTCGCCCCGAAGACGAACCAGCGCAACCCTTCGGATACACTCAAAACGCCGCAGCTCGAGAATGAATGACCCACTTTAAATTCGGAGGCTGAGAGCGGAGAGCGCCTCTCCAAAGTTGCCTAAATCCAGCCCGACGCTAAACCTGAGCCCCAGCGTAACATCTTCCCGCGGTGGAACCCGGGGGTTCGCATGCCCCGGTCTGTCCACACCACTATCAGCAGGGCAAACAGGTCGCCATACCTCCCTGGGAATGGACCTGCCGGAGTGGAGTCCCAAGAAGGGAAAAGCTACCCCACTCCTCCTCCAGGTCTGGCAGCAGCGGGAGTGGCGCTGGGGATGCGGGGGCGGCACTGCCCGCAGAGCATCCCCTGCAGCACCCCCTGCCCGCACAGGGAGCCCCGCCCCGCCCAGCTCCCGCACGTCACCTCCCTCCTTCCTCTTCCTTCTTCCTCCTCCTGCTCTCCCTGCCCCCGCCAAGCGCAGCTTCTTCCCCGCCCTGCCCCACGACAGTGGGCGCTGACGCGGGGGGACAGACGCGCCCCCTCCCCGGGGAGAGCGGCGGCGCGACCGTGGGGGGAACGGGGGAAAAAAGGGAAGGGAGGGAGCGGAAAGGAGAGAAGGGAGGGCGCAGAAAGGAGGGAAGGGCCGGCCCGCAATGGCAGCGCCGCCGCCAGCAACACGCCCGCATCCCTCTCGGCTTCTCCCCTGCGCCGCCCCCGCAGACCGGCTCACCGCAGGGACGCTCCGGGGCCGGAGCCGCGGCAGCTCCAGCCGGGCAGCGCAGGCCGCGGGCACGGGCGGGGCGGCGGCAGGAGGCGGAGCTCGGGCGCGCATCGCTCCCTGCGCCGAGCGGGGGATGCGCCGGGATCGGCTCCGCATCGCCGCCCCAGCGCCCGGGGATGGGGGCGCGCCCCGCGGGGAGGGCGCTTCGCTCTGAACCTGGACACTGGTTAGCTGTCCTTGGCCCAAATCCTGCTTGTGTCTCGTCTTTGCCGAAATTAGCACCGGGAAATCTTGAATCAAAGTATTCTGAGTTGGAAGGGACCCACAGGGATCATTGAGTCCAAACACTTGGCCCCGCACAGGAGCGTTCCCCAGAATCAATCACACCGTGTGCCTGAGAGCGTTGTCCAAACACTTCTTGACCTCTGTTATGCTTGGTGCTGTGACCACTGCCCTGGGGAGCCTGTTCCAGCACTCAACCACCCTCTGGGTGAAGAATCTTTTTCTGTTATTCTGATATATATGGCACTTAGTGCCATGATCTAGTAATCACAGTGGTGTTGGATCAGGGGTTGGATTTGATGATCTCGGAGGTCTCCTCCAACACAGCTGATTCTATGATTCAACCTAAACCTCCCCTGACACAACTTCAGGGCATTCCATTGTGTCCTGTCCCTGGTTGTTGGAGAAGGGATCCCACGTGTAGTTGATATCATGGAAATATGACAGAAAATCAACCAACCAGCTACTGAAGGAAATAATCCTTTCCTTTGGGAAGCATTATCTGCACCCTTATTGAAGCCCAAAGCTTGTCAAATGCTTACATGTGTCAAAGTTTGTCTGCAGTTCAGTGCTGCAGGCTAAATCCGTGATAGACCTCTTCTAACAAAGAAATGTAGAGACATAATGTGTTCTGCTGTACATATCAGGTTATACCAAGGAAAAAAGAATAAAATAAAATTCATCACAGCTACTGCATTATAGCAGGGAAATGGAGGAAGAAGGGTTAAAAGGTCCAGGAACTATCCAGCTTGAGGTAACAGGCTCCACCCTGCCTGGCTCCCTCCACTAGACCCGTGTCTTCAGGGAGATCAGTGCCCAGTAGCTGCAGCAAGGTGAAGCTGAGTGCCGGAGCGGTCAGCCTGGAGTTAGAACACTGCTGGAAACAAGTACTCTAAGCATTTGTTATAAAAACCCCCGTGATAAATGATAGCTGAGGTGAATTGCTTCATCTTTGTTCTACAAACCCAGAACTCACAATAAAATATCCTCTCCACTACTGTCTCTCATTATGGGAAGGGAGAGGAATTCCTTTAGCTGTGAGGAAAATCTTGCAAGATCTTTTTTGTTTGGTTGGTTGGGGTTTTTTGTTTTGCTCATAATTTCTTCTTAATCTAAATTTGTAAACACAAAATCACTTTATACTTTTATGCTTTTCACCCATGTTTATTTACTTTGGCTTTGGTTTTGGGGTGTTTTTTAGTTATTGTACTAAAGATCACCTCACACTTTCAATCAGGTAACTTATTGTTATTTGTGATAACACATGAAAAGCCACTGTTTTCAGGCCTCATCAGTAGTTATAAACTGTAAAAAAAGCCCAGTGTTATGTCTTGAAAATATAGCCAATAAATAGAGGCTGGCTTTAGATAACTAAAGCCTGTGCAGGTTATGTGTAACCAGTAGCATCATGAGGAAAGCAGAACCCTCAATATTCCTGCATATTCCTGATGGAATGATTTGTTATAATCCAATAAAGAAATATGATATATTTGATAGTTATAACCAGCTGAGACTTAGGCCTGATAGACAGCTTGCTGGTTAATGGCAAAAAGGAGATCTGACTTCAAGGAAAGTAGATTGTAGCTCTAGAATGGCTCTTCTATTTTGTAGTTATGCAAGATATAGGATTAGAAGAATAGCAAAAAACCTCCCCAATCCTAAATTCTTGAAAATGTAGGTGTTACAGAAATTTTTGACACTGGGCTCTCATCTCTATTAGGTATGTTTATTGGCACAGATCAATTATGATATCTGGTACCTCAAACAAGGGACTATGAACAAAGAAATCCCTGGGCAATTATACCTTTACTATCTAAATTCCCCACCCCTCGTGCGAGAGCCTGGACCAACAGCTGTATTAATGTCTGAGGTCTTCTCACTCTTCACTGGTTTGCTGTTTCATTATCAAGTGATTGCTGTGTGGTCAACTTCACATCCTCTAAAGTCAGTTTCGGTGGGGATTTCGGTCAGTTCTGCAGTCCATGTTGTAATATGGTTATTACAGTTCATATATCGCAATCTGTGAACTGTCCACTCTAGCTATTAATTTTTAAGTAACATCCAAGCTGCCAGCTTTGCCTATTTTAAATATTATTAGTGTTCAGATTGTTAACTCCAGGTTTCACTATAATCCATCTTTGACTTACACTACATAGACATAGAGTTCAGATAAAGTTCAGCTTGCAGCCTAACAATTTCAGCTACTTTTGTCAAGCAAACAGCTACTTAGAAATAATATAAATTTCTCAGCAATAGGAGTAATGTAAAGTAGCACTGAGATCAATAGAGATAATTTTAAAATTATCTGTATCTGCTAGTGCAATTTAACTCTCTCTTCAATCTTCTTGTCCTGTTGGCAACTCTTCTAGACTACTGATGAGAAATGGGTCAGTTTAAGCTATGGAAATGTGGAATGATAGGGAAATGAATGGTTGGCTTTAAGGGAAAGGCATGGGGCAACTATGATAGAGAGGGGGAAAGGGATCCTGGATCAGATGTAAGAGAGATGAAAAATCTCTGTCTAAAGATAACGAATTCATCTGTCAGATTAGTGTTCAAGTCTCTTCCTCCTTCTAAGTTGCCTATCTCCTCTCCTTTGCAAGCTTTGTCAAAATACTATCTTACCGAATCTTAATGGAGAGTAAGCAGTGTTTGTTCTGCTTTTCCTCTTCTGCAGGGTGTACAGAGGGGATCCTGATGGGTGAAGAACTGTTTCAGTTCCTACTGCAAGGGCATCACATCTTGCATTAATTTTCTTGTTGAGAAGACTTTGCTAAACTGTACTAAAACCAGTTCGTAATTAAAGTGGTTAGCACAATATGCTAAGGCTATGCTTTCTAATCTACTGAGAACTTTGAGAGTCAAAATATCTTATTGTGTATCCCACAGAGGATTGTTACTGGATGTTTTAATTTCATATAATACTAGTCAGCTAAATGACAACTTAGTTTGGGGAGTTTACAGTCTACTTCTGCTTTTGGGTAGGGAATTGAGAGGTTTTGGGATTTACATTCAGTAAACATTCAGGACCTGACTTCAGAATTATTAAATTATATAGAGGTCATCTTTGAAAGTTCTTTTGAAGAAATTTACCCAGGCAATCTTATATTTGTAATGCTGTCCAAAGAGAGGGTATTTGGAGTGCACACTTGGAAAAAGGCTGCTGAGCATGGGCTAATGGACTAGTTTTTCCAGGCTGTGCAGAGGTATTTCCCTAACTGTCAGTGAATCTGAGTGAAGGGAAGGACAGACAATGTTAGGTCATATAAGGAAGGACTCTGCAGTTTCTTCAATGCTGCCACTGTGATTTAACCTCAGCTGGTAACTACATAACACGCAGCCGCTTCTTCACTCCCCACTTTCACCAATGTGATGGGGTGAAGAAGCAGGAAAAATGTTAAGTCCATGGGTTGGGACAAAAACAGTTTAATAATAGAAACAAAAATAAAATATATATTTAAAAAAAAGGAAAAGGAAAAAGAAAAGGGAAAGGTAAAGGAAAGGGAAAAATATAGGGAGGAAGAGAACACAAGCCAAAAAAGTGATGCATAGTATAATTGCTCAATACGTGCTGACAAATGCCCAGTCCATCATCAAGCAACAATCAGCAGCTCCTAGTCAACTCCCCTGAGTTTAGATACTGACCATGATGTTCTATAGCAGAGAATATCCATTTTGGCCAGTTTAGGTTGCCTGTCCAGGCCAGGCTCCCCCCTCAGCTTCTTGTGTATCTGGGACACTGAAGAGTCCTTGAGTCAGGGTAAACACTGCTCAGCAACAGCCAAAACAGCAGTGTGTTACCAGCATTATTCTCATACTGAATCCAAACCACAGCTACTAAGAAGAAAATTAACTCTATCCCAGCCAAAATCAGGAAAACTGCTTTACTAGCAGAGACGTGTCTCTGTCCCAATGCTGATGTTTGAATGGGAACAACTGAGTTTCGTGTGCAGGTAATGAAGTGTCTGCTCCACCTTCCAAAGAAGTGGAGCAGGTTGCATGTGGGTTTCAGACAACATTCCACTTAAATTGTTACCTTGGACTGTGTTCGTGTGTGACTATTACAGGACATTAAGGAAAGAGTGTCTAATCTTCTGAAGCAAGAAAAATGGAAAGAGAAGCACGGTAACAATACTCATAATTTACATCCTAAAGCCTTCTTCATTTGCTGTTCCTCTGCTTCTATAGTATTTGTCAGTCTTTAGCTCTGCTTCCACTGTAAAAATTGTGTAGCAATAATACTTTATTTGGCAGAATAAGTAGCTAGCATCTAGGACAGGTTAGTGTTTCAGTGTTGTTCTCAATATGCTTATTCTCAGCTTTATATTCTTTCTTTCTGAAGAGTGACCTTTAGGGTTCAGTACTTCTTTTCCATATTCAAAAGTGCTACTGGGACTTGACAGATAATAAGTAAAATATGATTAAAGCCATGTGATGTAAATTACTTTTTAAAGATTCCTCAGCCTTAAGCTGTAGCAGGAGTAGGGCAAGAGGGATGCCAAATGGAGGCAAATATGCCTGAGAGCTTATTAATGCTGTTCTTTGGAAAGAGGATGTGTCACTCTGCAATAGGGGTGAAGGGGAGTTTGGAAGGACCAAGAAAGCTTTCATGTCACTTGGCTTTTCCAGAGACAGGTTGGAGTATAGAGGTTTCTAGACTGTGCTAGGGCTGAAATATGGATTGTTTCAATGTGATTCCTCACCCAGGGCAGTGAGCAGGTCTAAAGGCAGTGTCTCAGTTAAGGCAGGTCACAGCTCTTTGCTGTTAATGCTGGCCTAGGGACACGTTTTCACAGCAGCTAATGCTCTAAGGTAAAGTCTGGGCCCTGCAATAGTTACCTCTAGGATGCCTCATTACATCAAGTAAAATGAGCCACTTCCTGATACAAGTGTCTCAAACTATTTCCTTTTGTCCTTTAATGCTGTGGTAAACAGTTGAAATGAGTGGGTTGGTTTCTGCAACAGAATATCCACACACATTCCAGTAGTTAATACGTGGTGTATCAATATAGCCACTAAGATGTAAAAAGTCTTGACATCCCCAGCCCTACTTTGCAATCAAAGAAACTGCTTAAATACATGCAAGGGTGCGATGGGAGGTTCATATTCCTGTGCATCAGTGGTTCTCCATCCTCAAGCTGCAAAGCCACAGCCAAAGACATTCCTGGCCAGCTGAGCTAATACTTCTGTTTCTCTGTCTGGTGAGCTCTTAATGTCTATTTCTCCTTCAAGAGTGAAGTAGGTGTACTGCAGGTGATCAGATTGCCTCCCAAAGAGCTAATATGTATAGGATGTGATTAAGTATTTCTGCAATAGAACTGGAAGAAAAAAACCCTATTGACTGAGAAATTACAAGACAAATAAACAATTAGGATTCTCACATAACTTACCTATGACACTTCAGTATTAAAGCTGATGTTTAATGCTTTCTTCTGTGATGTAGTTCTCTTTAAGTGAGTGAATCCACTGGTGTAGGAACTGTAAGCTCACCTTGTGGCAAGAAAATGTCACAGTGACACCAAGAGCAAAACTCCAAAGATTTGTCAGGTATTGAAATAAAAGCATGGGTTTTTAGACTTTTTTTTTCCCAGGATAATGTGATAGTATTAGTGCAAGTAGTAATTGCTCCTTAATATTCTGTGCAGCAGCTGAGCAACACTGTTCAGAGTATTTCATAACAACCATAACAATCATATTTAAAAGCTGACATGCTGCTTCTGCAGGCATTTTATTCTTCATTCCCCCCTCCCCCCCCCCCCCCCCCCATGAAATTAGATAACTCCCACTTTTACTTGCTTTTATTAAATTCTAAAAGTCCTTAAATTTCTCATATGCACATGATTCAAAATTTAGGATCCTATGCCCTAAAGAGAACCTCTTCTTCCCTGGAAAAGAAACAATCCAAGAATTTCACTCTCTCTGATGATAATGGGAACTTTATGAGTCTGAAACCCACAGCAGTTTGCTAGTCAGCTCAGTGACAGAAATGTTCTCTGAGCTCTTGTCTGTCATCAATCCAAGACAAATTCTGTCTTAAAGATAAGAGCTTATTCACTTGGGAAGAATAAATGCCTGTACTTTACTTTTAAACAAAAGACCATTTTGAATTTCTGTTGGCATTTGGAAAGTGTTTTGAGCCTGAACACTTCTGGGCCATTTCATAGCCAATTTCTCTTTTTTTTTTGGCCATGCACACTCATATTTTTCTCTCTGGAGTCTCTCCGTCTTTTCCACTTCTACTACCTTATCTTTCTAACACATATTATTATTTTCCATTAATTATCCCTCATCTGCTTCTCTCTCTTCCTTCTATAAGTGACCTGTTTGATATATGAAAAAAGTGGCTTTTTCAGATTGTGTTTCCTTTTTGTTTCATATCATGTTCCTCTGCCCCAGAAAAAGTACTTCCACTCACAGTTAAAAATTATGAGTTTAATGAAAACCAAACCCAAGCAGTTTCAAACATTGAATGGAACTTTTTACAGGCTAGTAGGGTTTTGTTTTGTTTTGGTTTTTGTTTTGTTCTTTTGTTTGCTTGGGGGTTTTTTGCTAGAAACTGATGATAAACCTTATATCTGTACCTAAAACTATCTTTCTATATTTATAGGAAACCTTTTATTTGCATTCCTATATACATCAATAATTGGCCCATTTTTAGCTATGTGGGGTTTTTTTATAAACTCCTACATACACTCAACTCTTGATCTGCTTTATTTTCCTTTATCTGTTTTTATGTATTGCTGTGTTTAACTGTCCATGGTGTCCACCTACACAAGTTTCTTTGTGCACAAAAATATATCTGCTAATGTTACCCTTAAGAATACATGTGTATGCTTGTAGGACCAAATAAACATCTGGTAGTTTGATGAAGATTTAAAAGGAAGACATTATTTTGCTACTCATGTGACCAGATGTATTGAAACTAAAATGTTTCAGTGAAAAATGAGAAGTAAAAATTAGGAAAAGAACCCACCACCCTAGACCAGAGATTTAAAGTGTGACCCTTTGTTACATTTTTTCTGCTGGAAGGGGAAATATGTCTGGATTATTGTACAAAAACTGCACTGTAAGCAAGACAGGGTTTTTCACCAAAATGGACTTTACCCAGGAAGTATTTATAATGCTCATTTTGCAAAGCTTGAGACAGCAGACCAACAGTGTTAGGTATAGTTGCAACCTTCAATAAAAAAAAAATTGCAGTTATATAGTATTATCAGTATGACCTCAGCAGACAGTCAATACCCCTCAGATTTTAGATTTACATGGTTAATGGTGCAGTACTAGAAATCAAGTGGCTTATGGATAATTTCCATATGTACAAAGTTCTCAGCCTGCAGTTATGTTCAGTAACTTTTTCTGAACATAAACATACTGAACTTCATATGTGTGTAAAAGCAGTCAGTTATAGAAAGGTTGAAAATGCTGACATGTTGCTTCACCAAAAGTGTTACTTGGAAGAGTCTTTTGGCAAAAGATATTCAAAACCATTTAAAGTGGTGCTGAAATGTCTGGTGTCCAGTCTTTTCACCTTAAATGGCCGTAGAGAAGGTCCCTCTAGTTCCTGTTTCGTCTCATCTCTTCTCACCTCTATTTTACTTTAAAGATGTTCTAGTAGGAATACCACTAACATCAAATACATTGTTCGTGTCTGAATGACTAATGTTTTTATGAAAAAAAACATTTGTGGGGAATTCTGAGTAAGGGGATTAAAAAGTACTAAAACATGCAAATGAAAAATAAGAACAGAAGAAAAATGCAAGTGGCAAGGAAACTGAACATTTCAAATGACTAAACCTTGTCCTTTGTTTTTTTCCGCTGTGCTTTAGCACATGATCACATAAGTGGGTATCAGATTTTAAAATATCTACAGCCCTCTCTGCCAAAATACTATGCACAAAACCAGCAGGATATACTGCAGAATCCACCTTTTAATTATCTGTAATCAAATTTTTTGAAGCTTGTGTTCTTTTAACCCTCTTCTTTCTGAAAGATACATGTACTTCTTTCCAGCTTTTTTATTGTTCTCTCAAGTGCATTTTGTTGTGCAATTCCTATGCAGTTCAGGTTTGTTTTCTAAAATAATATACATGAACCTCATTAATAGATTGGATGTATTTGCAGTTGAATCTTGTTAGGTGACTCACTCCAAACCAGGATGCTCTTTTTGAAGGTACTGTTCAGGACCTGTGCTGGCACTGCACCTACTTCTTCAGATTAGCCCCTTGTAAAGCCCCTGTCTGGCCTGAGTGGGATATAAAGCACATGATCTGGTAGTGTCTGAGATAGAGTTCGTTTTTGCCTTATGGTACAGTGCTATGGTTTGGATTTAGTTTGAGAATAATGTTGACAATACACTGATGATCTAACTGTTGCTGAGCAGTGCTTACTCTAAGTCAAGGACTTTTCAGTGTCTTGTGCTCTGCCCGAGAGCAGGTGCACAAGAAACTTGGAGGGAACATGGCCAGGACAGCTGGTTTGAAATGCCCAAAGGGGTATCCCATGTCACAGAACATCATGTTCAGCATACAGACTGGAGGAAGCTGGCTAGAAGAGGTTGATCGCTGCTCGGGGGCAGGCTAGGCATTGGTCACTGGGAGGTGAGCAACTCTATCATGCATCACTTGGGTTTTTTTCCTTGTGGTTTGATTAGCTTGCTTACAATTATTGTTATCATAATTCTTAGTATTATTATGTTGTATTGTATTAATTATGATTATTATTTTTTGACTTTTCAGTTATTAATTATTCCTCTTATCACAACCCACGATTTTTTTTCCTTCCCTGATTCTCGTCCCCATCCGAAGGGATGGGGAAGGGCGAAGTGAACGGCTGTGTGGTACTTGGTTGCCAGCTGAGGTTAAACCAAGAGAGCACATCAGAACCCCACTCACCGTGCTCAGCAAGGATCTCTCACGCTGCCCAGAAAGCCAGCGGTGTCTTACCCCGGGAGAGCCGGTGTCGGTGAGGCGCAGCTCGGTCTTCGAGGGGCTCCGCCTCTCCCGGGAAAAGGCTGTGGAAGTGCAGCCGGGGGCGGGCAGTGAGCCCCCTCTCCTGGGCACCCGGCGTGCTGCACCTCCCGCTCCCGGCCAGCGCAGAGCTGCGTTCCTGCCGAGCCCTGCCCGCCGCATCGCCGCTGTCCCCCGACAGCCCGGCTTGGGCAGCCGCACCGTGTCACCTTCGTACGCGGAGACATCGCTGCCGCCGGGGTGCCAAGGGACACTGGTAGTCGTCTGTGGCTCAGCACGGCGATAAACATTGATATGCAAGGAAAAGCAGCCTCTCTCATCAAGGAAAAGGTATCCCGGAGAGGATGAAAGTCAGAATTCGGTTATGTAAACGCTGGATGCTGGAGGGGAGATGATGATACGTAAGAGCAGCACACGCTGACAAAAGGCCTTCAGATGTGTGAACTATCTTATCAGTGTTCGTGTGGTTGTCAGTCAAGCTAAAACACTGCTCTGTTCTTGTTAGAGTTGTCTAGCAATCCTGAACCATTGCAGTACAAAGAGAAGAAAAAAGAAATCTATGAAAGTTTAGAAAATAGTATCTGACCCACAACAGCTCTATTCGACCTACCTCTTGTAAAGGATTTAAGAAAGAACAGGAAACATTATTTCCAGGTTTTTGTCCAGCACTGTTTCCTTCTTTCCAGGAAATAACACACAGCAGGGGAAACTCCTTGTTTTGTGCAGCCATCTTTGTATCAGAGAAGGCACTTTCATCATCTGTATCACAGTGGACTGTAACTTCCAGGAAACAGATCTGGATGCAATAGATCAAATTCACATACATTACAGACATGAAAGGATTCTTACGTTAGTGAAAATATATTGCATTTCATTTCCTAATAAGTTGTACCTGTGTAGATTAATTTGTATAAAGAAATTAATTAAGCAGTCATTGAGAGCATAATCTTTCTTCACATACGTATTAGAGAAAAAGCCCTTGTGTGTGAGTCCACATTTTATTCCCCTTTATGCTGAGGTTGCATTCAGCTGCAATTTATTTGCAATAAATAATTTTGCAGCTTCAAAATCATACAGATTTTTATTGTGAGGCATTTCGTATAATCTTATACTGGCACATATTGATAGTAATACAAGTGAGAGAATACTGTATAGATATTATATAGATGAGAGAATACAAGTTAAAGAAGTGGTAACAGAATAATTGGCTTCAAAAATCTAACCATAGTTTTAGAAAATGAAACTTCTCCCCAGCTTAAGAAAATGTTAATAACAATTTGTATTTTTAACTAAGAATTCTTAAACCTGGTGAATAAAATTCCTGAAAGAAACTGCTTTGAGTGTAAAGAAACTGTAAACATAGTTGACAGCTTGAGGTGCTTTATGCTAAAGATAATTATTTCAGTTGCAAAATCATGTGCTTGGTAGAGCTACTTTAAAAGGCTGCTGTTCTGATGCTGCAGTGAACTCTGCTCTGTACTACAGAAATGGGGAAGGAAATTCTTGTCTTTTTCTGTGTGTGGTATGGAAACCTAAAACTGCCCCTCAGTACAGTGTGAAATCCCATCTGATGGGTAAAGAGCGTAGAACACTGCAGGCAGCTGTGGGCTGCAACCTGTCATTGACTCTGTGGGACCTGAATTTCATTTTTGAGGAACATTTTCACTGGTACTTCATTTAAATAACACAGCCCATTTCCTTTCCAGCACACAGGAGAAACTCTTGAGTCATCATCTCATGGTATTGGGCCCACAAAACTGTGTCCACTGTGGGGACAGGCTTTGATTTTGAACTTACACCTTATTAACAATTGGCACCGTTGCCAGGTTGTGACTTCATTCACACAATCCTCTTCTGCCTTGGGCAGTGTTCCATCTTGCCACACACCAGTAGGCCAGGGACGATGTGGTGGATATGTCACTCCCAGAGCAAGGCCTGATGGAAAAGATCGTTTCCTTCTGGATTCATTGACTTCTTTCCTCTTATTTACAGTAGGACCTTGCTGCAATTATGCATTTCCCAAGTGTGTTCACAGCTACATGTTGTTACTTCCTCACTGTGAAATACTGTCTCATTCTCTTTCTGTGATTGCCCTGGAGGGAGAGAAACATATATGCAATTAATGGGTTGTTAGTCAGCTCCAAACTGGCAACTGCCACTGCACAATGGCTTTGACAGCTTAAACCTTTCCCACACCAGGCAGCAGATCTGCCGAAAGCTGGTGTCTAACCACATGTGGAAGCAGATGTTGCCTTTAAGTATGGTGGACACTGTGACATTCAGATCTGCTTAATTTTTGATGCAGATTGAACTACAAGTCTGAATCATTCTTTTGAGCAAAATTAAAACTCAAACAAGTTATCTGTAAATACCAAAAACTGATTTTTATTAATTGATTGCTAGAAAGATGCGAAAGGAAAAGAGGAAAAATAAGAAAAGTTAGGAAAAATGCTTAAGATTATTTATAGAAGCAGATAAAAGATACCACCATGAAAAAACTACTTGAGTGCCTTATCGATGTAACTGAGAGGAAGAGGGGGGGTGTGTCTCCTTCAGTATCTGTTGACTGCAGGAAGATGGTGAGTCTTTGAAATGCAAAATGCTGTTATTTCCCCTCACGACCAGACCGGCTGGCTTCTGGTGTAGCTGCATAAGAGGGTGCTTTATTTTAGCCTGTAAGATAAAAATTCAGAGAAAGGATATACCTCCACAGACAGTCATAGACTATTCAGGCTGCCAGGCAGTCTTGCTCTAGGCCGATGCTCTCTCTCCAGGCTGACAAGCAGTCTCTCTCTCAAGGCAGATGACGGCTGGTGGTGTTGGAAGGAAGGTAAGACAAGCTGAGAGGAGAGATCAGAGAAAACCAAGCAAGGTTTCCTAGTTCCTCGTCTCTTGTTCCTCTAACTTCTGAATTCACCTTCAGGTTTTTATAATGTTTTTCCAACTTCTACACATGTTTTTTGGCACGTAGTCAAGTCCAGATGTGGGAAACTGATCACAAAGGCAGAATCTTCTGGCAGGAAATATTTCCTTGAGAAAGCTTTTTCACAAAAGCTGACATAGCGATGTTAGCAGAACGTATTGAGAGGCAGAAAACAATGGAGAAACATTTTTGACATGCTACAGACACCCAGATGTGTTACCACCAAGCCTTTGGGATTCTGCAGATGCATTGGCTGGTGAAGGGATGCAGAGGGTTATTCATCCTGGGCTCATTTTGGGTCTTGTGAAGCTTTGAAAGACATCCACACCTCTGTTTTGTTAATCACTGTGTTGGCAGAGAACATTCTTAGGGACCTTCTTCAAGGATACAGAATCTGAAAGCCACTTTGTTGAGCTGATCAAGATGCAAAGTGAGTGTTTTTGAGGGTGGTAGCTTTGTTTCAGGAGGGCTGAAATAGGAACTCTTAAAGGTGGATTTTTCTTGGAGCAACAATTTAACAAGTAAAGCATCAGATGAAGAGTAGAGCGATTACCTTACTACTGTACCAAACAAAATAATCAGTTTGAAGGCTACATATGTGGACTGCAAAGTTAATAGGCCACTCTTTATGCAGCCCTGGGCCAGACAAAGGTGGGAGGATAAAGGCAGTTCAAGGAGATTAGTGCAAAAAGGGGTTTAGGTAAATTAAGAGCCATATACAGATTGTAAATAAGTAATACATAGATACCAGATCTTATTCTGTTTTATGAGGAAATTGCATTCAACTCTAATTTATTTGCAATATTTGGTACTGTGTCTTTAAGTAGCTTATAGATGTTTTAGGTGAGGATATGTAAGGATCTGTGAGTGAAGAGGCGCAGAAATGTACGTACAGGTCTACTGGTAAATGCTTTCATAAATATCTGCAGACCTGCTCCCAACAGAAGGTGGTAAAGAACTAAAGGCTGCAGCCAGAAGAAGTAGACCATGTTCTGAGCACCGGGTTACAGCCTTCAAAGAGATCTCAACTTCCAAAGGAGAAAGTTTTTCTCAGACAAAGTTTATTTTCAAAGTATTAGCTGCCTGAGCCTCTATGAAGAACTAGGGTTGGTTTGTTTGTTTTCTTTCCAGCCTTTGGGATCTAATCCTAGATTTTTTTCTTTTCCTGGTATGGGGAATGGGGGTACTTCTGCTTTGGTTAAAGCTAGTGTTTGTCTTTAGATAGAAATTTCAAATGAAGCAAACAGTAAAACTGGAGAATGCAACAGGGCCAAAGTAAGCTTACTTAATATTTCTGCAACCTGAGCCATAAATGCAATCAAAATCTTTCCTCTTCTTATTTCTTGAAGGCTTCACTTATGATACATTTAGGACTAATAAGAAAAACATTTTAATTTCCTGAACTGCTGGTGAAGTGTGAACAAATCCCTTGCATTTTTATTTACATCAGTTAATTCTGAATGTTAATGAGAACAACTCACTTGGCATGCATATGGTAATGCTGCTGCTTTTTGAAGAGGGATCAGACTGCATAAGATGTGAGGCAACACACCTGGAAAAGGAGAATGGTAGGTAAGGAAGTGCAGGTAAGTACAAACTACTCGAGTAAGTATTGCAAGAGCAAGACACTAAACCAATATCTCTAAATCATTTCATAACTGACTTACTGACTTTTGACCTGTAGGTGGATCTCCCAGAGGTTATTGTTAGGATTATTCTGATATTCAGAATGTAAGAACCACAGCATTGCAGTAAATTAGTCATCTGTGCCCTAAATTCACAAGATTGACAGATACAGCTGAGGGGCTTTTTAAGGATGGCAAGGTTACCAGAAGTACAGACAACAAAGAGCCAAGCAAGGAAGAAAACAATGACACTATGGGTAAACGGAAACATGTCAGAAACTTTTCTATTGAGTAGGTACCTTAGTAAGGGGGAATCCAGCTAAGCATGTTTCATCTGACAGGCACTAAACAGAAAGATAATTGGGAAAGGAAGCTTTAGAAGCGATGGGCAAGTCATAAAACTATGTTCTATTGATGTATTAGTAGCATCTAAGAAAGCAGACAGAGCTAAGCAAGTCACGTGCTCATCAAATTATGGCAGTGTTTTTATAGGCCATTCTGCTTTCAACCTAAAAAAAAAAAGCAGTTAGGACTTCAAAATATTTGTTTGTACTGATTGAAATCCTGTGTATTGGGCATTAGTGAAGAATTACAGTAAGCCTGAACTTTTCACATCTCATTCACAAGTGATGGGCCAGGATAGAAAGCTAATGTTTCAGTTGTGGCTTGGTTCTACTCTATTGTATTTTATTATAATTACCTTGGTTTGAGAGTGAAATTACTGATGAAGTGGTGCATGATTCCCATGTCAACATAAAACCTCAACAAACAAGGATTTGGTCACTAAAATACACACATCGCAACATACTATCCTATCATTTACATCTGACAAGACATATCCAGTATTTTTGTTGGCCATCAAATACAAGGAAATAGCCAAGTTTCCAATAGCTTCACTTTCCAAAATTTAAGTGAGACTTCAAAAGCTGTAGAAATGCAATACACGACTAAGAAGTCCTATACATACAATATCAAATCTTTCAAAAAGGCAGAGCTGTGGCTTCAAATGTTATTACACTGACTGACACAGTTTCTGGAAATTGCTTGGGATTTATTATGAAGACTTTAAAAATCTTTTCCATCTGTTCTTTCTCTGGGTTATTTTAGAGTGAATTTATAGAAATACATCCACAATGTGTCATGGCCACAGTACATAGATCCTATTTGGAATATACATTTGTACTATAAAGCTATTTTTTAAGTAATATGAACATTGATTTCCCTAAAGAGGCATCCAAAGTAATGCTAGGACTGAGAGTGACTGAAGACTCAGACGGATAATCCTGGCTAAGTAATAGTCTGAGGAGAGAAAAATTCACTTGGTCAACAGTTTAAGAAGACTGAACATTGTCTTCTTTTCACTGCAGATCTCAAGCCTGGGAAAGGACGGAGTTTTTCTTCACAGAGGCATACTTGAGCAAAACCGGATCCCATCCACGGAAATACTCATCCTGCAAAAGCTGATCATCTATCCCACAAAAATTAGGAGGCTGCACATCCTGTGGTAAGAACATGATAGTTATTACAGGTTAGTTATTAGCTAGCCAAGATGCTGACACTATGCAAAACACTCTCACTACATTAAGTCTTCAACTGTGGATCAGTTAAGTACATGTTTTCCTTATGCTGACTTGATTATCCAAGAGATCAAGGACACCAGACTTTTTCTTCAGCTGCTTTTCTGGACAGAAGTGTGATAGAG
The DNA here is from genome assembly GCF_047495875.1 of Pithys albifrons albifrons. NCBI lineage: Eukaryota > Metazoa > Chordata > Aves > Passeriformes > Thamnophilidae > Pithys > Pithys albifrons. The sequence goes on along the minus strand of NC_092464.1, from coordinate 48,444,450 downwards.
GTGTGGTACCAAGAGACTATCTCAATATCCTCAGGAAATTTTCAGAGTAAAAGTGGCAAGTTGGCACAAATTTTCCTTAGTCTATGTAGAATGAACATTGCTCCACCTCTGGAGGACTTTGACAAGCAAAGTAACCCATAAATATAATTAGAAGCTGGTGGGATTTGAAAAAAAATCAGTTTCTAGTCTATCATAGTTTGCTTTTACAAGGATGTGTATACAAGGAAAGAGTTCTATTTCCTGTCTCCTGCTCTCAGGCCCAGGACCATCATCTTCAAGCTACAGTGTGTGGCTGCTCACTTCCATGACAGTGTTTCTGAGCCTCAGCTTCTTCTTGTCCTCTGTCATCTCCAAATACAGTGTTGAAGTAAATTGTTATTTTTCTTTTTAGACACCAGATGTAGATCTAGGCATGCAGCCAACTTCATGTATTTTTGAAGAGAAATAATAGGACAGACGTTCTGGGAAGAGCAAGTGCGGAGTCCAAAGGGTAGATATGTTTCCAGCTGCCCTTATGTTATGCTTACACAAGCCTCAGCATCCAGACCAAAACTGAAAAAGAACCATTGGAAAATAAAGTTAAGCTCAACTGCAGGTAGTTAAACTATTATCACAGAAAAACACAAGCTGTCATCAATGCATTAGTTACCAAATAAATGTCAGTAGCCATTATCTTTTGCCAGTCACACTTACCATAGCATTATGTGCAACATCATGTAGAGTGGAAGGTGCTATGTCATCCCCGGAGAGAGTGTAAGGAGCATCCAGGCCCACTAACTGGCCCTTGGGCTGCTGATTTCACTCCACCACATTGAACTCTGAGTAATTATCAAATATAGGGGGAAGGGAACAAAGAGGAGAGCTTTATTTGCTCATGTGTGGGCTGTGAATAAAAGCAGACATCTCTCTGATTGTACAAGAAACCCCAGGAGACAGATGGGGATTAGACACTGCTGTTACCAGTCTCTCTGAAGAAATGAGATGCTCAGAGTGTTGTTAATAAATTCCTGTTGGTTTGAACTGCTTATTGCTGAGACTGATGGTGATAAAACTGCCTTTTCAGAAAAATGAAGCAACCAAAATTAGGCCTTTCATCTTTTTGTGCCAGCCTGGGAACTTGCAAGTGGAATTTCCTAATGCATTTCCTAATCCTTATTCTGGCACACGCATCAGGGGTTTTGGTAGAATTTAGGGACATGGTGATATCTCTGTGTGCTGAAGGGATTGAAACAGATGTTTCTTGATGTGGCTGTGACCTCTAAAAAAGAAATGTCTAGAACAGAAGGCAGAAAAACAAACTTTATCTCCAGAAAACTCTAACATTGGCAGTTCTCAGCATTGCCTGACCTGGAGTCTGTCTGAGTCTGAGCGGGAGGTCAAGCAAAGAACATGGATTTGCAGATGAATGCCTTGGTGACCAAGTGGTTGTTGTGGAGTACTGGGAAGTCTCTGCAGTGACCACGTCTATCTACATATTCAGTGACAGGCTGAGAAGGCAGTGGATATGTACACAGTCACATGGAGGGTTTGGGAGGTACCAAAGCAGTGTTTTAGTGGTTATGAGAGAGGTGCAGAGGTAGCTAAGTCGTGATAGCAACAGCAAAACTGGTTTTGATAATGATTAGAAAGAGCTTTTGTTCCCCACATTGCTGACTCCTCTCACTGTACCAAAAGACTTGGTTCTAACGTCCTCACCCACCTCTTTGCCAGCACTTTACTGTCTGATTTATGCAGTTGAGCCTCAAAGAGAAATATGTCCGGAGAATCACAAGGAAACACAATGGATATCATCTGTGAGTCTGCTTAGTAGGAAAAGTAATGCTAACCCGTTTTGAAGCACACAGAGTCAAATGAGCACCAGTAGCAGTCAAACAGCACCTAATACTCACCCGCAGACACTTGCACATTGACAGCATTGTTGTGCCCTACTCTTAAAGTAGATGGAGTATGACTAGTGAGGCAGTAAGTATGGCCACTGTAAAAAGAAGTGACATTTGGGGAAGTCAACTAGACTGTTCAAACCCATTGCAGGTTGGTTTCTATCATGACATGATCTCTATGATCACAAAACTACCTCTTGTAAGACTAAACCAAAGAATAATATCACCATGACAATAACATTCTAAAAGCAAGGTGATTGCATTTTTTCCTTCCTGGAAGACTTACTGACAGATACAACAAACCACACCAGACGAAAAAGGACAAATCCATGAACAGTGCATATGCCACATTGGATGTACACCAAGTGATTATTATCACTGAATGTAGCACTTACTTTGGTTTTATTTTATGAGACCTGGGCAAATATATTTACCAAGGTCTGTTGATGTATTTCAGCTTGGACAGAATATGTTGGGAAATTGAACCTCTCTTGGTGATCACCTTGATTTATCATCATGGAATTCAACTATTCTTTAAGCATCAACATTATTACAGAGACCCATTTAAGTAACTGAAAACAAAATAATGTTCATTTGAGCTGAAGGATAACATTAACTGAAATGTCATCTGTCAGATTTCTCATGCCTTTTCTCATGTGTTGAACTCCAAACCAAAATTATATTTACAGATCAGGGATTCTGGTGAAAGTCCAGTCAGTCTGGAGTGGTTTTATGTTCATAAGCACCATTAAGGTACCCCAGGACTGACCACCACCTGTGTGGAGCAGACAGCTATTCTTCATGGCTTTCTGTATCTCTGGACAGAATCCTCACTCACATAGCAAGAGGACGGGCCTGTAAGAGCAGTTTTGTGCCTCCCCAGGTCCTGAGGTCTTACAGATCTGTCTGAGGTCTGGTGACTCCTGTTGCTGTACAGTGAAAGGATTAAGGGGAACAGCAAGGTTTCTGATTAGAAGTCTAAAAGGAGACCAAGCATCTCTATTTCAGCAGTCACACAGTTAGTATGGCCTATGTATATAGCACAGTGTGTCATACAAGCTTTTCCTTAGCTTATTACAAATTTTCATGCATAAAATGCATTAAAATTTTTAATTTTATAAAATTTAAAAATTAGATGTAAGAATTTTTTAGCCAACTTTCTTGTTACATGGGATATAATGAATTTTTAGTACCTTTGTCCTTCAAAAAATGCATGCCAACAATGAAATACAATATTATGGGATTAATATAAAGGTGTTGTTTAACATTACAAAACAAATAGAGTCCTTCTGATATTATGTTAAAACATGTACAACAGAAAATTTTGTGTAATTAAAAGCAGAAATAACAGGAGTCTTTAATGGGTCTATAAATGATACCTGTGCAATTGACTTTTTAAAGTAAGTCCTATATTTGATAGACAGCAGTAACCCAGGCAGCTGCTCCCTTAGTTAGACATAAATCAGTACACCAGACAATTGCAGGGGAATTTTCTGAAATGACTCACTGGGAGAGCAGGGTGTTGAAGGATGAGGTCGGAAGACAGACAGCAGAGTCATCATTAAATATGAAGAAAAAGGCAGATAAAAATCCGTGAAATTGCTGGTCTTCAAAAATAATTGTTAACTCAGACTACAGAATAATTTGTTTTAATTAAAATAAGCAGCTTCATTTTCCCTGGAGTCAGCAACATGAATTGTTAAGCCAGGATTTTAGACTGAATTCTGGCATGTACTGAAGGAAGACTTGAAACTCACTGAAATGAAATTCTGTCAATAAACACAGATAAAATGAAAATCCTAAAAAAAGAAAAAGAAAGCATTAATGTAACTGATGGTTTATAATATACTTTTTAAAGATCTGTGTTATATACCTTCATGAAGTCTGTTCTATGGACTGACTATTGGACTTTGCCATCTTTGACCATCCTTTGCTAAGGAAATGATTGCTCAGATTCCATGAAATTAGACTTCAAAGCCAGTGATTTGACAAAACAACTTTGCTAACAAAGAATTTTAAAAGAGTGCCCGAGAGCTTGCTTGGGCAGTGTGGCATGGTTACATGGTGGTTTTTGTCATGCACTGAACTTGTCATGTTTTCTTTGCTGCCAGAAGGCACTTTTATTTGAAGTATTCTCATAATAATTAAACCCCTGTAATTTGAAGAAAAAAAGTAGTCAGTGCAAAGCATCAGGGATAGCAAGTAAGAGATTCAGATTTGAAATATACTACCACTGTTAGGAAAGGAACTAAAAATGCAGAAGGAGAAAAAATAGACAAACTCAGGGGATTCATAGCCTGTAACCACCAGAATTTAAAAGACAAAACAGCACAATAAATGGATGGACATGTATTTAAACTTGGGTTTCTTTCTGATCATCACAGGAACACAACCTGTATCAAGTTCTCAGTGCAGAAAATGCAGAGCAAATATATTCTCTCTGTTGCTGGGGTGCATCAGCTAAGCCTGCAAGGCTTATCCAGCCTGTATAGCAGGAGATTGCTGAAGGTGCTGGGCTATGTCAGGCAGTGCTGCTGTGCTAAGAGTGGGAAATTGGAGGGGCTGGCATGAGGGAGGACAATGATTTGTTTTTCTTGCTGCTCAGACAGAGCTGGAGGAGCAGATGCTGGTGAGCCAAGCCTTGCCATGATGATGTAGGACTGTGTTCATGACAAGCAACATAGAACCATGGAAAGAAGCATGAAAAGCAAAACACAAGCCCTTCCAAAGCCATCAGAGAAGCATCTATGAATGCTCCAGCAGTAATGCTTTGTTGCACATGTTTACTTCCAATTGGTGACAACTGACTTACCCACAGACTGTTGTCCACCAGAATATATCCTGCCCCATCTGTCATCCCACTCAGTGAAGTCTGGTCGTGGAAGATATATGGCTGTAAAATATTATTTTTTAGCTCTGGAGTACTGTGCTGGAGAAAGAAGTTGACCACAGGTCATTGAGACCTGCTGCTACTAAGCTGTTCTATGTCCAGATTCCCCACTGGCTACTGTTTTTCACTGTGAATGCCCATTTTCCCTGTTGAGCATCTTTGCAGCTGGCTGGTTTGCTTGGTCTGCCTGCCTCTAGTCATTTCCTCTAGCCATGTTGGTTGGGGTGGATTTTGTAGCAATCTATTTTAGTAAGTGATTTCCTTAAAGAGGGTGCAGTGGCATGTGGGATCTACACAGATTCCTTGCCACATCAAAAATGAAGGTTTCCTAAAAGGAGTCTTTTCCTTTCTTAAAAAACCCTCTTTGCCCAATGTTTTGCTAGTCTATGGCTTTAGCCTCTAATTAGGGTGGCCATTCACTTTGGGCATGTTGTGCACAGTGAGGTTGCCTATGGTTTTCCCCACAGAGTAGTAAATGTCTAAGTTTCCCCACCTTTAGAAACCTTTTTCAAGAATATAAAGCATATCACAGATCCATTAGCTCACTCTGCCAAATACACAGTCACAGAAAATGGCCACATAGATCATTGTACTGGGAGCAAAGAAGAGCAAAACAATTTCTTTTGAACAGCAGAATGAAAAGTAAAACCTCCAACCTTAAATCTAAATCTTTGGGCTATGGTCTTTAGTCATAAATGCAGACACTCTAATGGTCACTATGACTTTCCTTTTGGGAGGTGGGGGAGGGGATGCATGTATTCAGAGAATTTCGAGACTGATTTTAGAAATGCTTATTGTCTTAGTGACCAGTGTGGCTGCTTTTTTGCTGTGTTTTTTGTTTTTGTAGAAGCTAAAAATAATTTAATTGGTTTGTGTTAGCAAGAAATGCTTGGGTTTTCTTCTGTGCTGCCATGTGGCACAGTCTGGGATGTGGGTTTTTAATGGCCTGAGTAGTTTGTGCTTTGTCCCCACAGTATCATCAACACCACATGCTCCAATGTACCCTGATGTTTGTACAAGAAAATGAAACCTCCAGGCATTGCAGCCTTTCTTTTAATAACTGTTCCACCTGCCAGACCTGAGTCAAAGTTAGACTATACAGCTTTCTAGTGTTGTATAGTGCTTGGGCAGAAAACAGAGTTTAAAAACAACTGTGGTTGTTCACGTGTACTTTTGGTACTTGCCACAGTCCTTTGTGATTCTGTTTTTTATTAATATTTCAAAACATCTCACACAGAACCTCAGAGGTACCACCTTCATAGATGAAAAATAAATAAAAAAATTAAAAGACATTCAGGAAGGAGGGCAAGGCTCCCAATGTCTCAGTTGAAGCAGATTTGTGGACAAAAGGAGCTGCGTGACCCTGGCGCTGAGTTAGTATTCATTGCAAATAATGATCCTGAGAAACTGAACTTGAGTTGCTGGCTAACAATGTCATCTGGAAATATTTTTAAACTTATTGGAGTAGTAGTTGAAATTATATACTTGGTGGTACAGGTCCCTAATCAGCCAACCTCTTGGACCTGGGAGGGAAGAAAGGCAAGGATGGGGAGGAAAGATCACTCACCCAAAAGTCATATATTGTCTGGCATTTTTATTCTGCTTGGTATGAACCATCCTGTAGTACTATGTCCAAGTTTGAAATGAATAGGCAGCAAGGCTTTTATTATGGCTGGTCCAACTGTGTTAGGTTTGTTTGCTCTGATATCAAATTCCTTTCAGGTTTTTCCTTTGCCACTGAAAGAGCTTCAGTCACATCTTTTCAAGGGGCATTTTAAATAATGTTCCACTGATTTTCTTTGTTAATTTAATAAATATTAATTAATTAATGTAATGTAATAAGTATCATTTGATCAATAAAAATGAATATTTTATTTGTGTATGTATTGATGAATGACTTAAAATTTTTCTTTACCATGGGATTGTCCATTGATCAAAACTTAGTCATCCCCATAAAAAGTCTCAATTCATTTTTTCTTACATGAAAATGGCAAGTATATAAAATTAATGACAGAAAAAGTAATTCAATATCTATCTCCTCTGAATGTAGTAAAGCACAGATTTATGTGTAGATGTTCAAGAGTGAAAGGAAGGTTTTACCTTCCCCTTTGTCCATTGCCACATCTGTTCCTGTTGAGGAGGCACAGCTATGGATCTCCTCTACTACCTCCATGGCCAAATCATTTCTTCTAGGAAATAAATCATAGGATCATTAGGGTTGGTAAAGAATTCCAAGGCAATTGAGTCCAACTTTTGTCTGAACACCATCACGCCAACTAAACCATAGCACTGAGTGTCACAAACCAGTCATTTCTTGAACAATTCCAGAATAATGACTCCACCATGTCCCTGGGCAACCTGTTCCAATGACTTACAACTCTTTCTGTGAAGAAATTCCTCCTGATGTCCAAGCTGAATGTCCCCTGGTACAGCTTGAGACTATGTCCTCTCATCATGTCTCTAGTTGCCTGGGAGAAAAGGCCAATCCCCACCTGGCAACAACCTCTTTTCAAGTAGTTACAGAGTGATAAGGTGTCCCCTAAGTCTCCTCTTCTCATGTGACTTACTCTCTAGACCCTTCCCCAGCTTCATTGTGTTTCTCTGAATATGCTCGAGCACCTCAATGTATTTCTTGTAGCGTGTGGCTCAGAACTGGACACAGGATTTGAGGTGGAGCCTCACCAGGGCTGAGTCCAGAGGGATAATCGCTCACCTAGTCCTTCTTGGCCCCCTGGACAAACTGCTGGCTCATGTTCAGTCAGCTATCAATCAGCACACACAAGTCCTTTTCTGCTGAGCCCCTTTCCAGTCAGTGGAAGAGGATATTTAAAAAACTTTCCCAATAACGTCCTGTGATTTCATTGCAAAATGGTTATTTTGTTGCGCTCTATCCAACACCTTAAAAGCTCATCGAATAACAATCTCAATCAAACATATTTCTTTTGAATCATTCATTCACCAGTATCCATGCCAAGTTTTGCCTGTGCTTACCCTAAGTTTTGCTTTATGTTCTTGGGGATATGTATACAGTAAGTGTGAGCAGACAGGGGGTTGGCAAGGTACAGAGCAGCTAGAGGAAACAATAATTTACTACGATAAGACACGAACTATGGGTCTGACTCAGGGACCAAATTTATGAGTGAATGTTTGAATGTGGCTAGGAACCAGAGTATAAAAGCCACCATAGCCAGCCAGTTAATGCCACTGAAGGATGAAAACGATGATAATTGCATGCTTGTTGTTTGCCTTTACAGCCATAGGAAATTTGTGGTAAAGCACAAACTGAAAAGCCAGCACAAAAACACTATCAGTATCTCCAAATGTGTGTCAGATTTTTACAAGAACATAAATAAGTAATTTTTCAAATACCCTTTAAAAAAAAATTTGTTTTGGTGTCCTAAAGAATAGGAAGGCCAATAGCTGTACTTGATAAGTTTGTGAGCAGCCCTTAAGATGCAATCCATATTGTCCTGCCCTGAGAGGAGATGGGGAATTGCTGTCAGAACTGCTAATAGGGACCAAATAGTCCCTGAAAGTGAAGGCCAGGACACTTCTCTAAGCTCTGGAGACCTGGAGAGCATCAGTGTCAGCAGGAGCAGAGGAACAGTGCAGCCTCATGTGCTGGAGCATGAATTCACCTGCTTGACCCAACAAGGCAGAATGCTAAGGCATGATACAGTGTTTAGAGTCGTCCTGAAACACTAATCCTCCAAGGTTTCTGAAATCACATCATTTTTAAGGTGTAGGCAGCAAGAGGAATGGTTACAGACTACTCCTGAATTCTTTATAACCTTCCATTTATAGTCTCAGCTACATCATTGTTTCTAGCTAAGAAACGGAAGAAGGGAGGGTGAAGATTTTGCTAAATATCCTGGACTTTTTCTGCAGATTATTTTAGGGGTAGTCTTTGGTCATTTGCCTAGAGGCTAGTCCTTTTCCATTAATCAGAAAGGCATGGGACATATTTGTAACTGTTTTCTTTACATCCCAAACTTGATGCGAGCTCTGCTGTTTCAGGAGATATCCCTTGGGAAGATGGTGTAGCCAGAGTGGGAGGTGGTGAAGGGTGACCAGCTCTGCTCCCTGTCTGCCCTGGCTTTGTGGAGTTGCAGTGAGCAGGAAAACTCCCTAAAATACCAGTGGTTTTTGCGGACAGACAGTTACCTTTGCAGCAGGCTGGGATCCTTCCCATAACATATTAGGATGCTTTTATAGATCCTGTCTCCCTTCAGCTCCCTGAAGCTGATGTCTCAAACAGCTCCCTGCAGTGTTTGTTTTGTTCCTGAGTTTGAAGCTCCGGGTGTGAAGACTGTGACCAGTGGCCCAAGGGATTCCCTGCGCTGCAGCCACAGCAGCAACCATTTGTTTTCTTTTGACAGCCTGTGGAGGCCCTGAAGGCAGCTCAAATCCACCAGTTGACTACAAGCTGCATACCACAACCCCTCTCCACTGTTTTAGAGAGTATACCTGACAGGAATGTGAGCCCTGAAGGCCTCAGCTGTGCTTTTCCAACTGTTCTCTAACATTTCACAGGCTTTTTATTTAACCAGGATTTTTCTGAAGGAATATTCTTGTATTTTGGCATCCGTAGAGCTCCAGCTGCAGACTTGCCCTCCAGGGATACCCTACAGGGTGACGTTTTCAGAGAGGTGGGAGGTCTCTTGTCCTCATTTAAAGTAACTTGGGTGCCACAAGAGGTCTGAAGAAAATAGTTGTAGAGTTGTCCCACTCTACAACTATGAAGAAAGTATTCATGAACCAGGTTAAGAAATTATAGAAATGATGTTTCATCTCTGAAGCTGTCTGTGGGATTACTGTTTTCATGTCCAAGAAAACTTCCTAAAAGTATGGCTAGAAGGAATTTTAGATAGTTTTGAGCTGAAAGAAAGCCATTTTTTCACTTCATTCAGTGTAAAATATGAGACCCCAGTAGTCCATTCTGTCATTCAGGCAGAGGAAGACTGAGCAGGTGGCTAACATACAGTTCATCACCACACTACTGATAAAAACTTATTTTTCTGAAACATGTAGGAAAAGTCTTGAAGCTCCTACAAGAAGCTGATAAGTACTATGGATATATGTTCTTGCAGTGATATTGGAGAGATGTTATAAATGAAGAAATTCCTCTTCCCACCTCCCAGTTTTGAGTAGATTCAAACCTTGTTGAAGAGAAAAAAATAACCAAAAAACCCCCCACAAAGAAACCCCAACCATATGTGTCACATATGCAGATGGTTTATAAAGCCCCAAACCTATTTATGGATATGGTCAGACATCATGGATCCTGCCACATCTGATGTCTCACTTCTCAATCTCTGTGAAGATCAGGGGGTTTCCATAGGCTGAGTGGTAGACAGCAATCTCCTCCAAATCTAGCTGTCCAAAACCTGGGTCAGCAGCTGTTTGCCTGCTCTACTCAGCCTAGACAGCCAGGCTGGAAGGATAGTGATTATTGCACTGTGGTAACTAGTAGGATGCCTTTTCCATCTGCTCCATGGCAAGTTTACATGGAGGACCTCAGCTGTGGTGCATGTCAGCTTTCACTCTCAAACTCTTACAAAACACCTGAAGAGATCAAAACACACCTGAACATCTCAAATGAATGGTGTCTGTCCCCCACTCAATCTGCTGCATGTTATAGTTAAGCCATACAGGTCAGCAGAACATATATCCTGCGAGGGCACAAAGGGGCAAAGTGTGACACAGACTGCACTGAGGGATTAAAGCACACCACTTTTAGCAGGAGAAGAGAAAAAAGACCCTTCCTTATTGCTTGGGGCTTTGTCATAAACAGGTAGGTCTGAAAACCATTTTCTAGCAGCGCAGAGCTACAATCACAATATTATTTCTAGAAACCACCCATGGCCTCAGCGCCGAAAGATGCGGAGAGGCCTCAGCATGAGGAACGCCGAGTTCTTGTGTCCCAGACTGCGGTTTCCTTACACCTTTCCATTTTGGCATAAGTTTGCAAAGCCACTCTCCATTTTTAATATTTAAAGGTTAGCTGACGCACCAAACATATTCCTGGGAAATGGCGCAGCTGCATTTCCAACAGGCATAGTTGAAAGAGGGAAGAGTAACGTGGCTGTCTATCTCACAACAAATGGGGCGACAGGCTTCATGCGCCAGGAAATACAGCTTTGCCTCGCCTAGGGAGTAAGTCTTACTTTTTGCTTCAAACTATAAAGATGATGGCTAAAATTAGATGATTCATGTTGATTCACTACAGGTTTAAAAACAAAGTCTCTCTGACCAAATTCTTTAGCGGGCAGGAGAACCTTTTTTGTTAGAAACAAAAAAATCCAAAAAGCAAAAGCACAACACACATACACATTCACACATGCTTAAAAGTTACTGTTTTTTACCCTGGAAAATGTGGTTTCTGTAATTGAGGGTTGTAAAAAAGAAAAAAACCTTTTCAAGCATCCCACTCGATTAGTCATTCCAGGGTGGGTCAGTCTTATCATATCACGTGATGTCCAGTAATGGTGATGCAATAAAACAGATGCTGCCCAAACTTCGTGCCACCAGTCAGCAGCAAAACTATGCAAATCAAACCACTGTCTTTTTCTAGAAATTCCAAAACATCCCATCCCTTCCAGGCTCTGTGCTTAATAGACTCTGCCTTCCCAGACAAACCAAATGCATGATCATTTCTTCTTCCGCAGCACATGACAAGAGTGAGTTCCAGACTACTGGGAATACAGCTGGGTGGAAATGCTCATTGTGTACAGAGGGGTACTCCACCTTCTTGGAAGAAGAAGTGGGAAAAATTAAGATTTCCATTAATTGATTACAGTCTGACAATCCATATACTTTTATACTATACATATATATATATGTATATGTATGTATTTGGGATCTTATATTGTATGGTAAGAAGTACCATACATAAAATCTCATACTCAGTTGGGATCAACCCACTTTGTTCTTCAAAGATGCTGTAAAAGACCCAAGGTAAAAAAGATGACAAAGTGTTACCAATTCTGTTTCTATTTTGTGTATTTCTCATCCAAATGATATGTAGATACATAGAAAGGGAAGGTAATATGTTGTACTGTCAATAGTTCATTTATTTAAACGAATTTCTAATAAGTAGACAATGTGACTTTGAGTAACTAGCTATAATAAACTTTTATCCAACAATTGAGGGAAAGCCCAGTAAAAGTGTTACACTCCAAGATTTTGTTGCCACAAAATGAGATAATGTTAGCAATATATGGAGAACACAAGGATGCAATCAGACTAACACCATGCACAGCAGTGTCTTTGAATCAGACTTCCTGAATAAATGATAAGGTATGATTTCTACTCTGAATCTGGTTTTATCTGAAAAAGTGGCAATATTTCTACTAGAACATGAAGTCTGGAAATTATTTATGGCTGAAACTTTTCCTCATTCTGCATCTGCCAACAACAAATCTACAGCAACACTATCATCTCCCTTTAAACACTTCCTTGAGATGTATGTTCTGCCAAGTTCTGGATGTGTTTTCTACCTTAAAAGTAAAGTTCTCTAAAAATCTCTGAAGCTACTTTGGGATTTGGGATCCCTAATGGGATTTTTCCTAGCAGGAAAATGTGCTCTATCTCCAACTACACTTCTAAAATTTGTAGGCATGATTTTTACAGATCAAGAAGTGGTACCTGAGAGATTAATTTGATTGTGTAATAAATACTTGACAAATGAAAAGGAGAGTTTTCAAAATATGAGCCCATCTGTAGTGAAAAGACAGGATGTGATGGCAATAGCCATGTGACAAGAGCAATTGGGCAAAGGGTCCATTACCACTGGCTTGCTCCTGATCAGAATTGGACAGAGAACCCAGAGAAAAGACAGCCAGGGTCAAAGGGTGCCTTCCTAAATTAAGCTCCAGAAAAGTATGTTGCTATTAGCACCAAAGGTTTGTCCAGCCACCATGGCACACATGAATCAGAGAAGCTGACTGACCTAAACACACAGCTGTGGCAGAACTGAATTGTGGCAGAACTTACTGTCCATGCTTGGGAAGCTTCATGTTGTTCATGTGATGGTGACCCTGTGAGGTTAAAGCATCAGAAGGTTGTTGTGAAACAGATCTGTCCACTCCAGCACTCAGTGAAGGCAGCGTGTAGTTTGTGGGAAATGATTCAGGAATAAAAGACAGTTGGAGAGATCAAGTGCTGGCCCAGGAGCAGGGCTTGGGACTTACACTGGAAAAGGCCTGGGGTAAAATCCATCAGTAGCTGGAGAAGTTGAGGCTGGGGCAATAAATGTTTGGTCTGAGTAAGGGAAATAGGGATATTTCTGGCAGGTTTTGGATGGAGTAATAGCTGATGAAGCCTGACTTGCAACAGATTGACAGTGAAGTGAATTTAAGGACTAAGGTGAAGGAAACTTTAGCAAAACTAATTTTTTTCACAGGATAATATCTTTTAAAGGATGGAATTTTCCCAGACCAAATATTCAGAAAAGACTTCATTAAGGTTTGCAGAAAACTTGCAATGCCACCTTTTGCATCCTGCCATTGGGTTTCGTGCTCAATCCTTTCTCCGTGCACATGATGCTGAGGTGTGAAGGCTGAGTCTGAGCTAGTTACAGCCTTGAGGTGCCTAGAGAGGCATGTACAGACTGGATACCCAGGAAAGGGATGCCAATATTGGGTCTTCTTGGCCAATACCTCAAAAATATCCTTCAGTGTCTGAAACCATGTGCTCCCAGATCCTCCTTAAAAAAGATTCCCCATCCCCATGCAATGCATGATGCTCTCGCTTGGCAACTTGGAGCAACTGAGCAGAAACCAGCAGTTTTCTGGCTCGGATGGGGGATTACAAATGGCACTTGGAAGAGGAGGAGCAGGAACTGAAACCTGTCAAATGAATATGGAAGGAAAATTGTAATTTTCCTCCAAACAAAACTTTGAACCAAATATTTCAAAATTATTATACAAAAAATTGAGGTAACTTATTGCAGTAAAAAATTAAACTGTAATCTTTAAGCATTCACAGAAATGTGAAAGGCTTAAAACCTACATAATATTATGGTCTATGGTCTTTATTGGAGGCAGAAAAGACATGCAATGGTGTGGTGTTTAATTTGGGAATGGAACACATTTTCTTGTTCTTTTGTACTTTTTAATTTGCATTTTGTTTGAGAGAAATAGTCCAGTCATAATAAATATTTATGCCTCATGAATTTACCCAGGTGAATTGTATGAAAAAAATACAGAACAAGAGATCATCCATTCTGCTTGGAAGAGGCACTAGCATGAGAGTTTTGGAACAAACTGAAGGAATGTTGCAAATGCACTGTGGTGTAGGGACACGCATTCTCTTTTTACTAGCATGCTGGGGGTTTAAGCAAATGCCACTTCACATGCACCATTAGCCTTTGATTTCTGACTGCAAGACTGAATACAAGGACAGAATAATTCTGTAGTAATTTACTTTTAAATGCCATCAGGTCAAAATCATTAAATAAATTATCACTTTCTGAACTGACCATGTAATAAGTGAGGTCAGCAATGGTACCACTGGTTTAGTCATTTTTGAACACTCCTTCCTGCAACATAATGTGTGCAAAGAACTTTTTGGAGAAGTTCTGGAATCTAGAAACATTCTGTTGGTCAATTTGGCAGAAAACAATAGTATTGCAAGGAAATAAAATGCTTTTCTAGGCTTCAAAATAGCCAGCGCAAACAGGTCTCTAATCTTGCACAGATCTGTCACTTGGGCAATGCTGTCATAAAATTGAGTACTGAACACTCGTATTCTGATGTTTCCATTTCTTATTAATTCAAAGTGCTTGCCAAACATAAGGAAACCTAATTTCCAAAGATGATCTGATGCTGTGTCAAAGAGGAATCAATCATTTTCCAGTAGATGATGTCCAGGAACAATGCCTGCCAGGGTCTCAGTGGGAGGCAATGAAGGCATAGTTTCTGTAATTGAAAGCAGAGGCCACGTTATTTTACAGAGATCTTCAGCTTGATTCAGTTTTCCAATGCCTGATATCTAGTTTGAAGTAACCATGACTCTTTCATCTTGCTTTCTGTATTTAAAGCGTTGGATTATTGACCTTCCTTCATTTCCAGCTCTCAGTTGTAGGGCTTGTTAGTGACTGACACTTGGCATGAAGGATGTTATCTGTGAGCTGCTCATGGATTAGATCATCCATTGGTGTCTTCTGTGTACATGGACTCCCAGAGTCCCTCAGGCAGGAAGAGATCTCAGGAGGTCTCTGGTCCGAGAAGGGTCAGAGCTGAGTTCAGACCATGTTGCACAGGGATGTGTCCACTTGGGCCCTGAAAGCCTCCAAAGTGATGATCTCTTCCTGGTAACCTCCTCCTGCACCCCAGGAGGCTGCACTGAGGTCCCACACCAGAACGCCCTGCCTGGTTAGTTTGGCCTGAGGAGCTAAACTGAGTGGTGCTGTACAACTGAATGCTTGGGCAGCATTAGAACACAAACATTTGAAGACTTCCCCTGTCTTTGGGCCATCCTTCCCCTTGTCTCATGTCACTGTTACTGCTCAGTGCCCTAGGGAAGGGTGCCTTGAGGAGGGTTAGTAGAGACCTGTGGATTCCCCCTATTGACCTAAGGCGTTATGTTTAAGATGGGAAAGGCATGGGAGAGTGCTAATGCACCACAATCATGATAGCATAGCACATGTGAACTGTGTGTGCAAAAAGAAGTTTTTGAAGAGTCAGAAATAAAGACAACTTTTATTATCCATCTGCTAAAAGTGTCTTGTCTTTATTTTCCACTCTAAGAGCTGTGGACTTGGACAAACAACAGGGGAAACCTTCCCTTCCCAGAAATTTTAACCAAGCTGAATGAATTTCTGGGAGACAGCTGAAGTGGCTGACAGTGATGGGAAAGATAATCAGTTCTAGGGTGAATGCTTTGCTTCACTGACTCAGACATTGCTCAGTTAATGTTACATTCAGTACATGCAAGATCCCAGCACAACCCTTGTGGCTTTCCCCATTGGTTTTCTTCAATGAATATCCATTCCAGGGCTGAAGTGGAATCAGGAGAAGACAGGCACGCATTATCAGACACAAGTAATATGGGCCTTCACAAATGAACTTGTGCTCTGTGATAAAATGCAGCAAAAGAGTATAAAGTAGGCATGAATAAATTCAAGCTGGAAAGTAAGAGATGTCTAAGTATTAGAGTAGGGAGATCTTGCAACATGCTATTCATAGGAGCAGCAGGAGGCAAAACAGCATGATTATTTACACAATGGAACAACCCTGTGCTTGTGAAAGGAAGTGTAGTAATAAAAGGACCTGGCCATGGTGGTCCAAGAGATCCTGGAGCTCTCTTGATTGCTAGGAAGGGTGAGTTTAGGAAAGCTGCTTATTCATGTAGGGCAAAACAAATTCATTTTTCTATATTTTGTAGATGTGTTATAAAGGATTTTTGTAATGTGAGTGAGGAAACAGCTTCAAGTGTGGAGTACTCCTTTGAAACAAGGAATGCAGCCTCTCCATTTTTTAAGTTGATTTGTGGTTAGTGAAGCCCTGGGAATATTTCCCTTGCCTAATTAAGCATAAGTTGTAACCAAATGTTTGAAGAGAAGTGTCTTGAGAATGTTTCTTGACTCTTTGTTTCTTACAAAAATTCCCAACAACAAAACCTTTCAAAACCAGATGTGTTGCACTTACCTACTATTCAGTAAACAAATCTTGTATTTTGGGGTTTAGGATTTCATGACCAGTTTGTGCCACAACAGTTACCAGCATCTAAGACACATCAAGAGGTTTCAGTTTGGCTCATGCACATATATAAAATCCACAAATGTTAAAAATGTGACTGCCAGAGTACTTACCCACATCTCCCACAGTGCCAGCCCAGGCCCAATTTAAGATGGGCTGCAACAACCTCCCTGTACTTCTGTGTGAGTGTTCGACCAAACCTCTTCCATGTCTGCTGATCTTTCCCTCAGGGCAATCTGCTGCTGCTGAGCTGAAAATTGGTGAGATGCTACTTATTGTCAGGGTGCACTGTTCGAAATTCAGTGTATTTCCAATCTGAAATACCGGTCAAGATTGTCCTACAGGTCTAACTGGTTGCTGTTCCCCACAGCTGTTAGTTACCTTTCTCTGCTCCTAGTTGTCTGTCAACTAATTTAATGTCCTGTGGTCATAGGTTTTGTGGGCAAAGCAAAAGCAGTAGGTGTGATATATGTTAACCATGCCTCATATAACAGCCATAAATAAGCTAGGGAAGCATGGTCAAGACAAAATGAAGATTTTGGGGCAGGGAAAAGCTTCTAGAAAACTCTACCGTCTGTGAAGTCAGAGGGGTGCATTGAGGAGGGTTTTACAGTCTGGTCTGATATGATGCAATATTTTCACGTGTGACCTGACAATAGAGTAAAGTATTGTACAAAATAAAGTATTGTACTAAATGACACCAAGCTGTGAAGAAGGGCAATGTTAGAACTCAAAGAAATCTTGCCATATTGGAAATATATAATGAAAACAAAATTAAACAAAACACTTTTCAATGGGAACAAGTGTGGGGTGTGCAGACACAGAGTAACAACTCTCTAGGCAGCATATCAGTAGGAAAGGGACTACAAGCTCAACATGAGTCCACAAAGTTGTGAAACTACATGCAAAGCAAAAACTGGAATGCATAAACTAGAGAATGACCAATAAGACACATGAATGGAAAAACCCAGCCACTGTGCTACAGCACAGCCACAGCTGAAACTGTGTCTGTCTGGGAAGTCTGCACATAAAGAACATAACTACTTGGAAAGAGCGTAGAGAAGAGAAATGACAAAAAGCAGAAGCCTGGAAAATACAGTCTTCGAAGAAAGATTAGATTTACTTTTGTTACTCCAGAAGAAGTTATGGTCACTCAGGAACATCACAGGTTTCCACATCACAAAAAACTGCTGATAAGGTGATACCCATTTTTCGATATACATAGGGTAAGAAAAGTGACTGTGGGCTAAACATCAGCTAGAACACATCTAGGAGCATGGAAAACAATGAATGAGGTAAAGGACTAGATGAAGCATGTTTTGGAGACTGCTAGGAGAAATCTGGTTAAATGCTGATCAGGAATAATGCAGCTGGAGCTGACCCAGCCATGGGGCAGCAGAGATGGGTTAG
This sequence comes from Pithys albifrons albifrons, assembly GCF_047495875.1. Taxonomy (NCBI): domain Eukaryota; kingdom Metazoa; phylum Chordata; class Aves; order Passeriformes; family Thamnophilidae; genus Pithys; species Pithys albifrons. The sequence goes on along the minus strand of NC_092464.1, from coordinate 48,426,568 downwards.
ACAGCCTGCTGAGGTGGAAATCACTGACCTAGTGAAACAACACTTTGAAATACCATTGAGGGCTCAAAGCTATTTTCAAAATGAGCCCTTACCACTTCAAAGAAACTACAACTTCACAGCTCTTTTTCATGGCTGCCTGGAAACTCTGGGCAGTTCTACTGTGGGGAGATGGGATTGTATGACCCCACTTGAAAGCAACTGACAGAAAGCAAAGGTTTAATGCTTGCCATTCAGTGGTGGCAATAAAAAGTTTTTATTGTCTGGTTTAGTCACTCTTTTCTCACCATTGCAACATCACCCGGAAAGCATTTATCCCACATGTCTTAGCTTGCAGCATTTTACCTTAACATAAAGTGAGAAGGGATAAAAAAGAGATGTAGAGTTTAGTTTGGGTTGATTTACATCTCAGAGTACGTGCAAAATAAGGTATCTATTCCTAAAAGACCCTGAACTACACAGAAATCCATTTCTTAAGTAACTTCAGAGCTGCCATCAAGCATTACCACCACTTCAGTTCAGCGTACTTGAGCTCCTTTCAGGTACCACTCAGGTCTCTTGTAACAATTGGATCACCCTGGGGGTTACAAGGAAAAAAACCCAGCAGGATCAAGATCCTGTGGTAGTGACCCGGGTACACACAGCTGGAGCTGCTCCTGGCAACACTTTTAGACGTGATGAGCTTTTGTTCCCAAAGGTTTGTTAGACAGGGCTCTATCGTGTTGTTGAAGGACTGAGAGGGGGGCATTTTCATAAGCCCTAGCAATACATCTTTTGGGCCATTTTTGCACAATAAATGATATGTGACACAAAGTGAAACATTGTGTCTCAAAAAAGCAAATGTGCACAACCAGTAACAGTGCAATTGCTTATGGTGAAACAGATTTTGATAATGATGGGATAAAAGGCAGTGTCAAAAAACTGTGGGGAGTTGATGTGAAGAATAATGTCTAATAAGTTTTGGTTAAAATACTCTGCTGCTACATGTAACTGTTATTCTTTTATTCTATTTTGATGTTTTGATGCACATGAGATGTTTCACTGAGAACTAGAATTGTGAAATGAAAATATATTATGAATATTTATTCATTAAAGTTTGACAAGGACTAGCCCTGAAGTTTAAGCTCCTTTATGCCTATAAAAGTCCTGAAAAGATAGAACCCAATCTGAGTGTCATCAGAAGGTGCATGAAGATACAGCAATATGGAAGGATTGTGGTTAATCACAGAATTATAAAGTCTTGGGGTCTTCCTCATCCACTATACCTCAGCAGGCTGCTAGAACACAGATGAAAAAGATTTCCTAACTGTTACCAGCTTCAGTGTCAGCGAAATCAGGGAACTAAATCCTGCAGGGGAAAGTTTTGCTGGAGAGGTCAAGATACTAAAGCTCTAACAGATTTATAGATATAAAGCTGCATAAGCAGGTTTTTCATAAGATTTCTGGGCTGAGAAGGTGTGCAAATCCCTGGAATGCTTTCACTGCAGCCAGATGGTACATTAGACAGGAAATATCAAATGTGAAACCATTAAGAGAAGGAGGTCAAATATCAGCCATTGAGGTGGTAAGATCTGGATGTTTAGTAAATCTGTGTTGGAGAAAATTCAGAAGTGTGTTAGAGAGAGTCCTTCATTTTCAATTTAAAGAAACGCATAGACAATGGAAAAACTTATTCTCTTCTTACATAAGCAAAATCAAGTAAGTGTTTTGTTGTCTAAACAACAATTTCTTTAATGAATAGCACCTTTTATATTCCAATGTTGAAATTTTCCATCTGTTTGATGATTAACAAAATAAGTCTGATAAGTCTGTCTTTCAGCTCCATACCACACTCTATCTCCTTGACCCTAATGTGATGACCTCTTCTTTTCCCCTTCCTTCCTTCTAAATCAATGAAACCAGAAAATTATGTTCACTGTAGTGTCAGAACTGAGTTTAATAACAGCTAATGGAAAGAAACCTTATTTATGGGCTTCTGTGATCTGAAATTTGAGGTGATGTGAATAATTCTGGCTGGGCATCTATGCTAGTTTACATTGCTGCTGACAGCAATAATGCCTTGAGAGCCCTCACTAAATGCTTGGAACGTGAGAATATTTTCATGTATTACATGACAATTGCTGTTGACTTTATCCTCCTAACATCACGGCATGATGAAAATTGTTTCATCAGCTTGAACTTTGACAGTCATTAGTCTGAGTTTCAGACCAACAAAAACTGGAAAAGTGGTGATCAGAAGTGTATAGTCTTCCAGGCACATCTGGCACAGTTCTATTTCATGTAACTTTTTGAACTTGCTGCAATGCAGTTCCTTTGGGGAGCTCTCTATGTATGAAAGGCATATTTTCTTTTTCTCTTGTCTTGTAAAAGTAATAAAAAAATTGCAAAGAATATTATCAGTTTTACCAATTCGATGCTAAACTAGCGATCATTCACCTAATTTGTCACGGTGGCTTTGAGAAGCTAAAAGGAGCCTGAGCCAGCCAGGTCTCTGAGGTCCCAAATTATGTTTATTTTCCTAAATTCATGCTGATCTCAATAGAGTTTAGCTGTTTTAATAATTGTTCTTAATTTTCTTGGTAAAATCTCCAGACTTTTAAAAAATCACATTCTAGATAATGGAAGAATTACATATCCATCTTTTTATATTAGCATGTAAAACTATCTGCAGATAACTTGCAGATTATTTGGACAATGGTAACACTGTGACATAACAAATCCTCTGTTGCAATTTCAATTAAAATAACCCCCCTCTCCTAAACAATGGAAATAGAATTTTAAAAATAAATTAACAGACCCTTGAGGAACAGTTTTAATGCCTTGCTACATTTCTCAGTAGGTATCTGAAGGTGAACTGCTTCCCTGTGAGACAGAAACTACTAGAGACACAGCAAGACAGAATGAGACAAGTTTCTCTAAGTAACCGTGAAGAGAAGAGTGCAGGAAGCAAACATTTTGTTGCCTTGAAGTTGGTTTGAAGCTGTTTTTGAAAAGTTTTATGCTTTAATAATATGGCTGGGGGAGTGGGGAGTTTTTGCTTAGAATAAAACTGGAAGAATGATTCACCACATGTCTGCAACTGTTCCTTGATCCCAGTTAAGTTTGACACCACTAACACCTATGAGTCAGCAGAGGTTCCTCGGGATGTGCTTTGCCTGCCCTGTTTTGAGACTGCTACAGTAGGATCTTTACCCAAGGCTGGAAACTGGCTTCCAGCATGGCCTGTGTCAGTTTTTCCTACCCACTATCAAATACCACCAATCTCCACTAAGAGAAGGGATCTATTACTATATCCCATGATCTCTGCAATGCAGCTGTAATAGTCTATACTTTACCATCTATATCCAGGACCTCAATACTGTTTATTATCTCTCTGTAGCCAGGATAACAGATGTTCCCACAGCGACTTTGTGACACAACATTGAAGATGAACATCTGGAGTGGTCAACATAACCTAAAAAAGGGCATCTATCATAATCAGGAGTCAAGCCCTGGCAAGGATTTGTGTGTCATGCTTGAGGATCCTTTACTCGCCTTGAATATTTATGTTCTCTGTGTTTCGGTTTAGAAAACATTTCTGCTTCTAAGAAGATATGACGCAATTTGGGGATTTGATAAAGCAGAAAATAAAGAAGCTGTTCCATGTATGATGCCATCTTACAATCACATCTTATATGTCTTTTTCTTGTGTGGTTCCAAGATTGCTCAGCCTCTGAGCTGCTTCATCTTTCTATCATGACTTGGCCTGCAACTCCTAAAGTAACTGCTACATTTAATTTTTTGGCAAATGGGCAGATATCTATTTTCTGAAGCCATTTCCAAAAAATGTCATGAGAAAATGGTAATGCGAATACCTGGAAGCATATTTGATTGTTGTGCTTGACACATTTATGCCATATTAGAACATTTTACAGTATTTCTCATTATTTCTTTGAGTTCTATACCTATACTACCTTTACCTAGTTGTTTGTTGGCTTGTTTGATTTGGGTTTTTTGGTGTTTGGGGTTTTATTGTTTGGTTTGGTTTGGTTTTTTTTGTGATGGTGAGGTGATGTTCTTAATGAACCTCGTACTACACAGTCTGATTTATACTGTGGTAGGATGTACTGCTGGCTGCTTTGCATAATGCAATAATTTCCGAGAGCCATTTTTCTCCAGATTTAAGTATCAGCCAACACCTACAATCAAAAATATTTTATATACATGGTACCTGAGTTTCTTTTTGGAAGGTAGACAATATTACCAAATAATTCAATATATGAGGGAGCAAGATCAGGTTCATCTATTTACCAATAGGCACAACAAGTCAGTGACAGGTCTGGAACAAAGACATGTTTTTTACATGAAGAGTATGGATGCATCTTCCAGATTTCCCTTCAAACTATTCATTGCAATGTGCGCTGATGGACAGTGTTAACATATAGTTTGGATAAGAGATAAGAAAAACAACAAGTTTTCAAATAAATTCTCTTGTCTGTGGCGCTTGCTCTGCAAGTATTCATTGAAACAAATTGACACCTAAAGTAAGACCAGCTTTGGGAATACAGAGTAAGATGTTTAGGAGACATTTGGCAGATTAAACAACTCTGCAAAGCTCTTCAGAGGGAAGATTATCTGCTAAATTTTTTACCTTGCCAAAGCTGACGAGTATTTTTCCGTGTCAGTCAGTCTGAGTAAGCAACCTCTGGCAGTGATATCACCTGGAAAAGCAATGATTCAGGGATTAGTTAACAACCATGTCAATCACAGAAAGACATTGATGGTGGTGATCACAGCTTTCTAGTGCAGGGGAATGGGTTTGTTTCTCAGCTGTTTACTTCGGACTGATTTACTGAGATATTCTTCGTGGGATGTACCTGATGCTTTTCCCAAATAAAAGGCAGCACAGGATTCAGGTCATAGCTTTGTGCAAAAGGTCACATCTTTCCAAGTGCATCACACCCATGTGCTGGGAACCAAAACACTTGTCTGTTTCTGTTCATGAAGCCTTTAATGGAGTTGTAATTATTTATCTTGGTCTCTGACTCTTCCTGTGCCATGTGGTTTACTGTCATGGTCAGAACTGGGTTCATGTTCACTGATAAAGAATATAATTTTCTTGTGGAGACAGGGAAAAAATTCCACTGACATTTGGCTTTCTGGCTTTCCTGAAGGTGCAGAGTAACTCTGTTGCATCTGACTTCAGTTTATGTAATGATTTTTTAGCTGCTGTTTCTTTGAATTATTATTGACAGAAGAAAAACAGTGTTTCTAGAATGGATTATTTATTTTTTTAAAAAATCAGTACAAAAACATACATGTTTTTGAAATGCTTACGTAAAGGCTTTTTGTTTTGCTTTTTTGGTTTAATTTATTTCAGAATGTACAATCTCAAAGGCTGACATTGAGCGCATCCTGCCTGAGTTTACACTGCCCTGGAACTTCCATCATGTCTTAAAAATTGTGGGAAAACTACATCAGTTCTGACAGACATGCTGTCTTTCATTCAAAAACTCAAACAAAAATAATAAAAAATAACAAATGTATTGTTATTTTAAAAATAGGTACAGGATTGATTCCCCTTTTATTTTCTCACCCCTTGTAGATTTTTAACTGTCTTAGTTTAAATTTTCTTTAGAAGCTTCAAGAATTCTAACTGTAAAAGGTTACACCTTTACCAAAGCATGCTCTTACAAGATAAACTGAGGTCAAATTAAAAAAACAAACAAACAACAAAACAGTTCCTGTACTGCAGTCTGGGATTTTCAGACTCATTGAAGCGTAGCCACCCATCTCTTTACTCCTCTAGAGCTTTGCGGGGAAAGGATTGGAGCACACTAAGTTATTGCTTTGAGAAGGTCTTTTAACTTTTAAGGTAACTTTGCCAGTGCTGTAATTACTGTTCTTTAAGGTTGTACTACATGATAATTTATTTGCAGGAAGTTTTGCATGTCTCAATGTTAAAATATTGGTTTTGTTACAACAAAAGACCTCGTATGATTGCTAAATTTGCAGAACAAAAAGATTCAACAAACCAGTTTGTTTTCAAAAAGTATGCAAAAATTAAGTTTAAATATTATCCAATGGCTCTTTGGGAGGAATTTTAAAATACTTCTGCCAAGAAAAATACTTTGGGAAGCTGATGGCAAGGTCAATATTCAAAGTTTTTATTCTTTAACTTTCTTAGCAAAGTCTTTTCAGCACAAACAGAGAAACCCTATCATTAGGCATCCACTCGAATGGTCCTGCTGGATTTTTTCTCTCATAATTCTGAAGAAGGGTCATAAGTCTTTATGAAGGGAGGCAAAATTTTAATATGCCAAAAATCATGTAAGTGAGCTGGAGGTGAAACATTTATTCCATTAGAGGGTCCTATATTTTAAAAATAAATGGCCTTTTAAATGACGCACAAGAATTTCCCTCCAGACTGGTCTTGTGAAATGTAGTGGCTTTGTCTCTGTCGTGGTTTGGGTTGGAAGCCTTTTGGTAAATAATAAGATTTTTTAGTTCTCGTCCAATTATTCCTTGAGATGCAGCCTAATCTAGGGTTCCTTCTGGGGCAACAACAATACAGTAAGTGCTCAGTCTTCACTGAAGATTCAAATGGATTTTAGGAAAAGACATTCAGCTACATGTAACTTTTGCTGTCAAGCTGATGTGCAACTATTTTTCTTTCCAGAGTGGGCCAGAAAAAGGACTTTTTAATCAGTATTTTATAAGTCTGTAAATCTCCTTTTAATTCTGCTGATAAGTACTGCCTTGAAGGCATTCCCAGAGGGCTGAGGGCATGCATGTCATTGCCAGCCCTTTGTGGCCAGGGTATGGACCAGCAGAGGGGAGGAAAAAGCAATCCTTCACAGGCTTATTACAAGATGCACATTGTCAGGGATGCTCAGCACTTCCCTTTTATTTCAAAATGGTGTATGAATGGAACAGTGATGGTACTGACAGCAGAGACACTTTCTGAAAGGGCATAACTATTGCCATTGCACTGAAGAGTGTAAGTGCTCATTAGACAACTTGACTAGTTTATAGGCAGGGACAAAAATCCAGAGGCATGACCCTAAAGGTGCTCTTGGTTACTTGCCTGCCTGAAGATGACTGTTCCACCCGGGTGAGGAAAGCTGAGGTTAGAGTTTGCTGCCATGTATTGTACTGTATGGCAACTTGCATCTGGAAACTTCTTAGGCCATTGAAGGAAGGGGAAAATAAATTTTAGGAGAATTCTTGGCTTCCCTAATTATATACCCAGGTGCTTTCCTAAGTTCAGAGGTGGGTGAATGCTCTACTTCAGCTAAAGCAAAATACTTCCATATTAAATTATTGGTTATAATTCAGAATGTGAATTTTCATCCTCCACTGAGGTCATGCTTGGAGAAGCCACATAGGTTTGAAATTAAAATTTGCCTGACTTTTCCAAGTCTCTGTTCTCTGTACTCCCAGGATTTATATTGTGGGGTTTTGTGTTTGCTCTATTTATTTATTTTTTAGAGTTATCCATCAATTTTGAATATTTAATAATAAACTAATAGCAGGTTTTACAGGTTTTCAGACTTTTTATTTAGCCAATGGTATCAGTTGACTGAGGAAAATCTACAGAGACACTGAGAAGCAGAGCAATTCATGCCTATGTATCAACCTTGATATTGTATTTCTGTATTTGTTGTGTCACCTAAAGAAGTAAATGTTTTTCTCCAGTCAAAGCCATAAAATTTTCTCCCTTGCTGCATCTGCAATTGGAGTATTTGCTACAGAAGATTGAAACTTCAGTTCTAGAATTCAATCAGATGATACAGTAGATTGCAAATCAAAGTTTACACTTTTTCCTTGAGAGACTGGTCCAAAACCAGTTGAAGTTAACCAGAATCTTTCAAATTAATTCACTTTGGAAGATAAAAAAATACGAAAGCACTTATGCCTTCTTAATCATCTTCTGCTCCCAGGCAGGATATGCAAACAAAGGGGAAACTAATACATGGATACAAACTTCTCAGAGTTGTGTCCAAGGTGCAGTATGACATGTGGTAAATATCCCATTGCAGTTCTGTGGCAAACCATTCCTGTAATCTACAGACAAGCACTGACAGCTCACTCTGCTGCTGTGTGCACAGCCCACCCATTCAGTCCGTAGATCTTACAGGGGCATTGAGTCATCCTCTGCAAGAGCAAAGCCCTTCCTTGGATCTGCTCCAGGACTCCTGCAGCCCACTCACTTCCCTGCTGAACATACCTGTAGGAGATATCTGTGATGTGTCCAGGGCTTAGTTTATCATACAGGTAGCTCTAGGTATCCATGTGCCAAGTTTGAACTCCTTACTTGGTATCTTTGCACTGCTAAGCCTAATCCCAGTATTTCCAATCTTATCATGGAGCACGGCATTCTTAGCTCCATCTCATTCAGCCATCTGCAATGTGCTTTGAAATCAAGAGGCTACTGAGACTAAAAGATATTTTTGATGCTCATCTGTCTTGTGTGTACTGGTATCACACAGCAATCAGCCAGATTTCCAATTCTTTTCTTTGTGAACCAACACACATCAAATTAGCACTGGCGAAATGCCAAAACGTAAAGGGATTCAGGACAGAAGCTCTGGAGAAGCTGGCTAGTGCTACTGTGAGCAGGCAGGAGAGGCAGAAAGGGTCTATTGTTACTGGAAGGCATCCTCCCCATCCACAGCCCAGGCACTGCAACCCTCATCCCCTGTTCAGCACTTTGTATTTACACATTGCATGGAGCAGGGTTGTGAGCTTGAGGTGGTAAGGTCTGCACTTGGGGAAGAATTTCCATCAACTCTTGCCAAAACTGCTGTGTTTGCTAATCACTACAGTTCATAATGTTTAAAAGTGCATCAAATTTTAAAATATTTTTGCAGGAGTAGAGAATACCAGACTCCAAGCATTTCAGAAAAAAATAAAAAAGAAAGAAAAAAATAAAAAAGCTGGACATATGAATCCTATAATGGCAAAAGTGCAAAATTAAGACTGTGCTCCTGTCTGCTCTAGCTCCAAGTAATGGTACACAATCCTCCAACAATGACAGTGTTAGAGGATTCCCAACAGATTTCTGGGGATTTAGATCAAGTTCAGTGGCAGTCTTGGCAAAGATGGACTGAGGGTAGTTCAGTAGTTCAAAACCTCTGCTGTGAAATGACTAGCTAGGCACTGAAACACACTTCCTGATCACGTTTCTTTCATAAGAAACACTTGCAGAGCAAAGCCTGAGCCCTCCCTGCAGGCTGCTGCTGAACTGGATGCTGATTGGCTGCTGTGGCAGACTTCTCCCTTTCTTAATGCAGAACTGCTGATTTGTCTCCTTTTCTCCACTTTCTTCTGAAGTTTAACCAAGGACTGAGGTGCCAGCTCACAAGGTTTCCAGCACACATGCTCACTAAGAGCAAGATTTTGGTATAGTACCAGCTAATTTCTATACATGACCTCTAAATATTAAATATGAGTCTTAGCTCATTCTGAGGTGTATTGTTTTGTTATAGTAGTTAACATTTTATTGTAGGAAGCCTGAGCCTAGTACTTCAGCTGCAATGCAGTGATGTCTATGATAAACTTCCCTTCCCAAGTTTCCAAATTTAACTACTCCCTAAAAAGCTCAGACCTTTCCAGACTAATGTTTGTGAGCAGACCCTGGCAAAGACTGAGTGTAAAGCAACCTATGCAATCAAAAATATGTAACTTACAGGCTGAAACTAAAATTATGCTTCTTCAAACAACTATTTTCTATCTTAGCTGCTGGAGAGGTGGAGGTGCTAAAACTAGCTACAGCCTAGTTTTGCCTAATATAAGGGGTTAAGGCATGAGACAGAATTAACACTAATGTGAAAAAGTGGGGCTGTAACCTTACTGGAACTGGAAAGCTGGCCATACTCTAGATGCTCTCCAGCCTAATATCTCTTATGACTTTCCTGTCCTTGGGTAAAACACCAAATCTAGATTAAAAGCTCCCCCTTGGTTCAGGAGCACAGCCAGAGAGATTAGCCTGGGTGTCAGGAGCTACTCCCAGCTGCTCATACTGCTTGAGGGAGTCACATGGCTAATGCTCTTCTGCTGCAGGGCAGGATCCAGACCTCTCTGTATAGAGATGGGTCCTTTGCAGTGAGTCCTTACTCAAGTATTAGCTACCTGTCAGTCAGAGTCTTTGGAGCTGGCTTTTCAGGATAAAAGCACTCTATGCACCAAAGAAAAATCTACAGTCATTGACACTGGGCACATGGACAGAGGAATGCTCTCCGGGCAAGATACAAAAGGCAGCAATAAAACATCCTGCTGCTCTGAAGCTTTCCCATCCAACCTCATGGAAATCAGCCTAGAACTGGAGAAGTCTGTCTGTGAAGGAGGTGGAAAATTTCCAAAAGAGAGAAAAACTTGAACCTGTGTGCAGAACCTGGGTTCACCCTCCCAAGAACCATGATAGGCAATAGCCCTGCACAAGACATGGGAGCCTCATCTCATCCCACTGTCATGGACTATGGGGTGTCTTGCAGCATCTTCACTGCCCCACTGCACAAGATAAACCTAGGGGGAAAGGAAAATCCCTTTGGGAAACTTTGACCCACTGGCATGAAGGAGTGTCTGGCCATGAGTTGCAAAGAAACAGTTGCACATCCACTGGCAAACCCACATACTTTCATTTTAGGGGCTTTAAGCCACTCTCATTATGTATTTGGGAGTATTTTTTTAATGTTTGAATATTTGGGGCTGGTGAGAAAACTTCAGTGGATGATATTTGGCGCTTCATATATTTTCCACTCAAGGTGAGCCAACAAGCCTGAGGCAGCTGCGGCTGGCTAAGTCCTCTTCCCTGGTGTGCAGACTCATCATGGGCCAAGGAAGCCCCACAAGTGGCTGGTCAAAGGTGGGAAGTCAACAGGGGGAGATGAAGTTTTGGCTGCCATTTCACACCTCTTCAAACTACTCTTGACATCCAGGAGGAGAAAATACAGAGAAAATCACTCCCTGCATGTGTGGGCTAGCTGATGTGAAACTCCAGCCCAACACGTAATGGTCCTTTATTTGGATGCAACTTCTCTCCCACCTGCTCACCGCTGGTGATGAAAACCCCCAAATTTGTCCTAGAAACATTGTACCTGACCATGTGGAAAAGGACAACTGTCTGCTGCGGAAGGAGCGGCAGATTGGGCTGCGGTTACTGACCCTGTCTGCGGCTGAGGGCTCTGCTGATGGCAGAGCCTGCATCCAGCCTTCAGCGATGCTCCTGCCTTCCAGAGGTGGCTGGCAGATGTTGCTGATGTCTTTGGCTGCCCTGAGTGTCCCTCGTTCAAGGTCCTGCACGCAATTCCTTCTTTTGCCAAGTGGTTTAAAAAAATAAAAGAAGAAAAAGAAAAAAAAATAATTAGACTTACACTTAAAAAAAACAGTTTGGAAAATATGTTGCCTAAAATCAACCCCCATTTAAAAAAATTAGTTCAAGATGTTGTCACTTCCCGAGCCAGGAGACACTGGGAGCACAATGCAGGAAGTCTGTCCAGCCTCTGCACTGCCGTCGGACAGGGACAAGTCATTATAGTGTGGGTGAGATTAAAAAAGGTTTTGAGCACCAAGACAAAATTTTCCTTTGTCTCTGTGCAGTGTGTGTGTAACCCAGTCTGTGACCTGCAATGACCAAGGCATGGAAAAGAGGTTCATCAGTTATACCTCTATGAACTCACTTATTTAGACAAATGGCAAACAGCAACACATCCCCATCTGTGGTAACACCTATTTCTGCTGTGTTGTCAGTGGGATATTGCTCAAGCGGCTGCCACAGTCTCCTTCCACCCCACAGGCCACCCTCAGAAGATTAAACTTTAGAAATTTTAGGTAGAGATGTTGCTGATAGCAAGCAATCACAGAATCATAGGATGGTTTGGGTTGGAGGGGACCTTAAATATCATTTATCAGTTTCAACCCACATGCCATGGGGAGGGTCACCTTCCACTGGATCAGGGTGCTCTGAGCCCCATCCAACCTGATCTTGAACACTGCTAGGGATGGAACATCCACAGCTTTTCCAGGCAACCTGTTCCACTGTCCCTCACAGTAAAGAATTTCTTCCTAATAAGTGATCTAAATCTACTCTTACCCTCATGAAAGAGGACTGTGAATCAGCCAGGAGAGAAATAGGAATAATTAAATCTTTTAAGTGAGCAAGAATACTGCTCTGTTTATGTGTGTGTCTTTGTTAGGGTGTAATACACACACTAAGAGCACTGTTGAAAATGCCTGGTCTCTGGTGTTGTTACTACAGTATCTGTCTTCCAGCATGACCATGCAATCCCTTTCACAATTAATTTAAGAACTGGGAGAGGAGAGGAGGAATAGGTGTTTTAACTTTAGCACTTCAGGACAAGATCCATATCTCTTTAAAGTCAACGGACATCTCTCCAGTGCTTTCATTAGGTTTCAGCACGGACCCTGTTTGCAGCAGAACAAACAGGCATCATTATTTAGGCAGATAAACCTCACATCACCTTTAATAAGCAGCAAGTTTCAGTGTGGGAGAAATATAACTCATATTTGGGGATCAATAGATTGCTTATTAAGTCTCTGGCAACAATGGGAGATATGTACTTTTGGAAAACTCTCTAGAACTGAACATTTCAAAGAGATCTAAACTGGGATCTGCAGTGCATAAGGTGTTGCTTCCAAGAGCCCTTCTTTGCCTTCTTTTTCTTGTTCCTCTTTTCCTTAGCCCATCCAACTTCCCCTTTCTTTGATTTACCCAACAGTCTTCACTTCAATGCTCAGTGTGTAGAATATATTCTCCAAGGTGAGTTTCTTGCTTTTAAGACAACTCAGATTTGACCTTTCTCCATTTTTTAACTTTGCAGCTGTTTTCAGTGTCTTGTAAGTTAAAATTTATATGCTACTGTAGTGTGAAATAAAGGTTTATAAGACACAAGTAAAGAAGTGAGTGTTCAATTTTCAACATATACTTTAGTAAACAGAACCACTGTCAGTGCTATGTTATCTGCAAGACTTGTTCCAATCTAAGCAATTCTGAGTCTATGATTAACTTAAATAATTGTATAATTTAATAAGGAATTGTAACTTTTTGTATCTGTAAGTGAAACCACAGATTATTTTTTATCAATATTATCTCTATACCTTTCTGAAGAATAATAGAAATAGAATTTAAAGGGTCTAAAACATACTCTAAAATAAGTTTTACATATAGAATTATAATACTGAAGCTGGATCTTCCAAGATCCTCTGTAGAAAGGACTGGATTTCCTACTTTTAATGTTATCGAAGTCTTGACTCTAAATTTTGAAAGTGAATATCAGAAGCTTTGTTTCAAGTGAATTTACTGGCAACTGAAATATTAATGCTTTGGGGTTTTTTTCAGGGATGAAGATTTAACAAACCAGTCTTTGATAATATCTTTTATGTGCTTAAACATAGACTTAAGAACTGAATTGTGAAAGTTGAGTATCATGCCTTTGGTTTCATTTAACAATTTTCAAAAAATTGTTACCTGTAAATTAATATTAAGACCCATGCCTGACATAGTTTAATTTCATAAAGTGATTTGAAAAAACAGAAGTATTTTCACCCTCTCAGTTAAAGACTATACACTGCAGAGATTAGCAAATGGATATTATTTGCCTCCTCAGATTTTGGTAGAAGAGAAAATATTTGTTTTTTCGCTGAAGTCAAAGAAGTCCCATTTCATCATCAACTGTAGAAGTACTAGCTCCATATTTAAGTAAATGAAAAGTGTGACTACAGACTTAAGGGTTTGAATTTCAGATCAGCTGATAACAACAATAATACCCCAAGAAATCAGTTCTATGTCAAAGAAGGATTAAAAAAAATCTCAGGAGTTAATACCACACAATATTTGTATCTCTATCTGAAGTAAAAATTATAGGAACTTTTGGTAGAATCTGCAGTATAAGGCAATAATTCTTACACCAAAAAAAAAATTGACAAACCTGAAACCATGAGTTTGTTGTTTGTTTTTGTTTTAGAGATACTGAGCTTAAAAATTCCTGCTAAACCAAAAGATGTTGTTTATTTTCATTAGAGAGATATGAAATGAGTCACAAAGTCTTTGACTTAAATGCCTGTTTGCTTGAGCGTTTTCTCGAAAAGGCAGAACTAAATATTATTGTGCTTTAAGTTATTTTTCAACATACAGGCTACTTTCAACATTAAATATAAAAGAAAGTTCTACTTGGTTATGTGTGTTCACCACCTGGGGCTGCTTTGTCCTCCCTTTCATAGGTGCATCTATGCTGTGCATTTCTGTCATCAAAATAGAACTCCTATCCAAAGTTTCTTCATAAATAGAAAATATAAGCAAAGAAGGTCAGAAAGGAAGAGGTTACCCATAATTTCTAATGCTATAAACCCATCCAAGCCATAAATAGTAAGGTGATTTAGTTTCCTAATGTTTACCATGACTTTAAAATGCGTAGTAAGGAGTTTCCAGTGCTGGGAAGCTGAAGATTATTAAGGGTTATGAATATTTTATTAGAAATGGGAATATAAAGCAGGCCAAAGCTCTGCTGACTGAAGAAGTAAGGATTAGGAGCAAGACTTACAGAGTCTGTGACAGAGAAATTCTCGTTTGAACAAAACATTCCACAAAATCCACTGCACCTTGTCTGTGTTCCAGCAGCTTTCACAAAGGCAAGACATCAGAGTGGGACATTTTCCTGCTACCCCATGTGGTCTGGTGCTGAGCAGGGGCAAAGAGCAAACATGCTGTGTTTCAGACCTCCAGTTCAGACTTAGACACTGGAAACTAGGTGCCACAATTGCAAAAAAGGTAATGCTTGATATGGAGTTACCTTGATGCCCTGGCTTTAGAGGTGCCCATCTGCAGTCCTCCAGTTAGAGTTTGGATCTTTTTTTGAGTTCATTTACCTTGAACAGATGCAGAACTCAGTATCATGATGTACTGGTGTTAGCACAATATTATACTCGGGATTTTTTAGTAGATTATCTCAGTTCTTCCCAATCCTGTTCACATCTTCCCCTGCCACCCTTGCAAACATCCCTGTGGCCCAAGTTTGCAGCAGCACCAAACCTTGGTCTTAGGAAATGCATTTATTGGCAGAAGGCTGCTGTTTGCTTCCGCTTTCTTTTTCACTGCAGCCGAGTCTTTAATCTCAGTGAGTGCCACCTCTGAGTGGTCTGGCATGAGCTCTTTAGGGGATGCTGAGATCCCAGCAGCCTCCTGCCAGGAGTTCATTAATTACAAGAACAGAAGCTCCCCCTGTGAGCTGTGCCAGCATGTGGCTTCCAGGTCTTTGACGGTGTGTGTTTATGCAACTGCAGACGGTGCTGGCGTCTGCTGTGCTTTGCAGCGTGACAAGGAAACGACAGTAAATTCAAGGGTGTGCTCGTTTGCCACTTACGTGAAAACATCCTGCTTTCATCATGCCAGAGAGGGGCCAGCGTCGGCACTCAGCATTGTGAGGTCACTTCACCAATATCATGTCACATGTCCCTTGGGGTACTTGCATGGCCACACCAGCAGAGTGGAGAGGATTCACATTTTGTTTCAGAAGCAGCTGATCATCACACCACTGCTGTGGTTGATGGAAATGGAGACAAAACCAAGCTAGGCTGAGGCGTAGAGCTCTCTGATACTGCTCTTGGAGTTCCCCATCTCCAAAAGGGTTGTTTTCCTGGATTTCATAGACAGCAAATAGTATGTAAGAGTCAGCGGCTTGTTCGGCGCCAGCCAGAGTAGCTCCACTGGATGCTGTGGACTGACACTGGTTCGCAGTGCATAAAGATCTGGCACAAGGTCTTTTGTGCCTCTTGATTGCTGTGAGTCATTCAGATTCCAACTGAAAAATAAACCCATTTTAATACAGTTTAAAAATGTAAAATTAGTGCTTAGTTTCTAGACTGCTAGCATCAAACCTGGCCAAGGCAGCTATCTGCAATTTTAGAACATCTCATGAAAACACTCTTTTCCATCTCCCTGGTGATTTAGCCTTCCACTTGCTTTTTAACTTCAGTCCTTCTTTAGATCCTGTGGAAACAAGGCTAAAGCTAAACACAGAATAAGAATGAGCTCACACCATCTGGAAAAACTTCTTTCTTGGAGAGGCTGTGTTTAAATTAGGAAGACCCCTACCAGGGTAGCAGGAGTTCAAATGAAAATCTTTCTTTAATAAACATATTTTAAGGGTTTATACAATGATACAGAGCATCATACTCACTGATAATTTTGTCAGGATTTGCTGCAAAGGAACATCAAAATAAAAATGAGTTTCATGAACAGATGTCAACCCTTTTTAATATTAGACTGAAACAAATCCTTATAGGAACAGGAAAAGATGAATAAGATTGAAAAAGCTTAATATAATGATCATAGGAGTGATGGAAACTTCCAAATCTGGTGTTATAACCATTGCAAATAACCACATTGATGATGACTGGTGCTTTTATGACCTGGCAATTACATGTTATTCTTCTGTTGTACATGTATACATAACATGCATCTGGATATAAAATGACACCAAGAGTGAGGGGTGAGATGTTCTCAATTGGTATCTCTCCTAGTTACAGCAACTGGTACCAGTTTATCACTGTGTGGGTATAACCAAAACTGTGTAATTTCTGATGGACTGTTAATAATGAACCATTTGCAGCAGCTGCCCAGGGAGACAGGGAAGTGTTCCTGATTCACACCAATGACTCAGCTGTGATAACTCCCCTCTGGGGAGGCATTAGCACCTTCACACCCAGCCTGAGGAGTCATGTCTGCTAATGGGCCATCAGTGATTCCAAAAATATCCCATGACTCACAGAGTTAAATCACCTATTGTGGAACTCCTCACCTTGGGAGGAGGCACTGGGCATTCCCACCTGAACCTGAGTGTACATAATCTTGGGGCTTGGGGACTTCTGGTACCACTCATCAGACCCAGAGGAGCACCTCAACAGGACTGTGACTGCCGTTCTCAACCAGACTGCAACAATCCTCCTCACCAACAGGTTTTCCTTTCGCTCCAGAGAAAAAGTGGCTGGAAATCTGTCTGAAGTTGAATACTTGATTTCTGTTATCTCATGCTATGCAAAGGGTGTGATTAATCTCTTACTGTCTGACACCAAAACAAAAAAAATGCACTCTCTGAGTATATCTCTCACTGTCTTTGGCTCCATACTGGCATAAGCTGACAGAAATGTTTAGCTTTTAGTTTTCTAAAATAATTAGATAATGCACTAGTTCAGTTGCTCTTTACAGAAGGCTGTATTACAAGTATATTGCCATTACAACCAATAAGCAAGAAGTGTAGGCATTCTCAAGCTCCCTTTTTGTAGTTCAATTAGACAATTATGCCACTTCATGGTGATGGAGCCAGGTGTTTTTATGCAGTAGAAGTTGCCCCTGACTGGAAGAATTGTTATTCCAATTTACATGTAGGGTATGAGGGAAGACTCAGGAAACTACAGAGCTTTATGTTTAACCTCAGTGTCTGGGAAAATTACAGAGAACATAATGCTGGGTACTACTGGAAGGACTTCAGAGGACAATGCAATCATCAGGCACAGACAACATGGGTTCACAAAGGGAAAGTCCTGTATAACTTACTTAATGTTGTTCTAGTATAAGATGGATAAAGGAAAGTGGATGAAGGGAAGGCAATGGATTTAGTTTTTCTGGATTATGATTTATCAAGACTTTTGCTGCTGTTCCTCACAGAATCCTTCTGGACAAGTTTTCTGACTGTGAAGTGAGCAGGTACAGGGTTCACTGGGTGAAGAACTGACTGAAGGGCAGGGCTCAAAGTGTGGTAGGGAATGGGGCTACGTCTGCCTGGAGACCAGTCACCAGTGGTGTTCCTCAGGATTTAGGTCCAGGGACAGTTCTGTTCCATATATTTATCAATGATCTGGTAGAAAGAGTTGGAAGTTTGCTGATGTTACTAAACTGGGAGGTGTTATTGACTCTCTTTCAGGACAAGAGGCCTTGCAGTCCAATATGGATAGATTGGATGCTGAACAATCATCAGTAGCATGAAAACTGAACAAGAACAAATGCTGGATTCTGCACCTGGGAGGGGATAATGCCTTCCATAAATACAAATTGGGAGAGGCATGGCTGGAGAGCAGTCCCAAAGAAAAGGGGCTGGGGGTACTGGCTGACAGCAGGCTCATTACAAGCCAGCAGTGTGTACCCTGGCAACCAAGAGGGCAAACCACACCCTGGGGTGCATCAAGCACAGCACAACCAGCTGGCCAAAAGGGGTGATCATCTCACTGTATTTAGCCCTAGTGCAGGCTCATCTTGAGAATCATGTGCCCCAAAATTTAAAAAGGATATAAAGATCCTTGAACATGTGCAGAGGAGGGCAACAAAATGGTGAAAGAGCTAGAAGCCATGTCCTCTGAGGAGCAGCTGAGGATGAGGAGTTTGTCTGGTTTGGAGAGAAACAGGCTGAGGGGTGACCTCACTGCTCTCTGCAGCTTCCTGAAGAAGAGGAGTGGATAGAGAGGTGTTGATCTCTTCTCTGTAGTACACAATACCAGCACGTGTGGGAATGGCTTAAAGCCACTTCAAATACAAAGGATATACATGGAAACAGGATTTTATTTTTTCTGACTGTTTTAGGCCAGGTGCTCACAAACATTATCAAAATATGCAGGTGTAGCCAGGAGCAGGTTAATGCAATCCTCAGTTTGCCTTGAAAAGCCATCACTTGAAGTCTGGTAAAGGAAAGTCAGAGCCAGAACATTGCAAATCCCCTACATCTGGTCGAGAGCTATATGCTACTGGAGTTCCATGGGGAAAACCAATTTCTGTCTCACTCAAGTGTCTCTTGTGGCAAGGAGTTAAGCGCATAGTTTGTATCCAACACAGTTGCTATGAACTCCACCTCTCCAGGCAAGTTTGCCCATAGGGATTCTTGCAAGATTATGAATTACAGGCTGTTCGTCTTCCTGGTGAGAGTCCTTCATCCAGGTACTTCTGCAGAGAATGAACGTGCCAGTCTGCAAACACCATTCCTTCATAGGACATAGTTGTTTTGACCACACATCCTTCCTGAAGCCTGACATGCAGAATAACCCAAACAATGGGACTGCCTGGAGCCAAAAGAAGGGATGCCAAGTGCACTGAGACTCCTCTAAATCAGAGGCAGACACTGGGTCAACCCAGAGATGATACAACAGTCCTGATAATATGTAATTGATATGGAAAAAAATTAAAACAAAATTATCTGTAAAATATCAACCTTTACCAGAAACAGGACAGCAGATATTGACTGAGGCACAAAGAAGGCTCTTTCTAGAAAAAAACCTCAAAAGTTTTAAGAATGTGATTTTCTCTCTTTATTTGATAATGTATTACTTTTTTCTCTGTTTTTAAATTATTTTGGATTTTAGCCCTTGAGGATAAAGAGCAATAACCAATGTCATGTATGACTTTGGATGCAAAATCTCAAATAACATGACATCATGAATGCAGGTCAAGCAGTCCCTGTTTCCTGAAGAGCAAGAATGAGGGTCAGTAACAGTCACACACAGAAGAACAGACAGGCATTGTATTTTCCGAATTATGACACTTAATGACACACTTATGAGGCACACCTTTTGCCTTCCAGAAATTGCTCTACTATGCTCCTTGAGCAGTGATGCATATGAAAAGGACTCTCATGCCTGTCTGGCACTTGTATTGCCCACAGGAAAAGCTGAAAACTGGCAGCTCCTCCTGGGGCTGGAAGCCTGGAACCCTTCCAACCACAGGCTGCTTGGCAGAAGCAAGAACCCCTGGGGAAATGGAGTCAAGGGAAGAGCAGAGCTCACTCCTGCTCCACATTTTCAATGGGCCAAAGAGCTAGAGAGAGCCAGGGCACAAGTGGTGCCTTGAAGGCACAAGAGCAGCATGCAGAAACTGAGCTGCAGGGGCCCAGAGGAGCCCTGACAAGGGACTGTGCTCAATGCCACAGGGGACAAGAAGCAATCCCTGGGGATTATCCACAGGGCCAACTCGGAGAGCCTAGAAAGTTGCCTTTCCCCAGATGTGGGGCATGAGAGCCACCTTCGTGGGGCATGAGCAGCAGACAGCAATCTAGCCAAAAGGGATCAGAGGAACTCTGACCAGTGGTCATGTTTGCTGTTGCAGAGGAAGGTAAAAAACTTTCATGAAACTGTGCCAATCTGTCTCACAGGAAAATTCTGTCCTGATCCCCGCACTGGTGATTGGTTGTTCGCTGAGCATGTGAGTGAGACCTGCTTCCTCATCCCACAGGCTGGTCATGCCCCCCAGGGGATGCCCAAGCTCTATTCTCCCTCCACCTGGAGCCATCTCAGGGCCTTCTGATAGTGGCCACATTCTGAAACAATTAGCTCTGGCTGTTCAAAATGCATTTCCATACTCTGCTGTATCCAGATGGGAAGTAACAACTTCCTATACAATTGGCACTGAGTCCCATATCAAAATAAAAAATTGTCACATCTTTTGCCACTACAGATGGATTTTTTTTCTGGAAATGCAGGTGTTACTTAACTTTTTTATTTTATTTTTGCTTTTAGCTCTGGCTATTGAGGCCTGATCTAAGGTTTATATCTTATCCCAAACATTTTCCTATGACTTGCTGTTCTATAGCAGGGCACTTTAATGCCAGGATTTTCAGTACAAAGCAAGTGCTGTTTACAGCACTCAAGTGCAGTGATTCTGCTCACACCCTGGGTTTCAGGTGGCCCAAAGTTCACTGTAGTGCTCAAGACACCTGACCAAACACATACCACATATGCCTCCCTCCTCTACAGTTCTTTCCCAGCCATATTTCAGGCAGCTGCTGTAGAAATAAAGGAGGAAGCATTAAGGATGTATTGTGCTTGGCTGCCCTTGCCTGGTGCTTTTGGCTGGCAGGGACATGTTTCACCATGGAGGCAATATCCAACATTTCCTTCTGCTGTTTGAAAAGGTTCTCTGGAGAGGGAGATTTTGTTAATGAGCAACATGTCTGACATCATGCTAGCACTGCTCTAATATAGGTAAAATTAGCCCCAGACTTTGAAGCATAGCTTGGCTTCCCGTGGCTTAACATTCACGATTGCCCGTTTCACAAATCCAGCTTGGGTGGCTCAGTGATGGGAAGGGCAACAGGTGCACGGGAACATGTCCCGCCTTTCTTTGTTCTGGACTTCTCCCTCTGATTATTTGTCCTAATGTTCCCCAGAGGGACCATCAGTCCTTTTCATCCACATCTGTAAGAGTGAGATTGTTGGAACAAATAACCCTAAGGGCAATATCATTTTGGCAGTGTGATCTAGCACAATGTTGGGCGCTTTCAATGTCCAAATTCAGCACCTCTGTTAGGAAAACTTTTCTTGGAAATAGAAGAACAGAGTCAGAAGTGCCATCTGGTTATTTCCACCGGTTAGAGGTTATTTTGTGTTTAACCATCCAATTCAGCAGGAGGTGCAAATGTTTGGCACTACCTTGAAGTGAGCCTGAAAGGTCAAGTCCACCCAGGTCCTCCTTCCCTCTGCAGGTCACCCAAAAGCCATGCACTGGGTCCTCGCAGGGTCATCAGGCACTGAGTGAACAGCGTCCTGTGAGCAAACTCCATGGGTGCTCTGTCAGAGACTGGTCAGGTCTTTCAGGGACCTGTATTGCCTGAAAAAAATGTTGTTTGGAAATTATGTTCAGAAACCCTGAAATTTGGGTGTCCCCCATGTCTTTACAAATCCATAAAACAGGCTGAGAGGGTCCAGGAACAGATGGTTCTCCACCGTTTTACTTTCTTTTCCCTTTTCTTTGGGGTGTGTTTGACTGGGTTTTGGGTTACCCCTCTGCTGGTATACTTTAATTTTGCCTTATCTCTCTTCTTTTTTCACTTGGGCCACCAGTAAGAGTATCTGTGTTGTCACTCATCATTACTTTCAGCACTTCCACCTTCTGTGCTCTTACCAGCGCAAACTTCTACCAGCATCAAGAATGTCCTTCATTATAGAAGTCACCAAGATACTGCAGCAATAAGCAAGGGCTGCTACCTGGTACCAGGAGGGCTGTAAACCGCCCCCCCCCCCCTCCAAGTTCAGCATTCATATGATAAACTGCCTCTCCCAAATTAACAAAGACAGCTTTCATATAAAGAAGAAACAGTTGAAGAAACCACATAAAAATTAATTTCAAAATGGCATGGCAGTGGCAAGATAGGAAGAGCTTTTCCCATATCATTGAAAGTCTTATAGGGAAGTGGAGGAGGTCTGTCAACCCTGCATGGGGGTACACCGAGGTCCTTGACAGACCCTTGCTTGAACTGGGGAGTGAGGAATGAAGACAGGATGGTGAGGACAGGCTGAAGTGTATCGTCTGGCCACCCAGGGAGCTGTCACTACTTGACTGGGGTAGGTGGCATGAGCACAAAGCCCTGCCAGCCAGGGTGGGATGGCAGTGGCAGAGGCAATGGGAGCGGGTATGTGTCTCCACTGAAATCAAAACTGAGTCACTGGCCCAGCCTGAAGGATAATTTTAGTGCAGAGGGTGAAACCCAACCCTCTCCTTCAGCATGACATGGGCTGTGGCATAGAGCTGGCAATGCAGCTGCTGCTCTTTCAGAAACGTCATAGCTGTTTATCAGTGCTGGGCAAGCGTGGGAAAAACTTTGGCAGGGAGCAGGGTGAGCCCAGCAGGCTTCCCTTTCATTTGCTCTCTTTTCCTTTTGCTCACAAGTCCCTTTGCCTGGCATCAACGAAGCCTGAGTTGAGCTGAATTAATGGTGATGGCCAGGTGCTGAGCACATAAGCAACGCCCCCATGCATGGAGTGAGCACACAGGGATGCAGAGGGTAAGCCCAGACATGCAACACTCACACATCGTTTTAGTTACACATTATAAGACAGAGGCTGGGAGCCCTCCATGCCATTCTTGCTGCTGCACCAATGCCTGCAGGCCTCTGCTGAGGCAGTGGTGATGGCCCAGAGCTAACACAGCCAGGAAGGCAAGAGCAGATGGAAAGCAGAGTGGGAAAGAAAGGATTCTAAAGCAGGGTACCATGGATGTAGTGGTGAGAAGAGTAATTCTCCAGGGTTCAGAGGCAGCAGGCAGCACCCTTTTAAAGGCACATATATTCCTGTAGGTAAACAGGCAGGTCATCAGTCATGCACTCATGCCTGCAAAATGCACTGTGGTGGGCTACTTGTCTTTGTTTCAAAC
Source organism: Pithys albifrons albifrons (assembly GCF_047495875.1). Lineage (NCBI taxonomy): Eukaryota > Metazoa > Chordata > Aves > Passeriformes > Thamnophilidae > Pithys > Pithys albifrons. The sequence goes on along the minus strand of NC_092464.1, from coordinate 48,403,446 downwards.
AAAATACCGTACTGTAACTATGTGCATCATTTCACTCAGTGTGCAGTTTCAGGCTCTGTGATGAAACAGCCATATCAAACCACATGGATCTTTACCCTAGAGCATGTTAAAACAGTATGCACTCAAATTAGTGCTTGGAAATTTACTCTAACTTCTTCTTAGCAACATCTCACCATTCTTATCCTACATTTCTGACAGTTTTCTGGGACTGCTGACTGGATCATAAGCTTTTCTTTCTCTCCTCTTACCAAGCAGTAAACTCTCAGAAGTGTCTAAAAAGTCTCCCATGCTCACTTCAGTTGTTCCTATGCCTGAGTACAGATGTGAAGATTAAATCTCTATGTGTCTGAGACTATACTGTACATTTAGCCTCCTGAAAAGGTAGATGGACACCTCCAGATCTTTACAGTCAGGGACCTCTGTCTGTTTTTGTGGGTACTCTTTTGAAATCTATATTCCTCATGGCTAGGGAGAAAGCAACTAGCTGATGATCTCCTGATGTGCCTTTCTGTTATGCTGGAAGATCCTGCAGTTTGCTTCCAGCACCAGTTTGTGGCCAAGGATGCAGGAAATGCAGGATGTGGTGCAACAGCCATGAAGAGACTTCTCATCTTCTGGTATTTTGGGACACCAGAAATTGCACCTGAGCCAACTCTGGTCTCTCTGTTGGACAGCTACATGTAGTTCAGCATATGTTGCTCACATTTCATTATGGCTGGCACTGCTCTTGAACCTGAAACAGGACTGCTGGCAAAATTAAAGAGGTCAAGTTCAGCTCAGATCTATCAGGTATTTAGGTGCTGAACTGCTACTGAAATACATGCAAGTAAGAGTTGTAAACGCTGTTTTAGAAGTGGACTTTACCAACATTAGGTAAAGGTGGTGGGAAAAGTGAGTAAGTGTGAGCACCAAAATGAAATGAACTTCAAGGTGAGAAACACATTAGTTTTGTTAGTGTACCAAAATAAGAATACTCCACTCTTTAGGAATTTCTTGACTGAAATTTGGATTACTTTGTTTCTTCATACCTTCTTCGTAGAAGTTGGCATATCCTAGTAAATGGCAGCACTTTCATGGTGTGCAGCATGGCTTGAGGCAGCAAAATGTGTCCCTAACACTAGAGTTAAACAAACTGTTAAAATAGGAACTGAACCAAATGCCCTGATCCCCTTCACAAACTCAAACTAAATCTTTTTTTTTGAGGTTCAGGAATGTTTGGTTAACTTTAAATAAAACAATGTTGTGTTTCTACACATCCTGCTTTCAGCAAAGCCTCCAAGCAGAAACATAAAAGTATGGCAGGCAGATCTATGTTTGTACTATTTCTGAGCTGAAACCAGGAAACACTGGAAATCTCACAAAATCAGCTTTGTCTCACAGGCTATTCAGCTTCCACTTTCTGTCACTGTTATCCCACAGAATACAATATAACTCCTGTACATACCAATTTATTATTAATTTTCCACCAAATAACTATGACAAACAAATTTCCCAGACTATCAGACATATGAACCCCCAATTTTTACTTGATTGTGGTAGTATATTATATAAGTACCTTAAATTTCTTTTATACTCATTCTTATTGAGTCATTGGCATAGTTGCACGAAGACAAAATGTCTCTTGTGGTACACAACAATAAACCAAAGCGAATCATACCAGAGATAACAAACCAGGCATACACATGTTGTCCTTCATATTTGGTTTATGGCTAATTTAAAATACGTAATCCTAAATTTTGTTGTTTGTCTTTTCTTTGACAACTCTCTTTATTGAATGAGTAGAACATAAATATGAAGACAACAGCATTGTTTTAGAGGCACATATTTAGCCGTATAAAATTGCTCTGTATGCCGTGGTTAATTTTTAAAGCACTTTTGAGTACCAGACTTTTGAAAATTCATTTTTAAAGAAACATTTAATGTTCTTGCTAGAAATTATATCACTGTCATCAAAACATAATACAAACACCCTGATTACCCAGCTATCTGCTTGACCACAACAAAGCCATCCCAAACGATACAGTACCACAGCTTCACGTTTGCTAGCCAGATTTATTATATTTTCCATTTTCTAACAAGACACATATTAATAAATGCATGTTAATTATTGTCCTAATGAGAACAGTATGCCGTTAGCATTTAAGTTGACACAAAAAATACAGAAGGCGAGTACAGAACAAATGCACTCTAAATTCAAGGAAACTTAATCTTTCTTTCCACTAGAGTGTTTCAGTGAAATGGCCCTGTCTGAGAGAATTTTTTTAATGAACTAGTTAAATTTCAACTGGTATGTATATGTGCCTTCATTAGGCACAGGGCAAAGCAAAATGCCATTCTGACCACAACTGTGGAAGCAAAATAACCACAGTCCCACTTGCTTACGCACAAAAAGCTATGAGCATATAAAGTGCTAAAAGCCAGCCCAGCAACTCTCCTAAAGAGATGCCAAAATTCCCAGGGTTGCACTGTTTACAACCAGACAACTTCTGGAGCAAACGACTTCCCAACACGTGTAAGAGAACAAGAATCTGTCTTTAAACTTGTTTGCAAATAATGAATAAAATGCATGCCTTGCAGAATAAACCAATTCATTTCATTTGATAAAACCTATCATTATTCCACTTTTGACAGCCTGAAGGTGCATGAAGGTTTAGTTTGAATTTTCTAATGTAAAATACGTGTGCTTTCTGCACTCTTTTGGTTAGTTCTCCTTAAGGAAACTTTCACTCTCCACCAGAAAAAGATGTAGAGATAATAAGATCTGAGATACTGATGAAACAGCAAACATACATTGGTATCAGTGTAGTGGGTGCAGAAGAAAGATTGTCATGCCTGCTTAGATTGCAGTGCCTTGCTGTCACACTGCACAGGGGTCATCTAAAACCTCTCCCTCCCATTCCTCCCTCCCATCTCTCTACACAGGTCACACAGCTCTATCTGTCACTCCATTTGGACCACCAGGCACCATGTGAAGGATGATTTAGCCTTTACTAACTGCACACTAAGAACTACTTGAAATTGTAAAGGTGTTTTCATACATGAGTAAAGACTTTTGAAAATAACTATAAAATATTAAAGCCATTTAGAGTGCAGTGTCTTTTAATTTCTTTGCATAGGTTAAAACTAGTATTGCCTTGAAAAGTGAGTGCTGAAGTAAAATAGGACTGGAAAATGTCTCCATGCACCCTAATGGAACCCTTCTCCTAAAGTGTAGCAAACGCGTGAAAACTTTGGCTTACTGTTTTTGGAGGTGTACCTCTCCCTCCTTCCCTTCCTTTCACACCATTGTTCCAAGAAACTGAAAAGTATTTTTTGCATGTCAGCTGGAATTATATGAATAAAGCTACTCCAGTTTCTTTTCTGAAAGAAAAGAAAAAAACAAAACTCAAAAATTAGACTATCAGCTTCCTGAAGAGTAGAAAGAAAAAAACCCAACAAACAAACAGCACACAAACCAGAATAAAACCAAAAGAACAAATTCACACAATTTTCATGTATATTGTTTAAAATAGTATTTTTCACTTAGGGGTGAGGTTTTACCTAGGTCATGTTTCCCCTCAAGTGCCCAGAAGTAAAAAACTAACATTTAGCTTTTCCTTCTAGACATTACCATTATTGCATTCTGCTTATGCTTTGTCTTCTTGAAAAAATAACTAATGAAACTTTTGCAAAAGGAAAATCAACTACAGCTTAATTAATAAATAATTAGTATTTAGAAATATTATCTTAGTGATAACTATATAATGCTGCAAGTGCATCACTGTACAGATGAATGGGATTGAAAGACATCTTTTGTGTTACATATCTCACTCAGTTATGTGTTTATGTTCCCTTTCAAGTGAAAACTTACAAATTCCCAAAAGAGCAACAATTAGCTTGAAGAATTATTTTAGATGTTGGCAGCTGACTATTAATAACCATCCTCTTGGCTAATATGTGTTTGCCCAGGTCAGTCAGTGTCCATAATCAGCATTCCTCTTTCATCCTTGTCAGCTGGGCTGCCTGGCAGGTGCTGGGTGGGGTGAACACCGAGGGGTCAGCAATGCCCAGATGTATGTCAAAGAAGCGGGTGGAAGTTGTCACGCTGTAGTTCTTCGTATAGGTTTCCTGTACTGGGTAACAGTCTTTGACGGTGTAAACACCAACCCACGATTCCACTGTAATCAAACAGAAATGTGACTGCTTTAGGTGACAAGATTGGGTGCATGCGTCATGATGATTTCAGGCAAAAATACGGCCACTCCTCAAGCTGAGCATACAGGCTGGAACTACACATAGTTCCATCCCTAACCCTGACACCAAGAAAGGTTACAAAACTGATGTTATTTGGACACCACAATGATCTTAAACCTGAATATATTGGTGTCAAGCATATTTCAAACCATGGTAACATCATGGCATTGGTATGTCACCTTTCAAGTATCCTCTACTGAAGGACTCTTCTGCTTAATCCCAAATTTAGGTAAGTTCTGTGCAAGTCTGATTTCTCTCACCTGTCATGTCACTTTCATGTCGGCAATTACTCACTTCTCTAGTAAAGTAATTAAATGCTTTTTTTTTACCCAGAAGGCAAATTTTAGTGCCATCAGCTTGGGTAGCACTGTGACAGTTCACCTTACACTCTGTTCCTGATGAGCTGAAAGGTGTGATTCCTGAAAAGCTGTGGTCCATTTTACAATGTTGTCTTTCAACATAGCCTTCGATACTCTAAAACACTTAGTTCCCCTAACTGTGTAGGACATCTCACTCCTTCCCATGCACAGGAAGTTCTGCACTCACCTATCCAAGGAGGCATTTGTCCTGTGCTGTGCTGGAGACTCCTCTGCACCTGAACTGACAGCCATAGCACCTTGCTTCTACAGATATTGGTACTCTATGATCCCACACTGATGATACTCAACATAATCAAAAAAAATATGACTTTGTTTCATCTTTTTCCATCTGTCTCAGGCACAGAGGGTTTGTCTCATTAGAAGAGGAACACTCTCTCTCACATACAACTCCAGTGCCTCAGTTTTTTCTTTTAATTCATTCCTTTGTTTTAACATAATCTATTCAGATTCTCATTATCATGTTATTTTTTAAAAATTCCTGTCATTTTCAAACATTCTACTTGTTCAGTAGTTATTTCAGGGCTACACAAAATGCTTATCTCCTCCAGGTGTGTGATGTAGCAAGTATGTCCCTTTTTCAACTTCCGTTTAATTGCATGACGTACTAATCTCAGAGGTCTCCCTTGTTCTCTGCCATCACCTCTAGTTTCACCAGTGTGCTATTTTGGTAGTGGCAGTAATACCATTGAGGCGGTTTCCATTGAATACCCTTCGCTCTTATATCTCTTTTATTAACCCCACACACATCTTCTGTGATCATTCTTCACCCCTTCTATCATACTTCACTTCATCCTATTGTTTTATGCATTTCAGATCCCTTGATAGAAGAAACTGATGATGTTAAAATTACCTAATGTGAGCATAAATCAGTCCCTCTGAGGGATGTCTGTAACAAACTTTCCAGTCCCAAGGAGGCTTTTATTTCTCTCACTCAGCAGTAATCACACACACTTACTTTCTGTCCTTCCAGTATTGTGTCATACGCTGTACCACAATCACATTATCAAAAATAGATAAGCTGTGACATGAAACACATGTACAGTATCTAAAGAAAGGGTATCAAGCTGAGCAATCTTTCAGTGTACCTCTCTGGGGCATACTGATATAGCAAAAATCTTTCTGACCTCAGTGAATCTGAGTTTGAGGCCACAGAAATGGACTTGCCTTTTACTCAGAAAGTATCAGAATTTTGAATAAAAAAAATCATGGTAAATTGTGATGCTACCAAAGTAGCCTGTATCTCTTGAAACTTTTAAAATTTTAACAGAAATATAAAATCCAAGCTAATATTGGCTGAAAGGTGGATTGACAACTTCAAGGCATTATTTTTATGAATTATCACACAGCAAAGCACTGGAGATACAAAATAATGTAGGATAAAAAATCACACCTCATTAACTGAATGTATCTGGATATAAAGTTCCATAAAAGTTCCAGATATATCAGATCTGAAAAACAAAATCCTTGGAGTAAATGATAATTTACCTCTTCCAGAATACCAGAAGATATATCAACTTAGTTAAAGAGGTCTAATGATCTTACCTTAATTCTCTGCTTCATGTTTTCTACTTTTATTCAAGAAAGAAATATTTTCCTCTGGCTAAAGGCTGAGGTTCATATCCAGCCTATATATTACATGCCTATAACAATAAGTATTGCATTAGCTGAATAGTGCCATAAATTTCATGGGAGTTTTAAAATTAATTTTATAGTTGTCTGGGTCATCAGTAAACCATTGAAATCAATGTGTTAACAAATTGCCATGAATTGAAAACATAACATACTGAACCCTGGAAAATTCAGCTTTCTTTTATGATGCAGGTGTTCAGCTTTCAAATACAGAACAAAGCCTTCTTAGGAGATATTTTTTACTAGTATAGTGAATAAGAAAACTTGGGCACATATTAAGATGTCAATGGTCTTGCAATCATGGGTAGACAAACACTGACTCTACATTGATTGTGCATGCCCCTAATTATAGAACCAAGGCTTCTCTAGGCAAATTTTGTATCTAGACTGCTGGATTCAGACACAAAAATGATGCTGTTCCATGCCAAAATCTATAGGATATGAACTAAAATACAATCAAGTCCCTAGGACATATTTAATCCTGCTGAGATAGGGAACATTTTCTTAATAAAATGCATTGTTAATAGAATTATATGCTGTGCACAGAGTATCTTTATTATTTCTTCCAGAAAGCTTAATAGAAATACAGAAAGCTGGGATGAAACATGAATAATGTGATTTTTCTCTGGGCAGAAGATATATTGATTATTATTAAGATGAAACAAAAGCATGCACATACATTTCCTGGCTGGTTTTCGGTCAGACCATTCCTGTACCATAATTTCATCTCCAGGTCCCCCAATGTAGTACTGATCTTCATAAGTTGAATTGGCAGGAATATCATATGGATCCCATGGGTCTGTCAGAGCAATCTTCGAGCAAAGCTTTGTAACTTGTTCAATCTGAAACATCACTGCGTCTTTGTAGAGCAGTATATACTCAAAGAATCTGAAAGATTAAGAAAAAGCAGTTATTATATATAGACTTTTCCTATGCAAAACAAGGAGCATTGCTGATATGTAAGCTTGCCTTTGACTTCTCAGTGTAAGAACATTTTCACTTGCATTAAACTTTGCCAAAATTTGAGAAATGCTAACCAGTTGGGCTGAAATTTCCCATGCTGAAAGTTTGTCTCAGCTGACTCTTTCCAAAATAAATAAGTCAGACTGAACCGGTTCAGCCATTTCTGAGAACAACAGAACAACTTTTCTGAGAAGAACTGAGAGAAAAAACCTGTTATTATTCCTAGTTTTGTTTTAATTTTTAATAACTGTTTCATTAAAAAGATCTAGTGCCTCCATGTTTCGGAGAAAGGGCTTAAAATTTTGGCAGGGGAAAGGTTTTTATTAAAAGTTGCCCAGATTTGGCTAAGTTATAAGCCATTGAAAAAATCTGCTTTGCATAGGCTGGACAGATTTACTTCTCCATGACTGTGGTAAAGCCTTTCTCTGTGCTGGTTAGATGTGGTATCTGCCAACCTCATAGATGCTCCTCCATGTCAAATCCATGTAGCTTAAGCAGGATATGCTGGTGAAGGGGGAAAATATATGCTCCCAAGTGCAGAACTCAGAGGCTTTTCCTCTGGCACAGTTTCTCTTTGGAAGCCATCAGACTCAAGAAGTAGTGAAGGGAGAAAGCAGAGGAGTAAAATAATAAGGCAGAGATAAGGAGAGGTGGAGCTCAGTGAGCTTGAGAGGCCTGAAGGTGAGGTCAACAAAATGGACAGTTAATAAGGATTTTAAAACAATCTTCTATTGAATCTGAAGTGACCAGGCCATGCTCAGAGGAGAGATGATATGCATTTTCGTGGACAGTTTCATAGTTGGGTCTACCACAAACCCTGTGGCTTTGCTTCCACACCTTTGAAAAGGAAGTGGTATGATCCTTACCTTCTAACTGTGGACAGAAACAGAGAGGAAAAGAGCAGAAGTATCAGCCTATTTTGAGTAGCCAGCTAGAAACAATGAAAGCCTAATTTCTCCATGATTCTTGGTATTACCAATCAGAAGTTGTTTGAAGCACATCTCAGAGCATCCTCATGCATACTCTGTGCCTTTTGCAAAGGACTGATGGGGGTCACTTTCCAAACCTTCCAAAACTGTGCATTAATTATTAGAGACTTCCTGTGAATATCTCAGCTCAAGTATTTGGCTACAGCCTACTGTTATGCAGTGACTCTAGAAAAAAGGATGGGAACAGCTTCATCTTGCTGTCTGTTAAAATGTTTCCTTCTTCATTCTGTGCTTCATTGACAATGCTTCCTTCCATTTCCTGCAAAAAAAATGTCTTGGGTGTCTTTCAACACAGGCATCTTCTACATTCCAAACCTGATGCTAGCCCCTAACACTATTCCCCTGTGTCATCAGCAAGATGGGAAGCTGATGGAAAACACTGCATAATCCATGTATTTACAGTGATGAGGCACAAGAGCAAGAGAGGACCCTTCTCTGTACTATTTCTCAACTCCTGCATGTTTCTCTTTGCAGTCCTTACATTCTTTTGGGGAGACTGCAAAGTTCACATAAAATAGGGCTGAAAAAACCACAATGTACAGTTTTAATTTTTTTACTGCACAATTGCATCAGACAGGAATCACTTCACCCACCACTGACACCATGGCATTTAAACGTTGCACTATGAGAAGAGTTCAAGCATAGTTAAAAGCATCTCCCCATCACTTCATGAAAGGATCATTTATCCAGCATGTGTGGAAGCATAGGCAGGCTAAATGGCATTAGCCAAACTGAACAGTGATGGTGAATAGAAGGGGACAAGGAAGCAGACATGAGGTAAGCTGGGGCCCATCTCTCACTCATTGCCTTGCACAACCTGAGAGGTAGCTTGTCCCACTTTTTGTTAGGGAGTTAGTCACTGGAAACTTCCCCACACAAGAAAGACACATAAAGAGGCTGACAAACTGCAAGACTATATATGAGCTTCCTCAAGGGAAATCCTGCCCATATCTTAAAATATTTCTGCTTCTGTCATGACTCATACCAGCCTAAACTCACCTGCAATCTTCTTAAGCAAAGACAGTTGTGATACACGACTGAAGAATTCAGTATATTTATAAACTGTTTCCTTACATAAACCTAAGCCTGTGACCACATAAGGACATATGTAACTTTTCTATCACATTCAGTCCAGAGAACCTACTCACAAGAACAATAAAAAACAATTATGTGTTTTCAATCAGACTCTAATGACTCATCTACTCTTCAGCTAGCTGTCCAATAGTTCACATAGAAGTGGGATAGGAAATGCCTTTAAGAGAAATACTATCAACACATTTGATATACCCGAGTAATAATACAGTCATTTTGTGAAGGAACAAAAAACCCAATGTATTGGAAAAGCATTACAAAGTACTGAAAGGTGGATATTTAGATTTTTGCCTGTTGGTACCACTAGGAAAGTCAAGACCCTGGTGTCCAACAGTCTGTCAGCATCTCATAATGAGAGTCTTCACCAACAGATTCACAGGATCAGAGGGTACTTCCACCACTCTTGTTAGGGGGGACTCCATAGAGTGAAGATCCCTCAATCGGTTCTGCTCAGATGTTTTTCACTGCAAACAACTGCAAGAACTTAACAGTTCATGGAATAACACTATTAATACAAATTGTGACCGACTAATAAGGTTGTTGGTCATAGTGTTAGTGCACAGGTATGTTTTAAAGCAATCTACTGACACAAACTTTAAGCAAGCACAAGCTCTAATGTGAAGCAATCTACTAATGTGCTATGGAGTAAGCACAAATAAAAGCTCTAGTCCTAAAAGCAGCATTTAACGTGTGTAGAATGTATTTCTCACCCAAGGCTTCCCTCTTGGGGGTGAAAAAGATGGATTCAGCCCATCAGCCAATCCCAGAAGTTTTGGTGGAGGTCTTCTTCCACTTTACCGCTCTCCCCAACTTATTTTATACTATTTTCTTTATTTTAGGGTGGAGTTAGAGTGGCTCTAGTTATAAATACCTTTTATTTCTGATTGGTGTATCTAATGGAAGGGGAGTGGCCATGGCTTAGCACCTGAGGAGATGGTTTGACATGGTTGTTGGCTTCAGCAGCATAATATCTTGATTCTCCCTTGGCAGGCAGGTACTGTATGGACTCAGTACCACAATTTCCCCCCATTCTGCTGGGATTTGAATGGAAGGGGGCCACATAGTTTCCACTTGGTTCCACACTCCATTCAGTCTGTCTGAGCAGATGTTTGTCTTTGTATTGGGTAGCATCTCAGCCTCAAACCATCCAGGGAGCTGCAGCTGCTTTTTATCCTAGAACTCTGAATCTCCTCTAGATTTAACCTTATCCATCATCCCACAACTACTGGGAATAAAACTAATAAATTTCATTTAAAATCCTTACTTAAAACTTAATTCACATACAAATTTTACTTGCATTTTAAATGATAACTTCTTTCACATTTTCTTTGTCCTTATATTTTCTCTTATTAATTATTTCATGAAGTAAATATCTTCTGGTCTAAATTTTGTAACTTGTGAAGTGATATAATTGCATGGCAGAAAATGTGCCACCTTTACTCAAGTGAAACAGTAGTTCAATCTTTTATCTGACAAATGCATGTATTTAATTAACTTCCACCTCTGGGATAGCCACTGTAACTTCAACAGATGGCATGAATACTTTCAGGAGGGCCAAACCCCCCCAGAACCCTACTGTCTTGACTTTGCCATCTTCCATGCAGACAGCAAAATGGGCATTATGAAACAACAAAATAAGAATGAGAAAAATCCAAACAAATCAAACTCATCTCCAAGCATGTCTCTAGCACCCATTCCACAGAATAAGAGGCTCCACTACCTACATTTTTGTTTCTGGGAGAGGGAGACTGAACATAAGTGTAATAGACACCAGTCATAGACTTTGATGTGCTTCTGGGATGAACTCAGCTTCTACAGTGGCAGGCTAACAAGATGAGAACTGCAGAGACTGTGGCTCTGCTCCTCTGCACAGCAGCCCTGGGTAAGCAGAAGGAAGATTTACACTGCCCTTGTTCAACCCAGATCTACTTCACATCCAAGTTTTACAGAGAATTACTCTATGTCCTGGCAATAACAAGCACAGAAGCCTAAGATTACACAGGATCTAAATTTAATGGCATATGAAAGGTGAACAGTTAACTTGTTTTATAACGAGAAGTATTAACCAGCCAAAATGAATAACAAAATGTGCATGAATATAAAAATTACAATTTCAAAGCAAAATATTTTAAAATAATACATGATTTCCTTTTTTTTTTAAACCAGCCAAGTCCTAAGTATACTGCCTCTATTTGTTTTAGGTGCCTGAGATTTCATTGGCTTCTTGAGGGGAAACAGAGTCCTCAAAATAGATATTGGCAAAGAAATTGGAGAGGAAATTCTTTTTAATTAGTTTGGGTTTTTTCAGATAAAAGTAACATATTTGCAGTGTGTGCCCACCTCTAGTATTATTTTTTAAATAATTTAATTACTTAAACTGTAACATTGTGAAAGTACCAAACTGAAATCAGGTACCCCAACCAGACACCTTGAAAGAGATTTGAAGAAGTTATTTGGACAAATTATCCTATTTGCCTGGCTGAGATTATTTCCCTTCCTTTCCTATTCTATTTCACCCTGCCCTGTGCCTCACACCCTTGTATGCTATGCTTTTAATGGTCTCATAATCTGTAATACTCCCTTTGTCTGCTACTGAAAATGGATAAATACCAGAATTTAAAGACATACATACATTTTTGCTCCTATGCTTTAAAGAATTTCTTAACACTGGATCATATCCTGCACAAATAATTCCATTGATTTTGCTGGAAGTAATCATATCAGACAGGTGGGACACATACTGAGTTCAGTACTTTCTTCTCCTGAGCTAAGGAAAGTATTTTTCTGAATAAGAGACCAACTGCGTTCAATGCAAAGCCAGAATTCACCATTCCCACACAGTCACGAGGTGGAGCACTTGTGTTAAGGACATACTGCCAGGAGTGGGTATTCAAATACTGTCCTATCTCTGAGATTCCTTCTGAAATCTGGGGAAATAGTTACAGGAAACAGGACAGATAACACAGAGACACGTTCCTGGACCCTAATAAAGGCCTGAAACTAATAAACTTATCTATTGACTTGTCTTCTGAGTGGGTTACTGTTCTGCATGTTATTAATGCAATTCAAACCAATGAAATATTTTTCAAAATTTGTCAGAATAAAAGTCATTAATCTCAAGATCATGCTATCAGCTTCTTTTCAGGTACTCAGTCTGCAACAAGCCCTCTGTCCTGTGCTGGATCCTTCCCAGTCCTGAAGCATGCTAGCCTGCCCATCACCTGACACATCCACTTGCCTCCTAGAGTTTACTTCTGTGCTTCCAAAGGCTTTCTCATGAGCACCAAACCTAGAAGAAAGGAGCTGCTGGTTGTCCAATTGCCATTGTCATGACTGAGAGCAGCAGAAGTGCTGGCAGTGGCATAGTGAGACCTATGTGATGTATTGAAGAACATCAGACAAGGTCATTTGCTAGAGAGAAGCAAAATAATGGTCTGAGACTGAGACTGGGTAAAAGAAACTCCTTGTGTGCTAAATCTGGCTCTGAATCATTTTATTATGTGGCTTGGGACAAGCAACTTACAGTACAGGAACCTTAAAATGCCATTCTTGGGGGTTTTTTTGATTGCTGTAGTACTGGAGAGACACGAATCAGTGATCATGAACCAGTTGTGTGAGGCATTGTATTAACAAAGAACAAAACCACAAATCCTGTCCCAAAACACAGTGGTTCTTGAAAAACAGACTTTTCTTTCCTGCAAAGATGTGTGGAGTTTCATGTACCTAGGGCTTTAACCTGTTGATTCAGTTTTCCCAGCTGCAGCTGCTGCAACCTTAAAACTCTTGCCCATGTTAGCCAGGACTTATATTACCTAGCATTATAAAGCAATTGAAAATTGAAAGTAAAATTTTATGTATTATTTATATCTCAGATACTCTATTACTCAGTAGGAAATGGTATTTGTTATTTAAGATCTCAAGCTGAGGTCAGTGCAACTATTTCCAAGTTAACTTTGCTTTCTCTTTTGAGATTAACTGAAAGCTTTAAGCATCTGTCTGCCTTTTGGGGGACTATTTAATTCTCTGTCAGTTCTGTTTGTAAAAAGGCATTTTTAAACATGTTGGAAGAAGATAGAAATGCATCTAACTAGAATAAATTTCAGTAAAATCTCCCAATCAAATTCTCTGTTCTAGAGTGCATAGACAGGTACCTCCAGGTAGTAATTCTTGAGTCATCTTGTGTACTCTTGATAAAATATTCTACAACAGTACCACTAATTTTTACATGTTTCTTACTGAAGATGTATGGGAAGAATGGGAATCTTTACTAGAAGTGTGACTACATAACCTCATCTTCTCAAGTCCTCAGATTAAGAATATTTCAAGGGAGCAAAGCTGCCAAGCAGACATGCAGATAGTTGGTAAACACTCATCAGGTCAAGAACATTCATCTGCTTTTGGAAGGCTCTGGCGAGCTCATTTCAAAAGGGAGAAGCATTCATTTTTCATTATATTTCTGGGAACTCCTTTCTTTTTTCCCATGAAGTTTTCGGTAATTTCAGACTTGTGTTTTTCTTTTGGTGTATCAGACCTCAACAACAACAGTAATTTACCATACTTGATCTCATATGTTTGGCAGTGGTGCAGGAGTATGGTATATTGTAAAAATACAGTACTGTGCAAATACATGTGACAGTAAATGTAATTTGATATTGTGTAAAAGCAATATTTTTTTAGTCTGACTTAAATCACTCACAGATTGTAAAGGCATTTTTATTTATTTTTATTATTTTTTCAAGGCAATCAAGCCCACTGTATCAGGGATCTAATTAGCAACCTATATGACAAAATTTGACAGCACTACCAGTTTCTGAAGCAGAGAGAATTAGCCAATTTGAGTCCTATTATTGATGAAGTTTGTGCAAAAAGAAAAATAAAGCAATCAAAATCTGCAAAGTTGAAGCTACACCAGCTAAAGGATGACATATTTTTGTGACTTTAGGTATGAAGCTTTACAAAATATTTGCCATTTCTTATTATTTTGATTGTTTTCCCATAAATTAGATCAGCTACTTTGGCAAATACTGAGGGAAATTAAGTTCTTTGGCGGGAATGCTGTTTCCCCTGCTGTCCCTTTTTGGCTATTTGATACTCCTTAATAATCCAACAAGTTGCACCCCTGAGAACAATGTATTGTAATTGAAGTTGAAATTCAGGAAAACAATAAAGCATCGTGTTTAAGAGAGTTGTGTTTTGCAAGGGGCTAAAAGGTGCACTCTCCTTAATAAAGTGCATCTGTGTGTTTCCATAAGTAATAGTATATTCATGAATTGAAGCCCTTGGTAGACACCAACATAACCCAAAAGGAAAGGAATGGAAGATGTGACCAGAATACCATAATGCCTTCCCATGAATCAATGGAATCACCTCCTAGGGAATATGGTATATACTAGCAGAACCACATGATATCAATATATATTTGAGGTCAGAAATTATTTTCCTTGTTCTTGGGTTTGTAAAAAGTCTAGTACAGTGATGCTTCCATGAGTAAGTTAATAATAATAAAGGTTACTGGAAAATCACAGCAGGGCTTAGAGGAGACCAAAAAGAGTGAGGAAGGCCAGGACTCAACTCTTAATATACACTAAAGACCTTAGGAAAGACAGAATAATAAGGAGGGAAATGACAGAGATATATTATAATTTATTTACTATATTTATCACTCTCTTTTTGCTAGATACAGAAGGGAAGCAAGTGACTCAATTGAAAGAGTGGATTCTCAAAACTGAGACATGGAAATGCTCTTCTGAGAGTGAAATTATTTTAAGGCACTGTGTCAGCTTGTAAAGACATAAGAAACAGGAAATAGAATTTTAACATGTAGAGAGAGACAGAAAAAACATGGTTTCAATGACTGAGAGTATCTCCACAAAGAAAAAAACCAAACACACCGTGACATGAAAGACATACCTGGGCTCCTGTGTTTAATTTTACCTCTAGAGGTCAACCAGAAGCCTGAAGTTTATGCCACAGCAGCTGGTGGGACCAGAACAGGGCCAGGAACAATGGTGGCCAAGCCACCCTACCATGTATAAGTGGAGACCTTAAGGAGCACCAGAGGCCAGGAGAGGCAAACCAGGTGTGGGGCAGCAGATCATGTGGAAGGGTGTGCAGCAAGGGCACTGAAGCCAGTCCTTTTTGATATCTTTATCCATGATCTGGACAGGGGGATCAAGTGCACCCTCAGTAGGTTTGCAAATGGCAAGAAATTGGGCAGGAGGGTTGATCTGCTGGAGGGTACAGTGGCTCTACAGAGGGATTGATAGATTGAAGCCTGTGGTACAAGGTACAACAAAGGCAAGTGCTGGGTCCTGCACATGGGTCATAGTAATTCCATGCAGTGCTCCAGGCTTGGGGAAGAGTGGTTGGAAAACTGGAAATGGACCTGAGGTTGCTGGTGGACAGCCAGTTGAACATGAGCCAGCTGTGTGCCCAGGTGGCCAAGAAGGCCAATGGCACCTTGGCTTGTATCAGAAGTAGTGTGGCCAGCAGGACTAGTGCAGTAATTTTCCCCCTGAACCCAGAACTGGTGAGACTACACTTTAACCACTGTGTTCATTTTTGGGTCCCTCAACCCAAGAAAGACCTTGAGGTGCTGGAACATGTCTAGAGAAGGGCAAGAAAGCTGGTGAACGGTCTGGAGCACAAGTGTGCTGAGGAGTGGCTGAGGGAGCTGAGGTTGTTTAGCTTGGAGAAAAGAAAGCTCAGGGGAGACCTTATTGCTCTCTACAGCTTCCTGAAAGGAGGTTGTAGTCAGGCAGGTGTCAGTCTCTTCTCCCAGGGAACAAATGATAAGACAAGAGAAAATGGCCTTAGGTTGTGCCAGGAGCCATTTACATTGGATATTTGGGAAAATTTCTTCATCAAAAGGGTTGTCAAGCATTGGAACAGGCTGTCTAAGAAAGTGGTTGAGTCACCATCCCTGGAAGTATTTAAAAGACCTGAAGACGTGCTGCTTAGGGACATGATTTAGTGATGGACTTTGTGGTGTTAGGTTACCTATTGGATGCAATGATCCTAAAAGTCTTTTGCAACATAAACAATTCTATGATTCTAATTGTCAGATTTATCTGGAGTTTTCACATCTTTATCTTAATTGGGGTATGAGACAGCATATTAAATTGGATCTTAGCTCTTCCACATATGATAGTATCTATTTTTTACACATCAGAAAGGTATAGCAGAATGAGGTCGCCTAATCACAAATAACTAAACTTATATACTCTCCAGACACATATTTTAGAATAAAAGAATAATAAAATATTAAGATTTTTTTTCCACTAAAACTGGGTACTGCAGCTTTACACACCCCAACTTCTGTGTATGAACAGAGAAGTATCTTCAGACAACATGAGCATGGACTACATGAAGTTCAGGAGCCCTGTAATGATCTTCATCAAAGCTGTAAATCCCATTGTTCATATACTTGGCCAGTTAGTTGCTTTCCAGTATGCATTCCTGTATAAAAGGTAATAATGAAGAACTCTGAGGAACAGATTGCCCTTTGCAACAGAAGGGGAGGAGGTCCCTATTCTGACAGAGCAAACTTTTCTTTCTCTATGGAATATTCCCTGGAAAAATTTATGAGGATATGCGCTTGTACCAGATTCCTGCCCCAAGATGTAATGGTTTCCACCTTCCATCTGCAATGATTTCCTTAAGAGGGATGATTCAGG
The DNA here is from genome assembly GCF_047495875.1 of Pithys albifrons albifrons. Taxonomy (NCBI): domain Eukaryota; kingdom Metazoa; phylum Chordata; class Aves; order Passeriformes; family Thamnophilidae; genus Pithys; species Pithys albifrons. Next base: position 48,386,484 of record NC_092464.1, on the reverse strand, counting down.
TCTTTCAGATATCTGTCCAATGTAAAATAAACACAAAACACTGTGTCTGTTTTCAATGGAATTTGGAAGTCAGGCCAGATTATCAGACAACACAGTTTGAAAGACTACACTTCCACTTTCTAATATCCCCATATTCAAAAATCTGAGTATAGCTTATTTTTAAATAAACCTTGTGAAAGATGGAGATTCACTTCACCAGAAATAAATGTAACCTGAAATCCTGGCACTGAACTTCACTCTTCTTCTGCACCTCCAGTGTAAAAACAACTCCTTCATTTCAACCAGTAGTCTTTGTGCAGGTCTATTTCTTCATTCAGCAGCTATCAATCAAAAGTAATATTGTTAGCTGAGTGCATAAATTAGTGACTGGATTCAAATACAGTGTGTCAGTGCGTTAAAATTCCAGGCGGAACTGACTGAAAATGTACAAAACAGAATTATAGGAAATAAGGGAATGTCTGTGTGAAAGATAACAAAATTAGGGAAGACGTTAATTGCTCCATGGTTGTAGAGAAAATGGCATTTTGAACACATATCCATTGAAATGTGGTACAGTACACAGCAGTGATTTAGAAAGGGAAGTTTACAGTTCTGGGTTATTAGGGAGGTCATTTATTCTGCTCAGCTTAGCCCTGCTGAGGCCACAGTGCTGATGTAGCTCCTGCTTTTGGATGCCTCACTTAAGGGAACAGATAAACAGATGGGATATAGTCCAAAGAACAGCAAGAACAGTGAGATGTTTAAAAAACAGGACCTATGAAGAAACTGAGCATGTCAAGTCTATAAAGGCAAGACTAAGGTTGAATCATAAGCTGGTCAGTATATAAAAAGCTAAAAATTAATACCAATTGTTCTCCATGTTACTTGTAGCAAGGAGGGCTTACTCAGGAGATACTCTAAAATATCTATATGTCTTCTTACATTCCAGCTTTTACAAGAACTTGTAAGAAAATCAAGGATAAGAGACAACCCATATGAAGCTTTTCTTCTCCAGGATGGAGGAAAAGGTTATATGGCAACTTGGAGACCTTCCCAGCCCTGCACACAAGTGATTGGAGAATACTGATGCCTGCTTGTCCCTTCTGGTAACAGACTAGCCTAATCAATTAGTCCTGATATTATTAGTTTGATGACTTGGATTCTTGACAGTGCTCGCTTCCCAAAGATGCTGAACAGTCTTTGGGGATCACTTCCTGAGACCTCCCAAAAGCAATGGTGGCACTCTCTGAGAAGTCTCAGCAGAGGGCTGAGCCTCCATCTTATTCCACATGGGGATTTGAGGGATGGAGTCATGTCCTGCATACAGATGACCTTCACCTCTGTTCACTTGTAAAATTAACTCTAATGATATCACTATATAGCTTTCAGTGTCTGATTGAATTAAAGAAAAGTACTGTCTAAAATCAGGACTGGGGAGATAGCATTCAAATGAAATGCTCAGCATACAAAGGGAATAATTAAAAGGTTGAACAATTCTAAACTTGCTCTTAACAAAACTGTGTTTCTCTAGTCATCTGTTGAGTTTTTTGTACTTTTTGTTACTACAGCAACTTCTCCACCTTTGGGAGGTGGGGAGTGGCCTTCAACAGTCACCCCATAGCATATTGCTCGTAGGAATCCTCTGTAAGCAATATCCATGATGCATCATAAGAAACTGGCAGACTTCAGTGTGTTCTTAAAAATCACCTGGACTGAAAATACATAAGTAATTAATAGATGAAAATTAATTTCAAAACCTTTCTCTTCAAGTAATTGAGTACTTGCTTTAGGGCATACATCAGTGTATTTGATGTAGAACCATTTCAAAGGTCATCTGTTAGTCCATCACAGAAACAACAGTTGCCGAAGACACTGCAAGCAGCTAAAGGAAGCATGGTTAACATACATTCCTATTTTAAAGAATGTTTGTAACCATTTTAATTGTATTAAAACCCTGACACGTTTATTTTTCATTCAAAGACAGTTCTAAGAAGCAGTAGCAAAGAGGACAAGACCTGTAAATAATATTGGTATAAATATACTACACTGGCACAGCTGAAAGTTTTCCATTACTCATGAAAAGGTCACTAGACCTATTGAACATGTTTAGACTACCCCTGCTGCTTAAAACATGACAAAAATAGCTTTACCCTTTAGCATCTGACACAAATACAAACTGAAGTCTTTAGCAGACAGGTATGCTTACTCAATTTTGGGGTGTTTTCCCAACACTGTCCTACATACACTGACAGGGAGCCATAGTTTTCTTGGAGCTTTGCTTAACTATATGAATTCAGAACTTTTGTAAATGCTGAAAGGCTTTTCCTTTACAATTTCTATAATCGTAACAGAAATGAAAGAAACTTTTGCTTTTAAAGTGAAAATTACTTTATAATTATGTTAAAATTACACAGTCTCATATTTGCATATTACGGGGCTTTTGCTGCTTCTAATTACATTATTTTATACATTTAATGGGCAAGATTTTCAAAACTGACCAGTGATTTTGAGTTGCTTCCTATTTTGGATGTTCAACATAAAGGTGTTTGAAAAGGACAAATTTTCAGAGGGACAGTGTTCAACATTTTCTAAAATTCAATGTCAGAGTAATCATTGTAAAATTGAGGTGGCTGACATTGCTACACATGTTCTATTCAAAGACTACATAACAAACTCCTGAATTCTCTCCCCACAGAAGTGCATGAGCAGAAATTACTCTTCTGCCCATCAGATTTTCTCTCCCATCTCTCATGTTTCCAATTGTCAAGAGACAAATTCCTTTCCACATTATAACAGCAGACCCTCATGTAACTGCTACTTTTTACAATGTCCATCTACCAGCTATGTAATTAGAGATAAATCTGGCTCTACAGACCCTTCTCCAAGGTTAAACACTAACCTGACCCAAAGCCTTGTGAAATTAGCCAGAAAAGTTTCACTGATTTTTACAGATGCTACATCAGGTATTTATCGGTTGTTCCATTTCAAAGGAAAAACAACCTGAAAATGTTGAAAACCTAGCAGGGCTATCAGCTTATCTCCAATGGGCTACCTGAGGAGATGCTGAGAAGCAAACATAACATTTTATGCAATCTCAACTCCCCAGAAATGTATTACCACAAGTTTAAGACAACTTTTGAATTTTCTGGCTTGCCGGGTATTTCTTGTTCTTCCCTTTGTAGTGTTTTGGTGTAGTGTTTCAGGCAAAGGAATTAATATCTTTATATCCTTAACTACAAACAAACTATGTGAAACATCTTTTTGTCACAAAAACTCCACTTTGGGACTTTTCTATTGGGCAGGTTGCCAGAGGAGGTGGACCATGTTGTCACAAACAGCATGATACAAAATAGTATTTGCTTGCTGTCCTGTAAAGCTTTAAGGATAAGGAGATCTTTGAGGGTGAGCAAAGTGATACAAGGAGGTAGAATCATAGAGCGACTTGGGTTGAAAGGAACCTTAAAGATCATTAATGCTACCACTCTGTCATCGACAGGGATATCTTCCACTAGACCAGTTTGTTCAAAGTCCCCAGATACCATCACAGATAAGAAAAAAGAAATCAATTTATTGTACAGAAGATGCAAGGCAACAAATCCATGTCTACTTATGTAGTGACACATTAATTTGGGAACTAATTAGTAAGAATTCCTCATTCTGTTCAGAATTCTGCTCTCCAAATAAACATCCTCTGAGAATTGCCATAACTGCATAGCATGAGTGAACTTTCCAGTGCTGGCTGCCTAAAAGTATGGCAGAATCACAAGCTTCCTGGCAAGAAAAGTGTCTGAATATGATAAAACCACAGTTGCAAATGATATTACGAGATACTGAAAGAATGAAATATGTAATCTTTCTTCACTGTGTTCACTGGATGGACTCTGTGCCCCATATGAGTCTTTAAAAGCCTTTAGCACTGCCATGCACAAAATTGCCCTTGGAAAACCTAAGGAAAATCTGGCCATTCCCCCGCAAAAACATTAATTTCTGAAAAAACAGGTATCCATATAAACAATAGGTTTCCATACAGACAGACTACTTAAGGAAAAATTTCCAGCTGTTCAGCACGTATACATGTCTCACACCAGCTTTGCTGTGCAGAGTTTCACCAAAATAAACAGCAAATGCCAAGCACATCACATTTTTTTTTTTAGGAATCCTCTTATCTACCAAGTCATCTGATTTTCAGATGAAGTAGCAACCACTAATTTTCACAAAGAACTGATGAGAGGAGAGCAGAGAAGTCTTGCTAAGTGTGAAAATACCAGAACTGGCAGAACAACTGATGGACAATATCAGAGACCTAAACCTCAGTGGAAAGTCTTACAAGTCACTCATCTTCATTGGTGTCTTACACCACTTTTTCCCAGCAACTGGTCTCAAGTTCTGAGTAAGAACAGAGCAGAACAAAGGCAGAGGATTTTGCTCTTCATCCTGCTGGTAAGAAAGATTGCATTATATGGAGATGTTTTGGGGGGCTTTTTTTCTCACTTCATTAAAGGCTGAGGAAAATGTGCATTAGAAAAGAGTTTATTCCAAATAGACAACCTGGAATATTAGTTACAGACATCATAAAACTTTTCTTGATAAAGCAGCTGACAGTATGTTTTGAACATGCACTCTAAAATATGAAATAGTATTTGGCAATAGTTCTAAAGGAGCAGATTCTGAAGAACACGTTACTGCACAAGAAGTCAAGCACTAAGGGTCAGTGAAGCCTTTTGGAATGGTTTACTAGTGAACTATTCAACTGACCAAAAGGTAAATATGCAGGGTATTATTACAATGTTATTTTTTTAATTAAGTAAAGAAACAAGGTTCATCACAAGCAACTTCAATAAGAGATGTTGCAATACATGGGTAATTTTGGTCTTCTGCATTGTTTGCTGTCAGTTACGATATCACATTCCATTATGAACTGTCTTCAGTAAAAACAATACATATAGAAAATAAGATAACTAGGAAGGATGCAATATTACTTTCCATTTGAGAAGGGCAAATGAGTTTAATGAACTTAAGGATAAGCCACTTCTTGGATGTTTTGTTTGATAGTAAAAAATAATTTGAACTGCAATGAAGAGATTGCTTTTGTTTATAATTTAGGGAGGAGCTAGATAAAGAAAGTTGCAGCCTTCTAAGATCCAAAAGAAGGCAGCAATCAAGACTTTTACTACTTTTCTTGAAGTCCATAAACCTTATGTGCTCTTATACTTGTAGCTTTTAGATGGCTCTTTGAGGAAAATTGGGTTGGATCAGACAGTTATGCAGTTCTACATGTATTTCCATTAAGTTTTGAAATATGTCCTTTTTTATTTATAAAAACTCAACCAAAAGAAAAAAAACCAAACAAAAAAGCAGACAGAGCTCCAGAATTAGCATAATTTGGTATCTCTCAATGACATCTGATAATCTAGGTGGTCTTCACTGCCAGAATCTTACAGGTTACTTTTGTCAGACAATAATGTCTCAAGATCACTTACTTTTATATGCAATGGAAATGAGCTACAGAGATGCAGTGTGGCACCTTAGGTAGTTTCCAGCCTATGTATCCAGTCCCTTTTGCTCCTCCAATAAGGACACAGGGGCAGCAACACAGAGGGATCCAAGTTTCAGACAATTATTAAACCAACAAGGAACTATTCAGTGGGGAAAGGCAGAAGGTTGGATGGAAGTTCCCTCTGGGCTGGATTGAACCCACAAAGCATAGTCTGGATGATGCCAGAATGAAAGGGTAAACTTCATAAGGAATGAAAGGCATAAAATAGGCATTCATGGAATGAATAGCTAAGTAGCTCTCCAGACATATGAACTCTTAGTAGCCAGAGACTGAAAAATTGTAATAACTACAGTGTGAGCACTGTGTAAGAAGAAAATACCTGCCAAGTTCATGTTTTGATGCCAGAAATTTTTAAAATCATGTAAATATGAAAACAAAAATCTGAAAAAGCAAAAATATGGTCATTGCTAAGTTATGGGAAGAGCCCTACTGACTGAAGGAATGTTGCTAATAAAATTCACAGAGCAAAAACCAGAACTTCAAAACTTATCTTACCTTTTTCACTTTTTATGATACAACGGAAAGATCTTTTAATAATCAAGTGGGACACAAAGCCAAACAGGTGCACATAACGCTCAAAAGAATTATTAAACTGATTCTCAAATGTTTGTCAAGGACCTATATTTCTAAAAGATGAAAAAAAAAGGCATGAGTTCAGATGAAAATAGATTCCTTTTTTCTTACTTCCACTTGTCATAAATTTGGTTTTGGACAAGGATGCTTAGGCTGGTGTCAGAAACCCCTAATTTACTCCTGGGTACGAAAGACTAAGAGGTACCATCTTCAAAAATTAACAAGCTACTTAAAACAAGGACTGTCTGACATGTTGAGCCATCCATGCTTTCACACATGGGAACAAACTCTTGGCAGAAAATCCTGTCCTTGATCCATGACTCTCAGGCATTGGAGAGTGACTGTGATACAGGCAAGAAGGCGTTTTCCAGAGCCTAGGGAGGACACAAAGTTTCCCCGTGGAATCTAAGATCTCTGGTCAACATACATGTATCTCCCTCAGGGCCATGAAAGTGAGGCAGTAAACAAAAACATCTGAAAGAAACAGGTCTGCTTGGCAGAGGTGAGAAGAACTTTCACTGGCCAGTGGTACCCTCATATTATGCAATGTCATGCCAGACATAATGCTCCTTATTCTAGAAGAGCCAAAATATTGCACAAAGTAGCCCTGTTTTACCCAGACATCATCCCCTCCCCAGTACACCAGACACAATGCCATGCCTTGAAAACACTTTGGAGGAGAAAATAATTTCCCTTTGAATTAAGAAGAGCAACAGGTAAAATATTTTGGAAGAGAGAACTTGGCAAGATGCTGAGCATGCAATTCCTTGCAAATCTACAGGTAATGCCAATATGATAGCCATCTGAAGACAGAGATGAAGCTGACCAACATGAAGTTAAGGAGTTGGATTGCTGCTGCTGCAGCTACACAGGTTCACAACTGAATGGCCTCAAGTCCATTTCTTCAGAAAGCAGCCCTAGTGTTACAGGCATAGGAAAAGACCCTTTCCTCCAGTCTTTGTACGTACTTGATGCCTAAATCCTGGCTTCAGAAGCAACCCCTGTCCTATTTTCTACTATGCTCATCCCAGCATTGTCAACAGTCTATTTCTAAAACTGTATCAGTTTCTAACTTCACACATTTATTTACACGCCTCTTATTCCCACTCTTGCCTCTTCTCAACACCTGAGCACTGTGACAAGCATTTGTCTTTCCCAAAGCTCCTTTAAATTTAACCTTCACCCATGTTACGTGGCAGAGAAGTGTATTTATGCTTTTCCTGACTAGGCCAGTATTATTAGGCTACTGCCCTTTCCTGGCCGAGAAAGTCACACCTCCTGATCTCTTCTAGACTTATCTTTGCTGGCCTCCCTGTCCCCAGGTTGGTAGTCAGCACAGCCTGTAACACTGTGAGGGTTTACCTCTCCTCAGACCAGAGAAAGACAGCACCTTTTCTCTGGAATGCAAAAGGAGAAGGGAAAGAAAAGTATCCAACTATTTATTATATATTACTATATGAGGCAGAAAAGGCTTCCTAAGTGAAAACAAGTCATAATTGCTCATTACAATTTCTTCCAAAGGAGTACCAGTCCTACCCAACAAAGGCATAACTTGGTCCCATTTCACTGTCTTCACTTGTCTGGGAAAATGTCATCCAGTTGAAAACCTGTCCTATATAGGTAATAAGTGCATAAGCCTTTTGATATGTGAAACAAATCAGGTCTCTGTCTAAAGAAGAAAACTTTTACAGTAGGATGAGTTCTGATAGGAAAAAGCACAAGTGCATCATCCTCTAAACTACAAAATAATAAACTTACACATAAATTCTCTTGTCACATAAAAAAATTAGTAGTAATACTAACCAATGAACATCAGTAGCATGAAAATCAAGTACATTAGTGAACAAATCGACAAAATCGAGTACAAGGAAAGTTAAAAAAAAGAAGTCTTCTGTTTTAATTTAAACATCCTCCCTCTTTTTCTGAACACTTTTTTTCCTTTAATTGACCATCACCTACCAAAATTCATACTTGGAAGTGCTGGCAGAGGTAGAGCGCGGACTAAGTTCAGAGGCAAATGTTTTATCACCCTATCTTCCAGTTGACTCAGAAGACACAGTGAGATCTGTCCACCTCAGTTATGTCATTATTGTCATCAGTAAGGGTAGAGGCAGAATGATGGTTTCAGTTCTGGCAGTGTGAACCAACCTCAGGAATTCTGGCTGAGTTTGAACTGGAAATAGAGAAATGTATTTCTTGTACTTCTCACATGTTACAAATATGCACCTACCATAAAGTCCCAGGATGAGATCCTTGTGCCAAAGGCAAAATTCTCATTGACTTCGCTAGGTTTTCAGCCCTGAGTTACAAAAGTAAGGAAAAAATCTTCAGCTTGTTAACCTAGACCCTTCAGATTTTCAGTATGTTCTCAACTGTAAAATACACAGTCATCATATTCAAAACACTTCTCTTTCTGGCATATCAAGCAAAATACTGTTCAACTGTGTGTGAAGGATAAACCATGTCCTGAACAATTCAGTGTGGCCTCTGGTCAAATTCCAGGATGCACCAGTACCTCCTAAATCCTACTCCTGAGAACAAGCCACAACTGCTCCTGAGCTGCTGGGACAATCCTGGAGGATATTCCCTGCCCCTGCACCAAAGGGAGCTCCAACATGCACCACCACTCAGCCCAGGGACAACTACAACAGAAAACTGAGGAAAGCATATCCTTGGAAAGAGAATGTGTCCTACAACACCCTATTGTGTCATGCTCTGTATTTGCAGGGAACAAAACTTGGATAGTCAGACAGAGAGATCCTAAAGACAGGAAAGATTATAGAGAATACTAACTGCATGAACAGACACATTTCTGGAGGCATTTCAGTAAATGCTGTCTTGAATACCTAAAACTGTTTGAAATTACTGGTAGTTTTACATCGAGGAGACCTGGATCCTTAACTACAATTGGAAGACTAATGCACCAACTTGTAAAGGTCCTTTGGATCCTTTTATCCCTCAGATTTCTCTGAAAGCAATGTACAATCTGACATATATATATATATGTTTGTTTGTTTAGCTATTTATTTATTTATTTATTTGACCTCAGAGAAGTACAAATACAGTCCTAAATTAGAATTGTATGGTTTAGCCTTCAGAGGAGATACTTTTTCAGTTGAATGGCCTTTGGTCCTGTGAGAATAGGTGTGATGTCAGTTGTGACACTGGAATTGCATCAGGTCTCAAGCTGAATGGAGCCCAGATTAAGATCATGAATATAAAGATGTCTTTCATTGTGTTTGTTTAGATGTGCAGTCACATCACCATCAACTGTCTGTGTGCTGTCTGTGAGCACAGAACATTGAACCTGGCTCTATTAATCTCCACTCTAAGTCTCTACCAAGAAAAAAAATATTAAAACTCCTGAATAAAACCTACAGTGATTTATCTTGTGAAAACACTGATCCTCTGATCCAAATTACAGAGATGCAAGCATATTATGTTTTCAGTGTAGTCCTGGTTTTGTTTTAAGTTTTTATTATAATGTCCAATGGTACAAAATGAGCCATAAGTTTCAATACAAACAAACATTATTTCAGAGTCCAAACAGACAAGAAAGAGATTATAAGAGGGAAGAAATATTTCCCTAAATTTAAAGGGTTCAGATAGGTAAAAGGCTTAATATCCACTAGTATCAACAACAATATAGTGTCAGTGACTAAGATTTAACAATGTTTTTCAGAAAAAACAAAACTTCTTGTTGAGAACCTCTCTTTTTAAAGAACATCCAGTCAACAATATCTAGAACTCATGTGGGAGTAACAACCCCACTGAGATTCTGACAGTGGTTTTTCAGCCCAGCAACCAGTGCTCTAGCAAATTTTCAATTTGGGGTCTCTGGATACTGTTCATCTACATTTTCTCTCTAGCTTTTAAAGGGTTTTGTGGATTTTGCTATTTTACAGTCAGTTTATTTTGTTCAGTTTGGATGTGTGCTGTGTTTTGGTAGTGTATGAAATGGCTCCAGAGTACTTACATAAACAAGGTTTCAAGAACACTGCACCAAACAGAAGAGGCACCTTAATGCAATGGATTGGCTTTATTCATACTCAGTTATTGTTTTCTTTGGGTTTTTTTCCCCACAACTAAGAAAAATGTTGTTGTTCAAGGAAGCATAGGACACAAGACAGCGCTTCCCTAAGCCAACTTCCTCTGATAGAGTCCACTTGCTTATTAGTGCTGCAGTTCGACAACTGAAGACTTCCAAATGCCTCCCCTGAGCAGTGTTCTAATCTCCTCCCAACCAGCCCACCTGTAACAACAAAAGCAATGAACTTCAGCACCTCCCTGAACTGTATAGCCTGTTGGACTTCCAACAGCATCAAGAACTTGGAAAGGGAAATGATTGTTGCTGCCTGTAGGCAGAAACAAGCAGAACGAACAGTTGGAGCGAGGTGAGATGCTCCTACATGCAGCCTCAGGGACCGCAGGTCCCTCCTTGTGCACTGCTCTTCTCCAAGGAACCAGCTGCCCACTCAGAAAGCAACACTGAGGGACTCACTAAACTGACTTGTAAATTGGCGTATGATACAAATGCAGAAGTTGAGGCTTGTACAGCAAATCCTCCACACCCCAACATCACACAACTCTCACCAGAACAACTGCTAATTGCTTCAGGCTGTTGCCCAGCATCTGACTGCCAACCTGCATCCACCACAGCAGCTTTCCAATGCCACCTGTCCAAACTCACAATCTTTACCAGCAGCAGCCATGGGAAAGAACTTAACACTCATAGCAGGAAAGTAAATGCAGGAGGTATGAGTACCCTCCCTTAGTTCTTGTTCTCAGAAGTGACTGATATGCATAGCAGCTTATAAAGAATTTTAGATCCCAAGAACTCATGTTAGATTTAAAGAAACTGCTGAAAATTCTTTTCTATGTTTCACTGTAAATTAAGGGTCTCAGAATTCTGTACACTCTACATAATCTTAAAAAATGGAGCTTGGGTTCCTGAGCAACTTGGCAGTTCTGAAAATTTTACCCATGACTGTTGTTCATTCCCCTAAACATTAAGCTGCAGAAACCACTCCCAAAACCAAGTCTGGGAAACAAATTTTCAGTTGCTCAGGGTAGCTCAATACTTAGCCTATTGAGTCACCACAATGACCACAGAACGGATGGATTATATGATTTTAATAGGTCAGACACCGCTGTTTTTTCCTTTACAATCACACATCCTAAAACAACTAAGAAGTAGTTGAGATAAGTCAGACACGCATGCCCACACTCTGTTTATTTTGAAAAGTCATCACCTCTTCTCCAGATGAATGCTGTTATATTTGCACCTGACCTTAAGCTGCTTCTCTTCAGTCAAGGACAGGGATTGACACATGCAAGCAAACGGTCTGCCAGAATGAGACATATTTCTCTAAAGCTTTGCCAATCTTTTATCATACTAGTAGTTAAATTTTTAAGACAATAACCCTAAGAGTCTCAAATACACAGGCATCATAAGGTACACAGAACTGTGAAATGGGCCATTGAGATTACTGTTAAAATACATTCATAGAAGAAAGAAAGTGTTTTCTTCCTCCTGTCTACTTTCCTGAGCACATGGAATTTTTTTTCTTTCCACTATGACATTTCTCGTAGCACTGTCTGTTACTGGGCTTCCCCTGAAAATCATTCTATGGAAGGTTAAGTGTGAAACTGTGAATACAGCATGTGATAAGTAACACTGTAGCCCTCAAACACCATCTGCATTACTTCTGCTGTACTCCTCACTTCATGTTTTTCTTTCTTCCTAACTGAGCACTAATGCCTGTTGAGTGGCTTCAGCAGTGCCAGACAGCACACCCCTTGCTTAGTTTCTCCAAGAAAATAAAGGTGATGGATGTCATGAAGTTTTTGCCACAATGCAGTCAGTAGGATTTTTAGTTTAGACTTTTGTGCCAGGATTTCTTACCAGTTTCCAGTGATATCATATTTAAATCTAAACCATTAGAAATTACCTTAAAAAACCCCACTTTTGCCACAACAGCAAACCATACTGATGACTATTACCTATTTTGAGAAGTGTCTTTAGATGGTGACCAAAAGAAGGGTGAACAAGAGTGAAGAAGATTTAACATCCAGAGAGCACAAAAGAAAGTAATTCCATGTAATAGGCAATAAAGGATTAAAAACCAAATCCTGTGTTTAATGGATAACAGGAATGCAGCTTTGTCTCAAGAGCTCTAGGGAACTGTTTCAAGTGCTCTCATTTCATATCATACAATAACTCTACTGGCGTGACCTCTTCCAAATAGGAAATGGCACAATCTTCTGAATGAAAACTGGTTTGTTTTCTTTTCTCCTCTCCTGATATCAGCTGAACACTACACAAAATCATACCACTGTCCTTGCCCTCCTTGTCTATCCTCAAAAATTTGATCTTGAAGGTGAAAAAAGCAGCAGGGCAAGGCACACTGAAGAAAACATATGAAGCAGAGCGCAGCTAAGGATGGGTCTGCAAAAGCAGTGAAAAGGAAAGTTTAATAATGAATCCAACTGGAATAGGTTCCCCTCTAAAAAGCCTCACCTAGGATCACTGTTGGTCATTTTTAACACTCTAGGCCAGAGTATGGGCAGACAACTGTATGACCCAGAGAAACACCCACCCAACATCAAACAACCATCAAAGACTCCAATGAACTAGGTCTGGTTTGTTGTCCACTGATTGAAATGTCTGTTCAGGTGATAGGTGACACACCACAGCTGGTCGATGGGGAATAGGCAGTCTTGGCCAACATGGTCACTGCATCTTGGATGCTCTTGCAATGACTGATGAGCAAAGAAGTGATGTTAATGGAGAAGCAATCGGATATTTACCTTATGGCCGCTTTTCTGGAATTGATGTAGGTATGAAAATGCCACATTGCAAATGGCACGAATTTGAAATATACATCTACAATAAAACCGGTAAGTTTCATATATTCCTGCAGTTATGAGCCTACAAGTCATTCCACAGAGGCAAATCTTTGTGTCCCTGATTAACCTCAGTCAATAACTCAAACAGGGCTGCATCTGATTAAGGTCCACATTTGCAAGCTTCAGAAAAAGCTTTGTAGAAAAATGCAGTTGTTGGCCAACCTTGATTGCTGCATGTAAGTTACATCTGATAGGAACAAAATGAGAGAATTTAGACCAAGATTTCCTTAGAGATCAAGACAGCACTATTTTTCTTAGTTTTGTTGTCACTGCCTCAGTATAATTACCCTTTCTTGTCAAGGTCAAAGCAGAGTGGGGGAGAGGTTATTTTTCAAAAGACAGGATACATCTCCTTGTCTCTAACTTCTGAAGGCTTCAGTTTATGACTCACTGTGTCCACAGTGAAATGAAGATATGATCACAACTCCAGACCTGATCCAACACACACTGAAATCAATGGGAGATTTTCTGTTGGTTTCAATGGAAGCTGGGTCGTGCCCTGAGCAGACACTAGTTGTGCCCATAACAAAATCCCTCTCCAGTTTTGGATGGCAGCAAACATAGTAAGTATGGAAACACTGGGGATCCCTGAGGTCAGCAATTGTCTACAGCAAAAAACTAATACAGGGAAATACAGGGAAAACCATGTTTCAAGTGCACCTGTTTGCACTCTGTCTCCTTCTAGCCCTATCAGTCCAGAAAAAAACAGTATGCAGAGCAAATATTTACCAAAAACAAATTAGAAAGATAAGATCTTGGCAAAATACAAAATCTGCCCAGAGCAGAAAATGTAGAATAATTATTCAATCTTAAAATAAACTTTCCAAATACAATAAACATAAGGTTAAAGAAATTAATTCAGTACAACTTAGAAGCTAGAAAAGACTTGCATCAGACTTTGTAGTGCAGTTTTATGCTTGTCAAACATGAAGGTCAACCTTGGGCTTGTAGAAGAAGGGGAGCATGACCATCCCTTGGCCAGTGTTAGATTCTATGCTGTATTTCAGCAGAACACCAGCAAACAACTGCATGTTGTTTTTAACATTCTTCATATGGCTCCCAATATGAAAACTGTGATGAAAAAGCTTACAATAAGAGAAAGCTAAGCTTGAAAGTGAAACACATAGAACAATTTTAAGAGTGTCATGGGATTTGCAGAGAAAGGATTGCAGAGGAGTTCATGCTTAGAAAAGACTAAGACAATTATGATGTGATATTGGCAAGAAATCGATTGTCAGACAAAAAAGACAGCAGCAAAAAGGTATATTGATTTTTCAACAGCAGAGACCATTCAGTTTGGATGATACAGCATTTGTAGGCGAGCCTTTACCTTTCCTTACACATCCCCAGGACTGATGTACTATTATTTGAACAATTTGTAGGTGGAAGAGGCTGAGGTACAGGCAGGCTGGCTTACCCTCACACTGACAGATATGTCTTGACATGTTGTCTGAAAGTGATTGAAACTCAGTAGCCAGAAATGTCTCAGTCAGGAAGGCCTCTCTGTGCTGATTATTTCTTCTACCCAGCCTGAGCTTGGCAGGTTGAGGCGAAAAAAATAGGCTCTTCTTCAGTCAGTCTTCTTCTACACTCATTTTTCAGCAAATCAAGAAATGCACAATGACACAGGGATTTTTGAGAGTTATTTATGAGCTTAATTTACATCTTTTTTTCAGTGAAGAACAGTGAGGTCCTACAGGGGTGTGCAATGTGAATGAATACACTGTATCACAGATAACTGATGCATCCTGACACACTTGAGCTGACTTGTCACTCAAGGACCAAGAGTGACCAGAGAACTTGTAACTCAAACTTGTTAGCAAGTTGCTGAGCTAGAACAGCCTCCCAGCCTCCATGACATAATTCTCATATTTGAGTGTAACCTCTTCATTATATCTCATGATATCCATTATACTTCACATTCTGGACTCTAATTTTGTGTTAGCTTCCCATTCCACTTAAAACAGCTGTGAGGAGGGAATATCTCTGACGGTAAAATGCTGACACTGTTGATCATAAATCTCTATATATCTGTACGGAGGATAGACCTAAGTCATGACGGTGACAGGTTTTCCACTGCCAGTTGTTCCCAGGACGCAGGTGCCTCCTCTCCGGCGTCCCTCGCGTTTCCCCGTGTCACGCAGGGAAGGTGCCGCCCGCAACGCTGGGGCTGAGGGACACCCCCTCCCTCCCGGCTCACCATCACGGGCCCCGTGCCCACCGTCACCGCCCCGCCCCGCCCGGCCTGGCCCGGCCTCGCCCCCGCCACCACCTACTTCTTGCAGGGGATGAGCGCCTTCCTCTCCTCCAGGATGCGGAGGCGCTGGTTGGGGCCATCGTAGGAGACGGCGGCCCGCGTGTTGCGGCCCGAACCGTGCTCGTAGAACACGGTGCGCCCTTCCCACTGCCGCGGCGCCTCGCACGGCTCGGCCCCGGCCGCGGCCGCGCCTCCCCGCAGCAGGAGGACTCCCAGCAGCAGCCGCAGCAGCAGCAGCCGCAGCTGCCGGCTGCCCGCCGCCCGCGCCATGCCCCGCTCCGCTCCGCGCCCCGCTCCGCTGCGCGCACGGCCGCCCCGCACGGCGCGCAGGCGGGCGGGCTGTGCCGGGGGCGGGGGCGGCCCGCCTCCAAACCCGCATCACCTCGGCGGGGAGAGGCGGCTGCCGCGCCAGCTGCCGTGTAGAAGCGGAGCTTTCTCCAGGGACCCTCGACGGGGACCCTCGACCTCCCACGCCTCCCTCCCCGCACCCGGGAGGGTCTGCGCACCCTCACTTTGTCCACTGGTCCCTGAGGGGTGCCTAGAGTGGCAGCTGCGAGGCCCAAGACCTGGGCATTCTGTGCGGGCGTGGAGAGGCAAGGGGATACATGAACAGGGGGGACCTGCTAGGTCAAACTGCTTTAATGTTGTCTTCACGGGGGAAACTTCAGTGGCTCCTCACGGGCAGGCAGAGGCACAAAGCACATGCATTCCTTCATCTCCCTTAGGTTTATCAAGCTATTGTTTCCTGCCCACTCTGGATGCGCTTTCCTCACCCACAAAGGGAAGGGAAGCCTGTGCCCTACTGATGTTTCACCCCTGCAGCTCCTGCGTCTGTTGGGGGGCACACCGGTGACTCCACGGTACCTAGCCGGGGCAGGCCGGGAGCTGCTCCCTCTTAGACATGCTGGGGCTTTGTCAGGGCACTGCGATGACCTGGCATTGGGTTAATCTTTTTTTTTCTGCGGGTCCCCCAAAGACTGGGGAGCGGCACTACCCCGCAGTCAAGAAAGGGCCCGTAAGTCCTTCCGTGCACGGGTTGGGGTTGGAGGGAGCCCCTTGCCCTCTCTTGGGCACGCCACTCCTCTGCATCAGAGATGCGTGGCCGTGGAGCAGCAAAGAAAGAAAAACAACAACAACAAAAAAACCAGCTTGGGAAAAGCCTGAAAGTCCTTCTTCCACTCAAGTATACATGCGATTGATGGGGGACAGAGACGCGCGGAGCGGAACTGGGGGCTGACTGCCCGCTGAGCAATCCCACACTGGCCCCGCGCTGCCCCGGCTCCGCTGCCCGCTCCCGGCTCGGTTCGGCCGCCACCTCTTCCCCTGTCCCGAGCAAACTGGGCAAGGAGCCGCTACCCGTCTGTCCGCTGGTCCGCTTCGTGCCTTTCCCCGTCCATGCCGAGCTCACGGAGGGAACTCTACAACTCCCTGGAGGCGCCGGGAACAGCCGCCGGAGCTTCCTCAAGCCCGCAAAAAGTTTCTTCTCCCTTGAGAAAACGCGGCGTAAAGTTCAGCACCGCGGGAAGGAGCTGCGGTCCCGACCGTCGCCTTCCCACTCCCTGCACCGGAGCGCAGAGCCCCGCGGCAGAACCGTGTGGTTTGTGTTTCGTTCCCCTCCGCCCCCCCTTCCACCTGAAGGAATTTATGACACAGATGAATACTGAAACGGAGCTGGAGCTGCGGCCGAGAGACGCAGTGATGTCGCCGGGGGATTAAACGGGGTGGAGGTGATGTCACCGTGCCTGCACAGCAAAACGCACACGCACACGCACACCCCCTCCGGAGGAGCGGGGCTGCCAAAGGAGCGCGATCGGCCCCACGTCACTCGTGCCACCGGTATAAATGCGGTCCAGCGATGTCCATGGCTGTCGGCGCTGCGGCTCCCGCGACTTGACTGGAGCCGGGCACCGGGAGGCAGCGCCGCTCCGCGCCCTTCGGCCGCCGGGACCCGCGGCGCGGCGGCGGGTGGTGGCGGAGAGGGAGAAAAAGGAGAAAGAGGAGGAGGATGCTGCGCGCCTTGGTGGCCGTGTCCCTGTGGCTGCGGGTGAGCCCGCGGGCGCAGGGAGCGCCGTGCGAGGCGGTGCGCATCCCCATGTGCCGCTCCATGCCCTGGAACATCACCCGCATGCCCAACCACCTCCACCACAGCACCCAGGAAAACGCCGTCCTCGCCATCGAACAGTACGAGGAACTGGTGGCCACAGGTTGCAGCCCCGTCCTGTCCTTCTTCCTCTGCGCCATGTACGCTCCCATCTGCACCCTGGAGTTCCTCTACGACCCCATCAAGCCGTGCCGCTCCGTCTGCCAGCGTGCCCGCGACGGCTGCGAGCCCATCATGCGCCGCTACAACCACAGCTGGCCAGAGAGTCTGGCCTGCGACGACCTCCCCGTCTACGACCGCGGCGTCTGCATCTCGCCAGAGGCCATCGTCACCGACCTGCCGGAGGGTGAGCACCTCGGGAGCAGCGGGAGGGCGGACCCCCTCTACCCACGCCGGACCCCCCGGGCTGGGGCGGCTGCGGGATCCCCACGCCTCAGTCCCGGAGCCTCTCCCTACGGTTTTCTTTCCTTGACGCGCCTCTGTTTGCAGATGTGAAGTGGACAGACTTCACACAGGGCATGATGGTGCCAGACAGACCCCTGGAGCCCGACTGCAGGAGCCGCGGCCAGGGTGAGCCTTGGGCGAGCCCCCATTTCCCCCTCCCCGGGGACAGGCTCACTCTGACAGCCCTCAACCATTTTCCCTTCTCTTCCTTTGAAGAGCGGTGCAGGTGCAAAAAGACAAAGCCTACGCTGTCAAACTACCTGGCCAAGAACTACAGCTACAGTAAGTGTCTGGGGTAAACTGCTTCACTTTGTCTGTCCCACACCCTCTTTGTGTCCCCTTCAAGTCAGGCAGCTCCGTGTGGGTGCTGCAGCCGCACCAGGCCACATCCAGCAAGTGTGACATGAGTAGACCACTCCACCACAGCCTTTCCAAGTGGGATTTTGCCTGGGGACACCACTCCATTTCCAAAACGCACCTCTAGCACACACCATGTGCAGGCCGTAGTAGTAATTGTGCAGATGATGATGAGTTTCTGATAAAAGCAGTGAAGTGTTGGTAACATGCACTGGCATCAACAAGTTGCTCTGCAGAAAGGATGCTTGCTGCTGCAAAGGTCACTTTAGTAAGCACAATGACATGTTATGTGAGCCCTTGCTGCTTGGCCAGCTCCTGTTTTCATCTAGCAGGAGAGATATGCCATCTAAATAGAACTTATAAATGTGAACAAAATTGCAAAGTAAAAAGTTTTAAAAGATTAATAAATGTTTTTACTTACTAGCCAGAGTTCCATCTGGTGCAGAATTATTATAGATTAAGTGAATACAGTGAAAAATTGCCCCATGCAGCCAAGGAGTAGGCTGATAGTTTTTATTATATATTGCATGACATATTGTCAGTAGCAATAAGTATTCACCTCACTTCCCCCTTGAGTCTGCCCCCCACCCCCTTGGTTTTCTGATGGTGTGACTCAGGAAGAACTCTAATTAAGATGAGATAAATGCCAGAATAATCACCTGTTATATCAACAGAAAACCCCTATTAACTGCAAATTTAATATGCAATATTGTCATATTTTGCATTTTATGGGCTTCTTCTCAGGTGGCAGTTTTTCCTTCAGGGTATTTATTCAGTTTTTCTGTAATAGGGTTATTATTGCCATTCAATTCCTACTTGTTTGATAACAAATGGAAGTAAGTTTGTAGTTATTTGCTTCTTTGTTAGCATATAAAGAAATGTCCAAACCCAGTTTAGTGGGAATAATCAAGCTGAATATCTGACTTTGGTAATTGCACATTTTTTGTTTTGTTAGAGCATTTTGGTGCATTTACATGATGCATTTTTGTATAGTTCCTTGATTTGTCTCAGTGCATAGTGATATGTTTAGGCAGGACAATGAACTTCCACAGTTGTCTGAAATACATGAAAAAGCATTGATGTAAAATGACTGATCCAAAATGAAATACAGGTTAGTCATATAAATTCTGATTCCTGTGGCTTCAGTGGGAGTGTTCCTTGAGTAAAGGCTATAGGTTGGGGCCCAAAATTTAATTCCATTGAATTTGTGAAATCAAGATTTTGGTTTTGAGAGGTAAAATTTTATTCAGCCTCCTCTGAAAGAAAGTGACCTGTTTATATGGAAAATGAACTGGGAGACAAGAAAACATCGAACAAACTGAAAAGCAATTTTTGTTTTGAATACTTTAAAATAATACATACAGCCAAATTGTATTTCTAGCTGGTCAGAACTTGGTTTCCAATCAGACTTGAGAAGGGGTTGTGAATCTCCAAAACTGAAATTTCTTGTGTGTTTTGTGTCTTTTATATGTGTCCTTATAAAAGTAGCACATAATCCCCAGACCACGTTAAAAATGCTGGTCTTCTGTTTTCTATATGTGACGTTTATTACAAATGTTATGAAGTTAATTTTAAGGCTTTTGACCTGGTGGCTGGCAGGGGTGTAGCATTGATACAGGCTGAGCAGACTGTGGACCATCCAATTCTCATGCTTCTTTCACTGAAGAATTTTTGGGTAGTATGACCCTTTCTGTTTTGGCATTTCCTAGAGATGATGTCCTTAATGTAAAAATTGCACTTTATTTCTCTGATCTGGTATTTCTCACAAGAGAGAAGGGATGAAATGCTGCAGTGGTAGGTACTGCCAGTGATCATCTTAGAGAAATCTACACAGTTTCACCTTCTTGCATCCAATGCAGACATACAGTTTTCCTCAATGAAAGGTAAAAATATTAATGATCATGTATTCAGAGTCAGAAGAACCTGTTTCAGCATATGGTTTGCATGAGGATCTCACTACTGATGGATAATCCAAAAGCAGAAGATGAAAAAAAGTATAGATTGAGTAAATCATGACAATCTCAAGCCTCTTAGTTTTTTCACTTGTTGCAAACCTCCCCTTCTTTCTTATATTGAAGAAAAGACTGTAGCTCCTGGTTGCAATCTACTAGGAAATGATTTTATTATTGAAAGGGCTGAACTCATGACAACTTTCTGTTAGGTAAATTATTCATTATTAATTTGAAATAGCCAGATATGGCTATAGAATGGGTCTGATTTATTAGAAAGGTTGTTCCAGTCTGAGTTGAAGGAGTTTTTTCATGTGTGTGATTCCAGGCAAGATTGCTTGGCCTAATCTGGCAAAGATTTAAGCACATGTTTAATTTCACAGTTGTCAGCAGTCCTACTGAAAACCAAATCAGGATCAGGCCTCTGTTATTCTGAGCCACTGTTCATGCCCACACAGAGGAAGAAGTAGTTCTAGTTTCACAACAGAAACAATAGCTTTCAATTTAATATATTTTATTTTATTTTGAGGTGTGTTTAAATTTCTAAGACTGTTTATTGTTCTCATGCCTCTCTTTTCTATTTGCAGTCATTCACGCTAAAGTAAAAAGTGTAGAAAGAGGAAACTGCAATGAGGTAACGACTGTGGTTGAAGTCAAAGACATACTTAAGTCTTCAATGCCAATTCCTCTGTCCCAAGTGCCTCTTCTTACAAATTCTTCCTGCCAGTGTCCACCTCTTCAACCAAGGCAGGATGTTCTCATCATGTGCTATGAATGGCGCTCAAGGTAAGTCCTGGCAATGTGGTTCAGGAAAGTGTTATAGTTGCCTGTGATAGATGGGAAGGAGAAGCAGCAAAGCTCCCTTCCTTATCATAAGCATGTTTTGCTGATGGTTTTTCTTAGGGTGACTCACACATACCTGTACATGTTTTGATTACCTTCACAACTGACTTTTTCCACTTTGTCAGCTTCAGCTCTGTGCCGCAGTGTGGTGTTTGCAAAACCTGGCTCACACACGGAGCATAAAATCTGCTGGCATTAGATACTGACAGCATATTGTTTAATGCATCATGCAGCAGTTCGGGCATCTCCAGCTGTTTGGCAGTGTTTTTCCAGGACCTCTTTCCATAGGTATGAGCTGTTTCATGTGCTACAGCTGGTGGCTGTAGATAATAGTGTGTGTTGGCAGGACCACATGGGAGGCATAGTTCTGCCTCATTGAACCCAAGGGAGTGGGCAGGAGATGATACACATCCCCTGCCTGCAAGAGTCAGGCCAGGCCTTCTCTACTGGCCTATCCGTACTTTGGACCAGTGCCATCAGTGAGATGTTTCTGATCCCAGAAATAACCCAGAGGATAGTTGGGCACTGGAGCAGGCTCCTCAGGGAAGTGGTCACAACACTAAGCCTAACAGAGTTCAAGAAGCATTTGGACGATACTCTCAGGCACATGGTGTGACTCTTCAGGTCAGGGCCAGGAGCTGGACTTGACGATCCTTGTGTGTCCCTTCCAGCTAGGCATATCCTGTGGTTCTGTGATCCCACAGCTGTACTGGGACCAGCCAAAGCTGCATCACTGGAGTTCCAGCTCCCAGATGGCAGATGAAATGTAAATACTCTCAGAGTAGCTTGCCAGTCCTGCTGTATGATTAAAAGAAAAAAACAAACCCAATGTTACTAGACCTTTCATCTGGCAGTCAGCCTAGCCCCAGGCATGAAAGGAAATCCAGCATACTGGTCTGGAGGGAAAGGAGTGATGAATCACAGCTCCTTTTTCTCTCTGGTTCCTTGAGGCAGAAGGGGACATCCCATCCCCATTAGCACTCCAAGTGTACCAGCAGATCAAATGCCAGCAGGACAGGTTGTGTTGGTAGGTACTGTGGGACCCTGTGTGCTGTGGGTCAGAGGCAAGACCACCAGCTGTAAAATGTGCAAGCTGGTTTTGCATGCAGTGATGTTGCTGTTGATTGTCCACACACAATTGTAAGTACCACGGAAAATCCACATGCAAGACATGATGTGCCACATCCATATTTTTAATGAGTTTTATGTTGATATTTTAAAATAATTTTCTAGGTGTTTCTAAAAGTTACCATCTGATACCTTATTACTTTAACTTCTGTTTTGGTGAGCTAACAGGCATACAATTTTATTATTGCATAGCACTTTACCCTTTCAGGGCTGGAAATACTTAACAAAGATTAATGTAGAGCCTTCTACTTGTGCTAGCCATTTTAGGGTTACAAGCTCTGAGTCAATAGAAGGACCATGACCAAGACTGTGCTGGAGAAGCTCTGAGCTGCAGAACTTTGTTGGGGAGGATCCTCTGGGGGCTGCCAGGAAAGGGAGATTTCAAAAATCAAAGATGGCAATCTGCATCTTCATTACTATGGAAAAACACACAATTCACTAAGTATCTTGTGATGGTTTTTAAAGGTCACTGAGGTTTTTAATTTCATATAGTGTACTAAAATGGATTTGAAAAAGAAACATAAACTATTATATGTGCTTCCTGTTGAACTCAGTGGTATGCAAACAGAAGGTTTTGAGTTACAGCAGTTATTTAAAATGACAGAAGCAAAACAAGTGGGAGCTGTATCTCCACTGAAGCCAATGACAAAACACACATTGCCCATCAACAGTGTTAAGGTCTCACTCAATAATCTGACCTGAACAGAAGCTGCATCGAATGTACACCATGTCGTGGTTTCATTTATTATGATGTGGCCTTACTTTCAATCCTTTATGTTAATTCTCTAATCTCTCCTCAGAATAAAAGGGAAGTGTATAGCATGCTGGTCTTGATTCCTCAGGGCTTGAACTCACATTAGGCCTTTTATGTTTGGTCAAAGTGGATGCACAGTGGCTCATGACTACGAGAGACAGCATTTTGTACTGTGTTCAAACTGCTACAACTGCTACAACTGTAGGAGCAGCAACACGATTCATGGAAAGAGGAGGTCAGGCCGTGCTACACCATGCAAACTTCACCAGCCAGAAAAGTGCTGTGTGAATTGTGTGCATTTGTAATGATAGTTTGATGTCTGCAGTCAACACTGATGTCTAAGTAAAACCCTCCAAAATTTTACCGAATTTTACATTAGGGCATATTAAGGCCTGGTAACTAAAACAAATAAATAACCAAACCAAATGAAATAAAACATTGTTTCTAGGTTGGGACATAGAAGGTGTGACATCAGACTGCTTTAGAAAAAACTATTTTAGGAGCTTTTTAAGGCATATACATTTAATAGTCCCATTTTTGTTTTGTTCATTTTGTAATACCTGGACTCAATGTTTTTGTATGGGAGCCAGCCAGATTTCATTGGTAGGTAAGTAGCACTACCCATACCTCTTCCAAATTCACTTGAAAGCACTCATTAAGCAGTTACAATAGGAAACATATAATGCCATCCTCATATATTTATAGGTGGAAATGGATATGATTGTGAATGATCAGGTAATTATGTTACCATTTTTCAGCTGAGCTGTATTAATTGGTGCTTCTCTTTTTTAATTTAGAATTAAAATACAGTAGTTTAATCTACTCTTCACACAAACACACAGAAACATGGCAGGCATAAATTAAAATATATGTACACATATATTTCACCAGTTTCAGAATAGGTGCAGGTGAGCACAAAGGGCCCTAAATATTTTCTCAGTACTGGCCATGCCCTGCAATTTTGGCTGTAAAATTTAATGTCTTTTGAATTTTTTTTCTGATTTTATAGAGTTTAGAATATAATTTTGGAAGTATCAGTATAAGCATGTAGAAATCCATTAGAAAGCATGTAGAGATGGAGAAAACTCTTTATCTACTTGTGATCCCATACATAGAAATTGTCAATACCAGTACCCATGGGTGCTTTTCAACCTCAGTCTGTGTTAAATCGTTTGGAGTGACGTGTCAGGAAACAAAATCAGAAATATCTGTAACTTGTGTTTGTTTCTTGGTTTTCAGGTTGATGCTTCTTGATGGATGTCTAGTTGAAAAATGGAAGGATCAACTAAACAGAAGATTTAAGGTAAATACAACCAAAGATAACAATGTTGATGTTCTTGATAAAAAGTTAAGCACCTTTGTTTTGCTTCAGCGCTGATTAACTTTTAAGACTTTCAGATATCCGTAACACATCTCGGTATTATTATTTTCACTTGAACATTTTCAGACCTCATAAATACATAAGTGAAAATTTGAAAATATTAGTCTTGCATTTTAGGGTCTCTAAAATTTTATTTCTATTCTATTTTTATTTTATCTGGTTGGATGATCTTTATGTGAACTGTGGTTTATTACAATAATGTCTCTAGGAATTTCTTTCATGTCATTGCTAAGGCAAGTACCTGACAGATTGGTGATGTGCAGATGAGAATATGGTTCACAGTAGGCAAGAAAGGAAGTTAAAATCCACTGCACTGGATTAATGGACTTTGCTGCATTAAAGATTGCAGGCTGGAGACAGACTTCTCACCAGCATTCCTTACTAAAGACCCACTGATACTATTGGGCACTGTCTCTCTGGTTTTAGGGAACACTGGAAGGAAAAGTCTATGGTATAGAGACTTGGATGACAGGTGCAGCAGATGCCCCTGATTTTGGGGGCTTCAGGATAGCACTTGATATCACTCCCTGCTTGTAAATTCCTCTTTATGATGGAAAGAAAGGATGGGTTAAGAGAATGACTGACTCTTCTTCCCACTTTAAGAGATGGAAGAGTTATTTCTGGAATTCAGAAAAAGTTTCAGAGCATTAAGGACATACATGTATGTTTATTTTAGTTATGAGTTGATTGGCAATTGACAGAGAAGAGAAAAAGAGATGTAGGAATCCATAAGTAGAAGCTTTTAGATTACAGACCAGCTTCTTGCAGGAAATTCTATTTGATGTTTTTACCATTCTCTTTTCACTTACTCATAGGACACCTATGTGTGGAAAAGAAAACATGCCTTAAATCTTTGAAAAATAATTACATGGCAATTGCACAGGATACCATGTGGGATTTAGGAGAATATTGACATATGATTCAGACTTTTGACATTCTTCAGTTGTCAATGTAATAGCCTGTTACTGGTGCACAGTGTGTTTTAGTTGCCTCCTCACACTGTTTTGTCATTTCTGTTTGTGTCTTGAAACATGTTTGGGCATTCATTTCCAGACTGTCAAATAGATACATGACTGCCAAACCAATTACCTCTCAGAGCACATGTCATTTCATCTGATATTAATAGTTTCATAAACCAAATCCTCATTTAAACATGTTTGAGTGGGACACAACTAAATGCCTGCTAATAGTTTTTTGGTTTGCAAAGATTCATAAAATGACTCTGACTACACAAAGCAAGTATGGAGCTGGGTATCACAGTGCCTTCATTTTAATGCCCATCATTCATCTATGAAGACTTTCATCCAACTTTTGTCTCAAGTTGCCACTTTAAATGAATGTTATGATCTGTCTGTGAATCACAGAAGACAGCTGTTAACATAACCACAACATGGCTGATCTCTTCTCTAGCGAGGACAAGAGTGTGAGTTGCAGCAGGGTCAGTGCAGAGATACTAAATAGGGAAGCTGCAGAGCAATTCTCTTGCTCTGATCACTTGGTAAATCCTCTGCATTTAGGAGTTTAAGAAGAGAAAGGTCATTAATAAAGGGAAGAGAAGAGACCCTTTCCAGGTTCTACTGTCTACTCTGTTTTCCTTAAAATAGGTATTTCTGTTCCTAGAGGTGAAAGACTGCAGTATCTGCAGTCGTGGACCCTCCACGTTTTGTAGACCTAATGACTTAAATTCTCAGTGAAAACCTGTTTTCTTACCACTGCACTATTAGGTTTGAAAATCTGACAGCTCTTCTCATTGGTGGGCTTGTTGACCTAATTGCTTTTCAAGATTTCTCAGAGATGCTGCTGGATAAAGCTGCAGGTGCATTATTCACAATCATGTCATTACAACTTTGAACACTGTGATTTCCGTGGTCATCTCTGTTATCTGTCTGTAACATAAACCTCTTCACACCATGTCCTCTCCACTCCAGGGAAAAGCAGAACCACAAAGTAAATACCATCTTTCCTTGTAGCTGTGTGCTCAGATATATATTCTGAAAGGACAGTTTGATTTCAGTGTTCAGTAAGACAGAAAAGAAGGGGCTTGCAAAGGAGTTCCAGTGTGCTGATCCTGGGTTTTGATGGCATGGTGCCAGCTCCCCTGGATTTCTGTAAAGGTACTCACATGCAATGTGCACACAAGATGGGCAGTTGTCATTTTCATCCACTGGTATTGTGGAAATTCCCTCCACCCAAGAACATGTGTCAGGTTCCCCCTGGAAAGAGCCACAATATGTTGACATCAATGGCCTTGCAGTACGAGCACAACCTCCCCCTAAAAGCAGCACTAGTAACAATGGTTCAGGTTAGCATTGATTAAATCACAATTATTTATGATTATGTCCCCTCACTCATTCTCTTTGTTTTCTGCATTTCTACAGAGGTGGGAGCAGAGACTGCAAGAACAAAAGCGGCGAACTGCCCGCAGCAAGAACCAGAATTCAGGACGTAGTGGTCAGAGTGGAGCCGTGAAACCATCAACCAAGAATACCAACCCACTGATCAGTGGCCCCAAAAAAGGCACTAAAATAAGAAGCAGCCAGAAAGAGATCAACCCTAAAAGAGTATGAACGTGAAATTTCCAAAAGGAAAGACTTGCCCTGCACAACGAGAGTTACAATCTGGCCTGGCTGGCATGTTTTATTAATCTGGAGCTCATTGACTTAAAAAATCATGTCACTTTCTGCATAGACCTTTTTGCTGCACTTTACTGTTAAAAGGTTTGCTTCTCCTTTCAAGTCACTGTAAGCCATAGAGCGTAGGTTTGCACTAATATGAGGTAGGCATATTTCAGCTGACTGAGCTTGGTCTTTGGGCTCTGATTTGCAATTCTAAATAGAACTAGCCTTGCCTGCCAGCAGTTTTTTGTCTGCTCTGCTATCCTGCCAGAGGCGCTGGAGAACTGCATGGAGCATCTCTTCTCTCCTCAGGAGGTATAGTAGTTGGTGAGTTAAGGCTGTGAGTTAGTCTGTGATTTAGCTGAGAGGTCTCCAGACACAGCAGCTGAGGAGCAACAGGGGGACGGTAACCTCTAGCAGACATCACAGGCAGCAACAACTGCAGCTACTGGAGCTGAATCTATCCACTATTTGGAATCACAGCCTTGGTTCAGAGTGTTCAGAAGAGTAGTTTACCATCAAGCATCTGGATATGCATTATGTGATTATTTTTCTGGGTGTGCTGAAAATATGCCTACAGTGTTAGTACTTGATGTTGTGGGTTTGTGTATCAAAAGTGCATTGAAAGCGACATTTAATTTTTTTTATTGCACTTCAGGCTGGCTTCTGTTGTTCTAATTTCAAAAATATTTAAGCATCTAATTGAAAAATCAGTATTTTTTGAAAGGACAATTTAAAGTGAAACAGATCCATAGAATTCCTAAAAGTAGAACATAAGTTTGCTGTAACATAGCTATGTTATGAAAACTGGAATAGAAGCTTTATCCTAACCATAGCTGACAGCTACTGTACAATATTAAGGAGAAGATAAGACTTCATGTGGCTAAGTAATAATTTGGATAGTTTTTTATCAATTGACACTATATTTCTAATTTTTTCTGATACCAAATAAATAAACAAACAAACAAATAAATATCCCTTGTTCCTCATAATGAACCTCTCCAAGCAACTGGCTATCTGCAGTTTTGCTGATCAGAGAGTAGCATTTGCCCTGAAAAGGCTGACAGGAAAAGCAAATACTTGTATTTATGCAGTAAATTTACTGACTTAACATTTGCTGTGTGAGGTATTAGAATAGCAAAGGTGATATAAATCTAATCGATGCAACTCCAAGATGGCTTTTATGCTATTCCTTCCATGGTGTACTTGGATGAGGCACGATAGAGAACACATTCTGATTTTAATTTCACTTAACACTTAAGATCACCTATATTAAGGTCAGAAGAGCTCATGATAGAAATCTGAAAGAACGTCAAGAATTCCTGCAGGAAAATTAAAGGCTAGACTTGTCAGTTCTGGTGTTTATAACACAAAATAAGCATTTATAAAATAGAGAGGGCCTAAAGATGTAGAATTTGTCATGTCAGTATGTTGATTTTTGTTATTACAAAGAATTGCAATGAAATTTGCTTGCATGAAATTCAAGGCAGAGTGTGCTGGAGTGGTTTGGCAGCAGCAGTTGTATGCTAACAGTAGTATGCTAACACAAGCGGGAGACATCGATACCAAGCTAGAATGCTTAAAACAAAGAGAGAAAGGTGTTACATAAAAATGAAGTGATAGCATATAGGATGGCTCAGCGGGGAAAAAAACCATTATACATGGTCATTGTTTAGAGTTTTGAACAGTTGGTTAAAATATGCAAAGGTCAGCATTTGAATGTAACCCTACTGCTAATTCTGATCAGGTGCAGAAAATTATCTCCATGGAACACCTGCAGAATTAGATCCAAAATCATTCCAGGTGCAGGAATGCTGAGCATATATAGAATCTATTGACTTTAGTGGGAATGATGTGTCTTTGACATGACAAAAAAACCCAGAGAACAAACCCAGGTGCTAAAATATGGCCTATAGGAGAATCTTAATCCTGTACAACGAAATGGAAAAACTGAAATGGAAATCAAAGGAGACAGAATTCCACTGCAGGTGACTAAATTAGGTGATTTTGAAAATTTTGACTTAAGTAAGTGTGATCTAAAAGGTTGATATGATTGGAAAGTTTCTAAAATAGATTTATATACTGTGTAGCAGGAGTTCTTAGGCTTTGAATTTCTATTGATCCCAGTTTAAAGTACTCCAATAAATATGTATATGGTTAGCTATTAAAGAAAGAATGACAGTCCTATCAAGGTGATGTTGAAATAACAAATACTGAAGTCATGATATTTCACTTCAACAAGTTTTATTGTAACGTAGTCAGGTGTGGTGTTTGTTGAATGAAAATTTTGGAACAGATATCTAGACTTCATTGCAACATTACATACTATTTTACAACAGTTAAACTCAAATGAATATTTTTTTTGTCAGAAGAGAAAATGTACAAATTATTTTGTCCAGAGAATTTTCACCATTCCTTCTGCAAGTTACTGTCATTAGATTGACCATTCCAGTATACTGGAATAAACTTTGATGCACCAAGCCAGGTATTTCTAAATTCTTAACATTTTTATGTATGCTTTATGCTGACTAATTTTCTTTCTCATACGGTAAAAATATGCAAGAAGGAAAAGCAATACAGCAGAAACCAGGGGATATCATAATACAAAAAACGATGTACAACGGATGAATTAATAGGGTAGTGTGCTTTTCCAAATCCACTTTTTCCTATATGTTAAGAATCATGGCTCAATCCAATTAAGCATTAATGAAAGTAATTTTGAAAATCCCTTGCAATTATTAACTTCCTGTGACATCAAATGCCAGATGAATCCAGATCCAGAACTTCCAACACCCTCCAACCATCCTTCCCTCCCTTGCAAAGGTGTGAAATAGATGTTGGAGCAATGAGGGCTGTTAGAGCAGGCAAATGGATCCCCACAGGGTCCACTCACCAATTCCACCCTCCAGCATGTGGCAAAAGGTCAGACTCTCCTCGTGCACATCCATGGCCAGGTGTAGCCATTGCCTGTTAGTGCATCCCAGCACTGGAGTCATGAAACCTCCATTTAGTGAACATATAGTTTGCTGATGGATGAAAGTAATTACTGTACCTACTTAAAGATGATAAATTAACAGGCCAAATCCTTGAAGTTTCAAATGTTTTTTTTCTCAGTGTTACAGCTGCCTTCTTGCTGAGGGGCTTGGCATTCTTTTCATATAAACCAAAATTTGCCTGGAACACCAAACATATGTTTCTAGTGCATTTCTTACTACCTCCCACACACATGTGCCTGGTTTAGTAAGAACTGCCATTCAGTATTTTCACTGAATGTTCTAACCTCAGTTTCAAAAGAATGAAACCTGAAAAAATATTTACTCTAATTGTGAATGATTGGCATCATTTTAGAAGCTTGCTGTAACTGCAAATCAGAACTCTTTTATGAAACACATTTCTGAAAAACCCATAGCCCCACCTCCAACAAGACTTGATTGACCCGGTCACTTCAATTCAGTGTTGCAACTTTTGTCCATTCAGTGCATATAACAGAAATACTTCCTAAGCAAATAAAAAGAAGATTTCAGTCCAAAATACTCAAACAACTCTTAAATTATTTTATCCAGAATCATAACCTAGATTCCAAATGAATGAAACCTGAAAAAATATTTACTCCAATTTTGCACAACCAACACACACTTTTTGGTTGTGCTTAGTAGTTGAATGTAAGCGCACATCTGAAGTTGTTTCCTCAACTAGATTTTTCCGGTATACCACATCGGCTCCAATTAATTTTGTAAATAAATATAATATGTCAATATGGGTCAACAAACATTCAGAATTATGTTTCCTTTTATAATAAGAAAGCCCCCATTAACTGGCAAGTCATTAATTTCTGTAGAGATGCATTACTTCTAATTAGACCTAGGCAAGACTTTCTGCAAAAGTGACACAGTTGCAACTGCTTACACTATTATTTCCTGTAACATCTCTGAAAGTAAACAACAGCCTTATTGGAATGTAGAACAGGGTTTCAAACTTATTAGATATGCAATAAATTCAGGGAATTGGTAGATATGCAGTAAATAGTAAATTATTCTCTTAATGTCGGACTGGCTCCTGTTGCTGCCAAAAGGCTTGTGGATAAACCAGTATGGCAATGAGCATAAAGGAAAACATATGGAAGGGAAGGCACATTGCTTTTCTCTAGCTGAGGATGCCAAGATCAAACCCCAAAAGTACCTTAAATGTGCCAGGCTTCTATATTCCAGATAGAAGGTTAATGGATGCATCAAACCGACCAAAAGATGCCTCAAACAGACCAAAACCCTAAATATTTTTATTCCTTGTGGTTACAGTGTGATGAAAACTTTAACTTGTAGATACTCAGAGAATATCAGTATGCATCCTCTTAGCAAAATAATCTGAAAGCTGATCATTTGCTCAGAAAGAACTGTGGACAAAGTGAATAGGTACTTGCAAGGTTTGACTTGTCAGTGTAGCTCATTCAGCAGTCAGAACAAGGAAAAGTAATGCAGCAATGGCCAACCACAGGCTGATTGACTTCATCTTCTTGGCAGGTAAGAAAACGGTTTTTCCCCACTTGTCTTACTGTTTTATGCAGTAATTCAGTACAAAAACTCACTACAATCAGACATACTTACTCTTCTTAAACAGTATTTTGAAATTTATAACCCTTCTGTTTGTCATTCTAAACTGAAATGGATCTTTTAATATAGTCTTTAGTGTCAGATTACAATTTCATTTAAGTTCCCAAACAAGGAAATATGTGGTCTGTGGTATAAATAAACATGCCCTGTGGTTCCATTTTTCTCCTGCTGGGACAAAAATCAGAATAGTAATTATGTTATCTTTTGTTAGTGTTGGAAGAATTTTAATCACATTTTTGCACCACCTATTTCTATAACGAGCCACAAGATATTTTCTAAATAAACAGTCATGAAGACCACATTCTATTCTGAACTGGCATTTAGATATAAAATAAATGGGCAGAGTCAGACTTTCTGTGAGATTTGTAGGCAATGGAGTTGAGTAAATTTAATTTCAAGATTATAATCTTTGGTAGTCAATGGAGTTTATGTTGGGACACTGTCCTCCTGACTGTAAATCAAGTGCTTGCTGCTCCCATCACAAATGTTCAGATGCTTAAAAATTACATCCATGACTGTGTTACAGTAATATAATTTTCAAAGAAGAGTGGATGGTAGTATAAATTATGTGTGCAATACCTAAATGATGAGTAAAACATTTATAGAGACCAAGTAATCTCAAAATATTGAGAGTATTTTGATTACTATATGCTTGAGTGCGTATTTTGATTATTCTATGAAAGTCTGCTTCTCAAAGATATAAAATTTCCCAAATCTAATTCTCATCATCTGACTGAAACAGTTTTCAAATTTGATGTTTTGAGATATATCTATCAAATTCTTCATTTCCAAAGCTGCTAAAAGACATTAAGATCAAGGAGAAAAAAGTGAGTGTTAATAAATCAGATGCTCCCACATTTCAGTTTGAGTTTGGATACTTAGGGAACACAAACTGGGAACTGTCATAGCTCTATGCATAATATTTCAATGTATTCCACTGGATTGCTTTAACCAAGCACAAATCAGGGCTCATAATTGACATACATAAACATAGAAACCCATACTAAATCCTTTAAAATACAATAGTTAAACCAAGCAGACAAAAATGTTTTATTGATTAAGAATGATGTAACAGAGGATGAAGGTTAATAGTCAAACACACAATAACTCAATATATAAAATTTTGTTACACTTAAATAGGCAGAGGTGGAGCTACAGGACACTTGCAGCTAACTGAAATTTCTCAGACCAGTGCAATAAATCATTCACAGTATTCATAACTTCTGTATGATACCTATCAAGCTATTTGATTGTGAACTTCCACCAGATGCATCCTGAACACTTACTTAGACATGAACTCATTTTGATGTTTTCAGCATTTCTGCTCCTGTAAAAATAATAAACCCATCTAAATTTTCAGCACTGTATTTGCCCCATTGGTTGAGAAGCCCTTGACTCCAGCAAAGATCTCAGGAAATGAGCTGTATTGATGTATCTGAAATTGCCCTACTCAGGTCTTTTCTGAGGCTGCTTCTGGGTTTAAAGCACAACATGCTAGCACCCAAAACACCCAGAGTACTGAAGTAGTGCCAAGAATTTTTAGTGGGTTTTAAAGTAAAAAAGAAGCCGAAGAACATACAGCAGTCCTGAAGAATGCTTCTCAGAACTCATCTCACTGAGGTGACATATAAATTCTGCACTAATCACAACTTCTGGAGGCTAATGAGCCTCAGACCAAGTTTATGGCAGTAAAGTAGCTGTAGGTGAAAATGGGTCACCAGGAGAATTCTCAGTCCAACTTCTTCTGGAGGAATGTCTATAATAACAAATGCCCCATCACAACAGAAATATTTGTCAGGAAGCTCTTTAAAACAGCTAGTTGTTTTAAATACAATAGGAACAAGAAAGAAAACATGAGAAAGATTTAGTTCTTTCTGGACTTTGCAGTTATAATCAATGCCATAAGTAAATTTCTTTAATTGAATGCCTTTCTTTAGTATCTTAACCTTCTACAGACTCAGACAGCAAAAGTGAGAATGTATCAGCTACATAATAATGTTGGTGTTATTTGTGAAGTCTGGCCAAGTTAGACTGGACAGGATACAAATTCGCTAGTTTGGCAAGGAGGCATATGTCAAGAATAGCTGTTATGTAAGGGCTGGGTTTGTATTTTAGTTCCTTTGATATATTTGAATTAAGTAAATGGACTGGGAAGGACCTTCTGGTTTATTATCCTACCTGTGATAGTAATCATTAGAAGATATTTAGGGAAAGGATAAATAAACAATTAAAAAAAATCTGGGGGTCCTGAGGGAGCCAATGGGCCTTAATAGCCCAGAGCAGTCTTGCAAGGGGTGGACACACACACAGTTGGCCAATAAGCCCAGGAGACCCATTTGGCTTACAACAGGAACTTCAGGACTTGACCCACATCACAGTGGATGTGTCATTAATGGTGTTTTAACCACCTTCCTTGACCCTGTTCTTTTTAAGGTAGCTACATACAAAATAGCTTAGAATCCTGGAACTACTGGAAAGGCATGAATCTGTTAAAAGTGATGCAAAAACCAAACTATCTACTGAGCATACATAAAGAAATCATTACTAATGTCACACTTCTAACAGGCACCAGATATGCTTAGCAATATGGGAAAGCTGATAACAAAAACACAGGATTAAAATAGGATGAAGTATGAAGGAAAACACATGCGCTTACATAGTCTTAAATATAGGTGGTTGAATATAGGTGGTTGAGTAGACAAATGCATTGAATGACATGAACAGCAATTTTCAGAGATTGCATCTTAATCCGTATTAATCTCTCCAAAAGCAAACTGAATACTTTTCAGTGCATGTTCTACATTAGATGATCCATGAACAGCATTAGACAAAATATCATGTGCAAACTGAGCTCGAATTGATTGAGGAGATGTCTTTTTTGCCTCTTCTGGATCAGTTGGGCCCATTAGTTTCCTCCACTCTTCCACAGCATTTTCTTTTGATAAGACC
This sequence comes from Pithys albifrons albifrons, assembly GCF_047495875.1. NCBI lineage: Eukaryota > Metazoa > Chordata > Aves > Passeriformes > Thamnophilidae > Pithys > Pithys albifrons. The sequence continues at coordinate 48,352,081 of NC_092464.1, read as the reverse complement.
ATTATCACTGATGGACCCCTGTAAAATCAATATAAGGAATGTCTTTATTCTGAGATGCAGACTTAACTTTGACTTCAGAGGTACCATGAAGGGTTATGATAAGCATTGCACTATCTGAATTTTCTTAAATCATTTAAGTATTAAAATTTGTTTCTGAGTGTTTTGTTTAACACAATATCCCATATTTGAAAGCCAAAAAGATTATGATGATCAGGTATTTGGGTTTGCACTTTTTGTCCAAAAATTACGCTCACACGGTAATCTCTGAAGCAAGACAATACATACTGTGTTATCAACACCTATACTAACAACATTATGAGAAAAATATTTTATCCTTCATAGGAAAAACAAAGATTCCATTAGAAAGCAATTCCTTTTTTGAGAAAAAAAAATCCAAACTAAGAGTCAATATCCATAGTTTGGAAAGAATTTTAAATCTTCCTTTTAAAGGGAGATCACTCTGTGCTAGAAGCCACTAAACTTGCCAGAAAGAGTGACAGAGTGTAAAATCCTTATGCCACTTACAGTATGTCATATTTTATTGACACTGTAAGTTCAAAGTGTGATATCTACTTATATACCTCAGTACTGTAAAACAGGACACTTACTCAGTCATACAAGACACTAATTGTTCATAAAAGGGTTTTCCTTCATGATCCTTGTAAAACTGTGCAGCCATTTCACGACTTAAAGATTCTTCTTTTATCCTTGAGATGTTAAATCCAGCATCTTTAACTTTTTTCATAATGTCATCTAGGAGAGTAACAAACAAACTCAATTTAATCGAAGTGGTTTAGATGCAAAAAACTCCCAACACACCCAAGCTTTAAAAATCTCAGATAATACCAGATGCCTTTTTAAAAAAAACAAACATCACCAACATCTATTAAAATTCTTCTTACAGTATCAAACACCCATGGGCAACATAACAAACACTTCAACAGACCACTAAAGTATACAGAAACCATTGCAATTGTGTTGTCCATCTTGATGTAGGTGTCAAACCCAGAGTGTTATAAACTGTACCAATAGCATTCACTGCTGTTTCTCACGTTGGATAGAATGGGGACTGTATCAGACACCAGCTGGCCTGCCAAAGTCAATCTGGATTGTTACAGGAGGGGAAGAAAGACTTGCAAAAGGCAATGATGAATTAACATTAGAAGAACTACTGAAATTTATTAGGACAGAATAGAATAGTACTAAGAAGAGACTCTATATAGGATTTTTAAAAAGTGACTACAAAAACATTCAAAACAATATTCCAAATTGCACATGGTGCTCTTTTCACTTTGGTGTTTCCTCTTTATTCCATTTGTCTAATGGCAAGTTAAATCAAGCATGGAAATGGATCTAATTGAGCAATGAGCCCTTTTGGGATACTGGAGGTACCCATCTGAAGTAAGTAACGTAACTTTGGAAAGTCTCTCCTTTGCTTTAGAAGGATGTTAGACAGCTAGCTAAGAACTTTCTATCTTTAATTCACCACTATTCTGGTGAAGAAAGACCTATAGGCAGCTTAAGCAAAGCTCAATCTGAATTATGCAAGCCCTGTAAAATTATTTCTCTGCACAGAAAGTATATTTCAGAGAGTCAAAAGAATGCATGTGATGCAATGTACTGCAGTGTACATTGCTCATATTTTGTAGAAATGTCTGCATCAGTAGACATAGCCCATACTTTCTAAATGACTTACCTTTATAATTCTTAGCAGCATCAGGTTTGATTAATGCAAAAGTTTGTTCCTGAGGGAAGAAGAACTCTAATTCCTTCTGAGCATCATCAAGTGTAGAACTGCCGTGCAGCTGGTTAATAGGTACGTTGTCAACTGCATACTGTGCACGCAAACTGAGAGGCATTGAAAGAGTGAAGTTACTTAAAGGAATAGCCATTTTGAGCTATGAATTATATTAGACTTAATATAATGAATATAAATGAATGTCAGTCTGGCAATCTGAAATATGAGTACCTTCCCTCCCAACTCTCATCTTGTTATACTTCCAAGATATATCACATCTTTCTTAATCAAACAGCATTTCTGTCAGCAACAGGTAAGATGATACCACAGCAGTTTCTTAGAACAATATGATAAACAGGTAGAACTAGGATGTACATTTACAAAATGTGTAGCAAACTTAGTCAGAAATAAAATATTCTACTGACGCAAAGTTTCCATCAACTCAAGAAAAAAATCATCTGTTCTAAAATATAGTGGTGGTATTTCAAGAATAAAACCCCACTATTAAGAATAGATATTACTATTTTTTTTCTCTGACTGAAAAAGTCCCATGACTGAAAAAGGCTCAGTTTAATAGCCTTTTTTAAACTGAGCTTTTCATTCTGGTTGGCTTTTCATTCTGGTTGGCTTTTCATTCTGGTTAGCAGTCATTATTTTTCAAAGAATGCTATAGTTTCTATGTGTAATCACTACTTCCAAGAAAAGCTTAAGAAATTGCAGAAATTCTATCAGTTTCCAGATGATGGCAGTATAGTTACACCAGTTGCAATGTGGTATTCATTAAGCTGAGGAATAGGAAAGTAAATTGGAAGCTATGAATGTTGGCTTAGTATTGTGACTATTACCTGTCTGGATTTTCTTTGCAAGCCTCTTCAAGAACCTTTGGGCCTAATAAACTTCTCCAGTGTGCTACAGCATTTTCTCGTGTGAGAGCCAATACAAGAGTTGGACCACTGTAAAATAGGAAAACTAACCATTCAAAAAAACCCCTCAACTCTCAGTACTTTATAGAAGTAATTTGATTATATGTAGCCCAGGCTATGAAAATGAGCCCTAGTATTAGAGGACTTTAAAACTGATCTCTGTTTAAACAGCAACAATCTGATAAAGCCTTATGAGACTTAAACATGTATTTCAATTTAAAAGTTACTGAGTTTTATAATAATAGGAAGATGTAGACATACTGGTCATGCCCCAGTCGTATCCCAACTTCATATGAAGGGAATATCCAAAAAAGATTTATTTCTCTTCTCCAAGGTATCCAACACACAGCCTGATTGAAGGTTTCAGCGCTCTCCTACATACAACTTAAACGCAGCCTTTCAGAGCAGAGCCAAATCAATGGACTTGGCCGCTGACTTAGCCATCATACATACAGAGGCATTGGAGTAGAAAGCCCCCTTTATTTATTTATTTGTTATACCTGGGAATTATCATCTGCAGTTATCTGATCCTGTTTTGAGTTTTACTAAACTTTTAGATACTTATGTATCCTGTAACCATGTATTATCCCAAGAAGTGTTCAAGGTCAGGTTGGGTGGGACTCCAAGCAACCTGGTCTAGTGGGAGACATTCCTACTCATGGCAGGCAGTTGGAACGAGATGACCATAAAGGCCCCTTCCAACCCAAGCCATTCTATGACTCTGTAACTATTAACTGTGAAAATTTCCATGTTCTCTAAACATCCACATTCTCATTTTTCGTTCAGTGTACCTTGTCATTTGCTCTAGAAGGACTGGGAAGTAGTCTTCATTTACATGCTCTTTGTAAAATGCACGTACTTGATCTTCAGATAAGATTATTTCTTTCTGCATTGCTATTTTGAAGCCATCATCATGTATTCTTTGCATGATAGACTCTGTTAAATACATTGGAATAATGCTAAATTGCTATCCATGCGTTACTTTGCACACTTGTAGAGAAATGACATGGACTTTTAAAGTATAATGTTAAATTTTCACAGGTGAATTAATTTCCTAACTAAAGAACAGAAAACTAATTTAAAGCAAATGCTACAGGGCTTTGGTAGTTTCCTGAACACTCCGAAAGCTGATCCTGATATTCTTAAAGCTTTCTCTAACTTCAGAAACCTCATTATGAATTACTGACTGAGAAATATGATATACATTCCTATCACCAAAGGAAGGTCTAAGGAATTTGAGTAGGTGAAAGTTTATTTAACTAAGTCTTACAAGACCACATGGGTAAGTAAGCAGTATTTGGCACAAGTCAAATAACTCTGTAATTATCTACACACGAACTGCAGAACTGCTGCTCTAAGCAACATACTAGACAACCATCATGAAAATAAGTACACAAGGAACGATCAAAATTGTAGTCTTTCAGATCTCTGTGTATAGGTTATTTCAAGTACAGAAATTCTCAATTAGAAATAAAAATGTTATCTGAAATCTAGGAAGAAATGCAAATATATGACTGAAAATAAAACTTGTTTGAATGAAGTTTCATGTTAATGGGGTAGATTATTTTTTTACATAATCTGTAAAAATATTTTCTATTTAGACCTGCCCTTGATCAGCACTGCCTTATGCATCATAGAACAGTTTAGGCTGGATCTTTTCCACCTTGCCATTCATTTACCTTGGACCTGCTATTCAAGAATATCAGCTACTCTATTATAGTGGGAAATATGGTCCCCTATACTCCATTTGAAAATACTAGCTTCTCTGAGATGACTTCCAGAAATACTACATACAAATATATAATCAACAGACTTTCTTGAAAAATCAACCAAGCGAACAAAATAGGATTGTCATTTACATTCTCAATATATGAAAAACATTAACCATGTAATTTCATTCCAGATAAAGATTACTGTTGGCCTAATGCTGGGGAGACAATATAACCTAAAAATACTTCATTAATCAAGTTAGAATTTTTAATTTAAAACATGAGACTACTTATATACCCTAGATAAAAAACACAGTTATTAACACTTACTTCGTCTTTCCTTTAAGAGCGTAGGTCTAATTATGGCCAAAGTCTTTTCAACTTGTTGGTCTTTCTTACTGATATGAAAATTTGGGAAAAAGAAGCCAAGTTGTCTGCTGGCATCTTCAACACTGTCTTGCACATCACATAAACTTACCAGACTCTCAGCTTCCTCAAGTCCTCCCACACTAATGAAATGCAAAGCAATACAGTATTTAAGTCACTGCATGCATAGTATTAATAAGCTGACTTCTTGAAGATATATTTGTATGTTAAAATTTGGTGAAACCTAAGAACAGAAGGCAAAACTAAGCTTTTATTAAATTCAGATTCACGAATAAAATAATATTTCTGACAAGAGAATCTTCTCAAACAGTGCCTTATCATGTGCTCTAAAGAAATCTCAGTCATACAGCTTTAATAATTCCCCTCTAGCTTATTCAAGACAGTCCCTCTGTTTCATGACACAGAATTACTACTGTCAAGTGTACAGTGTATGATGAATGACCAATAACAATCTTGAGCTTAATTTGTGTACAGCATGATCAAAAAATTATAGCAGTACAGAACTCTCCTTAACAGAGATACCTCTCATTGTTACTTGTCTGTATTTCTATAGCTTATTTAGCTATGTAAAGTCCCTCTTGGCCACTTACATAAAATGCAGTATGTTGTACTAATGGATTTAGTTGTACTAAATTAATGCAGAAAGAGATACAGTAGGCATCAACAAGAATATCAATCATTATGACAATTTATTTTTGTACAAAATATTTAAGTTCTTTTTACTATAAGTAAATCTTGTCTAAATATAAAACTTAATTCGATATTTGAATTTTTGTGAAGACTCTTCTTTATTGCCTGAGCCTGTGTATGCAACTGTCATCCTCTTTAAAATGCCCTATAAACTCTTGGTATAGGAGAAAAACAGACATTTCAAGATACTATGGTTGTGAACAGCTAATCCTTACAATGTTTACGTGTCTTGGAGCAGGGTGACAACACAAACCCCAATACCCTACCACTTTTCTGCTGGCTTTTACAGTGCTCCGAGGGAGAACAAAATTCCTCAGGTGTCCCCTGGACTCCTCTGAGTCACATCTACATCTGCCCAGGATACAAGAGTGCAACCTTCAGTTGGCAGTGCTGGGAGTTACTTGGTCTGGCTATGAAGTAGAATTGCAGGGATTACATAATCTTTGAAGTGCAGCATTGTTCCCACTGGTCTGAGGACCCACTCAAGGCTAATTCAAAGAATAAATGACCTTTGCTTATCATCTTTAACTAGGAAGCAGGGAGTTTCTGAGTTCCCACAAGAACTGCAATTGCCTCTCTTGTGGTGGTCCCGTGAAGGACCAGGTGAAGAACTCTGCCTGCTCCCTGGACCCTCTCTGTGGTCATGGGTATATCTGCATCTGTAAGACCATGCTTGGTTTATGGAGTGCTCTGAACAATGAAATTGAATCACATATATACGTTTTCACTGCTAATTACCTCTCTGGCTTATCAGGCTCAGGCTCATCAGGTGCACTATGTTCTTCATGTAGTTCTTTCCAGTGAGGAATAGTATCAGTTTCCTTTTTCTTAGTGATTACCAAAACATGGCATGGTCCACTCATCATGAATTGAACAAAGTCTTCAAAGTCAGGCTAAAAATCACAATTTTTCCCTCATGAATTTCAGGAACTCTGAGTTTATTACCAGAAAGGAGACAATCCTCCTTTCAAAGTAACTCATAATTTTCTGTTTAAAACTGGCATTACTAAGAATGCTGTTAGATTGTTTTGGAAGTTTTTTGATCAAGCATTTGAGACAACATTATCAAATGTTTAAAACTAGAAATTTCATGCAACCATGTGCTCCTGCTTTCAGTACAGCATGTAGTGTGACATAGCAAACTGCAGTACGGTTTCATGAATAATTTTTGAAGCAACAAATCAGCTAAAAAGCTAGATATAAAGATAGAACACTGAGATATTTGTGAGGCATTTGTAGGTTTCCCCTTCATTCTCTTTGCTGTGTTCCTTTCACTCATTCACTTTCAACCTTGAACCCTATAAATGTACACTTTCATCAGAGAAATAACTTTTGAAGATGTTGTGAGATTTTAGGATTTTTTTCTTGTGTGTCATCTTTTTCTTCAACATTGTGGCTATCTAATCTCCTTTTAAATATTTTACTAAATATTTTCTTTGCCAGTCACCCTCATGCAATTGTGCATGATACATTTTTCCTTTACTAATACAAGGATGAAATATATGCTTTCAATTAATTACTTTTCTCTTTCCATTATCTTCATATCTATGCATGTATTTAACCCACTTCTCAAGGTCACAGAATCACAGAATATGCTGAGTTGGAAGGGATCCACAAGAATCACTGAGTCCAACTCTTAACCCCTTCACAGAAACATCCCCAGGAGTCACACCGTGTGCCTCAAACTCAGAAGAAACAGCATGGAAGCATGGAAGTACAAAAATGTTTATTATGATGCGTAAAGGGAGTATTTATATTGTGGTGGCTTCAAAAGGACACTTGGTTATGTAGAAGAACTAGATGTAGCTCTTAGATTTAGCTGTCTTGGATCACCCAGCTTCATCATCAAAAATAAACAACTTTTGCTTCCAGTTCTATCTGAAGGTCTATTGCCTTGAGTCTTCATTTTGTTGTAATAGGCAGGCTCTGGACCTTCAGCAAGTAATAAATTAGGAATAATTTTGTCCACTGAGCACAAAGAACTCTATATCCTATATTGTCATTTTAACATAATTATTTTTCAGCTTAAAATTAAAGAATGTCAAATAATTGGTCCCTCAGTATGCACGGGGCTCTCTTGAACTGCTTCCTATAGTCGTGGCAGTTTGGGCTTTAGTTTCATTTAGGCCTCAGCCAGGCCTCAATTCAGCAGGCCCAGAGGATGTGACATAGATTAGAAGGGACAAACATCACCTGAGTTAAGCAATCTAAGAGATATTTTATATCATCTGACATCGTCAAGAAGTATAAAAGAGAGGGAGGTGGAGCTTCTGCCTCTTTTTTTTTGCTCTTCACCTTAGACCCTTGAGGATGCACTGCCTGCCTTTACAGAGATCAGGCCTTATCGCCATCCCTGCTGTTATCTAGCGAGGTGAACATTTTCTTGTTATTTTTTCTTCTCTCTTGCTTGGAGTTTTCTCTGGAAGTGTTTTTGGAAGGTTTTGTGTGGTTTGGGTGGTTGGAATCTGTATTATTTGGTTGAGCAACTCGGTAAAGTTATTATTTCTTTTCACATTTATATATATATATCATATTCTGTTTTTAATTTTCTTTTCTTCTGTGTCAATATAAAAACCTTGCAATTTCAAAGTTCCACTTCTATTTTTTTCCTCCCTTCCTTGCCCTTGGTGGGGGGAGCTCTGACAGGCAATTGGCATTTTGCCAAGCTAAACCAAAACAATAGTTTATAGCAGTTTTATTATTCTCCCTGTCCTAATGTTGACTAAGATCTGCTGTGCTGTAGTAGTGCTGTTTTCCACTCTCCATGGTACTTGAAAAGTCATGGCAGCTGGTAAGTCCCAGGTGCCTGGAAAAAGGGAAGCATCGCACCCATCTCTGAGGAAAGGTAGAAAGGAGGACCCTGGGAATGACTGATCTCTCAGCCTCCCCTTTGTGCCTGGAAAGGTTCTTCATAGAAACTGTGCTCAGGCCCATGGGGATGGGGAGGTGATTTGGGACAGCCAGCATGGCTTCACCAAGGGCAAGTCCTGTCTGACCAGCCCAGTGGCCTCCTATGATTGAGTGACTGAGTCAGTGGACAAGGGAAGGGTAACAGATGTCATTTTACTGGACTTTGGTAAAGCCTTGACATGGTCCTCCACAACACCCTTCTCTCTAAATTGGAGACAGATAGATTCAGTGGGTGGACTGTTAGATGTATTAGGAAGTGGTTGGGTGGTCAGAGGGTGGCAGTCAATGGCTGAGTCCCGATGGACATCAGTGACAAGGGGTGCCCCTCAGGGACCAGTGCTATTGAATGTCTTCATTAATGATGTAGATGAGTGGATTGACTATGCCCTCATCAAATTTGCAGCTGACAACCAAGCTGAGACTCCTGAAGGAGGGGATGTCATCCAGAGGGACCTGGACAGGCTTGAGAGTTGGGCCATGGGAATCTCACGAGGTTTAATGAGATCAAGTGCAAGATGCTGTACCTGGGTCAGGGCAACCCTCAGTATTAATACAGGCTGGGGAATGAGCAGATTGAGGCAGTTCTGCCAGAAAGTACTTGGGGGTGCTTGTGGATGAGAGGCTGGACATGAGCCAGCAATGTGTGCTCACAGCCAGGAAGCCAATTGTATCTTGGGCTGCAGCAGGAGTAACATGGCCAGCAGGTCAAGGGAGTCAATTCTGCCCCTCTGCTCTGAGACCCCACCTGGAGTGCTGCATCCAGCTCTGGGATCCCCAGCACAGGAAGGACATGTCCTGTTGGAGTGAGTCCAGAGGAGGATCACTGGATTATTGGGGAGATGGAGCACATCTCCTGTGAGGAAAGGCTCAAAGAATTGGGATTGTTCAGCCTTGAGAAGAGAAGGCTATGGGGTGACTTAACTGTAGCCTACAAGAAAGATGGGAAGAGACTTTTTACAACTGTGATTTTCTTTTCCGTGAAGGTCACTGTCCCTGTCATGACTGGTTTTAAAATTCATATAACTTTATTTTGATATATAGTGTTACAAGTTTAGCACTATGTCTATTGGTCATACACATTCAGACAACAAAAGAAGTACAAAATCTTTTTAGTCTTTAATCAGAGTTCAGTCTAATTTAGTTGGAATATTAAGAATGCTACCTAGTGATATTTGTAAGAGTCAATAAGAAAAATAGAGAGAGAATATCCTCTTTTTTGTGAACTAAATCTACATTAATTCAGTTCTGCAACACACTAAAAAATTCCAGTACAGAGATTTGCAATGACATCTAGTTACAGTGAAATTTTTTACCTGTTCCTTTCATTTAGGTTTCGATTTTGTTTTTACCTTTTCTTTATTCCGGGCATAGAACACTCTGATTTGCTCTTCAGTTAGCATTTTCTCCTCTGCTGCTTTAATGTCAAATCCTGCATGTCTAATCTGCAATTATTCAGTTATTACTCAGCGACATTTGAGAATGGATATATAAAAAACCATATGTTAGTGTAGATCTAAAGATTGATTTTGAAAGATATCTTAAGTTTAAAATTCCCTGAAGTATTCAAAATATAATGGCTATCTTTGTTGAAACTGAACTTCCAGCCTTTCAAGGCTCTTCACTGAATTCAGCCTTACAATACCCCTAAATTAATTTTTGTGAAAAATATATGGAGTTCAATATATGGAGTACATTCATCCAGTAGGTAATTATCCCTTTTATTTCTCATTGAATAAACTCCTTTTGACCATTGTGAGTGGTTAATATGCAGCTACTTCTATTATAAACTATTATAAACAATCATGGTAGGCATATAAATGTGCACTTGTCAGCAATTGTTGCATCAGGCTAAACTACTTGGCTTTTAGAAGCAGCATATAAACAAAATTAATTCTATTTTATGATTTTCCCTTTTAAGATACTAAAATCAAGTATATGCAAGTGATGCACACTTACATGACCTGCCTCAAAATTCATCGTCCACTGGTATGAGGTTTATACCATATACTGATATTTTAACAACAAAGGCACTATCCAGCCCCAATACTGATCATATGCTAATATTGATCTACTTACCACCACTCTGCTCTTTAAAAGCCCCTGCGATGCTGCAAAGTGTTTCCAGACTGCCTCAACAAGGCTGGCCATGGACAAAGTATAGGTACACACCTCATAAGCCAAGTAGCAGCTGCTCAGCTCCAGCTAAATTGTTTTCAAGCACTGCTTGGGGTTTTTTGTTTGTTTTTGTTTTGTTGGGGGTTTTTTTGTTTTGTTTTGTTTTGTCTTTACTGAGCTTCCTTTCTTTCTGGCCATGGCAGAGTAATTGCAGAAACAACCTGTATAGAACTCTGATTTCCTGTCCTGCAAAGGGCCACTGGCACTGTCATAACACTTTTTAAAATTTGTATAATTTTATCTTGATATATAGGGTTGTGAGACATATCTTGTAAAAGAAACAGTGTGAGTCAACGTCTAACATAGTCTACTGGCATAGAATATTAAAGCAATAGTATAAATGTGAGTATCATATTATTTCAGGTCAAAACTATTGTGCTTTTATCATCCTTACCAGAGAAGCATTAACAGACCTTGTTCTCAAGCCTGGGCATAAATTAGGATCTACTTAATCATACATCTTGCCACTGTGCCTCTTAAATAAATAGGATGAATGAATACTTTAAAATTCTCTCTACCTTTTGTTTAATTTCTTCTACACGTCCCTCTAAGACATCATTAGGTTTTATAATTCCAACAGAATATCTGAGTATTTCTTCTGAAAAAGAGAAAAAAGTAATGTTTTAATTAATACATTCATCAAAATATATACACAACTAAATGTTCCATTACTAAATAAGTCTCCATTTTAATACTGAAATGGCCAAACAGTTGTTCCAAAAACTGACTCCAGCACTTAAAACATGTCCTGGAGTGAAAGACCACCCTTTGCTATTCCAGGAATCCACATTCCTGATGAACCACAGTTTTTTTGGGTTAATATTTTGGAGAGGTGGTTCATGTCCAGCTAGGTATGGTGAAAAAATTTCAGCTTAAGGTGAGGCTTTGTCTGGGGAGCTCTGTATATAGAAGACTAGAAATGTGAAAGGAATGACTATTGCTAAGGAAAATTCACTATATGAAAATCTGTATGAATATTGAAGCTTTCCCATGAAATATACAGTTATTAGCACAGAAGATCTTTGATTCTTTAGCATTGTGAATGCTGAAGTCATTTGCAGTTAGTAAGTGTTGGTCACACGCTTGCCAGCACTACCTCATGTTTAAAACAAGGCATTCTATGATGTAACAACATCCATAGCATACAGATCCCTGAAAATGGTCAGAAGGGAATACACACTGCCTCATCTTTGCAGAACCTTAACCATTAGAATGCAACTCAATCCCATTCCAAACACTGCAGAAGAAATTAATGACAGTGCTAATGGAAACAACAGGCTGCTACTTGTTTCCAATGTTAGAAAACACAGGCATGTGTTAAGGAAAATATTACCACAAACATTTAGTGTATTACAGGTTCTGAGAGATCCCCTAACCTGAAGCTGAACCTGAGTGAAGTCCATTGCTTCATACATGAACTCTTCCAGTCCTCTCAGGTTGCCCCCATCTTACTATTCCACCTCAAAAGAAGAGCACAGCTAACACAGGGACTTGTGTAGAAGTGACTTTCAGGCCCTAATTTTATACAGGAAAGTTCCCCAGCATGTATCACTTCTGTCTAAAATCTGAAGATTCCCAGTGTGGGGGTGAAAATACTCATGGATGACAGTTTAATATATTAATTCCTTACAGAAGAAAGCTCAATTATAGCATCTCATATTATTAACTCAACCTAAGGAAGTTCTATTACTGCTTGACATGGACAATTCTTGATCAAAAGACATTTGTTCTCTATCTTCCTGGTAACATTACTAAAATAAATCAAATATATTTACCCTCATCTGCAGCCTCCCCAACAGTCTCTTCTGATGAATTCTCTTCCAGAAAAACAAGTTCAACTAGCTAAAATAATTGCAAATAGAGTAAAAGTACACCATCAGTACAAAGCAAAGTCACCAAACACAGAAGTCAGATATTTACAACAATTTTATATTAAGAATGGATTTGCTACTCTGGAAAACAAGAAGTTCTAAGAAAGGGTCAGTCTGATTTTCCCTAACTGAGCTGCAGTTTCTTAAAAGTCTTGTTCAACTGTAAGAGAAGTTCTTTGATCTCCCTTTTCACTCAAAACTCATGTCTTTCCTTCATATGATGCAGTTACTAGTTATATATTAAAAATACTCAGCTCTGGAAGAAAAAAAGATCACTAAAGCCTTCATATGCTAGTGACATTTTGTACGTCTCTTTATTTCTTGCATTAATAGGCTAATTTCTTGCATTAATAGGAAATCTGTACATTTCTTAAGTTTTTACAAAGTATCATAATGGAAATTTGTTTTTTATGGAGAGAATATCCAGCAAGGGAAGATTAATTCTGTGAATTCCAGCTGTAGGATCATTTGCAGTGTAGGTTATTGAGGTCAGATAAGCTGCCTTTGTGTCCTCAGGTTATCTGGAAGTCAGGGCTGAAAGATGATGGAATTAAGTTGTTGAATGTCCTTTGGCTTCTGTAGCAAACTGGATTCATTAATTACAGAGCAATCTGCATGGCTTTGAGCAATCTGATTTAGTGCAAGGTGTCACTGCTCACGGCAGGAGGGGTTGGACTGAGTGATCTTTAAGTGTCTGTTTGAACCTAGATACTTTTATGAAATTTCTGAAAAAAAAAAGCCTGTCACACGTATCACTTTATTGTTAAGAAAAATATACAAAAATTAAATATTACCTAAGCCACTATCACAGACCTTGAGAGAAACAGTATATGTGTAATAAAAATACACATTTGTCTTTAAGTATCTGGCTTGTGAGTACCTCAGAGCGTTCCTTCTCTCCAGCTGCAATTTGCCTCTCTTCTTGCACTAGCTCTGTTACTTTCTGAACTATAAGAGGAGCATTTACACCTCTCACTATGTCAATAATTTTGCCATTCTGTAAAAGAGAAAATAACACTTTCACTGAGTTTTCATCACTTAGTTTACATATTTACTTGAGCTTTTGAAACAGATACAGGTCGTGTAATTTTTCCAGCTACAGGACCACTTCCTATGCCTGAAGGAATACCAAAGCTACTGCTGCCTCTATTAGCTCAGAATGAACCTTTCTGCTTCTAATGTCTTACTTCCTTCTCTACCTAATTTTCCATGTCTTTTTCAATGCTCACCATTAACAGTACAGTTGGAAGGAGATGCAAATATGGATCTACTAGATCTTAATTTCTATAACATGGAGTTTTCTGGCTTTTTTTTTTTTTAACATTTCAGTGCATGCTCAACCACATTCAGGTGCACCATAGCAAAGCTAACTAATGGTGAACAAAGATACTGTTCACTTTTTTAGGGAGCATTCAGATTCAAACCTGAAAGTACCCTGAAAATATTATTATTTGGGATCCCTGGTTATGGGAATTCAAATCCTGGCATCCTCAAGTGAAAGAACAAAACAAAACAAAAACATCACTGCTTCCTAACTGAGCAGTATTACATGGTGGTGTCCTAAGAGAGCAGTCTCTCTGTGTCCATCAGCGAGAGATAATAATGACGATATGATTGATTACGGCAGTTCCTCAAGTGGAAAAAGACAATTTTATTTGTTATTTAAAAACCTTAGAGTGTCAGGAAATTTAACTATCTTTCCCTGATGAAAAATGTGCATAAAATAGGCATTTCAGTGTAACAATATGTAGGCTCTTTATGTGAGGCAAATCTGCAAAAACTTACATGAATTTCTCACTAAGTAACTACCAAAGGAGTGTCTACCACAATTCTTCTGTGCCTCTATGAGCAACAGCCACAACAAAAATGAGGTCGAGAACAACCAGCTTTAGGAACAGGAGACAACTCAAGTAAATAACATGTGATGATACCCTCCTACATACAGTAAAATGTAAAGATAGGATTTATACAGCTTTACATCTCTTTTAAAATCTTGAAAAGTTAAGGCAAAAGTAGGCAGCACGTTGAAAGAAACTGATGTGATGTACTTACAACAGAAAAAAGAAACACAGGTTCACAGTTATTCCTAAATGGTTTCAGAGTTTCAATTCTATCAGCTTCTGCCTGGAGTCAGACCAAAAAATTATTTGCTTATAAAGGTGTATATGCCCATACTTATATCTCTATATAGATAGATAGCTATAGATATAAATACACAGATATATATAAACCTTTTGCCCACAAGAAAATTCCACTCTTATAAACCTTGATGTTAAAAACTCAAATTGCAGTCCTAAATACAAGTTGCAGTCCTTATGTTGATGAAAGAACTGTTTTGATAACATGAGATTGTCCCTCCAATGTATTACAGCAATTAATCATGGAAAAATATCTTCTCTTGATATTATTTTCTAGTTTAGGTTATAGTAACATTCATAAAGGAAGAAGTATACATACTGCTAATATAAAGAAGTATTTTACTGCTACAGTTTTATTATTATAGTTTATTTTTAATATTTCCCCTCTTTTTTCTCTTAAAAATGAAATACAAGTGAATATGTAAAAAACCCCAAACAAACATGCAACAGTTTTTCAGGGACAAAAGAACTTTAAATGTGATAGTCCATAATATAGAGACTTAAAAGTGAAAAATCATACAGTCAGATTTTTTAATATTTCTGCCACCTCATCAAGGTGAACAAAAGTTTTGGGATATTTGGTCCATTTTTTTATAGTTTCTTACATATTCCCAAAAATTTTAATCTACATCTAAACAAAGTCATATGAGGAAATATGCAGAAGAAGAGGCAAGCAGGACAAAATTATGGCAACTCAGCATAAGGACAGTAAAATGAAAGCTCTGTATATGTAGATAAGAAGATATATTTAAATTAAAATGTAAATAAGGCCCCCACAGAATTTACATCCTTACCACAGCAAAATGTAACACATTATCTTCACTAAAATCAGTCTTCAGTTTTCTGAGTACACCTGTCACAGCTTTGCAAGGACCACACCAAGCCTGATACACATCTATTACTAAAATACAATAGTTCAGAGTTACAAACAGCTGACTTGTGGAACTTATAAAATGAGACATATTTATGTTTGGATTGGAACAGCACTGGGAAGGCACCCACATGTGTCTTTCAGTCCTGTTCTAGTCAATGAATGCATCATGAAAATGTCATTTCAGTGGCTACATCAGGTTTTCCACTTTTATTTCAATTACTTTTGACATCGAAAACCTACTTCAGGATACTATTTGAGATGATTCATCTGAACAACATCTTTTCTCTCATATTCCTTTTTCTTTTAGTCGCTCTTTTTATTTTCTCACTGTTGACTTTCATTCTTATCTAGATCTTTGTTCTGTAAGATTTTTACCTCCCTGAGCCTGTGCAGATCATTGTTTTCCCATTGCTACCCCTCTGCAGATATGATCCCCTTACAGACTTCTTCCTTCTACCCAAATACAGTTCCGAGGAGGCCAAGGAGACATTGTTTTCACACTAAGTGAACTGAAAACTGGGAATAATACATATCATAGAATGTGCACTCTCAAGAACACTGCAATATTGATTTAGACTCTGAAAGATTTTAGGGAAAGTCTTCCACATAAATGTTCAAAACCCTACCACAGAAAATGCCATATTGGAAAGACACTTTCCAAACACTGGTGTCTAACAGTGGTTAATAACGGGTATTTTATATAATAATAATTTGATAATATGATTTGTGACAAGTATTTATTATACAAGATACTGTAAATTCATAAATACAATGTATTATCTTAAAGGTGTTTTCCAACCTAGAAATTTCTATGACTGTATGATTCTTTGATATATATTTATAAATATATATTCATATAGACTTTCTTTAAAACATAATATGGCACTAGTCTTCTAGGTTCATGATGAGTGTCTATTATAGATGATATGTAAGTATGAAAAGCTGTACATATTTCCATGAGAGATTAAACAGGAAATAACAAGCATTAGTACCTACTATACCATTCTTCTGCAGCATTTCATCCCACTGGTTTTGACTGGTTATTATATCCTGAAATAAAATCAATTGACATTTTAGCATCTTACAAATGCAGAAAAAACATCTCTTCCTCTCTTGAATTGTTTGAGTAATTAAGATTTATACCTGCAATGGGATTTCCTTCTTCTTCTTGCTTGCCATTTCCCTGTGATTTTAGGAAACATTTTAAAATATGAAGCACATTCAACAGTTTTTAAAAGACTGTGTGACATGCAGAATTGATTTATATGATTTTCAGAAAATCACTGCCTTCTGATTTCCTTAAAATTAACTCAACTGAAGTGCCTACAACAATGGCACTTAATACCTCACATGGGAATTCTGTGGAGTAATATACAACTTGTTTACAAAGCCCACAGCATAGGAAACAGAACAAATTTCTTAATCTGTTAGGGTGTTCAAAACTTTTGACCTCAACATTCATTCAAGTTTGTAATTGTTCTCTTGAGAACAACCAGAGGGACCCTGATGGGATGTCAGCTGCTCTAATACTGGACCATTTCAGAAAAATATTTATTTAAGGGTTTCCACTCTAATAAACTCAAATCAGCCTTCCTGTCTGCTGGGATACATGAAAAACAATGACATAGTTGTGTCCCATAACTAATCTTCCAAACTAAATCCTGATACAATAATTATACTGTCATTAGTAAATAATGTATAAATAATTTCTTTTTCTTTTCAAGTAAGTAATTAACTGTGAACTTGGCAGGACAACAATCTCAGTTAAGATGCATATGTGCATTAAGCTTGACTTCAGTTCCCGAATGAATCCTGGCTGAACAATAAATGTGATCACTGCATCAGGAGCTCGAGTTTCTGAAGGTCTTGGTTAAGATGGTGGGTTTTGTCTTGAGTAAAATGAATTTTTGACCTCCTCTGGCATTATTATCTGACAAGTCAATCAGCAAATATGTCCAGAGTTTGAACTGTCTGATATTCCCACCAAAGCAGCTCCCTTCAGATCACAGACTGAGGCACAGCAGTCAATGTGAGAGCTCTTACCCTCACAATGATTTCATATTTAATCTAAAAATAATGGTAAGGAATAAAATTTTAAATACAGACTTTCTTCAAATCCTTTTAACCTGGTAGTGAGACAGAGCATGGCATTAATTTCTATCCCTTAAAGACTCTGAGGAGATGATGAAACTAGAGGAAACTGACAGATGAAAATATGCAATATTAGTAGGAAATCTTCAGCAGAAGAGAATGTCTTTCCTTGTTACCTTTTGTCACTGAGCAGTAAAATCAATGTATTGCAAGGTTAGCTCTGCAAAACATAAACCATATACATGATAATGGGCTACACATCTCAATGGTCCTACACACTCTCCAATTAAAAATACTCATTCATACATGCTCAGATGACAAACGACAGCAATGCAGAACAGATACATGCTGCTGTATGCAAATATACAGATATACGCAATAATCTGGAATAGTAGCTGTATGAGACAGACATGTGAGGGTATGTGTGGCATCTATACCTTTAAATATAAATTTTGCATAACATTCAATAACGCAATCAGTATTACACTGATAAAATGTGAACAGACAAGCACCTTTTCTCCATTATCTATAATATGGGCAAGATGCTTCGGTAGCCTTGATACAAAGCATTCTGCTATCCATACTTCATCATGGCTGTGCAAAAGCTACAGCTCTTACTACATACCTAACAGCCAAAACTGCTTCCTTGAACTACTCAGATATAAAAATAGGCCTGGGTGCACACTCAGATGCAGTGTAACTGACAGTCAAATATGTACAGTCTTTGCAGATAGACATTCAGTACCTTAGCACAAACCCTCATTCACATATATACAAGAAGATACTCAAGAGCTTGTGAGATTTTGACATGCACACGTGTGTAGGTACATCCATACAGACACAGAGTTCCTTGTTTGTAAGTTAGTGTGTGACAGTGTTCCTAGATAGCAGTCTGATGGACCATCTGCTCCCCACTCCTGAATTCTGTGAAACTGGGTTAAATACAAAAAAAATCATGGATGGAAAACACTCAGCTTGCACACACATGCATGCCTGCATGCTTTCATGAGTGCATGCAAAGACTCATCCTTCTACAGGCACCAAACATGCCAGCACACACCTCCACTGCACAGGTGCACACTCATCTCCATGAGCAGGGCAGGTGAGCCCCTGTGCACACATGAACTCTTGTGGGTAAGACCCCTTCCTGCACACACACACACACACACACACACACACATGCACACACAGAGTGAGAAAATGCACAGACACACTGCAGTTCAGAGGGGACAGTGCTCCACTTAGGGTGCCGTAACCAGGAAGAGTGCCCAGGTGCTCGTGCGCCCAGTGGTTTGACACACATTCTCCTCCACAACAAGCACACCATTGTATAATGTTTTGAGTGCCCCTCAGCCCTGAAGTGAGGGTCCACCTGGGAACAGGCAGACCCCCCAGCCCCTGCCCACCTGCACACCTTGTTCCTGTGCTGGAGCTGCTGCTCCCCTGGGGACACTCCACGGCCACCCAACTGTCATCCCTCAACGGCTCTAACAGCCTCCCCCAACCTTTGCTCTCCTTCAGCCCCTCTCTGCTCAATCTCCAAGGGTCACTTTTCCCCTATCACCGTTTTGTCAGTTTGGGGTTGAAATGGCACAAAGAGCTGAGCTGAGGGCATGCAGAGGGAAATGGGGAGGTAGCTTGGGGAGTGCAGGAGTCTAGGAAATATCACCATTTCCTGCACTGTTTCTCCTCTGTTTCTTTTACCCTAGGCAGTGTCCAACCTTACTCTTTTAACATGAGAAAATTAGTCTTGGCACCTAATTAGCAATCTGCCTTCACTCTGTGTTACTTGCAAATTATGAGACAAGAAGGACTAAAAGGGGAAAATTTTGTGGATGTCATGGTGACTAAAGAAGGGTTTTGAAAGCCAAATAGTGGTGACTGCTCATGCTCACACACTATTGGTGCAGGTCTGTGACCACACCAGTTCAAAGTTATGCTTTTTCAGATGCACACTTGCATCTCAGCAGGCCCAAAAATTAATGGAAGATAAAGATGAAGTTCATTTATACACATAGAAAGCACAATTGGTCCAGAGTGCAGCATGGCTGTTTTTATATATAAACTCTTAAAGGCATCACAGCTGGTGAGAATTTCTTTGTGGAGGTGTTGGTTTGAGAATGTTCACAAGTCAAAGGCGGGTGTCTCCAAACTGCACACATATCACATAAGTGTGTTGTTCCTTAGTTATAAATCAATGATGTATCCAATTTCCTTTGAAGCCCTGCCCAGGCATGGTGTGTGCTGTTAGGTGTATCTACCACATCTGAAGAAAATCTGGTTTCAGTGACTTCCTTGTTACTTTTCTTAAGCTTTCTGGTATCTCTCACCAAAGTTACTTTTTAATTTCTGAACTACCATGAAGGAAAAGATAGAGTAAACACCTACAGAGGTGCTAGAATAGATGCTTTTCCTCACAGTTAAATCTTCCCAGGTTGAAGGATGTTCATTCTGCAGCAGTGGGAATGAGGCAACATTTCCACAGAGTGGGAGCAGTTTTCAGTGCTAAGGCTGTCCTATGCCTTAACACCTTGGATTAAATCAATTAAGTGGCAAGAGAGACATTGCATTCAGACTGAAAATAATGCATTTATATAGTCAATGCTGAAATTACTCTGCATTGGCCTGCATTGAAGAAGAGGAGTGCTCTTGAATAATCTTTATTTTCCTACATGGGGTAGGTAAACAACTTTTGAAACCTTCACAGGCATATAAAATTAGAAAGAACTACAAAAGATGAGATTTTCAACCCAACTGCCATGGGGAAGATAACCGTAAAGTGTAGGGTGTCTTTTGGGGGTTTCCTTCACAAACTGCTAACTTCTTTATCTAGAAGATTACTTTTTTCATGAGCAGCCACATTTTAACATATTAGGAAAAAAAGATTTGAAGAGAAACACTGGAATAAAGTAATGTTCATGTACCAAAAGTTAAAAGGCTGACACAGCCTGTTCTTTAACTGCTCCACTACAATTCATTATATGCACGCTTTGTTTATCAAAAAATGGTTAATGTAAAGGGATTTGGTATTAAAAAAAAAAAAGGACTCTGCTCCTCTGGGTTAGAGCACAATGTTTTCTAAAATTATAATGAATGTAATGATGACATATTTAGCTTATGCAGACCAAAATTTTTGATGCTCATTATAAAAGGCATCCAGAGAGAAGGGGTTAGGAGTTTATTGGGTTTTTTTCCTGAAGCAAAGCAATTTGAGTTTTGTATAATGTATATGAAAAGTATAATGAAAATATGCAATGGATAAACCAAATTGGATTCATGATGAATGACTGTGTAATTTTTCTGAGTAACTTTGAAACTATTTCACTCCATTTTGTGCATACCACTTGATTTCAGGTCTGCTCTTTGTCATGAGCTGTTAATGCCCAGAGTGACTTAGTTCCAAATGACTGACATTCTTTTGCGAACTAATGGAAAACAGTTGTACACATTGCTGAGACTTGTAACCCTTGAGACAAAAACAGGAATGGAGTTTTCCTGCAAGTCTGTCTTTTTATGTGCTCCAGTACATGCTCAGAGGCCAGTGCCTATGTAGCTGTGGTAATCACCTGCTTGAAAACACACTGGAGACCTTGATCACCTTAATTTATAATCTCTTGTGATCTCTTTTGTATCTGTATAGTCTACATATGTGCTGGTGCTGCAGTTTATTCAGTCTGTGCCATTTGCTTGCTAGATTTCCTGGATGTATCCTGGTGTTCCTCTTTGCTTCTTTATCTGGATTCACTCTAGGACTGCTCATGATGAGAGAAGATCTGACCTTCCCAGCTCTTCTGCAGAAAAGCCCTTCTGTTCTGAGCCTGGCAGTGTAGCAGTCACTGCAACTTCAAAGCTCTGTATGTGTGTATTGCCTTTTTCTGCAGCAGCCTAAGCAGACCATGGATCTGATAGCAGTGGAAGGACTTTCTGATCTCATGTATTTTTTCTGGAATACAGAAAGTATGTAAAATGGTGGATGATTTAATTTCTTGAAATCAAAAATACCTGTTATGGTTTAGAAAGTACAAAATGGAAGAACGTGATTCATGCTTTAGATCTGTGTCATAAAGACTTGTTGCTGGTGGGATAATTCTGTGCAGTAGAACTGCTTCAATAAACAAAGAAACAGTGCAATAAAAATAAACAATTTTCTGTGACACACCAGCTTTTGTGCTCTCAAGGTGAGTGAGCAGATGACTCCAAAACCAGGCCATTATTTTCTGGGTGGCAGTCCAAGTCCAAGGGGGGTTTGTTTTTTGCACATAAGTGGTGATTAACTTAATGGGTTTGGCAGTTTGCTTTCAGAGAATGGCCTAACTCTGTCAGTGGTACATAAACTAAGGTTAAGAACTGAGGCAATTTGGTGATTTAGAAGTCTTTATAAATATGGACGGTAATTAATCTCAGTTCTTATGCATCTGTACATTTTCTGTATATTCCATGCTAACATTCATGAAACTCTCCTGTGGTACAAATTGTGCAAAAGTTTATGTATTAGTAACTTCCTTTGTGTTACCATTCATGTCTTCAGGGCAAATTAGGAGAATGTCCTACCACTCATAGAGTTAGGTCGCTCACCGACGGTATCAAATACACTGATTAACCAGATTCATGTACAGTTTTATATTAGTAGTATGTACTGGTTAGCCCTCTACTTAAAAGACAGACAGAGAAGACTGATCTTTGCAGTGGGATCTGGAAAGTGTAGGAAAGTGAAGAAAAATTGACATGAAACACATTCCTATACACTGAAAAACAAATCCCATGATATCAGGTAACAGATTGCAGATCAAAGAAGTAATTTTAATTCAAGTTGACTGGTACAGATACAGTGGTGGTTTCTATTTTACCAAATCACAAAATCTCCAGAGCCTGGTTTAAGAATGTCCAGAATAGTTAACACAGCTGGACTGAACTCAGACCTCTCTATATTTTAGGGGTCTTCAACTAGTAAAACCTTGTTGTGTATTCCAATTTTGACTGGGAGAGCTTCATCTGCAGAGGCAATCTGAACAGGTTTATGTGAAAAACTTTAGTACATTTATGGCAGTAAATCCCAGCAGGACAGAAACAATAGAGGATCAAATAATTTCATCATGTTGATACATTAAGATGAGCACCAAAATATGCTTGAGGTAAGTTTTAGAGTTTTGTAGAATACCAGACCTGAAAATATGATGGAAAATTAAATGACTACTTGAATTGTGATGCAGTCCAAGCAGAATAAGCTGTTACATTCCAGTCATGGACTGTACAGATGTAATGGGGAGAAAATTTTGTAGTGTATAAAGTACTGTTCCCTGCTAAGGTAGGAGAGGAAATTAGCACAGTTAAAAGAGCCACTAAAAACTTTGCCAGAGACTAATTGAGGTATGTTTTTATGGACATAATGAATAAAATAATCAAGCAGTTGGAGCACAATTTGGATGCTGTAAGTTTGTTCTGGTTTTGTATTTAAATTTCCTACTAATTGGCACTATGAGGTCATTTAAAAGAAAAAATAGGATAATAGGTAGTTTATAAACAGAAAGAGCACACAAGGCAAAGGCAGTGGAAGAGATGACATTGAGAAGGCTAAATCTCAACAGAATTTTGTTAACTTCTTCTGAGTCTAAAGAATGTGCCAAAGGAGCTGAAACTTTTCTGTATTTATTCAAGCTTCTGAGTTTTTCTCTTTATTGACTCTTTCAGACTCTGACACAATTCATGCAAGTGAAAAAGACTATATATTTCTAATCAATTTGTTGCTTATCTGTTCTAAGTTAATAAAATTAATCGGGACAGAAAATGAGTCTTGATAAAATGTCTTCAGTCATCACACCATTGAGCCAACTGTAGATTTCAAAAACACATGCCAGTCCTTAGAAGACTGTTGGTTAGAAATGGTGAATACTGGTGTGACATTCAGAAACATTTTAACTGTTGGATCCTATTTCAAATTTCAGTTTAACATCCAAGGGTTTATACTGGTTCAACTTGTTTAGTGGATGCCAAGTCCTGGCTTGTATGCAGAATGCATTAGCATCTAGCAGTGCTGCACAGGCCAGCAGTAGCCAAGCTTTCATCTGGCATGGCCCTCCTTTATTTGCTAAGGATTTTGAGGGATAAGTGCCATGTACCTCCTCAGCATATGACAGAAGCACAGGACAGAAGCACTTGTGGTTACAAGTGTTAATTTCTGTCATAGAATCCTGTGGATGGGAGAAGGAAATCAGGAGGTTGGTCATGTAGTGAGTGTTCATACGTCAAACAGGGCAGTCACTGGGACAGAGAGTAATAGTCACTTGTGAGCAGAAACAGGAAGTTTTTATGTGGCTGAAGATGTATTTTTATCTATAGATGAAGGGTCCTGCTGGAGGAGGATGACACAGAGCAAGCCTGTGGCTGTATGACTCATCCTATTTGTGAGCTGCAGTTTAGGTTTCTCCTGGGGTTTCCAGTAGTGTATGCTACAGAACCAGAAATCACCTCTGAGTCATCTCACAAACAGATTTGCCTCTGCTGTCGTGGTTTCCTTCCTGTGTCCCTGCTGTACACAGTGCATGTGTACACTTCAAGTGCATGGGAGATGTTCCTGGTTGCGAGGATTGCTGTGGCACACACCCCAAGTGCCAAACACCCTGCCAATCCTACAGGCTCACCATAGAAGTTGGAGGGATAGCAAACTTGCTTTCTTTGTACTGGTTTTGAACACAAACAAACAAACCAACAAACAAATAAATAAATACATATACATATCGCAAAGTGAATTATCCTCAATAGGTTTCAAGACAAAATGTAATGAATTTCACTCTGGAGCCTAACTGAAAGTTTATAACCTTTTCTCTTTCAACACACATTTTAATTCTAGGGCTCCTTGTGTTACTGATAACACTATATTGAGATACATAAATGCAATTATAAGGCCATCTGGGAGAGTTGTGCTGATCACTTCTTTTAAACTATTCCCTCCTCCATATATACAAAATCTCTATCCTGTTGCTAGCAGCTGATTTGAGCCTTAAAAAAGACAGGTTCTGTCTGTTTTTAAACTATGGAACAGGCTGTAAAAATGGTAATCTTGTTAAGGGTAAGTGAATGATCTTTCAGATATTTGCAAAATGAAATATTAGTTTCAGTGCTTTCCTCTGTAAAACAGCACAGTAGTGTTATATTGTACATGTGCATCTAAATTCAGTGTTTTATATCTACATATTGAACACAACAGATTTATTTATTTTATACAAGTAGTTATCAGTCTTCCTTTGTTTTTAACTTTGAGCACATACAAAGGTAAAATTAGTTTTAAAATCCCATTGCACACATTTTTCATCAAAATACATTCACTGTTCTCAATTTTGTCCAGTTATTATATCGTACAACTGCTTTGTAATCTTTCATTAACTCAAGCTCAGAACTTCGATACTTTAGCAGATGACTCTCCTGCTAATTCCACTTTCAACACTTTGCCTAAACTTTTCAGCATTGGAAACTCACCAAGAAGCAGTGAGGTACTTCAGTTTACAAACAGCAGAAGTACGTTTGACTCTCGTGTAAAATTTGTGATAGCTCTTTTTCTTTAGTGCAAGTCGAGTGGTGTATTTAGTGCAATGGAGTCAGCAACATATCTAGAGTTTTAAGCAAAACACTTTCTCAAGCCAGAAATTTTTTCCTTCTGTGTCTCAAATTCACTTATGATTTCCACCTTAAAACATAAATTTTGTTTTCCAAAACAGTAACAATATGAAACTTCCTCTCCAGCCTAGTGTTCTACCACATGACTCAGCTTCACTTCTTTGCTTCAGTTGTGTGATCCACATCAGACAGGAGTGGTGACAGCATCCTGACAGGTTCAACACACCTTAACCTTAGAAGGTTGCTTGAAAGTGAATATGTGATATTAAAAACAGTTGTCTGAAGAGGAATCTGAATTACAGAAATTTGTCTTTGTTGGATGCTTCCCAGTGACTTGGCCATTTCACTAGAGTGAAACTTTCCATACAACTTTTAAAATATTTTGTCTGTGTGTGTGGAGGAAACCTGGCAGTAAAACACAGTCATAGCAGCAAGTTACAGTCATACTGAGAGAAAATACACAGAGATATCTGCTCAGGCCAGTGAAAGTTCTCAGATTTTCTTGTTTTCCTTGTAATTCCTGTCCAGCAACCATTCTGTATCATCACACGTGGGTTGTATTTTTCCTACTGAATTGAACTATGTGCAAGAATATTCCCTGGCATTGGGCTTTCTTAGGAAACTTGCATGCTCTTGGAATCATCCATTAATTTGGTGAATGGTCTCAGGAAATTATTTATCCCTGACAGGTAACACTTTTCATAAACATCTCCTGCCTGTGATGAGAAAGTTCGGGGTTGTTCCAGGGACCTCTGCTGTTTATTACTATGGACATGGCCATGCTTGCTTTGACATAGTACTCAGGCAATGTCTCAGTCTATGCTCTACATTCTGCTGGACATACAAATGTCATACTGTGAAAGACCCAGACCTTTCTGGGTTTGAGTTTGAGTTGAAGAATGGCATGGTGTAGGAGGATGGCTGCCTTTCTCCTAGCCAAAGAGAGTCTGAAACAGAATCAGAAGAGTTCATCTCCATCTGAGACCCCTTGGGGACCACAGGAGTGGAGGTTTGGATACCTTGTCATGTTTTCTCAAGACACTGAAGATGACAATGGTGACATTTGGGAGTGCTCAGGGCTGAGATTTGTGTAAACTCACTGTGTTGCTCTGCAGCAGGTCTTCAAATCTGAGCCTGCGTCAGGAGCAGGAGGTCCTAAGTACACAGCCTCCATCTTACCTTTTGACCATGTGTCACTCTTCTCCAGTAGCATCATCGCAGACCCCAAGAACAACCCAGGTGAGGGGCCTTTCTCTCATGCTGACATTCTGCTCAGCAATAGGATCTATCCTGAGGCTTCCTCTGATATCAGAAAACTGAGGTTTATGCCTTAATTTTTTTCATGGGAGAGACAGAGGCTGAATATTGAGGAGGTTTAGAGATAGGCAGCATACACAGAAGGGAATGTGCTGTAGCAGATGGGAGGGTAGAAGTAGGGGAAAGTCAGGAGATCCTTCTCAATTGAGAGTCTTCCATGGCAACAGCAGCAGAACAAATAGCATCAGCCAGAGCTTGCCTGCTGGCAACCAGCTGTGGTCCCCACTGGAACCTCTGCTTCATATCATGCTGGCACCAGGATGGCAAGCACTGTGAAGTGGTCACAGATGCCAGCTGAGGTTGAATTTTTGCAGGCACATAGAATGGTATCCCTGAGGCTTTCATAGCCTGTCCCTTCCAGGGCTGTGACACACTATGGCACCCATCACACGTTACATCCCTGGTCATAAAAAACATAAACAGACCAAAACATAACAAAATAAGGAACAGAGCCTGGTTTCTTTCATAGAGAAAAGTCTACTTACCTAGGGAATGCCCATCTGTAATGTGCAGTGCTGAAGGTCTGTTCACAAGTGGAGGAGATGCAGATACAGAGCTATACTTTCAGCAGTTTTAAGATTTAAGATCTCCTAAGGGGGAGAAATAAATGTAATAATTTTCAAAAATGGATGATTACAAGGCTTTGACTGTTTGTTGCAGTGATTTATTTGAGTGTTGTTGTGAATCAGCCTTAGCCCTGTACCAAGTGCACCAAACGGCCTCATTGACTTTTCTGTCATTAGGACTTGTGAAGTCAGTGGGTCTGGAACATCTGTCCAGGTGTTGGAGGTCCCAGATTCTTTATTGTCATTTTGCTAGAAGGGTGGCAGAGGCCCATGAAGTGTTCACTACTCTGTTGCCCAAACTGTGCCTCAGATCTTATCATTTCATGGTTGTGCAGCTGAAGAAGTGTTCTGTTGCTCCATGAATTGCAGTGATTAGTCACTGCTTTCTCATATCTCTTCTTTTTCACCTGACTCTTCATACATAGCCAATGTAACATTTGTGGCTTAGACAGCTATATCAGCAGCATCTTTGACCTACTTTTGATTAAATTTGTCAAGAGGGTCTATTTCAGTTTATTTAAGAGGACCTGGAAACATCCAGCCCTGCAGTTTTGTATGATGTGGTAATGATGTAAATCCTGTATCATACATCTTAAAAAGGCAGATTAATTTATTTCACTGGTAAATCCTTTGTTAAAGTGAATATATCTAGTGAAAACCGTAGCATAATACAGGTGTAGTGTTCCAAATGCTGCTACAGAGAAAGGTTGTATATGACTTTTGTACACAGAAATGTTAACACAGTCAATGTAAACCTACAAGATGGAGGGCATATTATTTTTCAATGTTTGAACTTAGTTCAAAAAAACAGCCTTGAATATTCTACATTTTTCAGTTATGTCAGGTTCTTTCTTCATGTTGCTGATTTCTGGCTTTCATTCCCTCCACCTTTTCCTTTGAAATACCAATTATTGCTTCAGTGAAGTAATTTCTCATGCAGGTTTCACAAGTGTGATCTATGAAATGGGGAAAGAAGTGGAATGTATAATACTTTAAAATAACTGGTACAACTCTGGAAATTAGTTCTCATCTATAATGGAATACAGCATTGAAGCAAACTCCTCTACTGTGTCATGACATGCTTCTTGCCCTGAGTTTGGTAAGGGCACTGCACCAGCTCAAAAGTAATAAGACTGATTTGTCATCAACAATCTGGGGCAGGACAATGATTCCCTTTGAGTTAGGGATCTCTTGAAGATCCTGCCAATGATGACCAGCTTCCATGCTCTTCATGTGTGTCCAGTGTTGGCCTCCCTGGGGCATTGGTGTGGGAGGTAAGACTTTTCCATTGTGGAGAACAAATAGGAAAACAAGAATATTATTCAAAATGAAATAAAGTAGAAAGTTATAGAAGAACAGAGACAACCTTAGTCCCGCTCATTTTCCAGTTAAAAAATCCTTTCATCAGTTCTGCTGCTTTCACTTACTGCATAGCAAGAATGTGAGTGCTTTATCAGGTCTTTTTTACAGGGAGAGATATTAGACATTTCAATGTCTTTGTGTTTTCAACTACTAATTGTTCTCCTTAGTTCTATGTTATCATCCTTGATGTTTACACTAATACTGTATATATGTTCTTATGCATTAGGCTCTCAGATTTAACAATGAGTTGAACACCCAAAAGGTCCCTTTCCACAATCAGGAAAGCTTATCTGGTGTTCTATGAAACATGTGATGAGTTTTTAAATACTATATGACATAAAAATTTCTTTTGCCAAAATTGAAGTGAATGCTGCTTTTGTCCATGGAGGGAGGTGAAGCCAGATAGGCTTTGTCAGATCCTGAACTACTTCTGTGTTCTAACACAGAGGTCTTGGGGCAGTTCCCAGCCCCTTAAACGAGTACTCATGAGTGAAAAATGGATGGTGCACCTCAAAATTTCATGGTAGACCCAAGCCAAACATAGAGACAAACAAAAACACAAGGCAAAGGGTGTTGCAAGAAGCTTCTTTTCTGGTTTGGTTTTTCCATTAGAACAAAATTTGATTTGTGAGAATTAATTAATTTGGAACTCACATAAACATCTCCACACAATGCCCTGGCAGGAACAGTACCTGTGAACTTTGCACTGCTGTCTCTCCGAAAGGGTGGCTTACAGTCTGATGAGTCTTTCCCCAGCATTGAGCACTCTGGCTTTGTGAGTTTTCCTTCCATGGGGTGGAAGGGGAGGAGATTTCTTCTATATATGCCATCCAGAATGCTGAAAATTTCTGAACAAAAATATAATAACATTTTAAAAAATAAAAGGATAAAATGAAATACGCTGTCTCTCGCTGGCCCAGTTCATCCTGCCTAGCATTTGTATTCTTTTAATATTTTTATTTTTTTTTTTAATTGTAAGAGTTCAAAACAATAAGATAAAGGAGTTAAGTGATATGGTTGATGCCAGAGTCTCGAGGTTACGAATAATTTTGGAAGTTTTAAAAGTTTGATAGAATGTATCCTGGGCTGCCTCCTAATTGTGTTAGCACCTCAGCAGAACCAGATCCTGAGGAAAAACATGAGTGGTGGAGGACTGGCAGGAGGAAAGGGTGACAGCTCACAGAAGGACAACAGGTTGGTCCTAAAATTTCACACTTTCTCCTGCTGTTCTGAAGTGATAGACATGATATCATATAAACTCCTAAGCAATAGTGCAGTTATCAGTGCTTCTCCCTTCCTGCAGGAAGATTCTTTCTTTAGAGATCATTTGTCCTAAAAATAAGAACGATCTGTAAAAAGGAAGGAATAAACTGGTTTCTTTAGTTTGAGAATCTTCAGATACACCTCAGGCATTTTCTTAAAAACTTTATTACTTGGTATTTAATTAACATTCACTTTGGAATAATCTCCTTATTGGTATTTTCTCTTGGATTTTCGTGATACTCATATTCTCCTACAAGAGTAGGAATTCTGTACTAGCACCATTAAGACAACACCTGTACAAGGGGTTAGAGTTGTTTGATGCAAAACTAGCCCATCTTGCAAGCTGTCCCAGACTGTGGTGTTGGTATTTACTGCCAGGCTGTCTATCGACAAATTCGTAGAGTTCATATTGAATTATTTGGCGGTTTGGGAATTTCATTTTTACCATAATCTTGAGTTCCAAATTTGCTGACCTGAATGAGATGTCCTGAGCTTATTCCCCGGAGCTGAGTGAGCATGGAAAGCTGTAATGACAGCAGAAAACCAGCAAGTGGCATTAACTGCATTGGGAGAGACTTGAAAAGGCTGAGCTGACAGGCAGCAGCTCTAACAACTGGCAAAGAGCATCACTCAAAAACGCACAAGTCGGATGTGATGGTGCAACAGCAGTTTCATACATACTTCTGAATGCAACTATCTTCTGTGGCAAGATTGAAATTACCTTTAATAGTAAGACTTGAGGAAATTAATTTTTTTTCTGTATGCTAAGGAAATCTATATATATATCTTTCAGATACAATGATTTCACGGATAGCTATGAAACCAAAATAAAATAGCAAAGCATAGCTATCATGTAAACTCATACATTTCTCATCCCTTCTTTTTCTGTCACAGAAGAATCTTCTTTCCAAATGTTTGAAAAGATACTACCAAGTGGCTGTCTCTGATTTTGTGGAGGAAATGGAACCATCTTCTTCTTTTCTGCCTTTCCCTCCTCCCTCCCCAGACTGTATGTATGTTAAATTTTACTTTTCTCACCTCTTGATGCTCTTTCTCTTTTGAGTTCAGATTGTATCTTTATCATTCTTTCATATCTTTCAGGTTCTAGAAACCAAGCTGTCTCACAGATTTCAGACTGGATAGTTTCAATTCATGTATGCATCCTTTTGTCTTCTGAAGTTTTCAGTCAAAGAGTAAGTTAAAACCAAAAGAAAGGTTTGCTCTTTTTAGAATATTGACCTATAGCTGTGTTTAACTGTAGGTTCTGGTTTGCCTTTAAACCTTTATTTATGACTCATTGAACTGCTTCTTTTACTAGTAACTACTTTCTGCTTAACAAGGCTTTCTGTCATCAATCATATTGTCTGTTCAGCCAGAAGGGGGAAATGTAAAGAATGATAATATTACAGTTGCACTGATGTGCATTTTCAGAGCTTTAATGGGATAAGTGTCAGCACCGATGCACTTCATCTGTTGCAGCAATACTGAGAAGCAGAGGAAGAAGACAGTCGAGCTAGCTGACATTTATGTATGTATCTTATGCATGATCAACTTAGCATTTGCTCCCAATTGAAAGCAGATGCATATAAAGGAGAGGATTATGTAAAGTGAAGATTACTACTTTAAACCTACCATTTATTAATGTAAAATTATGAATGGAGGACTACCTTTCTGTGAGAAAGAAAAGCAAGACTGATGCAGACATGAGAATTCACTGTGTACTTTTCTAGCTGGTTAACTTATCATTTTGCAGGCAAGGTGGGGCAGGGAAAAAATAAATTCTTCAAGCATTTCAATGAAGCAGCTCAATTACAACTCACCTCAGATTCTCATCTCCTTGGTTTTGCTCTTTGGTTTTATTTTTAAATATAGTGATGTTGGTAGCAGATTCATTTTAGGCATACTCTGTCTCTATCTGATATGTAACTCGATGTGTATTGTGATTAATGATTAATATTGAAGAACCTGAGACTAAATTGCATCTCTCCACCAGCTTCATCGTTATGTGAATAATACAACTAATGAATTCTACATAGCTCCCTTCAAAAAGCTCAGGTAACCTGGATCATTCCCCACTAATTTATCCAGACTGCACTGCCCAGTGTGGCTCACTTACTGTAAACTTTTCCAAAAGAATATAAAAAGGTATAATGAGACCATGAATACTAAATTGTAAAGCACTGGAAATTAGATCAGTTAGGTAATTTACAATAATCTGTGTAATATGAAGGGCAGAAAGCTTGAGTGTTTGATCTGGAAGTGTCAGACCCCTCAGTTTGGTTGTTAAAGCCAAGTATGTATGGAGATTGGGTGGACAAAATATTTCCCTTATAATTTCAGAGGTACATGTATACATTTCATACTGGGTTCCAGTAGCATGGACAGGATAAGGCAAATATCTGGACTTTCTGAATAGTGATGATGATAGACTGGCGAGTTCAGATATTAGTTGTCCTGTTTATTTTAAACACCAATTTTTTGAAAGTGTTAGGCTGGCTGCTGAAAGTACCCATCCCTGCAAGATAGGTGGCCAAACTATACAGATATCTTTTGGGTGGCCACAGCAGCAGTGAGTTATTTTATGACGAAGGGGAAGTTTAAACAGTGGAAAAACAGGGAGAGATAACACCAACCACAGGGTGATTCATTACAGCCAACTGGAAAAAAGATTTCATAACCTTCTCTAATCTTTTTCTAAAAACACTCTGTTAAATGTTATGCACTGATACTCTTTCTCAGAGTGTGCTTTTCAAACAGTAGATTACTTGACATAATTGGTTTACAGTAGCTCTGCTAGTATGAGGAATATTCTCAGTTCTGGGTGGTTCTTTTGTGTTGTGTTCATCTGAGGAAGCACACAGCTGTCTGTGTAGGGCAGCAAGAGGCAATCTGTTCAAAGGCCATCTCAGTTGATGGTGAAGAACCTGACAGGCCCTCTTTAAGAGGAATCAAAATTCTGGAAGCATAGCAACTACCCAGACAAATTTGAGAATGCCACTTGGAGGTTAGGCTACTGCTGAGGAAGAAACATATATGAAAGCATGTAACAGGCTTTCTGAAAAGATGACAAGTGGGCAGATGCAACTGAGCACAATGAAGAAGAAAGGGAAGAGACAGTGCTGATGAGTAATCCCACTTAAGTCTTTCATGGCACCAAAATCAACAAAAAACGCCACAATAACACCAAGTACTGCAGTTGTCACACAAGTTTGAAAAGAATTATGTCAAAAGTGCTTCTTATTTTGAGTCATCTAACATAAATAATTATGGTATCAAACACAGAAAACAGTTATCGGGAAATGTGTCTAACTTGAGTCAATAATTGCATTGTTATGAAAGTTTCATCATGTAATGCTCTTCAGGCTGTCATAGCTATTGCCTATGCACTTACAACGTTCTGCACAATAAAACTAGTGAGCCACTTAGTATGACAAAGCTGAAGACTTTTTTTCTTCGTGACCTTACAGGAAAAGCTACTTGGTTAAACAGAAGTCAAAAGAAAGAAAGGTTTATGTGGCTGAGTCTCCAGTTGCTACAGTGTTTATTCTCTGCCTAGCTACGTTTTTAATGAAAGAGCAGGTGCCATCAGGTACTTAAAAGAAAGGCAGCTGCATGCTGGGCTACAGATAAATCCAGAAAGGTTACACACCACCTGGTACAGATTTGCTGCAGGGCAGCACTTATTTCTTCACCTACAAAATTACTGTGGTGGAGGAAAGTTCATTGCTAGTTTTCCTCTTCATCAGTGGATCAAATTGCACTTGCACTTCTGCATTACTTCCTGCTGAGTTTATATTGACAAAAATGAAATGTTTTAAAACATAGCTGTGAGCTTCTAATTTCCATCTATGTTACCAAACTGCTCATACTTGCCATAGACAAACTTTGTTTGTTTCAGCATCTGGTTGATTCAGCCAACCTTCAGCCAAAAGTTGGTTGGGTGGATTTTTTCTTTCATCGTCAGAAGTTGCTTCAAAGGAGATGCAAAGTCAGCTTTCGACATACCAACATGATAACAGTTTGAGAGTCAGAGACAAGCTATGCTCCTCTTACAGACCTGGTGCAGCTTTGATGCTTTTGATCAATTTTCACCCACAAAACAACACGTTTCAGTTATGTTGCAAAGTGAGAGCACACATCTGAAAAGCTCGTGGTACAGTCAGCATGTTCCACAGCACAGACCCCCATAGTTTGAAAAAACTCATGAAGTTCTCTCTGCTTCTGTCACAAGCCATGCCTGGCAGAACTGGGAGGAAATACTGCTTTTTCCAGTCTCAGTGGTTCAACCAACAGCCTTGATAGTCTCGGCATACCTTGCACTCACCTCTGCCTGTTGTTTCAATACACAGTTACCTGAGGCTGATGCCAGTCCTGTTTTGCTTGGCACTTGGAGATTACAGTATGAAAGACTGTCAGTCCAAAGCAAGAGGTTCATCTTCAGATGGCCTCAGAACTCTTCAAAAAACCTCCTCTTTTTATGTGCTTTTGGAGGTGGTTATTGATGCAGTCTGCTCATATAATCTACACCAGTTCAGGATGTTTAAGAATGCACTCTGGATTCCACATGTCCTGACCAGCATCACTTCTTTCCCTGTAACAAGCAAGTAATCAACCATCACTGCCAAGGGTAGGTCCACAGCTGGTGGCTACAGTATGTGAAATCATGAAAAGAAGCTAAAGTCAGAGACTGACAGGGTTGTTGTGGGAAACTCTGGGATTTCTGTTCCCAGTGAGAATTTACTGGTAGGCATTTCTGTGTAGCTCTCAGAAAGTTCTAAAGTCATTCTTTCTCCACTATGAAAATTGGAATTTTGTTCTTGGCAGTAAGCTGTATCAGTGTCTTGGGAGTCAGTGAGATAAACTCTTAATCCTTTGTGCCATTTAGTCTTTGCTGACAACAGCATGTTTATCATGCAGACCTGCTGATCACTTCCTTCCTGATGCAGAGACATGAGCTCCAGCACACCCAGTTTGCACCTGTATTTTAGACATGGTGGAAAAGCCTTGCAAATTATCTATTTTCCTTGAACATTTGGTGGGCAGAGGTATGTGCATTGGAACACCATGGGTAAAGCTTCTCCACCGCAGTATAGGCACCTACTTCTTTCCAGATATATGAATCATTTCTGAGACACACTGACTTCACATGTAGAAGATCTCTGCTGGGTCCTGTCGTTTTCCTGAACAGGAAGAGGAGCTCTAAGCATTAGGCAGAAAACATTAAGGGCATCAAAATAGGACCTGGGTCATTACTCGTCCCTTCTTCCTATTGCTGGAACAGAACAATCATGCTTTAGTTCATACTGAGCCATACTGGACCTGTGCAAGGCACAACAATAAGAGTAACAACTAGTGCTGCACATATCCATACCTAATAATCTTAGTTTTCCTCAATATCATTTAGAAGCAACCTACTCCTGTAATACTGTTACACAACACAACAGAGTTTGGCAAGAGAAGAGTGAGGGTTCTCTACAATTCTAATGGACAGGGATAAGTGTTGTTAATCCAGAAAAGAAGTCTGCACTGTTAATTCCACTGAGTGTCCTGAAAATTCTTTTTTGTGTGCATTTCCATGATGCCTGCTAGTTTTTCTGAGGACATGTAGTAGTATAGTCCCTTCAAGAATAATGACTTACAGAGCAACAGGACGCACTTGTGATTTTGTGCTGTGGAACCACGACATCTCAGTTTGGAGGGTAATGAGTTCTTTCCTCTGCTAATACAGGTTTCAAGAGGCATGCCCCAGAGCAGCTAACAAGGTCATTAAGTGATTGCCAAACTGGGTGTTTCAGTCATTGTAAGGTCTATTTGAAATACTCTACCAGTGTCTTCTAACTCTGAGTATAAAGGGTTTCTCAGGTTATCAAATGGATTAATGGTATATCTCAACTCTTTGAAGTCTTATGGTAATTTTTTATATGTATTCACATAATTATTTTTCTGCCTGGCTAGCATCTATCTGATTTAACTCTCTGAAAATGTACTTTGCTGGTTCTGCTAGCTACTTATACATTTGTATTCCCACTGCTCTCCTTCACAGGAACAAGTGCCCAGCCATGTTCCACGGGCCAGCTGGCAACACTTCATGAAATGCTCCTACTGCAAGGACATTACTCACCAGAAAACAAAGGCTGAGGTTTACCCTTAGCAGTAGGGAATGGTGGATATCCTTTTCTGGGTTTGCAGGAAGAGTTGACGATCCAAAACTTCCCAGATTGTAATTTTGTGTAGATTTTATAGCTGTGAAG
This sequence comes from Pithys albifrons albifrons, assembly GCF_047495875.1. Classification (NCBI taxonomy): domain Eukaryota; kingdom Metazoa; phylum Chordata; class Aves; order Passeriformes; family Thamnophilidae; genus Pithys; species Pithys albifrons. The sequence continues at coordinate 48,316,205 of NC_092464.1, read as the reverse complement.
CCCTGTGGACTCTCTTCTAGCTTATAAACTCAGCAAAAGACACCAAGCTCTAGCTTAGCTAGCTGTGTGTGCTAGAAGAATGTTTCCAAAGTCCAAGGATCATGGTTTTACAGCGTGATGACTGGCAGAACTGCATCCATTAGGTGTTTAGGTCAGACAATAAAGCCCTTATCCTCCCTGGCTCCTCACTTGGTTCCTGCACCACATTCCCCCAGGCAGAAGTATCCCAAGTATATCCCTGCACTTCATATCTGGATTACAAAGTGACATTGCTGGGGTGGAAGTGCCTCCATGCCCTTCAGGCCTAGCCTTCTCTGATGGCAACTACTCAGGGAAAACATCAGCACAAGGAGACTGTTTGGTGGGTGACAGCTGGCACAAAACCTGGGATGCTTTGATCAGAATCCCATTGGTTGATGCAGTGTGGGTGCACAGGAACAGAGGTGAGCTGAGAGCTTTTCCCAGGAGCTATTTCATGAGGAGCTTGCCACTGCAGAAGTAGGTGTAGAGGATGTATTGCTTTCATATTAGATTATTATTCTCTATGATCACACCAGATCTGATTAAACAGATTTTATTCTGTCTGATAAGGAGATAATTTCTTTTTAATTTAATTCCTTCTCAAGCTCTGTGAGCACTAGCTAGAGAAAAATTCTAGAACAAAACTAATAGAATTTGATATAATTATACTTAATATCAGAGATATTCTGTTTCACTGTGATTTCAGAGGTCAATTCAACCTCTGCAAGTGCAACCTGTAGTTTGAGTCTACTAAGACTCTCCTAAAAATGTCTTTAATATCTCCCTAACATTTTATCCTTCAGCCACCTCTGTTTGTCAGACAGCAGTGGCTGTTTATCTTTGACCTATCACATTTTGTTAATTTTTGTTACCTTGCTTCAGAGACACCTTTTTGAGCAGCCTCTTTTGTTTCTTTGTCTTTTTATCTATTTCTCTCTTGTTCTCTCTAAAATTCTTTGTCATTTTAAATAATAAATAAGTAAATGCTTATGAGTTATACCATTTCCACCTTTTTCCACTCTCCCTTGATGCGTAATGGCCCGAGTTTTGCAAATGAGCTGCTTCTCTTTTATAAAACCCAAGATCTTATTGTTCTTGAACTTTCAGTTTTGCAGACCACTAACAGTTCCTTCCTGTATGTGTTTCTAATCTTGGTCTGGTGCTTCTCATGCAGATACTGTTGTTGCGAGATTATTTCCTAAGAAATTCTTATATTTATACAGAGTGTGCTGCCAGAGGAAACTGCCATCAAGACTGTTCAGATATTTCAACAAAAAGCCCCTGCTTTGGCACAAAGGTTGTCTTGTGAGTCAGAGGGCCATGTTCATTCCACGTATATATCAATCTTAGTATAAAGGTTCTGAGTTGAGGTGGTTGCATGGTGGGAACCTTCTTAAACTGCAGATATATATCTGTAGTCAGATACTAGGTTGTGTAAGAGTTTTTTTTAATCCAAATAAGATTTAAGGCTTTTTAAATCTTCTGGAAAGTGATTGTAGTCACACTTGAACTTTGGCTTAAGGCAGTGGTTCTCAAACCTTATACTCTCTAGCCTCTTCATGACAGAACTTGGCTGGCAACAAGTTGAATAAGTCAAGCATGAGGGTCATCAGTAAAAGACTAGCTCAAGCCTAGAAACCTGGAAAAGTTACACTGAACTTTTTTGTGCTGGGTAAGTTAGTTTTTCCACCCACAAACATGAAACCAGTATTTCACCAAACAGATGAAAAGAAAACACACAAGGAGATGAACCATGATGAACACTCTGCAAGTATGCCATCCCCTCACCCTTCTCCTGGTGACCTCTTCATCATCACATTAGTTCACACTTCTTAACTACAAAGGCAATGAACTTCAGATATTGCAGACAGCAGAATGGGGTTTGTAAATTGTAGTGAGTGTCCTTCTATGTATGGGTTGAGCAGCCTGAGCAAAGAACATTAATTGAGCATCATTTCTTTTCCCCCATCTATATGTGTTAGTGTTCAAAATGTCATTGCTTGAGTGGAGAATGAAAAACAAGGGAGTGGGAGTGTGCCTTTGTTTCCTCCTAATGCCTCTGTTTCTTCTGCTTGCTTGCAGTGAGGGGCATGCCCATCTGACAGCATCATCAACATGACCTTTCTCTATAAGCAGAGACAAGGAACAGATGCATCAGAAGTGAATAGAGATTTTTTTTCCCCATTTAAGCATTGATTTTGTGGGTACAAGCAGGTATGAATTAAAAAAGATATGCCTCTTGTGCATCACCCTCAGCACTGTTGAAAAGGATATGCCCATGTTAGATAAAAATAGGCCACCTATAGTAGCCCTGGAGCTATGACGGCAGTGAGCACACTCAGTTTTGATGGTAAGAATCCTCTTGCTCCACCTAAAGCTTTCTGTTATCAAACTAACTTAGAAAGTCAGGGATACAGATGGGATTGTGGTTTTGGTTTGCTTGCCTGCTCTGTTTATGTAGAACTTCATGCAGAGAACAACATCAGAAGATACATTTAGCAGTTTGATATTCTTTGCTCCAGGAAGTCTGGGGATTTGCCCAGTGTTCGTTTGCTAACATTAAAAATGAATGGGATGTCTAAATGGGTTATAATTTTACATATTCATTTAACATGAAAGCAATTATTAATGTATATAATTATTTCCAGAATTACTTGGATCCTAAAAATGGCATTCAAACTAACCCTTTTTAACTATTTTCCAGTGCATGTGTCCTTACACGATTCATAGTAAGAATAGTACCCTACAATCTGAGCTTAATATTATTGTCCTTTCAGAATTTATTTCTCAGACCATCCTTCTGAAGAGTGATAATTTTCTATTTTAACAAGTTTTTAGAGGGCTTCTAGATCTCAGCAGGGGACTGGGTATCAAATAGAGCTTGCCTCTATCACTTGAATGTGAGTCTTAGATTTAACAATACTGAGATCAATGCTCAATCCATTCTGCACTGAATTAAGAGGACCATAGTGAGACCAGTGAGTGGTTTGACCTCACATAGCTGAGCCCTAGTCAGTGAGAGAAGATAGAGAGAAAATGGTCAAGCATAAAAAGAAAAGGCCAAAAAATTAAAAGGTTAGATCGAAAGGCAGGAAAGAGAAATCACTGTTGAAGACAAAGAGGCAGACAGGAGTGTGGTTCATGGGCAGGGTTAAAGAAAGTGATAATTAGGTGGAAGAATGAATGGGGATGATCTGGATGGTACAGCAAGAATTAGGATGAAGTTCTACCTGAAGCTTTGGTACCAAATATCTTGCAAGTTTTATTAACTGTAAGAGGAAGTTGAAGCTGTGCTTCGCTTTCCATACAATTCATTGCAATGGTTAACAATAAAGGTTGGTTGGCTGTGGGTGCAAGGAAGAAATACCATAGGTACAAATTCCAGCTATGTCCAATTTTCTGGCAAAGGAAGGTGGTGAGTGGTGGACTGGGCCCGGCCAGCAGCTGAGCACCCACACAACTGTTTTCCCTTCTCTCCACCCCCAGCAGGATGAGGGAGAGAATATGAAGAACAAACACAAAATTCATGAGTTGAGCCGCAGTCAGTTTAATAGGTGAAGGAAAGAGAAAAAACCCAAATCAAAAAAAAACAAATAAGCTGGAAATCTCTTATTATCTCCCAGAAGTACATGGACATGGATGTCCAGCCAGTCTCTGGGCAACAGTAACAAAGAAGTCAATCCCCTTCCCTTTTCCACTGCTACCTCACTCTGCACTGCCAAGCACAACATTATAGGACATAGAATATCCCTATGTCCACTTCAAGTGAATTGCCCTACCTGTCTCCTCTCTCATTGTTTTGTCCAGCTCCCATTGTCTTGTCTTGCCTCACTATTCACTGTGAGGAAGAATGGGAAAGAGAGAAAGCCTTGATGCTGTGTAAGTTCCCATCCCACCCAGATCCAGTGTCACGAGCAAGGCAAGCAGTTATCTCCACTGCCAGACAGCAGCCAGTGGCTATCAGAGAGCTGTCATAGGCAATAGAGCTTCAGCACCATGCCAGGAAGTCAAGTCAGTGGGTCAGGGTCATTTTAGCAAGGTACACAGCCAGGAGCATGTAAAAAACCTCAGGCAACAGCCAAAGGCAAGGCCATCGAGGCATGATTTGTTGCCATGGCTGAGGACAGGCATGTAATTTCCCTTTTTCTCTCCCAAACTTGCACACCATTACTATGAACAGATAGATTACCAGTGAGCTGACAAACAGTGTCAGGTGACTCTGGTCTTTACGAGGTAAGTCACCTTGGAAACACTGGCCAGTGAGAATAGAGAGAGGCAGAGGACACTTCTTCAAGTAATAGATTTTTTATTTAGCCACAAGAGTATAGTAAGGGAAAAACAACACAGTTGCTACATCATCTGCACCTTTTCAAGTTTTTCTAAAGAATTTGGTAGATCCAGCTTGAAAACCTATCTCTTTGCACTTCATCTCGGTTATACGTCCAGCTGCCACTTTTGAAAACTATGGATTGATCAAACCAGTTTGTGAGCAGGAGTGGGCCTGGTGACACTAGAGGAAACCACAAAGACAAGATTTTCAGAAGACTTCACAACTTGCTGCTGGACACTGGACACCTCACAGCTCTTAAAAGAGATGGAAAGGATCCTGAAACCATCAGGAGTTTTCAATAACGATTTTTATGGAAATGTCAAGACAAACCCAGTTATCTAGGATTGAGTGATTTGGAATAAGTGTAAGCTCTTCTGTTCAAGAAAATGTCATCAATCTGAGATATCAGTAGCATTTTTTTATAAGTGTACTTCATAAACCTCACAAATCAAGACTTATTTTGTTTGAATCCAGGGATCACGGTACTTTCTGTATCAAAGATTGCGATCTAAAAAATATGGCAATTTATGGGGCTATGAAGGAGGAAGCCTGCCCTTGTGGGACTCCCAGGAGTCTGGGATGGGAGAAATCTGTCCTCAAGCTGCTGGGATGCAGCAAATAGCAGAGGGGCCTTTGGCAGAAGGGTTAGAGACCTTCTGCACTGAGCAGAACAGGAAGAATGAATCATTAAAAAAACCTTTTAAACCACGAAGATAAAACAGAGATGCCAAGAATGGATGTCATTCCCAAAGAATGTAGTCTTTCTAATTGAGAAAATGTATACTCCAGCACAGGTTTGTATACATATATATGAGTATATGTTAAACTGAACACTGAACACTTAGTGAACACTCTTCATTAAGTTTATTCTCGTTCTGTTTTGTTACATGTGGAAATGGAAAAAAGTATTGTATATGATAATAAATCAACAGGCAACTGAAAATGACCAGACATCAAAGGTTTTTTAAGGCTGATAAAATATTTTCCTCTCCTAGACAGCATCTGATCCTTCAGTAAAGGACCAGACCCCTCTATTTAAATTCCAGATCCAGTTATGGAACTACAGCACTTGTATTTCTTTGGCTACAATGAACCTAAGGGATAACAGCCACAGATCCAGCCACGATGGGAGAGTGACATAAGGTAGAAGTTTTGAATCCTGTGGCCTGTTCTGCTCTCATTCACTCTAAATATATAATTATCATAATTAAGTGAGCTGCTTCTGGGTTTTGAATGAAGTAAGTAAAGATGAAGTTGTGATAATGACAAGTTTTCATATAATTTAATTTAACATGCACTTTATATAATTTAAGAAAAGAAGATCACTAAAATAAATATGCTGTAAAGGAATTTATTTCTCCTATGTCTTCCCTTCAATATTACAATTGCCAGAAGAAGTTGTTACACCTTCAGAGTAGACAGCTTATTGTCCACAGTGAGATGTTGTTATAGTGACTCTTTGAGGAAAAAATACAAAGCAATGGATACTTCTGCTGTAATTGTTAGAGAAGGACAGCTGAGAAAGACCTTAATGAAGCTTCAGGGCATGACTCTTAGGTCAAAGTCTAGTGTATGACTCGTGTTTGCCTTAAAGAGAGAAGACAAAAAGCGGTAGCTTGTGAAAGCTACACAGTGTTATTTCTGCAAAAAGCCAGTATTGACAGACTGCAACTGGATTTCCTGATAGTTTACAGTTCAGTGGGCTATTCCTGCTATGAAGCACAACATATCCAGGCAGCACATTGTTGTTAAAGCTAAAAAAATTTCATTATATGGGAGTAGTTTATTGTCTTTATCAAAGTGGTAGTTTTGGATATAATATACTCTGAATACATTATGCGGCATAAAGCAGACTAATGTTACCAAGATGAAGAAGAAACTCTTTGCCTGAGCCCTGAATTCCACATGAGAGTTAATGTCAGGCCAGTATTTCACAGCCAGCCTACAGATCACAGTCATCTGGATTACAGTGAGCACAGCAAGTACTGCCACCAAAATCCCAATCAAGCAGTAGTTTGAGATCACCATGTGAGGCTCTTGTATCTCCCTGTGGAACTGAAAGCATTCGGAGGAGCTGTATGTCCTAGAGGTGCCATAATAGGAGAGAAGAACGGGTGTGATCACCAGAGCTCCCGTCAGCCAGACAGCACCCACCCAGGCTGTAGTGTAGCACTTCCTAAACTTGAGCGGGAAGAGGCGGATTATGATGATAGCCACGTAAAACATGAAGGTGATGTACATGTGGAGGTAGATGATGGCACTGGCCAGCCTGCAGGCAAACCTCCCGAATTTCCATTCATGCAGAATGTAATAGCTGAGGCGAAAGGGGATGCTGAGTAACATAAAGGTGTGCACCACCAGAAGGCTGATGATAATGATGGTCATCACAGATTGTGATCTCCTTTGGAACAACTGATTGGACATCATGATGACCCCAAGGGTTCCACCAACGAAGTTGATGATGTACAAGACTATGAGAACAGTGTGGAGCTTCTCTGAGGTGTCTAGTAGTGTGTCATTGGAGGAATGGTTCTGCTGGGTTATGCAGCTGTTAGACATCCTCCTAAAACTCTTCTTTTGAAGGTTACTGAAAACAAAAAATAGAAGGGAAACACTTTCTTCATTCCTTCCTTCCTTTATTGTTAACTATGGAATGTCACAGTTTTGTGAAGAGACACTGTACTGAATTGTATTTGAAACTATATTATCCCATGTAGTACACAACTTTATAACTGTTGTCATACTGCATATAACCCATGCCTCTCAGTGTTAAAAACACATTTCACACAATTATGAATGAGATTTTCCTTCACTAAACTGCATTGTAGGATTTTTTTGCAATTATTTGCCTCTAGATTAAGACATTTGAACTAGCCAAGACATTGTCTGCATGTAAAATGCCTGACTTTAACCTGCATTCATGTTATAAAGCTAAAATTGAAGGTGGGAAAATATTGAAATGTGAAGAGATTGTACTGATCATTTGTGGACACTCTATGACAATACCTGAGCCATCTTTTTAGCATCTTGCTGGATGAGTGCAGACCATCAATAAGGTAGTAACAGTTTGTTTCTAGGTACATAGAGCAAATTGTAAATAAAGATTTGCAGATGAAATTTTAATTTGTTGTTGCTTCAGCTCTATGCGCTTTTGCTACAGAATTTCACCTGAGCTACTTTACTATGAAAAGTAAAGAAGCTAAAAGTTAATTTAAGAGTGGTCTTCTGAAAAATATAATACTTTTGGCACTTGTTGAAAGTAGCCACAAAAAGCTACATTCTTATTTAGAATTAAGACTAAGGCTAAATGTGGACTGGTCAGTTGTTCTGGGTTGCATACAGATTTATGTACAAGTATGCGAGGATGGCATGCAAGGTAGATACATACTTTGCCAGTGAAATCTGTCTTTACCATAAAAAGAGTTTTGAAAGAACAAAGTATGAGTTGAAAAACCATCTCTTAAAAAAGTGGTGATTTCTCTCTCTGATTCCTTTGAAGTTTGTAATCAGTAAACTTGTTTTAATTGGCAAATATTAATTCTGTTACACTCATATGTAGAGTGACATACTGCAACTGCAAAACATTTTCAGAGAAACCTCTTAATTATGAAGCATGAGGCAAAGCATCTTTAGAAGGCCAAGATAGATACAAATCTTTCTGTTCATTTCCCTTTAAAATGTATGACCCTAGAAGCAGTTAAATGTTTAAAATTGCACAGCCATCTAATATTTCCAAGACAAGCATGAGAAACTTTTTCTATAACAAAAGTTTTAGAAGCAAATTCACTTTCCAATGTATACTGTTAATATTTCAAAGCGGCTTTAAGAAGGTACAATTTTTTTGTTGTTCCAAACAACATAATTATGTCTTAATGCCAACATTTTATATAACTCAGAAATAGATAATGATTTTTTCATTATTTATAGAAATGAAATATTTGAATTTTACCTTATAGTCTCTTATTTTTGTGACTTCACCCTTTGGCATTTCATGCAGCTGTAGCATATGTCCTGACCAGTGTGAAAAAAAAGAGCCTTTGGTGCTACTGACTCAGAACAGTTGAGTTTTCTCAGCCCACATACAGGAAGGAACAGGCCTTTCTTCTTATTTCACTGTGATAGTAATCTCATACGTTCAACATCCAATGTTCTTTCGATCATGCAGAGAAAACTGCTGAAAAACTGATGAGCTATCAGAGATCATCGTTGTGCTTGGACCCAGACAGACCTATACATGTGATCAGGACTATCTTTGCCCACAATTTTGTCAGTCTCAAAGCTCAGATGGGAAGTGATTTCCTGAGCCATTCAACTACCACATGTTACTGGGTTTGGCTACTAAACAAGTAAGAAGTGCCACTGATCAAGGGAAGAAATATGCAGCTGAGCAACGGATTTTTTCCTTATGCATGCATTTTCCCTCTGAGCTTGTTTTACATTTAATAATTAAGCTAAATGTCCCAGAAAAACAAATGTTTAACAGAGTTAACAGAAGATTTAATTCTAACATGTGATTATATCTTCAAGAATTCAGAAGAGATTACTCACTGTTTAAATATTATAAGTAAAATAAGCTGCAGACATATATGAAAAGAAACTTAATAGTTCCTGCTGTTATAAAAAGACATAAAAAGGTCAGCGGGCCTTGAAAATTATGCCTGGACCACAGGCATGAATGCTGACCCCAAATCGCATCATTAGTATAAAGTAGCTCACTAAAAATGAAAGCTTTGAGTCAAGTCTCTTCTAGAGACATTAAAAAGCAGGTTCTTGACCAGACATTAAGTAGGAAAATGTTAGTCCAGATTACTTTTCAACTACAGTTGGGAAAGAAAAAAAAGGTAGACTTCAATTAGAGTCATCACTATTCAAACACGATAGGCAACACATAAGGCTTTGTGAGCAATAACATAAAATGAATATTCCAACAGAATTGAATTAATATTGCTCCTGCCATCACTATCATGCTCTGCTGTGAATGAGAGCATGGTTCCCTTTGAGGGACTTCTATTAAGTACAGTGTTAGGAAGAACAAGATGTGAAAGAGGACTATTAGAAGAAAAGAGATACAAAGACAAAAAAAAAAGAAAAAAGATCAGAAACAGGAAGGACTGTAAGAGTGAGCAAGAAAATAGCAATAACAGTCTATGGTCTGTGACATAGCCTCAGGATAAAGTCTGAAAGCTCTGAGAGAGCAGCTACCATTTTATCCAGATCAGGATTCAGAACAGGAGGGATACCTATTTTGGATGCTGCATATGGGCTTGGGGTAAAAGAAATGTGCAATTGTTCCATCAGACCACTAAAGGAGAAGAGCTGCATGAGTAATAGTACTAACCAGGTGTGGTTCCAACACCACTTAATTTCACATAAGGGCAGGCTGCTGCCTGACGTTTTAGTGATGGTGGTTGGATGGCAAAAATATCAGCTAGTTCTGCAGAAATGCACAGGAAGGTAGGGAACAGTGTGGTGTCAGACACTGGCGGTTTCCCTTGGTAAGAATTATCATGAAACTACATCCACAGCCTCTGGGTGAAGTAGGGAAATGCCTGATGTCTTGTACTCTGTCCACAGGACTGGGAGTGATCCGCAAAACTTGAAACACCAAGTAATAATCCAGAAGAGACTTGAAGAAATTGCATTCCTCAAATGGTCTCACATGCCAGCACTCCAGACAGAGCCAAATCAGACTCTGCGATCAAAAGCTTTGAGTACTCTTTTACCTTTTTGAGTCCAGTCTGAGCTCTTTGGATGTAAAGTGAAGCCAAAACCCACCAAAGGTGTTGCATAGATAATTCTCTTGTCACCCTGAGGACAGTGCTGTTGGCTGGCATCAAAACTACTGGAGGTCAGAAACTGAACTTCTCAATTGATGTTTACATACCTCTGAGTCCTTTTTCCCTTGAAATGTTTCTTAAAGCATGTATGTTGAAGCTGCTCAGTGTGCTAACCTTTTATCTTCAGGGTCTTCTAATCAATCAATCAATGAATCAATGAATCAATCAATCAATCAATCAATTAATTTTCAAAAATCACTCAACACTCAACTCAGTCCTGTAGTCTAGGTTTTAAGTTAGTTTGTTATTTAAGTTTAAAAGGAAATTTAGTCACATCAACCTGTTCAAATGAAAATTCAGATCTTGTGTGTTTTCTCTTTTCTTACCTTGACTAACAGTGAGAATAAAGATTGAAAGAGAAATGCATCTACACACAGCAGAGATCCAGGTCAAGACTAGAATTACAAAGAGATTTTAAGGATGCAAAGAACTGGGCACGTCTGATTAAGCATTGGGGGGAACAGAAGACAAAGAAGAGTGAAGATTTCAGTTGTTGAGAGGGGAAAATGAAGCAGAAGTAGTTGAGAGAAGAGGAACAAGGCTTGTTGGATGTTCTGAGATGGGAGGAGTCTCAGTAAGTGCCACTGTCGGTGCCCATGCATGGGTGTAGTAGAGTTCCTTTAAGCAGGGGCTAGATTCACAGCAGAACTCTAACTTCTTCATTTCATTTCTACACGATTTCCTCTGCTTCCTGTGTCAGATTACATGACTATGTTAAGTTTTCTGGTCAGTGTAATAGCTACTAAGGTTTCACATAGGAGCTCAAGAGCTCGTGTCTGTCTAGGGACAACCATAAAACTGTGCTGCCTTATGCTACTGGATAGATTTGCAGTTTTAACAACTTCCAACTTAGGGTCACAACTGCTTATAATTTAAATGATTTATTAATATTAACCCTCTTATGCTACCTACTTACAAGAACTGAGCTACACATGCTTCATAAACAACAGCAAGATAGAGAAAAGCTGTGTTATGCTTTAACACACTGCTTTTTCTGTGACTGCAGATGCAATCACAGTTTTTGTTGTCTCACTCCCACTCTGTTAGACAGGAGTCACAGGTACTGGACAGTGAGAAAATCACAGTTTAGTGTTAGGAAACCTACAGGATAATCCCTTTAATTTGCCAATCCCATCCATCCATGCATCATGAAGAATTTACTAACTTCAGGCAGTAAATCATCAACAATGTTAGCAGAAGATCTGAGATTCTTGGGCTAATCTTCTAATTACTTGATTGCAGATTTACTGAGAGGTTTCTCAGGCTTAGGCAGGATAGAAGAGGCTATCTGGCTTCTCTGTGTATTAGAAATAATAATACATTGTTGCCTTAGTCATAGCTATTTAATATGCCTCAAAAGTAGACATTATGCTTTATATAAATATAAGTAATATATCACGGACTTCTGTGGAGCAATTTGACAGAGTACATCACAGGTCGGCTATGATTTACCTTTTGAAACAAAACTGTTATTTATTTGGTTCGGTGCAAGGAAAAGAGATTTATTATCATAAATTCAGGAACTTTGCATTATATTCCTGTGCAGCAACGTACCAGTTTAGTAGTAAGTCAAATTTATGAGTTTTGTCCCACTATTTGGTCTAGTTGTTGTCCAACATCTGTAGAGGCAATTAAAGTTGCTACTGCTTTAGTTTGTTCCAGAAAATTGCATGTTCTGGCTATAAAGCACTGCTGTACTCGGGAACAGCTGCAGAGAACCGCATGTGAGTCAAGGATCTGACACTGACAGCAGAAACTTTTCCTGGTCCCAAATGCTTTTCTTTCTGCTTGATCATGCTTTCACTCATTGTCCTTGTCAAACTTCCCTTTGTTTTCAGCCTCACAGCCTTTCTCAGAAGTCTGAATTTCAAGGGATAGCCCCACATAATTCTACTTTACCTCATTTTTCATGTTCTATTTGGTAAATAAGGTCAGAGCCACAGAGTCTGAATTCTTTTTTTCCTGATACTAATAGAGAGAATCAACAAGAATCTTCAGCAATTAGACCCCTGAAACTAATTTTTGCTTGACACAGAGTTAGACAAGGCCTAATCTATATTAAACTGAAAGGCAATTAGAAAGAAAGCACATAAACCATTTGACTCATGCAGGAAAGCATGATAGCAGTTTTCAGTGAGTTAGTGGGAGCATGGAGGGTGCCCAAAACACAGGGGTGGTGCTTTCAAAGTGGGGTGGAAAGGCTGGTTTTGGGATTGTTCTTCTCCTCTACTCCACTCTGTTGAGAATCCACCTGGAATACTGCATCCAGTTCTGGGGTCCCCCAACATAAGAAGGATGTGAATGAGCTGGAGCAAGTCCAGACTAAGGCACAAAATGATCAGAGAGGTCTGAAGCATCTCTCCTATGAAAACAGGTTGAGAGTTGGGATTGTTCATCCTGGAGAAGAGAAGGTTCAGTGGAGACCTTAGACCACCTTCCAGTACCTAAAGCAGGCCTACAGGAAAGATGGAGAGGAACTTTTTAGAAGGAATGATAGGATGAGGGATAAGGGCTTTAAAGTGAAAGGGAAGAGATTTAGACTAGATATGAGGAAGAAATTCTTTACTGTGAGGATGGTAAGACGCTGGAACAGGATCCCCAGAGAAGTTGTGGATGCCTCATTCCTGGTAGTGTTCAAGACCAGGTTGGATGGGTCCTTGAGTAACTCAGTCTAGTGGAATGTGTCTCTGCCAATAGATGATACTTGAGGTCTCTTTCGATTCAAGCCAATCTATGGTTCTGTCTATGACTGATTTTCAAGTTTGGGTTGTTTTTCAAAATTCCCATTGATTTTAAACTCTCTGAGACCTTACAACTGTGTGTTTGTGACCATGTCTCACAAAAATGTGCCTTATCTTTACTGAGGCAAGTTTCCATCTTTCTGATAGAAGAGTGAGTGTTCAGGTACTGGATGGAATAACAGAGATAGAACTAGAGAACAGGGACCAGCAGTCTGAATATAAAAAAAGTTTGTATTTGTCAGTAAATTAGTTTATAATTTGATGAGGCTGGTGTCTAGAGGCCTGTCACCCCAGTTCTGTGAAAATACACATCCCAAAAAGTACAGTTACTAGGAAAAAAAAAAAGAGAAAAGAGGATTTTGAACTATTGAGAACTTTAAGTATCTTTTATCAGCTCTGTAGGACTGAAACCTATGAGTGAATCAGAAAAAAATGGATTAGAATTTATCTTTATGGGTGTTGGGGTATAGGGAATGGGAATCCATATCAATAGTGTGAATTCTGAGATACAAAAGGAAACAGAAGACCTAGAGATCTCCAATAAATAGTGGTAATATTTCATTCTGTTCTTAGTGGTGGAAAAGAGGCTGGCTGCAAAACAAGAAGATTTTTTCGTTTCTATCACTAAATAGAGAACAGAATACAAAATCCATGTTGGAGGTTACCAGAGTTTTCTGATTTAATTTCCTGTGGGATATCCAAAGATGCCTACAGAAGCAAAAGTGAGTTTGACATTTGAGATTTTAACTCATTTGGGTTAGTGGATGCCACCACAGAAACTGCTTCCTTCAAGACCCTGGAAGAACAGATAGGGTAAAAGTTTGGAAAACCTCCAGTGCAGCAATCCCACAGGAAGAGCGAAGTCCAAAGCTGAGGCCATTTGTGCAGTGGACTGAGTCCTGTATTCACAAAAACTGACCCTCTCATTTCTGAGTGCCTTGTCCATAGCATGGCCACCATTGCAGAAGAAAATAACAGCAAAGAAAAAAGAGGTTCTGCAACACTCAATGATAGAAGTGGATTGAAGCATCATGAAGACAATGAATAATCTGAATGGATTCAAAAAGAGATGCTCATCGTGTATTTAAAGTATGCCTGCTCCATGCCCTTCCTTGAAAAAGTTTCTGTTAACTCCTCCAATGATGCCAGTAGCAGCCAGGAAGGAATCTGTGCTGGCAAGTCCATCAGCCATGGTAAGACAACAGCTTCCAGCAGACCCATGCACTTCTCAGAGCAATTGTCATTTTATATTCTAATCACAAATATCACTGGTGTAATCAGATCTGAAAACTCAATGGTTTAATAAAAGACTGACAAAGTTACTGGGAAAATAGCATCTCTGGTGGGGTCTCTCTCTAGGCTGTGGGTTTCTCTTAGGACCAAATCACCCCCCTGTTTTCAGGGGGAGGTTGCAGAGTTCTTAAGTGACAACAATGAGTACCCTGGCTCCTCTGACTTACATCCAGGCTAGAACCTCTACTCCTTCAAGTCTTATGATATTGATAAGTAGTGACCACATCTTTCCTTGCAGAAAGGTCTTAAATAAAAAAGGCATTTTAACTAATAAACCAACCTCTATGCTTATTTAGATCTTAGCCAGGTTTGCTGTTTGCTGAAATGTGAGGAACCATTACTTGCAAGAATCACAGAAAGGTTTGGGGTAGAAGGAACATGAAAGATCATCTAGTTCTAACCTCCCCCTACATGGACAGGAGTGCCACTCATTCAGGACATGTCCCAATGCAACTCATAAAAGCTTTTTGCTCATTTTATCACAAAACATCTATAACTTTGTATATATTGTATATATTATTAAATAATCCTGCCACATTCAGCATTTGGAAAATGAAATAATGTAATTTCTGCTGGCTTTTTTGTTAATTGAGAAATCTCTGTGCTTCCATTATACACACTGTTTACAGGAAAGAAATTAAATGAACGTCATGCTGTATGTCTGTTTATATCCCATTCTCTCAACAGATGGCAAAGAGAATATGCACAACCAATCAAAATGCTCACATACTAAAATGATCATGACTCTAAGTACCGTCAAAATGTCTCCATAGATTCATTCAATAACTTTCACTGTTTCTTTGTTTGCTCAGTTCAAGGATTTGAGCAATTACTGTAATTGTAAGAACATTTCCACCCTAGAGCATAGATGGGCCAGGCAGCTAATTAACATACTTTAAGCTAACTCTGTGAAAATGAAAAATGTGATAGGTTCCAAAAAATCTGTTTATCAGAGTCCTGTTGGACTTATCTTCCTGCTGTAACAAAAATAGATTGCAGAACAAAAGAGTAGGATGGAGAGGTATATTAAATCAGAGTGATTAATTTAATTGCTTTTTATTCAACCACCAGCAGTTCTTAGAAATGATGGATGGGGAAAGGATTTGTTAATGCAGAAGGCATAGAAGAAATTATTTATCTGTATGAGAAACATGAGGTTAGTTTATAAAATTTTTTACTCAACTACAGTAATTTTTAAGTGACTGAAACTCAAATGAGCATAAGCTTGAAACATGAGTATTTTAATGCTTCAGTTGCAGACTGAAGGGAGGTATGGAGGGAGGGAGACAAGAACAATCACCATATGCCTCCATTCCTAATATTGTCCCACTGTAGGCAATCTCCCTTGGCTTCAGAGATACAGGGCAGGGCTACCTTTAAAAGCACAAGGGGGTCTTTAGGATTCAACAGTTACCTTCCTATGAGGGTAGAGGCAGCTCTTTGTGTGCTTTGCTTCACTTTCCATGGGAGCATGCAGGGGCTATCAGATGACCAATGTTTTTGAGCTCCAACAAGTCTCTCCTGTCTGCTTCTGGTGGAAAGTCTCTGAGCATGTGTAGTGGAGCAGGGATTAGGAACCTGCTACCCTTCATCCAAAAATTAGGTAGAGGAACATGCCCAGACCCTGGAAGAACATTAAATCCATGCAGTCTAGCACAAATAAATCACCTGCTAGTGATGTACTCCTTTTCCAAAGAGCAGAGGGAAAGAATAAGGACTGGGCGTGAAGAAGAAAGAATGTTGGAGGCACTGTAGCTCTTGAGTCCAATAAGAGGAATCAAACACCCAAGACATTTAGAAATTGAGGGAAATGCTCATCCCTAGAGGCAAAACCTAGAAAAGAGGATAGAAAGTTCTTAGAATTAGATGAAACAGCTGAGAAACACTCAACAATTTTAAAAAGGGAAAGGTAATTTAAAATGAAGTTGAATAGCAGAGCTTGGAAAATTAAGGTTGTTCTTGTTGACTTGAAACAAGTGAAAGGAGAACTTTAACTTTTTCATACCCAGGTGCAACAGAAGCAGGACTTGATAGAGCCCACGTCATATTGCTGCATGTCTGAAAAGGCATCTGTCGTATTTCTCATATAGAGAAGGTTCATCCACAGGGTAAGTATACATTCTGGAAATAAATAAAAGGAGAAGCTGATATTTCTTTAATCATAGCTGGTAGGCTACTGACATCCTTGCTAACCTGCATGACTAATCTCATATTGGGCAATGACGGTCAGATGTCTGTCCAGGACCTCAGGGAGTGCAAACCTTTCTGTAGGCAAATGCAGTCATCTAGACTGTGAAATAGTCAAAAGGTCCTGAAGTCTTTGCTTGGCTCCCATTTCAAATACCTGTAAGAAAAAAAGTGACTGCACTTCACAGAGTATCACAGAACTAGCTGCAACCAACTCAGATCTTATACATTACAATACTTTTTAGATATGTTTCCTGTACAGTTTGGAGACAAATAGAAGGCAAAAAATCAGCACAGGCAGTTCCCTGCCTTAGGTACTATTTCTTTCTCACTTGGAGGTCTATTCTATGTTGATATGTGAGCCTTCAGGGTGGTACTGGCCTCAGCATCCTAGAGCTGCCTCCCAGGGATAAGTGGCAGGCGACAATTTCCCCAGGGTTATTACTGACCCATGCCACAGATTTGTTTCACCTCATGCAGCACACACTTGCATGAGGAGGCTTTCCATGCTCCAAGTATCAATTACCTACTGCTACCACATGTAGCATCCCTTCAGTAGCTATTTACTCACTATGATAAAAAAGTTTAAGAGGAAGATTTTCTTTTCTAGAGGTCATACCTTTTCTCTAAGGGAATTCTGATCTCCTTAGAGATTTATTTTACTAAAAGCTGAGAGAGAGAAAAAGTTGCCTTAAATATGATCAATAATTTGATCTAAAATGTAGATGAAATCAAGGAAGTTTCAAAGGTACATAGACTTCTGTGTTTTAATTGTATATTTTCAATGTACAAAATAGCAGAAATAATTGTAGTAGAAATATGCAGCTCTAAAGACATGATATCTAGCTGTGAATCTGAAGGCTTAATTAATCCAAAAATTCAGAATTATTTTCCTTTGCATCAGAAGATGCAAACTCTCAAAAATAATTCCAGGGATTATGTTCTCAGTTCAAAGGAGGACAGTGAAAGGGCCAATTAATTCTCTTACTACTTCTTTTTCTTTTTCATTAAGCATGGTTTTAGGCAAGATTGTCAAAGCATTGTAAGCCAGAATCAAGTAGTTGCTACCTATGAGAAGCTAAAATTAATTGATTTAGAAGCTGCTTGTTAGATTCTCCCGATATTTCAAAATCCTCCTGATTAAAAAATGAATAAATAACAGGCTTTTTCTGTTTGAGTCTTAGGGCTTTTTTCCTTTACATGTTCAAATTTAAGAGTTTGAATAAAAATAAGATTGTAACAAAATCCAATTTTATTTTCTAAACTAAAAAGTCTAGGTGCAACCTGAACCACTCATTTAAGGAATTTTACAGTCTTTTAAATCTTTCTTTAAAAATGTGGCCTAAATTCTTTCTGGCAGCTAAGCTAAGCCCTCCCTCATTTCCCCCAGAGAGGTGGCAGAGAGAATTGGAATGGTAAAAGTGTCACAGAGGGGTTTGTTATCAAAAGATAATTGATTGCACCTGCCCAGGAGATGGACTTTAAGATAATTAATTGCACCTGACCAAGAGATGAACTTTACACCCATTGGTTGAGGTGCTTTGCACTCCACCCCTTCTCTGGGGTATATAAGCACAGATTCAAGTGATTGTAAAGAAGTAGGCTGAGGTGCAAGAATGGAAGATGAGCTGGGAGACTAATAGAGCAAGTATATCTCTGGCATGGACTGGTGAGTTTCTGCCACACAAAAGAGAAGCAAACTTGTGGGTCAAGATAAAGACAATGTAATAAGAGTGGGGAGTGGACAAAGGGAAGTGTACATTGAGCAATGCAAAAGTGATTATCCCTCCCCACCAGAAACCAAAGCTCAACTGGTCTCTGAGCAACACCTATTTTGAAAAAGTTCTCTGTTCCGTTTTATTGCTGAGTGTGATGTTATATTGGGTGGAATATCATTTTGGTGAGTTCAGGTCAGTTACCCCAGCTGCATCTCCTCCCCACTTTTTGCCTCCCCCCAGCCTGCTGGCTAGAGGGTCAGACTAATAAAACTGGGAAGGTGTTGGCACTACACAAGCAGTGCTCAGCAAATGTTAAACCACTGGTGTGTTATCACTACTGTTTTGTCATTAATCTAAAACACAGCACCATATGGGCAGATATGGAAAAAAAAATTACTCCATCTCAGGCAGAGCTAGTACAGAAATAAAAAATACAATTGTGAAGAAAATGTTTGAAATACTCTGAAAATGTAACAAAATATTAATCATTTCAAAATGAAAGCTTTTAAAAAAAATTGAAAAGCAATGCCCACCAAGTTTTTCTAGAATATGGATTAATCCAGGAAAAAGTCTTTCTAGGGTTCAATTTTCATCTGAACAAATCACTAATATTACTTACTTTCCTAAAAACATCTGTCTCTATAGCAAAAATATCACTTATGGCTTGTTGAGGAAGGCAGGGACAGAGTGGGGTAGGTTATAAAGGATTTGGTCACTGAAAGATGGGGCATTTTAAGTGAGTGAGGACTTCAGGCACAAGGGTCAAACATGGCACTGGAAGAGTACTCAAGAGAAGCTGTGGGAAGGAACTGGCAGCCAGTTAAAAGCAAAAGTCCTCAGTGCTGGATCTGGTAACCTTCAACATCCTCACCAAGAGCTGTGTAACTGGACAGAGCTTTGTGAATGTTACCAAGTGGAAGGGAGCAGTAATGTGCTGGAGGTCAGGATTGCTGTCCAGAGAGGCTTCAGCAGGCTGCAGGAATGGTGGTTGGCCTCTCCCCTGCTGTAATGTAGTTAAATGTTCTTTGGGGTAGCAAGCTATGTGGCTGTTGGCAAAATATGCTTTGTAAATAAGAGGGCAGATAAGATTATGGAACCCCATGTGTGTTGTTTATCAGATCACTTTATAAGGGCTAAGGGCTTTGGGTGCAACCAGTAAAGTTTGGATTACAAGTGCTCAGGGAAAGCAGAGGGGCAGGCACTGATCTCTTGTCTCTGGTGACCAGCAATAGGCCGTGAGGTAAAGGCATGAAGATATGTCAGGGCAGGTTTAGCTTGGATATTAGGAAAAGGTTCCTTACCCTGAGAGTGGTCAGACACTGGAACAGGCTTCCCAGAGCAGTGGTCATGGCCCAAGACTGCCAGAGCTCAGAAAGTGTTTGGACAATGACCTCAGGTGCATGATGTGATCCTTGTATTGTCCTGTGAGGGCCAGGAGTTGAACTTTGATCATTCTTGTGGGGCCTTTCCAGATCAGGATATTCTGTGGTTCTGATATTCATAACCACTTGAGAGTGGTGTAGCTGTGAGTCAGGAGGCCCAGCGAAGGTGTTTTGATTCTCTATCCTATTTTTAAAGATTTTCAAAACACAAGTAGCTGCAGTCCTGGGCAGCCTCATCTGACCTTGAGTTTAGCCATGCTTTGATCAGGGGATAGGACTAAATGATCTTGAGAGACATCTTACCATCTGTTTTTGGCTATGCTTTTTAACTCATCTTAATACCACACAGGTGAACCTCTCCTCCACACTTTACTTTGTGTTCCTCACTTTCTGAAGGTTCAAGTTACTAAATATAATAACTAACTTGAAGCAATTACCAATTTGGAACATTTAGTTACACAAATTTAAGTCATCATTTGCTCCTACACACATCCTGACCTCCAGAACAAGATTTTGTCCTTGCTATTATTTTATCAGCTCAGGATTTATCTGTTATAGCAAAAATACCCCTTGACATTAAATTACATGAAACCACCTTGGTCCAACATAATTATTACTTTTGTCATTTTCTCTTCACCAATAACTGCAGTGGTTTCACA
The DNA here is from genome assembly GCF_047495875.1 of Pithys albifrons albifrons. Classification (NCBI taxonomy): domain Eukaryota; kingdom Metazoa; phylum Chordata; class Aves; order Passeriformes; family Thamnophilidae; genus Pithys; species Pithys albifrons. Next base: position 48,296,037 of record NC_092464.1, on the reverse strand, counting down.
CTCCTACACATCTTTGTAAAAGGTGTTGTTATGGTGATGCATTTTACATGCTGTATTTCTTCAGATGTCTCTGCTACCACTCTTCTATGTCTCTTGTGTAGTTAAACATGCTCATGAATGACCAGCTTGGAGTATTTAACCAAGGAATAGTTGAGATTTTTCTTGCAGATTCTTTTCTGTCTCATAGCTTATTTGGGTTTTTTTGCCTCAGAGTTTTTTGTCTAACTGCTTGCTGTCTAATTTCACTTGCCATGTTTTTCACTTGTTCTTGAGCTTTTGAGCTTCCTGTACTTCACATCCATCCATTGGGATGTTAAGTTCGCTGGTGTTGTTTACCATCCTTGTTTACTGTCCACACCCTACTGCTGCATTGCAAAGAACTCTTACTCTTCAAAAGCACCAGAAAGGGCTTAGCCTTTCAAACTTGTTAGTCGACTGAACATTAACAGTGCTCAGTGAAAAGAAGTATCAGCTTAGATTTGCAGCCTCCTGTCAGTGGCAGACGGAATGAGAAAGCCACTTTCATGTGTGATTATTTTTCATTATTTTATTTGTGACTGAGTTTCTAGGTTGATTATTGTTGAGACAAAGCACAGTGCATGGAAAGTGTGCAACAACCATTCACCAGCCCTGAAAGGAGAATAATCTTGAATATCAGAACAGTGCTACAGTAAATTGCCTCTTTATTTATTACAGGAGTGCATTCAGAGGAGATAACAGCAGAGCTAATGAATCTCTGCATATATATGGGTTATATTTGTAATGAGAAAGAGCTTCACTAATTAACTCTGCTCCCTAATGAGATTAAATTCATGCAGTAAAAGATGTGTATAATAAAGTCAATGTAAACACAAAGTATATCAGTTTCTAATTCCTTCATTATGGCAGGGCAGCATAAAAAATATCACGGCTCTATATTGTCATGGAGCAGTAAGCATTGACAGGGAGGATGGGGAACTTAGTTTGGGACTTAGTTGTTCCAGTTTCCATAAAAACCCCAATAGCTTCCTTCCCTCATCCCTTCCTTTCCTTCACAAATGCCCACTAGTAAATCAGTGAATCAATGTTTTTCATTTTATAAGTTAATATTAAGGAACTTGACACATAAATTTGCATATGTAAATTCATTTAAAATTATGTAAGCTCAAATTGTAAGCTTGAGTAGAAGATATCAAAGAGCATGTTTTCCCACTGAGCTCACAACTATTTGAGGCAATAGTGACAAGCACTCTTGACACTTGTTTTTGCCAGTAAGTAGTTGATGATATGAAGAGAGGTTGAGGTGAGCCTGTACCTCAGATGGATTCCAGGCAGAGTGAGTTCCTGAGTGGTGAGCTGAATTCTTAACAAACTTCACAAAGCATGCTCCCATAGACTGGTCCCACAAATTGTCTGCCATCGATTCCATGAGTGTCGCCATAATATTCTGTTTGGATGCTCTTCTAGTTCTTTCTAGTTCTGTCCTCATTTTCCATGATCCAACCTGAGCTGAGATCACAAATGCTTTAGTTCTTGCATGACTTGAGTAATGAATTAAGTTCCTTCATGATTTCACAGCAAAACAGGGTCTTCAAAAAGTAAGAAAGATTTCAAGAAGTTGTCGAGCCACATCAGGTGCTTTTTGTTTGACACAGAAGGATGGAGAACACAAGGGTTGGTGATGTAGTCCTGGTACATCATTATCCACTTCAAGCTGCCTAGACACACAGACTGCATATTGATAAAGTCAATCTGCCCTTGTGCTAAGTGCTCCTTGTTCAGAACAGACCAGTCAGCAAACCATTCCAAGTAGTGCCTTTTATTTTCTTGGCACATTATACAGAAGGGTTTGAAGTGCTCAACAGCATCTCTGGTGATGTTTGCATACTTAAATGACAAGTGTTTCATGGCACAGTGCCACCATGGCAAGTAGTTATATATGTGCTTTTATGATTGTATCATATATATCCTTGATGCACACAAAAAGGCTTTTCCTCTTGTTTGCTTCCTCTTAATCAGCTTCTTAGTGTCTCCATATGTAGAATCTCATATCTGAAATGAGGGAAACAGCAAGCAGTTTATTAGAAATAATTCTGTCTATCTAAATGGAGAAAGCCATGATACATGCACTTAGACTTAAAAAACCAGAAAGTGTAGGTTCTCCATACTTATAAAGCAGGTAGTATGTAGATTTAGCAATCTGTTTGGTCTTCTTTATTCCAGCAATAGTTGCACAATACTCTTTCTTTGGGCTCATGTACTTGGAGCATTTCTCATTCCTTTTGTACAGTTCTTCTCTAAATTTAAGTTTAAAGTCCTGGTGCATTTTCAGGAATGATTGCTCATCAAGTTGAGAAACCTGATTCAGCTGCCTCTGTTTGTTTAACTGCTCTTGCTCTAATTTCTGATGTATGCTACAGTCATATTGTGAAACCACTTATTTTGTAAAATTACTAAATCTTCAATCAGTTCTCAAAATGACCTCCAGTTATTTTGCAAAATTACAGAAAATAGTAGGCAGGTATTATGTAAAATATCTAATCTCTAGCTTTTTTAACTTGTTGGTTTAAAAGGTAACAAAGAACTTGTTGGGTTTTTTTGTTTCCCAAACTGTTCAAAACTGCACAGGATATTACAGAACATGCTATATACTATATTTGCTAAAATTAATCTTGTGGAGTTTACTTTTTAAATTTTGCAGCTGTTTCTCATTTTTTTGTTTCATTGTGTTGACATTTGAAATGCCTGACCTTTCCCACTAGAATAGTGACAATAGGTGACATTTTTTGAAATGCAAGTAAAGGATGCAGTCCAGTGGTGTAATAAAATGGCAATTATTTTCTGGAATACCTAAACCAGTCAATTCATGTGGCTGAAGTTCTTGCTTCACAACAGATCTGCAAGTTGCCAATCTTTTTTTTCTTAGACACTTTCACAGATTCATCATAATATATACATATTGTCTGCTGTTTGGGTTTAAACTTCTGAAGGCCAATTTACTGCAGAGATAGTGTTACTCTTGAGAGCTGAATTTAACTGCCTTTCACCATGTGAAATTTTGTGATGTTATTTCTAGCATATGAACACATTTCATGTCTTGAGCAGATTCTCATTCAGATGCTCCTTCTGTACCAGAGGACAGGAACTGTGGTTTGTCTCTATCTATGTGGAATTTGCAGCCATTTGTGTTTCTCTGCATGCAGCCTTTGGGCAGACTGGTGAGACTTTCTTCTCCAAGGATTCAAGGCTGTTCCTCCATACAATTTCCCATTAATGCAGATACAGTCTGTTCTTTCTTATTTTCTCTCATGTTTTTGTAATCACCTGACTAGTGAAGCCTCTGTGAGGTCTCACAGCTGCTGAGGAAGTGCACTGGGAAGACAAAGTCCTATGGGCAACTTACATGTCTTTGTTAGAGATCATGGTGCCAGCATTCCACCAGTGTATGCCTTCCCCCTCAGCCAGTGGCAGGTTGTTGTTTCTCTGTACTGCAGAATTCTAAAGCAGATGTGAGGCTGTGAGTTCTTTTCCATGAGTCTCCTTTCCTTAGCGTGCATCTCCTGCTGCGCAAAAGTCAGTCTTGCTTCCTACAGGTTCAGATGAAGCATTTGGAGGTGCTATTAAATTTCTGTGCCAGCATGTGTCTGCCTCTACTGTTAGCATTGGGCATATGTCCCTTCCTGACCCTGACCTTGCTATGCATGAGGTTGCCTGTGGGTTTGATAACTGAGCTCCCCGTTGGTTGTGTGATGTTCTTCCCAGCAATGGTCCTGGCACCATTTCCATTAACAAGGCCTGAGTCCAGAGGGCCTACTTGTCTGAAATTCAACAAAGGCAAGTGCAGGGTCCAGCACCTGATGAAAAATAACCTCCTCTACCAGTATGGGTTGAGCTGCTGGAAAGCAGTTCTGCAGAGAAGGACCTGGGGGCCCTGGTGGACAACAAGCTGTCCATGAGCCAGCAATGTGCCCTTGTGGACAAGAACAATGGTATCCTCGGGTGCAGAGCAAGAGCATTGCCAGCGGGTCAAGGGAGCTGGTCTTGCACCTCTGCTCAGCCTTGGTGAGGCATATCTGGAGTGTTGTGTCCAGTTCTGGGCTCCTCAGTACAAGAGAGATGTGGAGCTCCTGGAATGCATTCATCAGAGGGCTATGAAGATGAGCATTTCTGCTGCTCTACTGGAGCATCTGAGAATCTCCCTTAGGAGAAAATGCTGAGAGAGCTGGGCTTTTTCAGCCCCAATAAGAGATGACTGAGAGGGGCCCTCATCAATGACTGTAAGTATCTGAAGGGAGGGTGTCAAGGAGATGGACCCAGACTTTTCTTGGTGGTGCCAAGGAATAGGACAAGAGGTAAAAGGCAGAAACTGATGCACAGGAAGTTCCACATGAATATAAGCAAGGACTTCTTTACTGTGTGGGTGACCAAGCACTGGAGCAGATTACTCAGGGAGGTTGTGGTGTCTCTGTCACTAGAGATATTCAAGAACCTTCTGGATGCAATCCTGTGCCACATGCTCTGGGATGACCCTGCTTGAGCAGGGAGGTTAGACCTGATGACTCACTGTAGTTCCTTTCAAACTTAGCCATTCTGTGATCCTGTGTTTCCAAGTCTCATATGGATGGCACACAATGAGGGCAGAGCTACCATAGCTGATGAGTAAAACCAGTTGGATGCTCTCAAACTGGAGGCATTACTGGGAGAGGTATTACTGAGAGGTGGAGAAGTTACTGGTTGAAGGTGAAAACAGCAAGCCAGCCTGTCTGCTGCCTCACCAGAAAAAAAAAGGACTATACATTACTAAGAGCTAGGCTACAGGGAATGGACACTGAATATTATCTTTACTGCTTTTTCTCTATTCAGCAAAAATCTGTTTAAGCAGCTGTTTGCAATGGGAAAATTACCTTCCTGAGTACCAGAAACCTTAGTTTGAATTTTCTGAGATTTCTGTCTGGGAAGTCAAGCTGGTGTTTTTTAATGACTGCTTGACTTTTGAAACCAGTCTTTGCTTCCAATCAAGTCCTAGCCATAGGGTTTACTTACAGGGAAAATGTACACAAAGTTCCATTTCTCTGAAAACAGCATAAATTAGTGACTTTATGGGTCAGAAATGTCCAACCCTACAGTATTAAGATTTCTGTTCAGGAACTGCTGCCTCTGCTGCCTTCAGGGGTTGTCTTGCTCATCTCTCTCCATCCTGGAGAAAGGATCAAGTGCCTGAAACCCTCCAAATCCCTTTCTTGGCCTGCAGGAGTGGAGGTCCCATCACCCTCAGCCAGCACCTTTAGTCTAAGACATCTGGGTTCTTGGAAATACATGGAAATGGAAATATCAGGTGACACAGACCCATGTAATACTGCCTGGAAAGAAAAGACCTGGATCCTAAGAGGAATTAGACAAGTCAGATTACAGACTGATAAATGCCTCAAATCAGCATTGCTGCAGAAAGAGGTCTTGCTGTATTTAACCTTTCCTTGACTTGATTTTCCATGACTCCCTAGTGAGCTGGAGAGGGAACTGATGGAGCTGAAAGATAATCATCAGATGAATGCCAACCCTATGGAAAGAGTGATGCAGGAGTGGGAAGGAGGAGTGATTGAGGGCAGGTTTGCTCCCATTAGTGAGGGCTTTTTTTTCAATAAGCAGCATAAAATGAAGACTGGAGGTAAGTCTAATATACCCTTGCTGCTCTGTGGCATAAAGATGCTGATATTCTGCTCTCCTATCCTCATCCCCTGTCACATTCTCCAGGTCTTCTCTATGTCCTTCTTTAACACCATTTTTGTGTTCTCATGTGGCTGTTTTTTAGCCCAGAACTATTCTCTGTGACCCAGTCAGAAAAATCAGGGTCTCCTTCAGGACTGAGGTACCTGTGACCAAGCAGGTGATGGTAATGGAAATTTCCCTTCCTCTAGAGGTTGCCTCCCATATCTCAACAGTTTTCCATTGCTGCCTTTGCCAGCCCTGGTCACAAGAGCCATTTGGCTGTTTTGGATGCTGCTCTGGCTTTGTCTACACTTTCATTTTCAGGAGTTATTCAGACTATTCTCCTCTGTAGCATTGCTTGGTAGCACTTCTGCCTCTCTTCAGCTGTCCCAGGGAAAACAAGCAGGGGGTGTGGGAGAGATCAAGAACCCGGTGAAAGGCAAAGCAGGGGAAGATTAGAGGGTGCAGCAACTTTTCCTCTTTGAAAGCCCTGTCAGCACTATTGCAGGAAGCATCACCTTTGTCACCACCTGGCAGGTCAATTTCTGACAGACTTAGAGAGATTTCATGCTCTCAGGGTGGAGGCAGGCTTTCTCTGCCAGACATCATCTCTCACAAAGCAAAGTAAGTAGTAGATGTAAAGTTTGCATTGACAAAACTATAAAAATGTGACTTGATGCTGGATAATATCACCAATTTAAATTGTGAAATTACAACCCACTAATCTGCTCATTATCATGCTGAGTTAGTATCAACATTATTGGCATCAATTTTTATTTGGGGAAAAAAACCACTAGTACTTTTCATGATGCTATGGTGCAAATTATTGCCCATGTGTGCATTTTTTCCAAGTATTAAACAAATTCTGATTTTATCACACAGGCAAGATTAGTTGGGCTGCATGGTCAGGAGGTACTGTTTGTGAACATTTGTTTCCTTTTTTGAAAGTCTTTCCAAATTCAGACACAAAATACTTTTAATTTATATGTATTTTTTCAGGAAGAACTTTATTTTTTGAGCACATAGTCACTGTGTTTAACAACTTTATTATGATAGAAGTGTTATAATATAGTGTTACAGAGTTATGCAGTGTCTACAGAACACATGCAAGGCATTTCTTTAACCAACCACATTATTGTGGGAAGAAACAAAAATGTTATGCCATGTTCCATCTTCTCCACCCATAAGGAGAAAATGATGCATTTGTAGCTTTAAAGTAAATCTTGATTTGAGCAGTTTATTGCTTTCTTAATGACACACAGTTAACTAGTAGTGAACTACACATTGAAGTTGACTCCTTCCATGTTATGAAAGTCTCTGCAGTTCCCTGATGACTTTTTAATCTGGCTAGTAGTTGTCTTTCTCTCTTACCATCATCCTTTGGGAGCAAAAGCCTTCTCAGGCAGATTTTTCTCAGATCTACACACACTGTGAACTCTCACATTCCTTTCTTAACAGATGTCAGGATCCAGGCTGTTTGCCAAGGCTGAGCCATGGGAGAAGCTCCACATCTCACTTGTGTTATGAGCTTCAGTGATTTCCAGCTTCCAGTGTTATATAGCATGACTCATACTCTGCACTGAAAATACCTTTTTATGATCAAATATACCAACAAATATTGAAGTTATCTTGATCTTCATGAAGCAAGAAGAAAGACTATGGAAGAGATGGGTTCCTATAAAGTAACTGTCTTGGTGAGACCGAGACCAATGAGCATGGTGTGAGATTGTGCGGCTACAGCAAGACCAATCCATTGTTATTTGATTGTTGTCTCATGTGGAAGAGATGTTGAAGGCAAAGCAGAAAGGAATGGAAAGAATCACAAATATGAAAAGGTGGACTTCAACAGCATCCTAAGGAGAGACTGTCATGGAAATTGATCAGCTGACAACCTCTAATTTGACAAATGATTACATCATTATCCCAGTGACTCTAGATGAAAAAATGTGACCTTATGCAGATGGTAAGAAAGATATATTAGCCATTGATGCCTTGGATTATTCAAGTCAGAGATTTATATTCTTTTTTGGGGGATAGGTGAAAAGCAGCTGAGCTATGAAAGCCTGAATGTCTTTCACAGAATTATTTTGCTGAATTTTTCATCTTTTTTAATAAAATTCAATTCTGTCTTCAGAGACAGCAACTGACAATGCCTTGCTGAGATATAAGCTCTTTAGCTATACTAAGTCTATTAGCTTTTTCCATCCCTCCAATCCAACCAGTAACATTTTCATTCATTCTACCAGTACAAAGCAAAAAATTTATAGAATTTATTTGAAGCTAAAGATACTGTGAGTAACTAGTTATAAATTTCAGAACTACATAAAATTAACATAAGATTAAAAACAAGCATTGCTACCTTGGATATCTAAAATATTTGACTTTTTAAGAGAAGACAACTGCTGCTTGAATGATTGAAGTAAAATTATCCTCACTGTAAAATATTTTTCTTTTAAAGGGAACAATTCTATAAATAATAATACAGGCTTTTGTTTGAACTTGCAATGTTCATTTCAGTAGCAATGTGAAATCTTTGTTAGACACATTTTTGTAGTGTGGGAAAGAGAACAAAACTCTTTTCTGCTAAAGTGATACCATCTTCAAAAGGTGATTTTGAAAAAATATTTTAAGAAATAACTATTTATTGCTGGTTCATTTTTAAATAGTTTAATAGTTCAATTCACTTAGAAAGTTACACTTTTCTTTACAGTAAAGGAACAGACCTACTCAGGAGGTTCCATAGTTTCCCTGATGTTTTATGCGAACTTGTGCATGGGAAAATTACATAGCTCTTTAAGTTTCAAAAATCTAAATTTTAGTCCATAAAATACTGCTTTTCCTATTTGTGTTTCTACTCTGCAGATTCTCAAGTCTCATTCTAGTGCCTTTGACTTCATAAACTTTAATGTAAAAATTAAAAGTCAGAAAAGCCCATGATCTTTCTTCCCTCTTCTCCAGGTGCATCCACAACTCACTGTGCATCATCCTCAGGAAATTCCTGAGGTCACCTTCCAGTACCAGCTGAGGCATTGGAGGCATTTCAGCCTATTCCATCAGGGAGCTGGTGTGCAGAGCCCTGTGTGAGTGTGTTGCACTGTTTCCAGGGACCAGACTTGCCTAGAAGAGGGTTTGTCATGCCTATCCGTCACCGTCCTCTCCCAGTTCTGGGTCTGCATATGCTGCAGGAGGCTGACACTAGCAGCAAGGCAACCTGCTGCGGAGCATCTCCACCTTCTGCTTGAAGAAGCGGTTTCCACTCAGCACGAATGACAGCAGGTCCAGACAGCTCAGGGCACTCAGGCTCAAAAAGACCTCATTGTAGCTTTCTAACTGGACAAAATCCCTCATGTACTCCATGTAGTAGGCCCTAAAGAGGTGATAGGGAAGGAAGCAGATTATAATGACCAAGATGAAAATCAAATTTTTCACCTGGGCCCAGAACTCTTGGTGTGACCAGAGGGACGTGGAAAGTTTTCTTTTCACTTTTACTAGGATGAAAATCTGCAGGCCCAAGAGGACACAAGAAATGCAGGCGACAGCTATCATCATGACATAGTTCAGGGCTTTCACGCTCTCCTGTTGTAGTTCTTCTTGGAATTTGAAGCATGATGCATCATTGTATGAGCCTGAGCGTCCATACTGGAGGACAAAGGGCGGCACCACAAAGACCATGACAAAGACCCACACGGCAGCACTTGCTGTAATCGCATGCAGCTTCCTGTAAAACTCCACTTTGTCCTTCCATTGAAAGAAGACGAGCCACCGGATCACCAGTGTGATCACATAAAATACAAAGGTCAGGTACATGTGGATGTGCACCATTGCACTCACCACTTTGCAAAGTGGCATCTTGAATACCCACTTCTTGTGGGCATAATAGTGGATGCGGAAGGGCATCGTGAAGAGGAGGAGGCTGTGTACAACAACCAGGTTAATGATGGCAGTAGTGGTCACAGACAGTGTGTTCATCTTGACCAGCACAAATGACATGGTGATGGACCCAATGGCACCTCCAGCAAAGGCAACTGAGTAGACAGTAATCAGTATGGTAGTCATGGTGCTGGTGTGAATGAAAGCCGAGGAGGAGTCACTGCTGTTCCCAGTCTCATTAGTCATGTTTCTAAAATCTTCCTTGTACATATTCTAGAAATGAAAGAATACAGAAAGACTAAGATAAAGGAGGAATGAGAGGGCCTACCTAAAAAGCCAGTAAGATTTTTCACCTGGCTCTTGCCCAAGCAATAATCCTGAAATATCACAGATGGTGCCAGTACTGTAACAGTACAGTAGGTGTAACCACCTCCCTCTTCCTAGAGAAAAACAGAAGAGAAGGTTGGGCAGAGAAGCTGCTCAGTCATCAAGACATTGCTAGCCATACACTTAAAAACAAGCATGAGTCAAAAACCTGTGGAAAGAAAAGTTCCTTAGAGAAATTACATGATTGTGATGGGTTTGTTATTAGTTCTTTGCTCTTCTGAGCATTTGCATGCTTTTACAGCGAAGATCAGAGATCTTGTTTGAGTTCTGCTACTCATTCATCAATTTGTTTATTTGCAATACAAATCTGTCCTTCCCAGAGCCACATAACAACCATATGTTGCTCTATCAAAGCCACAAATTTTGTTTGTTACCGAGAGCTAAGTTTTGCATACATTCCTTCTCCCTGGACAGTTTATCTAATTAAGGGATTAAACACTGTGGATACCCAGACTCCATGGAGATCCTGCTCACATCCTGCTAGACCAAGTAGCGTGGACAGTGCTGTCCTGGTGCTCAGGGCCATTTCCCATCTTACATTACTGGGTGTTACAAAATAGGATGTTAGAAAACATTGGGAAAGAACATCCTGGGTAAGTGTAAATCAACCTGCCTGGCCTGAGCAGAGGCTGGATGCAAGTGAGTAGCAAGTTTAATAAGTATGCTACTTATTTTTAATATGATTGTTTCGCAGAGATTACATGTACTTCTTATAATTCTAAATGCAGCTTATTATAGGATTTTTAAGTACTACAAGATCATATGGAAGGAGAAGAATTCAGGTAGGGTGTTTTCATGTTGAAGCATGTTTGCATCTATGGAAATGTCTAAAAGATGTTTTCTGAACAGTCACAGAAAACAAGCAGGGAAAACTAAACAGTGCTGGGCTCTGTATTATCCCAGTTATACTGCTACCTGAACTGTAATTTAAAACTGACTCTGGTATGTCATTCATTTCACCAGTGAATCCCACAACAAAAGAGGGTATTTTCTCTTAATTGAGTTTTTGTAATTTTTCATTTAATACTTCAATGCTTTTAACTTCAGAAAGTAGTTCCTTGATCTCTTTGGTGGTGTCTCAGCTTCTTTTCTTTTCTTTTTTTTTTTGGAAGCACATATTGCCAAATGTTGGGAGGGGAAAAAACTTTTTAAGCAGTCCTCTGCTTTTGTGGAAAAGAGGAGATGCCTATACAGTTTTAAGAACTGGTTTTGCTCTTGGTGGGGAATGAAGATCTGTCATGCACCTCAGATGTTTTGTGTTGTTTCTTAGCAATATTTCCAAGCACTTACCTTGCAGTAATCAAGATCTCTTCACACAGTGAAGAGTTGGTTATTCTATAGCTGTCTCAATGTATCTAAGGCTCCAGATATTTCATTATAATCAATATAAATACAACTGCTGTATCTCAAATTGATATGCTGGTTGTTGGCATTACTGACTTTTTTGTTTGATCCTATATTTTAGAGATAAGTGGACAACTCCTTCCATTGCATTAGGAGAGGTACAGTGGGTTGCTAGGAAAGAACTTTTTCTCAAAGCCACTGCAGATTGTCACACTGCAGGTCTTGCATCAGAAACTGTGCAAGTTCCTACCAGTTCTGTTCTCATTTCTGAGATGTTGCATTTCAGCCTCACCATGCAAGTCAGGAGGGATTAGCAGTACCGCTTCAGATTAAAGCTTAACAACTTGGAGAAAAGCATGAAAAGATGTCTCTAAAAAGTGACATTATCATACTATTTTCATTTAAAATACACATTTAAAGTTTAAAAGTTTTAAAAGTGCCACAGCCCTAAAGGCAACATGCCAGAAATGTGGGTTGGTGTGAGCAGCCCCAGGAGCGAAACTGCACTTGGAGAGGAAGTACCTCATGGTCACCGTTTGGAGCCTGACAGTGAAACCTGAACTGAAGGCAGTAAGAACAGATAAGCACAAGTCAGGTAACTGATATTTTCCTCTGACATTCCAGTTAAGGGGACAGCAAGAGATCTGTTTCTCTCTGTAAATAAGCAACTGAGACACTGAAATGCAGATTCCTCCAGAGTTTTGGGGTCATTGTTAAATCCCTATGTAGTAAGATTCTGAAGCAGTGTCATTTTCATTAATCTTCAAAAAAAACTACCCTTCTGCTGGCAGCTATGATAGGAGATTACCAGCTCGCCAGGAGTACACCCATCCCACTGAAACATCATTGTGTGATGAATACAGAGTATAGCTCAACACAGGGTGTGTTTCACAGAGGAAATGCTGCTTTCTGGTGAAATTAGGTTTCCTGTTGTAATGACATTCATAAAGCTATAACCTACTGACCTGAAATACAACTAACAAGTTCTTTTGCCAGAATTTAGCAGGAGGCACATGTAACGAGAATTAATGTTGGTCTTACAGGAATGATGGTTGAATGACATAAGACTCTATACTAAACCCCACCAGAAACATGAGCTACAGAAGTTTCCAAGAGCTGGAGAACATCTCACAGCAGAGGAGGAACAACACAGGAGACCACTGAGAGTGGTATCAAACTGTCCAAGAACTGGTCTTCCCCTATGCTACTTAGCCCCTTGCCAATGTCAGTTGGTGTAAGGTCTTGCTGGCTGTAACAGAACTTCAGTACTGAATCCAGCTTGCTTAAAACTAGTTTTTAAAAGTAATCTGATAATTATCTTACATTTTATAGAGGTGTTGCACCCTGTTCAAGGAGTTACAGTTCAGTCTCGTCCCTTCTTGCCTTGTCCCCACACACCACTGCCCCAAACAATGTCTGAAGCACCAAGGAGCTGTGTCAGGAGGGTACTTTGCAGATTTGTCTCAGCCGGGTACATTGTCCTCACACATGCTAATTTTAGCTCTTGACATCTGTAAGAACAGAAGGAACATAGAAAGCGTTTATTTCCTTGCACATCCAAAGGCAGAGAGTTTCTCAAGGAGCTGTTTTTGTTTCTGTGCCTTCCTAACCCCTCTAGCAACTGCCAGTTCAGTGATATTGCTCAAGTCTTGGAGCAAGGTCTGGTCTGTGTTGTCTCATCACCTGGCTAAACTTCTGCTGGACATGTGCCTTGAACAGCCATGAGGTAATGGTAGGCACAATTTTGTTGGAGTGTCACAGCAGTTGCTGGTGCCAAGGCCTTAGGGACAATTGCAAAAATAGCTCTGTTTTAGCCTGACAAAGGAGGTAGGTTACCAAGAGGCCAGAGTCTGGGTTCTTTCAGAAATATGATCAGAATAAAGATTTTATGCATTCAAGATTCATCAGTTGTCAGTGTGGATAAGGCCATCACACTCATTTCTTGTGACTGTCTGTTCAGCACAGTCTACAAGACTTCCCTGAACAGCTTTCTCCAGGCCAAACAAGTGATTATGCTCCATCCCTGGCAGTGTTCAAGGCCAGCTGGGATAGGACTTTGAGCAACCTAGTCTAGTGAAAGGTGTCCCTTCCCATGGCAGGGCAGTTGGAACTAATGATCTTTAAGGTCTTTTTCATCCCAAACCATTGTGTGATTCTATGATTTATAAAAACCATTTGACCTGTCAAAATTTTTGAGTAAAAAATATTCATTCCAACCTTCAGGAATTTGTTTCTCTTTTATCTTACTGTTATTTATCCTATTATTAGAAAAAAAAGATGAACCATATTTCTGGACTGAATTTGTACGATTTTAGCTTTCAGGTATTATATGTGCTTCTGGTTCTCTCTCTAGATTTAAAAATGCTTTGTCAAATTTTGAATTCCCCTATAGATACCTGGAGATAAGTAGAGATAAGAGACAGATATTTATTCTCTTGATTCCAGTCATATCTGTGGCTCCTCAATGAACTGCCATTAAGCTCTTATTTGGTTTTTAGATGAACAATTTTTCAGTGGTTAAATACATGTTTCTAGTTTGTACCTGATTTAGCAATCCAGATCAGCCTGTCACTGGCTTGTTCCCTTCACTGAATGCCCTTTTCCCAACCAGGTCCATGAGTCACCATTATGTTACATCAACATTATATCAACTTGCTAAAAAAACACCCCTCATTTGTCAGAAATGATGATACTCTTACAATCTCTGCCAAACAGTGAGCTCTACTCTGTATAACAAGTGTTTGCAAAATGTATCGCCCCATACACGTCTGCTGAGTGACTGGCAGCTTCACACGGATTTTCATGTGTTCTGACAGTTGGGTTCTGCAGAAGAAGCATTTGAAGCCTACATGCACCCAACTGAGAAGTTTCATTTGAATTCAAAGGGGAAAAATGTTAAATTCAAAGGAAAGATTTCTACTTTTGACAGACTTAATAAAATTGAAAAATGAGTGTTTGTCAGAACTGACATTTCTGCACTGCACTAGACTAGGCTAAAGAAAGTGAGAAATATAATTTTTATTTTTAAACAGAACTCTGTTTAAAATCTGCATTTGTTTCGCAGATATCCTCATTTAGCCTCAGCAACAGTTTCTGGGCATTATAATTGCATTTTAATTTTCTCTAATTCCATGTTGTGTTATGGTAACGGAGGCTATGCCACAAGTATAATTACAGAATTCTTTTTATTTCAAAATAGCCACACACACCTGAAGTTTAAAGTATAAGAATCTCCTTAGTGGGAAATACTAAAAATTTTTTTCAAAAATTAATTATGAAGAGCATGTTTGCATTTAGACATTGATTTCTTTGCAAATAACTTTTAGTGATTCCTCTAACTTATTCTGTACCTCATTGACTGATTTCTTGTAGGCTGTTGTCAACATACTGATACTTTGTAGTTTAAATTCAGTCTATTGAAGAGCAAATGGAATGGAAAAACATATTGACTTAGTCATCTTTCTTTGGAGATTTTTGCTATTTTTGCACAAAAAAATGAAAGCCACAAAATCTTCCTAAAATTCATTTACCTCCCTAGCTGTATCTTAACATAAAGGACAAACCCTTCTGGTCTTTATGGAGACTGGATGATAACAAACACACATAAAGATGGGTGAAAACAAAATGCACTGCCTCCCAGTTTTAGAAGGCAGTGTAGAAGTACAGAGTAGCAATATTAAAGCAGAATGAAGCAATGTTTTCCTGTACTAGGAAATTACAAAGCACAAAGAGAAAGCTGTTGTGCAGAAAAGCTTTAAAATGTTTTCAAAATAAAGGAAATAGACAATGGATCATTTTCTTCTCCTAAAGTTGCAAACATTCTTTTAAAAGCTTTGCAAACCAAGGTTTTTTTTTAAATTCTGTGTATACTTACAAATACGTTTTTCTTCACTCTTCAAGTGTTCTTTACTTGGATCTTCATTTTATGTAAGCGCTAAGAACAAAAAGCAAACGACCTGATATTTGAAAGAGTCATTGCCTTACTTCCTTCTCTGAGCCTGTGGCAAAACTATAACCTTGACGCTCAACAATGTGAGTGCAAGGCTCCCCACAAGCACACAGCCTTGGGAAGACTTTTAGTTGCATCACAGAACTACTTCTTAGCCATAAAAGGCCTTCAAACCTCCCATTTCTGGACAGTCATATTCTACTGCTGCCTAAAATGATAAAGCATACACAGAGATGTGAGTCCCACAGGTTACAAGGATACTTGTTTGGACATGTTATTCTCCAGAGTGGAGGGGATGATTTTGAGAGTGTTTTAAGAAAACAGGGCGGGACAAAAGCAAAATAGGATCTGGATTGTAACTGATTAAATGTGGGTTAGGATGTGGTTAGAGACACCAAAGCATAAGGGATAAAATAAAGCTCACCCTACGGCCAAGCACCAATGTCTCAGCCCTGATTTCTGCCAAGATTTTAGCTCATTATCTGTATCCTAGTGCATGGTGCCATTGCTACACCTGTACAGTGCTAATCAAAGAAAACCAGGGTATATTATTAAATAGAGATTAGCCCTGCCAGTATCAAAGGCTCATCAGTGGTGATGGTTGCTGTGTGGTGTGTGTAGTAAAAGATGTCTTACTGCAGGACTGAGTGTCTGTGAGGAGCCTGTGCAAGGTCAGTTTTGCCCACCTGCAGGCTCATTGCATTTCTGTCAGAACAAACCATTATGTTTGAGTATAATTGTTTTGAAAGCAATGGTGTTGGCACACAATGTTTACTTATATTCTTACACAAGAATTTTTAACTGACTACACCCTGTTGCTTCACATTTGCTGAAAAAACACAAGAGAAGTGCTGTTCTGTGGTACTTCACAACAGGCTGGCGTGTGATGGAGATTGTCTTTTTGCATTTTGCAATTTTAATGATGGCTGACAGCTAAAAAATTGTTCAGATAATATTAAAAAAGTGATCATAATAATCCTTAGCTCTTACCTAGCTCCTTTCTGCACCTAATCTCAAAATTCTGCTACAGGGCATTACATACTACTGTCCTTGTGCTACAGCTGAAAAGCTGAAAACTCTGTGGCAAAGCCAGATCTAAAACTAAAATATCCTTAAATCAAGACCTGTACCTTTTCAAGTCAGTCATGTTGTCTTGTTCTAGAATGAATATATCCCAACCATAAGTGGAAAGAAAGCTAAGGTACCTTAAAGACCTTCAGGTAGTATCAGTATGTGGGTTTTTAAGTTATATAGTATTTTTGATACATATAATAAGTTAATACACAGCTAAATGTAAACTAAACCAGATGTTAATATGTCTAATATTGACATATATTGTTGCTGTAATAAAATATAATAATCACATAACATACAAGTTCTATAATTTTGTTGATAAATAACAATTTTTTTTCCTCAAGCAGTTATCACAAATGGAGTTTTCCACTGACTCCTTTCTATATGTTTGCAGTTGGTAAACCTTCAATCCTTTAATCCAGGATTAAACCAGAGTATGGTCTGGAACAGACACCCTCATTATCTTTGTTGGTCTTTAATTTGTAGTTAGTGTCAAGTTCTAGAGAGGTATAGGATGCTTAATACACACAATTGCAATTAATTTTCTCTGCTAAATTGATGGACTTTTGGTCAAGATTTAGTAACAGAAAGTGTAACCTATTCCAGACTTGTATGTTCAAATTTTCAACAGCAACATACTGAGCTGGTGGCAGAATGTGATCATTTTAGAGCATCACGAGTTGAATTTAAACACAGATGCTAAAAATGCATGTATTTTGTAGGTTTTGAGTTATTGCTGGTGGGTTTAGCAATACCCTAAAAATCTAGAGGTGTAATAGTGGGTTTGCACAGTACCATTGTATCACCTGGATTTGACTAGCACATAGTTTGAGTTTGCATTGTAACAACAGTTTCATGGGCCAAGGTTGCTTACTAATAGATGAGAGTCTGGGCCAGATTTCAAGGACTACTTGTCCTGAGATCTGATTACCATCAAGGTATCTTTACTCTGAATTATGTGAAAGGTCCTTGAGAAAAGACAGCTGTCTCCTTTATGCTTAGCCATAATACATGCTGTTTGTGACTTTTCAGCTATTCTGAACTTAAGAGTTGGTGCAGAAGAACCATGGCAACACAGGTGTTTTGTTTTTCTGCATTTATTGTGCCAGGACTCAAGGCTTTGGAGTGCTAATTCAAAAGCAGACTATACAGGGTGGTAGGAGACATGCAGGTGTGGTGGTTGAATCCTCTGGAAAACTACTCCTCCCATTCCCTTTTGCAGGTGACAGCAAAAAAATAGCATTCACCTGAACACCTTAAGTTCACTGTGGGCAACCTGACTCTTAGTTAGGTGTGGGTAAAGCTTGACTGGTAAACCCAAAAACACTGAACTGATGAGGATAATGGAGAGTGAGGGAGAGCATAATTCACTATATTTTGTGCTCCTTACAGAAAGCCCAAATCTGCTCAGAGTCCCTAGTAGTGTCAGCTATGGACCTGATCCTATTATGTAAAACTGGCTAATGAGTTACTAAGTTGTTATTGTGACAAGTTATTTGCAATTTATTATTAAGTAATAGATGAGCTAGCAATACGTAGAACTGCAAGTCAGTATGTAATTAGAGCAAGTAACTTTTAGCTGTTATCAAAAAATCATATTTTTTACTCCTATTTATGGCATGCCTTACTATTTCAATCAGCAAAATAGAAATATATTAATTATCTACAAAAGGGAAAACATTCAGTATCAATCCCAGCTAAAAGCATTTTGTAGATAGTAGGTTTCTTAAAATGTCTCTATCTGGGTTTTGAAGTGGTTGAGATTTGTGGCTGTCACCCAGGCAGTGCAAGGTGTTCTGTGAGTGAAAAACACTGCCTGTGACACATCAGAAAGAATATTTTGGAAAAGTATAGGGAGGAAAATGTGACTTGCAATTCCTTGTTTCACACACTTTTGCACAACAGAGATATAAATTCAAGCTCCTCTGAAAAGTGAAGATACATCTGGCAGCTTCCTCCTAGTTTCTTTTTCTAACTTAGAGGGGAAAATACTTTGAAATTTACTGTCCATGGGCATTGTTACTGAAAATAATTTCATTTTAAAGTACCTGAGGCAAAATGTTGTGGAGAAAGTCTGTTTCTCCTTCAGTCTGTTTCAGTAGCTTTTCCTCCCATAGAAATGTCAAATTGCACCTCATTCCATGTTGAAGTATACCATATCAATAGAACCACCTCAAATTTCTACCAGAATGCAAATCTTTCAACAAAAAGGTACTGAAAACAACCCAAAACCTAAGTCCATATCAAAATCTGCTGTATTTCTTCTTTGGTAATGTGTGTTGGAGAGATCTCAGATCTAGAAAGCAACTTTTTTAACACTAATAGCACAGGTAATTTGCTCAATTTTCCCCATACCTCCTTCTCTTTTCTACTGGACTCTGCTTTGGCTTAGTGTTTATCACTGTGGACAAGAGGAGGAATCAGAAATCAGTAGAAAAAGTATCTGTCAAGACTACATGAACCTTTTTGAGAAGCTGCCCTACTTATGCTTAACTGTTGCACATTTCTAGCAGTTTATCATCAACTTTAGTATTACCTTGTTTCTGCAGGATTTTACTAGTTCATATATTTCACAAACCAGTAGGTTTTTCAGGGGATATGTTTTCATCAGGAATCCAGAACAGCAATTCACTGATTATGGGAGCTTTTTCTCACCAGGGTGAAAAAAAATGGAGGGGGAGCTGATTGACAAGGAGATGCATTACTCCTGCCATAAGGATGACATTAGACTGCAGAGAATGAAATTATATCTGAGGCACCATGCTGATTCTTTATGCATATATGCCTTTCCAAAAGAAAAAAATCCTTCCCTTCACCTTGAAAAGACAATGCTCATCCTAAAATTTGTTTGAACTGCATGCTAGCCTCTCACTAATTGCCTGCTGAGGTAGGCAGTGTGTCATAAAGAAGAATATATTTTTAAAAAAGAGTACAGCACAAGTCTATTGCTACTCACTCTCAAAATTTTTACCACAATTCCTCACAAGATTTTATTTTCAGATTGTTTATTTCATTTGATTTCTTATTGCAGAGGTAATGCAAACACTATCAGCAGAGGCACGGAAAAATCATTTTGCTAATGATCACCTTCATGCTGAAGATACTCATACAGATATTTATGAAATTTAGTATGCTAAAATGTGTTCTGTGTAAGCAGAGGAAAAAAATCTCCCTGCATTAATCTAAGAGTGTCTGCCTAGGAAGAGTATGAAAAGCAAAGCTTGGTGCCAGTACTGATCAATTGATAATGAAGAAGCTTTCCTACCATAGCATAAGCACAATGAAAAACACGTAACTTTGCTACTGCAGGTGGGTTAGAGGGGAATTCAGAGTTCCTCCTATCTCTCTTAGAAATGAGGAAATTACTGCAAGGGAATTGCTCCACACTGCATTCATAAACCACACGGGTTTGCAAAAGCCCTTCCTGATCAGCACAGCTAAAGACTGTGTGATGGAGTGAGGTGCTGTATGCATGCAAGTACTCTGTTACATCAAATTGTTTGGGCTGAATTGGTTTGTTTTGCTGTTAAATCTGGGGGTTTCCATTCTGAGCAAAAGATAAGCATTTGTGTTAAAGTAAGATCTTCAGTGCCTTTACCAAAGTGTGAATCCAATTATGTTAGCAAGAAGCTCATTACTGATGCATTTTTTAAGACTTTTGCCTGTTTGAAGTTGAGCTGAAATACCTAAGGATGCAGCTAAACACTCCAGCCAGGACCAGCTGTAGAAACACCTATGGTAAGCACTGCTGTTTTGGGCTGTGGGGAGAATACCCACACCTGCCTTTTGTTCCACCATCCTTTTAATGCACTTTCCATTAGCTCCTCTCCTCATCTTGTTGATACAGAAGACCACAGAATATCTTGAGACATGCTGCTTGTGGACATAAAGCTGTTTTTTCCAGTCCAGATATGTTTATTTGGTTTTGGAGTGCCCTGTACTCTGATGTTTACTGGTTCCCTATTCTTGGTTGGTCTTTTTATAGACCTCTCTATAAAAAATAGAACTGCAAACAATAAATCATCAAAGAGCTTTTCTTTCTAACTTCCTTCTTCTCATTTCTTTCAGGCTATTTGATGCTATGTACATCTTCCTTATCACTGGAAAGCATAAGTGCCCAATACTTTATATCATTATTCACTATAATTCTTATAAGCATTTCTAGCTCAAGACAAACTGATTGGACATTCCTGTATGATATTATGAGCCCTGCATGATATATGTGTAGGTGTAAAAAGAAAAAAAAAAGCAAAATCCACATGGAATCAGTGAAGGATGGTGGAGGGACGACCCAAAAAGCACAAATGGAACTTGGTACAACAGTGAATGGTGTAGGAGACATGCTGTGCAGATATGAGCTCTGGTCCCAAAGCAAAATAGCGATGTGACGTTTAGCTTCTTAACAGGATTTGTTAGATTAGTTGTAGTACCATGCCTCTTTAGCCCCATTGCTTCTGGTTCTCAAGTTATCACATTAAGCACTAATTTGAATACATCTTCACAGAAAAGATAACCCCAAAATAGCTTTCTTTGATATCAGTGATGCTAAGAGCTGTATGAGAATGCAGTTAATGTGTTTAATTGTGCTACTGAAATGGAAATGAGAAGGATCAACTCACAAAGGAGAGAGTTCCATTGCTACTTTTCTTTTCTCTCTGCATCATCAAATCAGGATCATCACTGAAAGTGATTCAATGATTTCTACAGCCCTCATGGTGATAGATGCCACCATTTACTGCTAAGTATTTTCAGCACAATCTAAAATGCAGATAAAGCAATGCCTATTTTGTATTCTGTCCAGATCTTCCTTATTTCTCTTACTTTGGCTAAAACTCTTTTCCCCTTAATTTCACCTCAAAAGAAAGTTTTCAATCTGATCAGTGAGCTGACAATAAAATAAGGAATTCTGTATCAAAAGATATCTCCACTTAATTTTCAGATTCAGTTTCCCCTATACAAGTTAGTGGGTTTGTGAGCTCATTCCATTCCCACACCTAAGATTATCCTCACATTAACTCAATTTCAGATGTGTAACAGAGATCACTTCTAGGTTAGGAAGAAGCTCATTAGACTGGTGAGAAATTCCAGCATTATATTTGTTATGCTTATTTCTGAAATACTTTTTCCGAAATACTTTTTCCTTGGACTTTTTTTGTTTCAGATTCAGAAGCAGCCTGCACACATTGTTTTAGGAGTAAATAGTAGCATTCATGCAGCCTTTCTGTATGGCATTGGCATTGCGAGTCTGAGATACGTGTGCAGTTCAGAACACAATGCTCTGTAGAAATATCTAAGCTAGCTTTAAATAGGTAGTTGGTGAGACACTCCCTCTAGTCAAATTTATTTCAGGTTGCCAGGCTTAGAGGCTTCAGCACTTCAATCAGCTCCTCCAGAGCTGGTTTTCATACCTCTGCAGGATACTGCAGAAAGTTGTGTGCACATCCCAGTCTGTTTCTTGTGATTGTTGAATCTTAAAAACATTCAGGTCAGCAGGGACCTCTAAAGATTTTACAACCAAACTTCCCGATGAAAGCAGGACTATAAACTGAGTTATCCATGGTCACATCAAACTGAGCCTTGAATATTTCTCGCAGAGGAGATTCTGCTGCTCTGAATTTTTCAGTGTCTGTTTTGGACAAGGAAGACAGAATTTGGACACAGCACCCCAGGTGTGGCCAAACAGGTGGTAAGTGGAGTGGAATAGTCACACCTTTGACCTGCTGGCTGTAGTGTTTGCCCTGCTGACTGGACTCTTACTGATGACAAAGTTGCATTTCATTGTTGAGCTGTAGAAGTGTCTGAGAGCATCAGGGATGGTGTATAAAAGCACCAAAGTGAAGGCAGACCTGACAACACTTGATGAGGAGGATTTGTGATGCTCAGAATCTGAGTTGATTCTGAATAATTTACTCATCATGAAAGACTATCAAAGCCTATGACAAAGCCAGTAGAAGCACTATGGAAATTTCCTTCTTACTCTTTGTTGAAATATTGTCAAAACCAATAACACTTATCTTTCTGGTTTACATTTTCTTTTAATAAATCAAATTTCAGAAAGGATTATGGGAGTGTGGATGTTATTGTTAAAGGAGCGCAGGGTCCCTTTCTGCAGCATTGACTCCCAAAATATACTTAACTACCTTCTACTTTCTGTCCATCGATTTCACAAAATCTGACATTCACAACTGCTGCAGTGGACTAAAAACCCTTAGCACTTTTAAATTCCATTCTGTCATGTTTCCTCCCAGCTTTGTTTTACGCTTACCTCTCACCAGTAACTGTTAAGCTTCATCCAGATCTGCAGCCTTGTCACTAGAGTTTAATAATATTTCCCTTCTTCTTCCCAAGGTGAAGGGTAAAATATTCCTTTCTGCATGTCTGTCTTCAGTACCTCTGCTGAGGACCTTTGCAGAACTTAACTCACCACTCTCTGTCAGCAGAGCAGGAGACCAGCCTTGCTCTGTGACTTGCAAAACTCACAGACTTTTCAGAGAAATATTGTTGAGGAACTGCAACTGCAATACAGTTCTGTCTTCTTCCTGAAGTGTCACCCTTCATTTGTAAACCACAAACAGCCAACAAACGTGATTGGACCAATTGTTATCATGCCACTGATCAAGTTTATTGATGTGGATGTGTTTGGGGGTTTTATTTGTTCTTGATCTGTTCAATAGGTGGTAAATATTTCCAGTTATTGCAAAATGTATCTGCTTGCAAGTGGTTCTATGTGCAAAAAAGAGGACTAATCACACTGAAGGTGACTATCACATGTGGGAGTATGTGATTGTAGTCATGTGTGTGGATGTATAGTTATAGGTGTTTCAGTACTGTGGTACTAAGGCCACTCAGACTCTCAGCAGCATTTGCTCAGTTGCTCAGCTAACTCTTGAGAGGTGAATACATTGATCTGAGAGCCCTTTCAGGACCTTTCCTGATGATATAGTGGTAAAACATAAACTGGTAGCAGTCCAGAAGTTGGGCAGCCTGCAAGGCTGAAAGCATTCTGTTAGTCCTGAAATGCTTCTGTGTTGGTATCAAACAGTAGTCTTCTAGAGAGATGTGAGTATCCCCTCTGCATGTGTTTTTTGTGTGCCACACTCTTTTCATAAATGAAAAGTATTGTCTCAAATTTTTTAAAAATGAAATCTCTCAGAGCAACACAGCTACATGAAAATATGCTACTATTCCTTCACCCTATTTAATTTCAAAATGTTGTTATCTAGCAGTGGAAAAACAGAATAGCTGCTAAGTCTGGCCATGCAACAAGTAGAGTAGGACAAACTCTTATTTGAGTTCAGTCTTGAAGTTACATTCCCAGGAGCCGCAGTATGAATAATAAAAGTGTTCAGAACAAGGATGTTCTCTTTCTTTTAAATTAAGGGCATAAGCTTGGGGACTTCTAAATCCAAAAGCTCATTAAATGTTCTGTCCTATCTCTGTGTCAAGATCTACAAGATTAAAAGCAATAGTTGTAGAAAATATAATCCTTTCCCTAGCAATATCTAATTGCTCTTTTCAGGGTTTAATAAGGAGACTGTTGCTCCAATAACTGGCTGAGCTTAGAAAATATTCTTGTAAGATTTTAGTAATCTAAAGTAGACATAGTAATACCTTTCATCAAATAAATAGTACAGCAATATTTTCCACTACACCCAACTGCAAAAGTTAAAAACACTGTTGAATTTGACTCAACTGCCTCCTAGTCCTATATTACATGCTATGAAGGTAAGGCATAAAAGACTTTATATAATTTTTTCAAAGTTACTTAGCAAGTCTGGTACTGAGTCAGAATTAGACTATTTTTCACCTAATGTATCTCATGCTTTAACATATAGGCTGTATTTTGCCTTTCAGTAACAGTAAGGGAGGCTTCCAGAACAAAATTTCTCACATGAACCTGTGAAATCCAGTAACCACACTGTTGCCTCAAGTCAAAAGTTCTTAAGAAGCTGTTTATCCTCAGCACTTATATAGAGGATTAAATATTCCTGAGACTTTGATTCTTGGAGAAATAAAGTTGCACTTTCACTGGGAAAGTAGCTCTATTCATTTTTTGTGGAGTCCTAGGATACAGGCTGTGAACTTCTGGAGATCATCTGTTTTAACCCATCACTCATAGCAGGGCCAGCTTATGTCAGGTTGCTCAGTGACTGGTCCAGTGGAGTTTGAATATCTAAAAAAATGCAGGTCACGTCATCTCCAGGCCTTAGTTCCAATGTTTGATCACTCTTACATTGTAAATCGTCTTTTCATAACATTTAACTGGAATTTCCCAAGCTGCACACTTAAACCTATTTCATTTTGTTCCATACCTATTGACCTCTGAGAACTGTGCATGTCCATATTTTTCTACTACCTCATAGGAGTGAAAAGATCTGCCTGTGAATTTGGTAATGCAGCCCAGGATGTGGTTGGCCTTCTTTTTAATCATCATTAGTGACATAGACAAAGGGACCCTCACAAAATTTGCTGATGACACCAAACTGAGTGTAGTGGTTGACACTCCTGAAGGACAGGATGCCATCCAGAGGGATGGATAAACTCAAGCAGTGGGCCCGTGGGAATCTCATGAGATTTAATAAGACCAAGTGCAATGTGCTGCACCTGGGTTGAGGCAACCCTCGCTATCAATATAGTCTGGGGGATGAACAGATTGAAAGCAGCTCTGCTGAGAAAGACTTGGGTGTGCTTGTAGATAAGAGGCTGAGCATGACCCAGCAGTGTGGGCTTGCAGCCCAGAAAGCCAATTTTGTCCTGGGCTGCATCCCAACCCAGCATGGCCAGCAGAGTGAAGTAAGTGATTCTGCTTCTCTACTCTGCTCTGGTGAAATCCCACCTGGAATGCTGCATCCAGCTCTGGTGTCCCCAGCACTGGAGAGACACAGACCTGTTGAAGTGAGTCCAAAAGGATATAGCACCTCTCCTGTGAGGAGGGGCTAAAAGAATTGGGATTGTTCAGCCTGGAAAAGAGAATGCATTGGGGTGACCTAAATGCAGCCTTCTAGTACCTGAAAGGAGCCTGTAAGAGAGATGGAAAGGATGTTTTACAAGAGCATGTAGTGACAGGGCAAGGGGCAATGGCTTTAAACTGAAAGAGGGCAGGTTTATTTGGTTACTGAGAGGGTGGAGGAGGTTGCCCAGGAAAGTTGTAGATGCCCCATTCCTGGAAGTGTTTAAGGCCAGGTTGGATGGAGCTCTGAGCAACATAGTCTAGCAAAAGGTGTCCCTGTCCATGACAAGGAGGGTTGGAAACAGATGATGACTCTATGATTCTTGGCTGCCAGGTCAAGTGGGCACATTCTTTACCAGGTGCCCACTGGTTCTTTTCTGCAAATCTGTTTTCTATGCAGGCAGCACCCAGACCATTCTGTTTCATGGGCTTATTCTCCCCCAGCTGCAGGGCTTTGCATTCGCCTTTGCTGACTCTTATGAGGTTCCTGTGAGCTATTTTTCCAGGTTGTCCAGGTACTCCTGAATGCCCTTGATCCCTGCCCTTGAGCGTACCAGTTACTTGCCCTAATCTAACATCATCCTCCAACTGAGGGTGCACTCCACTCCATCAGCCAGGTTGTTAACACATGTTAAATATTTTTGATCTCAAAATCAGATGGGAAATGCTGCTAGCAACTGGCTGACAGTTGAACTTCACACCCTATATTCTAAGCTCTTGAACCTAGTTAGCCAGCCAATTTTCCATGCACCTTACTGTCATCCATCTAAGCCACATCTCACCAGCTCAGCTATAAAAATACCACAGAAATAGTATGGACTATACAATAGTCTTACAATAGTAGGACTACTACACAATCAAAGGTGTCGATAAAGTCAAGGTATACAACATCCACTGCTCCACCCTCATCCACAGAGCCTGACAGAACCTCATAGAAGGCAATCAGGCTGGTCAGGAAGTATTTGCCCTCAGTCAGTCCTCCCAGCCTGTTTCAAATCTTCTCATCTTTTATGACCTGTGGATTTGGCCCTGTGGGACATGGGCTGTAAGCAGTAGATGGTGTTGGTGAGCAGTGGTGAATGAGTAGAGAACACTGTTCTCAGGCATGGAACCTTACCACCATGTCCACAGTTTGCATCACAAAGACTGGCAGCCCTGATGCAACATCTCCCAAGGTTACATCCCTAGAGGCACAGACATACGTCTGTTTCTTCCAGAGTAAAACATTCCCTCAGGTAGGCAGTAAAATATATAGCAGTTAAGCCAACAGCTGTTTGATTTTGGGAGTAATTTTTTGACCATGGCATGATCACATGCCAGTAAATCACACCAGAAACCAGCCTTCAACTGCCTCTTTAATTTTTACAAGGAAAACTGCCTAATTCATACTATCATTTCTAGAGGAAAGCAGCAGAACTGTAAAAAGTTTCCCACTAGCTACAGACCCACGAATAGAGAGAAAAAAAGGTTTAGCAAATATGTAGCCACTATAGCATTTAAATTTTATGGTATTTATATTTGGTGTTCAGCTATTTTCTCTTGTGTCCAAATAGTGTTACAACATAGCAAGGTGAGGATTAAGGATAAAGGATAGTGATGGAGCAAAATGGGACAGAGAAAGGGGATAAGATCAAGTGTGAAGACAAAGTCATTGTCACCAGAATGACCGACCTGCACCTCCTGACCATCTGTCTGTCTTTCATTCTCTTTGCCTCTCCTTCCCAGTCTTATTATTTCAGATTGGAAATATTTTACTCTTTTTCAGCTCAACAGCAGAAACTTTTGAAGATCAAAATAGAAATCATAGAAAGGCTTGGGTTGGCAGAAACCTTAAATATCAGGAAGGGACCTTTCACAGTACAGAATGACATGCTTTTTGCTGCAATGTCTCGAGGACAAAGGTGGTTGCTTGTGCTATACACTGCTGTGCAGGGAATGAAATAAAAAAACAGCTTTTGCTTCTGCTATTGCGGTGGCCAAGTTTGGGAACAAGTTTGTCCATGGCCAGAGAGAACCAGTTTTGAGGCAACAACAATCCATATTCTGCCCTCTGGGTTTTCCAGTGCAGTTAATCAGTGAAATGTGGTCAATGTCTTTGGTCAGTGAGAAGAGGGAAGCAGCTTAGACACATGAAAGGTAGATTAGATATTAGAAGCAGTGAAATCACTCAAAGTGAGAGACATATACTGAAATTTTACAGCCTGTCAGCTCCTTTCACATGGAAATGTGTGACTTTGGCAAATCAAACTGGGAATGCAAAGAAATCCAAAGTTTTTTCTTTTGGAGTTATCTTTTGTCTGTCTCTTCCTCTGGAACAAGCATAGAAATCTTGGTCTGCTGGGAGGTTTCCCAGACTTTAGCACTAGGACATGCCCCTGGAAACTGTCTGAGTTGAAAAGATAATCCAAGCAAGGCATAAAGACATGCCTATTTTTATTCCTGTTCATATGTTAGTATGTGGTTTTCATAGTTGCCAAATCTAGCCTAAAAAACCCAAAATAAAAAAAAAAAACCAAACAGGAAAATCAAGCATTTCCAACAAAATGGAAGAGAAGTCAAAGTACTTTAAGCACTGTGTCTACTGAAAACAAGATGCAGGAATCCACCATCTGAGCATTCATGGCAGACATCCTTCTCTGAGTGAACAGATTTGCAAATAGCAGACAATTTTTATTAAATACCATTGAATAAACAATGAAACTGAACTTTGAAAACTCATGATGGATGCAGAGCAGTGATGAGCTCAGATGTTTAGGTTTTTTACCCATACACAAACAAGAAATCTCTGTACAAATGAAATATTAATGATCCTTCAACTGCTCAAATGAGACATACAGCTGTACCACAGAGCAGTTGAATTCCTTGCCTTTTTCAAGTGAGGCCCTCTGCATCTGGTGACCACAAGTTTTTATCTTCCTTTGGGAGACAGGAGAGCAGTTCAGTGAGGGATTGTGAGCAGAAGCCCAACACTTACACAGAGTGAAGTACTTGGTCTGTAGAAAGAAGAGAGCTATAATGTGTAAAGGAGCACAAGCAGAAAAAAATAATTAGAAGTTAAGACATCAAGTTAGGGATATGCCACTACTGAGACTGCAAAATCAGGCACACAAAAAATCAGAGAACGGGGAAATTTGCATAAAGCAAAGCCAACAGTTGCTTGTCTGTTTTTTTCTTATGACCAAATTCCTCAATTTGGGAGATAGCATTTCTAATTTTCTAAATGCTGGCAGGCTGGATGGAAAGGGAGAGTGTTGGCATAAGAGCTGTAAGCCAGTAGTTAGAGTTAACCGGATCTGCCTGGGTTGTTCAGCCTGAAGACTCTGCCTCCCTTTATTTGCTTCAATCAGACTGTTTTGTGATCCTTTTGGGAGATCAAATGAATGGGATGATGACCAGGCTCATGCTTTCCATTGAATCAGATGAGCACTAAACCTAAACATATTTCATCTGAGCTATAGCTGCTAAAATTGAAGTTGTTATGGCTGTGCTTGAGGACTGGCATTCAGCATGAGAGCCCCATAGAGCTGGAAGCATTTCATACACTGCTGAGAGTCAATTGCTGCCTGATGCAGTTCACAGTCTGAGGTGGCAGTCAAGGTAATGCTCCTTCAAGGTAATATCTCTTGTTGTTTTAAATTGAGCCAAGCCAACATCCTTTTAATTTCCTAGGCCTCTTGTCTCGCCTCCCTACACCACTACTGCTTCAGTCAGTGACCCTCTGTGCTTCCCTGCCTATGGAAAAAGAGACTTAAGGCTTCATTCCCACTCCTTCTGTTGTCAAAATATGGCTTCTTCCTGGAAGGTTGGATTCCATTCTCATCTCAGGGCTTCTCAGAAATAGATGCAAAGCCAAAAAAGTCTCATCTTAGGCAGCTCTTGGGTTTTTCTCCCTATTCTTTTACATGCATGTATTCATGTACATACAAACAATGTCTTGCTTTAGACAGATTTGTTTCATAGCCCATAGCTGAACACAGTTCAATACAAGTTTTAGATGTCTAAACTAAAAATAAACACTCCCTGCTAACACATCTCACACCTACACAACTAAAACTGCATGCTAATTACAGTAACAGCCAGCATTCTGGTTTCTGTTTTGCAGTCACAGCCCTGGACTTCCAAAGACTTCAGTGCACTACACTAAGCCATCCCTAGAGGTTGATGTGCAGGTTCAGAACATATCTAAAATGCAAAGAGACACCAAAAAAGCCGCACAATGAATCGAAATCAGCAACAGCAGCAAAATCATTCTTCCATTTAAAATTAAACTGAGAAATTAATTTGGGGACTAGTGGAAATAACACCAGCTCCAGCTGGTCAGACATGGACTGCAGCGATAATTTAGCCCACGTTATTGAATCCCATACATTAGCATGCAGCACCGTATCTAACTTTAGCATCTGTAGTTCCTCAGAGATTGCCTCTGAAAAGTGACAGCCTAGCTGGGCTGCTCACCACAGACCTCAGGAATAGCATGGAAAATGAAGATGTGAGCTGGCAGCTTACTGTGTGAACCATTTCAACCACAGCTACATTATAGGTTTTGTCCATCGTAGTTTTTGTTGAAAAAGTTGAAAGTTTTGACACTGTAGTCTTCTCCTATAGAAACATGGTTTAATTGATAAGTTCATCAGTTTAATTAGGTTAGGATGTCTCTGTGCTTAAACTAATACAGCATAAGATATGCTTTGTCATTGCTGGTCAGCAAGAGCTCAGATGTGGTTTGTTTCATGACCCTGCTTGTAGCCTATGCCTGTGTGAGGATATATCTGGCTTCACAAGAATGCATCACTTCTAATCACTACCTTCAGCTTTATGTGCATCACATTGCAGATATCATCTGTCTTTCCTGCTGATCCCTGTGCAGTTAATCTTTCTGTCACTCAGATTACTTTTTGGTGGGCCTACTGTGATGCATACTAGAAAACTCAGGACTCATAATGTCAAAAAATACTTACTTATCAGATTCCACTGATACTGTCTCAAGGGAAAAGAAAAATGCCCTATTTGACTTTTAATATATAGTGCATTTGCTTTTTAAAGCACTTGACTGATTGTCGCTGAAGTGCTGGTGCATTGAATTTTCTGGTTGGTAAAAGTTAGCAAGGAGCAAGCCAACATATTTTAATTCTCTGATATGTTACTACTGAATGTTGATGGCTTTTTCAACTGCGTATGTTTCTCCTTTTGAGGAAAGTAAGTCCAGGGCACATATTTGTTAGCAAGAGCTTGTAATGGAGTAGATCGTTTGATTGGCATGATACAAAGCCCCATTTTAAAAGCACATAATTAACTTTGAGCACTAATTTTCTCATTCAAGCTGATAATTATTTCTTTGCCTAAGTGCTTTGTTGAACTGGGTCCTGAATATGAAGCAGCCCTGTGATACAAAATTAATCGCATCTCTGCCCCAGCAGCTTAGCTGCTTTGCTGACAGAACCAAACAGGGAAATTATATACACCCTTTGCAATAAGAATTAGTAGTGCCACTGATGTGATTAGTACCAGAGAGAAAGGCCATTGGGAGAAAGATTTCAAACCAAGTCTGAAAAATAAGCCAAAATCAACAAGTTTTACACTTTGCTGGAGTGCATGGTCTGTTTGGGTTCTATGAGCTGCCAAAGGATGGGACAGTGTGGAAATTAAACCTACCTGCGCCAAACTTGCAACTGCAAAATCCACATCTAAGATGGTGCCATTGCAGGGATGGTGGCAGGGCTTTTACAGCTGGGGGCATAACTGAGTCTTCTTGGACAATTACAAAGGCAAGATGCTGAGCCGTGTCTGCTAACTAAGAAACTATTATTTTATACCACCTTACTGTACCTGAGGGACTTGAGGGGTGGGATATGACAGATAAATCTGTAACCACATTTGGAAAACAATTCTTCATCCTTGTGAGTCATGGAGCATGGCCTTCTAATTCTAGCTGTCCCTTTTTACTCCAGGTTTTTCTTTATTTTCTTCCTATTTTGCTGTAGGTTTTTTTCTGGCTTGGGTGCAGAGTTCAGCTTTTTGGGGATGTGTAAGTCAGTCTAGTTGGCAGAATGGTGTGAAAATGTAGAAAAGACTTGGGGATTTTTTTTGTCAGTTTTTGCCATGTTTGTCCCTCTCCTTTCTTGTCTCACAGAGAAGAATTTTTGTGAAAGATGGTGCAGGGACAATGTGAATTTATCTACAGGCCCTTTGGCCCTTCACTCCCTCCTAGTGTAAATATTTCCTGGGTACAGAAGACAAACTTTTGTAAAAATGCAAGGTTGTTTCTCTGCCTGGATGGCAAAATTGAGGAGACTTAAGGTGCATAAAGCAGATTAAATAATGCAAAGTGTGGGATGCTATCCTCCCAAGGAGGAAAATGTGAATGCCTGGATTACTCTGGATTACTGGGATTATCCTGCATTTTAGAGATGATGTGTGAAACCTTCATCTTTGTTCTCATCTTGTTCAGTAAAAAATTGGTTTATGTCAGAGGTTTCACAGTGCCAGCCTGAGGCACCTACATTTCCTCTGACACCCTGTCTACACCCCCACCTCTTGTCTCTCACCCTGTAAACACACTTACTCTTTTGGAGTGAGCCGAGGGATTTTGGTTCTATGCCCAGTCCTGCCCATAGACCTTCACAGGGCCACAGGCTGCATCCACAGCAGCAGCCAAGTTACAGCACTCACAAGGGCAGTTGTCCCAAATTGTCATCCTTGTGGTGGACACCAGAGGAAGACTTCAAACCCTTTGCTGTATAAATAGGGTGGCAGAGCTATCCATGGGAAATACCTCTGAAAGATCCTTTCCTCTAGACTGTTTTGACCTTGAAAGCCTATACAGAATCACAGCAGAGCTTTCTGTGCTTGGGATCAAGGGAAAAATAAACAACAAAAAGCAACAGAAAATTGTGTCACAGCCTCACCCAGTACTTCCTTCTGCTGAGCAGGGGCTGAGTGAGCTGCAGTAGCCTCCTCTCTTGCAACATCCCTTGGGGCACTGGTATGCAGTCCTGTGCCTGTGGCAACCTCCTAGCTAAAGTCTGGATATGGACTGCTCTTTCTGGATCTGTCCCTTATATCCTGTTATGATGGCCTCAAGCCTATTTATGCCCAAATGTACTGTATAAAAACAGAAAGAGAGATAAATTCAGCAGTTACAGTACTAAAATTAAAATCAGACTTACCGTGGCTTAAAAACAAGAAAAAGAGCCTTGGGGTTTTGTGTTTGCATTTAACAGTTTTATGGCAGTCATTGCTATGAAATAAATTGTATTGTTCTGTTAGAGTTTGATATGAGATAGGTTTTCCACCAGCCTGTCTCAAAATCTGAAAAAAATCTGGTATTACAAACACATAAGAGACAACCCACTGTGATGTCTGTCAGACATGAAGAATTTGGGAGAGCAAATTATATAGTCCACCTGAGCATCTCATTCTAGCTCTGCAGGAGATGGGACATGACACAGTGTTTTGTGTGGAACCACAGAATTTTCTGTGCAATATTTTTTGGTAGGAAGATACCGCTTTCAGATTGACCTCATCTACAGAGTGCAAAGATGGATCTCAGCAAGATGGGTTCCAAACTTCTGGATGAAAACAAGCAGCCCCTCAGTGAAAATCAGCATGTGGAAAGGTGAGTGCAGCTCGAGCAATTTTACTCTGTATTTTATCTTCTAGAACAATCAGAAAGTAAACTACACTGAATTATGAGGAGCTGTCAACTCCCCTGAGGGCAGAGAGGCCCTACAGAGAGACCTCAGCAATTTGGAGAGACAGGCAACCACCAACTTTATAAAGTTTAACAAGGGCAAGTGCCACATTCTGCACTCAGGACAGGGTTGTGTGTATAGACTGGGGAATGAGAGGCTGGAAAGCAGTGCTGGGGTAAAGGACTTGGGGGTCCTGATTGACAGCAAGTTAATATGAGTCAGCAGTGCCCTGGCAGCCAGGAGGGACCACTGTGTCCTGGGGAGCATCAGGCACAGCATCGCCAGCCGGGTGAGGGAGGGGATTATCCCACTCTGCTCTGCACTTGTGTGGCCTCACCTGGAATGTTGTGGCAGTTTGGGGCACCGCAATATAAAAAAAACCATTAAGCTGTTAGAGAGCATTCAAAGGAGGGTCATGAGGGTGGTGAAGGGTCTGGAGGGCAAGCCTTATGAGGAGCAGCTGAGGTCATTTGGTCTGTTCAGCCTGGAGGAGACTGAGGGGAGATCTCATTGCAGTTACAACTTCCTCATGAGGGGAAAACAGAGGGGCAAGTACAGATCTCTTCACTCTAGTGACCTGTGAAAGGAGTTGAGGACATGGCATGAAGCTGTGTCAGAGGAGGTTTAGGTTGGATATCAGGAAAGGGTTTTCCACCCAGCAGGTAGTTGGGCACTGGAACATGTTCCCCAGGGAAGTGATCACAGTACCAAGCCTGCGTGGGTTCAAGAACAATTTGGACAAGGCTGTCAGGCACATGGTTGGATTTTTGGGGTGTCCTGCACAGGGCCAGGAGTTTATTCAATGTTCCTTGTGGGTTCCTTCCAACTCATCATATTCTATGATTCTATGAAAATACTTTTAGAGTATTTAGCATAATAAGGTTGTGAGGAAGACACTTTTGGTGTCACATAGGTCTGAGCAGACACACAGGCACTTCTACTCAAAACTCACGAGGAAAACACAATTTCGTTCCGAGATTTTGTCAGCTTCCTTTTTCTTGTTAGGCTAAAATAAACATGAGATAAGGTTGTTCCTTATACATCTTGGTGCACCTACTTCTTGGGCAAGTCAGACAACGAAAAAGTACCGAAAAATGCAAATGCAATAAAATGCTTTGGAAAGTTCATCAAAACCAGTCATTGGTTGAAAATAGGATTAAGTTGGTGTTACATAAAAAAGCTTGATTCAGTTATTTTATCATCATTTCACATAACAAGAGAGAATATAGATGGGGGGTGGAAAGAAATGCAAAATGTACAGTGAAATTTGAATTTCTGCTTTAATGCCCTTGCTTCTGTCTTGTCCTTTTTCACATAACCAGAATGGTGGCTGACACACTAATTCTGTAGTTTTCAGACATCACCTGAGACCCCAGTGAACCAGATGGGACAGAAAGATGTTGCAGGCTCCAGTCCTGCAATGGGAAAGAAAGAACTAGAGTTTCAGACAGAGGAGGTAGGATGGGGACTTCTAATGAGTCTGTGGTCAAAGACTCCTCAACCATCTTGTACTGCCTGTAGCTGATTCATGGTGAGATTGTGGGCTACTAACTTGTAATCCCTTGGTTTCATTGCAGTCAGAAGAATTTTTCCAAGTGATTCAAATGGATTTCACTCTCTGATTCATGTGCTTTTGGGCAGAGAAAGGGACAGACTATGATTACAATCATTCACAAAAAAGCCAGGCAATATTCTACTTTAGCTAATTGCAAAATAGGAATTTATGTATGTTATATACTTTCCAAATACTGTGAATTTCCTGACAACTAAAGACAACTGGAAAATAACACCAAATATATTTTAAAGTATTTAAGGACTTGCCTTGAAAACAGCCTTCATCTTTCCAGAGTTCCTAAGTGACACCTATTGTCATCTTAATGTTACAGATGTGTTTTGAAAAACATGTCCTTGATGGGAAGCAGAACTAAAATGGCTGCTCCTGCAGATATCTTCAGAGATTTTTACATTTTTGTGTCTGTCAGTCTCATAACTAGGCCCCACAAGGAAACTTTCTGTCACCTTGAACAGAAGCACACAGCCCTGAAGAATCAAGAACACTTGTATAAAAAGAATGGAGGAAAAACTGTACACTCCATAGCATTTTTCTTAATTACATACATTATATTTTGATTTTTCATGACATGTATTTCATTTTCAGATCGCTGAAAATAAACTTCTCAAGCATCAACAGGCTCCATATTTAGAGGGCGTAAATAATTTGAAGGCAAGTGACCAAATAAAAACATATCCTGCTATTAATAACCTGATTAAACCTGTAGCAAACACACTTAACACATTTTTACTTGATGCCCAGAAATGTCCAAATACCCCTGTTTCTCAGGGGTTGGTAAACTTGAGCAAGAATATCTTTTCTGGGGAAGAATGCAGCTGGAAAGCACAGTGGCTGCTAATAAAGCCAGAAATAACCTGTGGTATGCAGAGTCCTCAGTCAGGGATATCATTGAGTATACCAGGTATTTTAAAGCATAAGGAGAAATCCAGTCCATAATTTAAAGGCTTTCGAGTTTAGACACAAGCGCGAGAACACTTGAGACCAGAGTTGCTGCTACTGGTAAAAATAAGCAACAGGTCATTTTTCCTGTTCAGCTGCCTCTTCCGCCAATTTCTACATATAACCGCAGTAAGGAATGTTTTGTAAGCTGAACTGATGAACACACACAGACACACACACACACTTCCTCCATCTTGTTTGTAAAAGAACCCCTAATAACTGGCATAAGAAGGATTTGATTTGCTTTTTCCTGAAAGGATAAAACCAAATAGCATAGCTGACATTCAGAATGTCTATAGATAGGCACTGAGACATGCAAAACTTAGAGCAAGACTTGTGTTTGGTGTCCTATCTTATTAACCCTTTGACCACATTTGTCTCACTCTGTCCACCCTCACCCACTGGTGACCCTTTTTCTGTCACAGGCATGTTTGCAGGAGTTATTGAGAAGGTTAGAAGAAAAGACAAAGGACTTTATAAAGGTATGAACATGGTCTTGAGAAGAAAGAAATAATCATGATTTGTGAAGAAAATAGATCATAAGTTTGGACTTATAAATAGATTGTAAGTTTGGACCTGCCTGGGAGCAGCAAAGACCATGTGAGGGCAGCTCTGTGATGTGCAACTTTGTCCAGACAAGGGTGCAGCCAAGATTTTGCTGCCTGTCACTGGCATGACAAAACTTCCCTGTCCTGCAGTCTCTGAGTGCATTGTTGGTTTTGAGACCACGCTTTTGGGTGAGACACAGTAGCTTCAAGTGTGTGGCTTCCTGAGTCTTTGAGGTCCCTTCTAATTCTGCTCAAGGTGGATCCCAAATTGTTTGGTCTCAAGGCATGCAGTTATCCATGAAGAAATGTACATGATCCACCTTTCTTTCACAAATATCAGCTAGTGACTGACCAGTTTTCAACCGTACATTTTCCTAATCTCCAATTTTGTGGATGTAACAATGGCTTTATACCAACAGAATTTCCTCTCATGTTTTACCACAGGAACAAATACAAGCATGATGGGAGCTGGCACCTTGGTATGTCCCTCCAGTGAAAGGTGCCTTGGCTTTCTAAACACACAGGTGCAATTTAAATTAGCCTTCTAGAATCAAAATCTTTCATAATCCATCAGCCAGGTTGCTTGGCTGATGTACAACATCACCCTGTCAGCACTAGCTCACACGATTGTGGCTAAGCAGGGCTGCAGGTGACTGCAGCATACATCACATGATTAAAAAGAATATACTTAAAATATATTTTTTCTTCACTAAAATTTACCAAATCACCTTAAATGCAAAACTAAAATTAGCTTTATTTTTCACCAGTACTTTGTACTCTACTTCAGCACTCAGACTTAAGGGAGGATTGCTTTGGATTCTTTCAGATACCATTCCTCATTTTACTTACCTTCCTTCAACTCACTGCACCCATACACATGCTTATGATTGTGAGATCAATAGGGTGACCTGGTACCCTATTGGAGCATCAGGAAAAGCATCATGAGTCAGTCAGGGGAGGTCTGTGCTGGTGCAGGCTCACTTTGAATACTGTATGCAGTTTGGGGTACTACAATATAAGACAGATATAAAGCTATTAGAGAGCGTCCAAAGAGGGGATACAAAGATAGGGAAAGGCCTAGAGGGAAAGCCATAAGAGGAGCAGCTGAGGTCACTTGGTCTGTTCAGCCTGGAGGAGATGAGACCGAGGGGAGACCTCATGGCAATCAGCAGCTTCCTCACAGGGGGAAGCAGGGCGGCAGGCACCGATCTGTTCTCTCTGGTGACCAGGGACAGAATCCAAGGGAATGGCATGAAGCTGTGTCAGAGGAGGTTCCAGTTGGATATTAGAAAAAAGTTTTTCACCCAATGGGTGGATAAGCACTGGAACAGGGTCCCCAGGGAAGTGGTCACAGAACCAAGCCTGTATGAGTTCAAGAAACATTTGTACAACACCCTCAGGCACATGGTGTCATTCTTGTGGCTGCTCTCTGCAGGGCCAGGAATTGGACAATTGGATTTGATGACCCTTGTAGGTCCCTTGCAACTCAGAATATTCTATTATTCTATCACTAATCCCCAGTGAGCTACCTGTCACAGCAGTCTGACAAGTAATGCAGGAGCTGCAGAGCATTAGTTCCTGCTGATAACAAAAAAAATGCCTCCCCAGTGATCACAAGCAGCTTGCTTGGGTAGATCCTCTGGGTCTGATAAAATAGTATTAACCGTCCTCAAAGCGTTTATCTCAGTGTGGACACCAGCTTCAGCTTCTGTCTTCTATCCCGCTGCCTATTCTTACCAAACAGATAGGAACTTTATTTCTGTAAGATTTTCCTTCACTGCTGATACCAGCCACAACTTCTGGGGCTAGAAAGACTGTCAAACTCACACTGTGAACACATAATCCTCACTTCTGATAAATGTTTGATGGATAGGAAGTTCTGGCTTGTAGCTTTTAAGTAGTTTCTTTACACTGAAAATTTAATCAATGCTATTTTTAATATAAAAACTTTCCCCTTGACAAGTTATATTCGATTTTATTGGTTTTTAGGCAAAAAGCAAAATATTGGAAAGAAGAGAATTAGTCATGTCACAAGACAAAGTCTTAGAGGTACGACATCCTATTGCATATCACAGTACATACTCTTGCTTTGTTCAGACCATCACTGTTCTAGAATAAAGTTTACAAAGGTGTCAAACAGAGAAGCAATAGAGTGAAATATAATACAGGTAGGAGTGTGGGGAGTAGGCCTGCCATTATTCTCAAGAACACAAAAATGATGCAACACTAAGAAGTTTTGGGTTAGAAGTTTTGCAGACCATAGTCTGCAAACCAGCAAGGTGGTTTTAAAACAAGTAACCTTGGATTATTGGGAACATAAGTCATTCAGAAAGTTACTGCAATATAAAACTAATGCCAGGAGAGCAGATTCCTGTAGATTTCTATCAGAGCCAATTTGGGAGATCAGAATATAATATCTGCAAGGGCAACACTGGTACTGATCTCATGCTAACAAGCTCCAACTTGACTTTTATTGCACATCAGACTGATGGACTAATACTAAGATTATTTTCTCTTCTTTTGAACTTTTAAGGGTATGCAGATAAAAATAAACCACTTATACAAGCAACTCAATCACCTTCAACTAATTGGGTCGTAAGTATTAGCAATGTCCTCTATTCTGGGCTCCTTTTTTCCATAGTATCAGAATGTTCCCACATCAGCCATACCTGAAGCACATGGTATGGATTGCAAGTTAATATACTTTATGCAGCACCAAACAAGCACCTCATATTTTTGTAGAGCAGCTTCTTTTTCTGTCATATAATCAGTCAACCACAGAAATGCAACTGAAATTTAGATTTGGGAAGTCTCATCTCATTCTTAGCAGATTCCAGGAGTAGCTTATCTTTTACTCATTAGACCAAAGTTGTAGGGCATACCCCGGATATTAATTTCAATAGTCTTTCTTAATAACCTGTAACTGGTTCGTAGTATTATTCTGCAGAATAAAAAGAAAAAGCAGCAGCTTGAACAGCAGCAGCACAGCCTGCATCTACACATTTATTGTCAGAGCACATGGTCCCTTTTCATGGCCAGAGTTCAAGTGACACTTAAAACATGCTACCTCCTCAACTCACTAATGAATTGTAGTTTCCTTTAAATAGCGAGGTCTCTGAATTTCAAAACACCACATCTAAATACAGAGCCCAGCACTGGGCTTCTCACTCTTAATTTCCTGTTTCTCAACTACATAGCAATGGAGAAATCCTTCGACTTCAGTAAACACAGGGGGTTAAGTATTCCTTCTATTCCTTCTAGCAATCATTCCCAAATTAAGCTCAAAGTATGGTGTGCCAGCATAAGTATAAGCCCAGTTTAAAAGCTCCTCTTTCAGTTCTCTGAAGTGATTTGAGATTCAGTTTTGTGCTCTCTATTCTGCAGAGAGGAGCTGTACAGTGACATTTTGCATGCATTGCATGAACTGTAGGAACTGAGGCTGAAATATAATATGAAGTTTAAAATAGCAAGCATTTTGGAGGATATCTGCTGCTTGCAATAGTACAGCTATCCCCACACCTGAAGGGCACTACATATCTCTTTTAGTTACTGTAGTGTTTCCATCAGGCAATGTCATCAGAGAGGACAATACCAGACCATGCCTTTCCCCCATGGTAGCATGTTTGGTGGGAAGAACCCAGTAATACAATGCTTTCCTTCAAAAAAAAAACAATTGAAATAGCATCCACTCTATGTTATAGGCACATTTTCTTACCACTGTGTGGCTACTTCAGGGTTGCCAAGTTTTGTCTGTTACCAAGACTGGATGAACCCATGAATTCCATTGTTCCATGCAGTAGTTCCTATGAAAGCGATCAAGTAAAAGAGGTTCCTAATGTAGGTGCTTACAAACTGATGAGAAGGTGCAATATCCCACCAGAAGTTTGAGGCTCTCTCTAGATGGTTGTATAACATGCAGCAGAAACTCAAAGGAATTTCAGATTCAGAGAGAAGCCTTGGGAGACGAAAGCAGGTAAAGAGAGGGGAAGATGAAAAAGAATACTCAGGATAAAAAGCATGTGCTTTGATGGAGAAGGCAGTTTGAGCAGCCTGGTAATAAAAGCTGGCAAGAAACTAAAATCTGATTTCACCCTGTTGAGACAGTGAAGTGACATCAATGTTTGAACTGGAAATTCAGTGTGTGCCTCTCCTTGCACCTGCTGTTGTTCCTGGAGAACATCCTAGGAATCCTTATTGGTTCTTCAGTTCCTAGGTGGCTGCTGGACACAGACACTTTTTGGAAGCTGATTGTCCCCAGACATATGCACTTCAGGTCCTTGCTCCTGCCTCATCAAAGCAAACTAAATAGAGGTTCAAAACAAAATGTAGCTACATGTACTTATAGAAAGAAGCAACCAAACATGTTCAGTCTAGAAAGGTCAAATTTAAGATGC
The DNA here is from genome assembly GCF_047495875.1 of Pithys albifrons albifrons. Classification (NCBI taxonomy): domain Eukaryota; kingdom Metazoa; phylum Chordata; class Aves; order Passeriformes; family Thamnophilidae; genus Pithys; species Pithys albifrons. The sequence goes on along the minus strand of NC_092464.1, from coordinate 48,255,633 downwards.
AGGGAAATGGGATGATACTTTTTACAAATTGCCCAAATGAACTGTTTGGCTTTGCCATCAGTCTAGTCTTTATCCTTTACACTGTTGCTGACTGATACTTTTTAATGGAATTGCCTTTGTAATGGGAAGCAATAAGATACTCTTCTCCACAACCAAGGCATCTGTTAGGTTGCAGCTCCTCCTCGTGTGTAGCTTTATTTTCTTCATTAATAAGCAACAAGCAGAGTTAGCTGCAATCACTGTTGGTATTTCTTTTTCTCCCCAGGCAAGAAAAAAAGGAAGCTGATGACTGCCCAAGATCTCTCTCTCAGAAGTTAGCCATGGTGAAACTGGTAAAAAAGAACTGCAGTAGTCCTCTTACACCTGCACTTGCAGGGCACCCTCCATATCTTTTTGTTTCAAGCTGGAAATCTTGTTTAATCAGATGTGACTAATTTTTGAGTTTTTCAGCCCCAGTGGTTCCTTAGATCATTAAGTTCCTGTCTCAGGCTCACCACTTCTTCTTCCCCAGTTTTGTTAGTGTGCAAGTTGTTTTAAATTCTTCAGTGTTTGTTGTTCTAAAAGTCAGAAAACTTCATTTCAAAGTGATTCATGTCTCTTTTTTCCCTTTCTAGACCCAGAAATCAGTGACCTGCTACCTAAAAGAATTTCGTTTCTGTCTTAGGTAGGTAAAATATTCTCATTACATGTACACTTGTTTACTTACACCTTGGAGAGAAGATTACTCTGACTAGTGCTGGAACATCATGGGAGAAACACTGCAAGCAGGGAAGAGAAATGTGCTGCAAGTATAGAGCGCTGTGTACGGAAACTTAGTGGAGCAGCAGGCTGAAGTATTCTGAGTACAAACTCTCTTCTGGCCCTTGGGTATGTTTCCTTAGGAATCTGCCCACCTGTTACCTCTAAAAAAGCAGCATTTACATTCATGTCTCCTTCTTTCCTGCTAATGAGGAAGAAAAGAGATTAGCTCAGTTGGTTAAAACTTGGTGCAATAATGCCATGGGTTCAATCCCCTATGTGGGCCATTGACTTAAGAGTTGGACTCGACAATCCTTGAGGGTCCCTTCCAACTCAGAATAGTCTGTGATTATGTGAAAAGGAAAAAGGCCTAGAGTCTGAGCACCTGATTCTCTGCCCATGAGTGCTCCATTATCAGCCCTCCATCAAACCACTTCTTTGCCATAATCCTGTCACCACATGGACACTGAGGGGTTACTGGTGGGCTTTCACCTCCCTGAACCAAAGTAATGTGGACTCAATAAGTGCCAGGGCAAGTTATGTCACTTCTCTATTTTCTTAGTCTTGGCTGAAGATAGTTTGAAGAAAAGAAGTGAATGTTTCACTAAGCCACTTTACGGTCAGTGTACAGCTGCTTTTGAAGCTACCCATAGATTATTTAGTGAAGGCTGTTGGTGTGAGAGTCACCAATTATCACTAATTTTCTTTGTCCTGTTCCATGATGTCTAGCAGAAGTGACTCCCAAGAAATACTGTTCTTTCAGCAACAGTGTTCCAGTGCCTCTGTAAAAGGAAAGCAACTTTCAGTTTGCTTCTATGTGGTAGGAAGCTTCCAGATGGATCTTGCAAACAGTTGTCTGGAAAATGGATGAATTAGTTTTTCCTTCCTGAGGAGAGAGAAGCATTTTTTACTATTGCACAACCATGCACAATCAGCAAGTGCTTATGGCTCTTTTAATTTGTGAAGCTTCATTTCCATTTTAACACATATTTTCATGTCACGAAGCTGTTCCTGCTAACACCTGTGCATTCACCTGTGGCAATAATCTTCCAAAAGGATCAGTTAAAACCACTGTAGGGTTTGTCTGAACAAAATGATGGAGAAGTGGTACCGACCAAGAGCATGGCAGGACTCACAATGAACCCTACACACACCCTATATCACCTCAGACAAATTTCTTCTCTCCAGGCTTCACTTGCTCATCTGTAAAATGCTGATAGTATTCATTTTCTCTTCTTTGTGTTCTCCATATATGTTTACAGCACAAAACCTTTGGTGGCAAGAGCCATTGTAAGGTGTTAAACACTTTCCAGGGATGGACTCCATGGTAATATTACCAGCAAAAGAAAGGCAGGATTCTGTGTTGAGCACGGCAATGAAATACAAGATTATAAGCTCCAGTAACTTGAAATATTGAGTTTCATGGTGTCTGTAATTTCTTTTTGGTGCATTTCTCTCTCTTGTTGCAGGAACTGTGTGTGGCTGCTTCTCAGACACTTTCTGCACTGTGGCTGCATGTGCTTAACACTTCTGTTAGTTTATAAACACCTACCTGATGCTACCTGGACGTATCAGCTACTGGACAGTATCTGCCATCAGCCATGGCCACACTAACCCAGACTAGATTTCTGTAGGGTTACTGTATTGCTTTCTGGGAAGACCCACACTTTAAAATAAAGCATTCACAAATGCTAAAAGCACGTGATAATTTCTGTCTTTCATGTGAGAACTGTATTAACTCCTCAGAGGAAGAAACTAAGGCCCATATATCTAAGGAAGAAGGAGTATGCTTAATGCATTCAGCTGTTTGCTGACAGAGATGCAAAAATTGAGTCAATGTCCACATTCTGATCTATTCCCCAAATCCCTGCATGTCCTGCCCCTATCACCACAGGCATGAGTATGGGAAATCTGTAATTAAATCTTAAATAGGATCTTCTGTTAATGCAAATTGAAATGACCCCATTATCAGCAGGGCAGTGATAACTGATAGGAGCTGAATCTCTGTTTTAAAGAATGCCTCCTAGCAGATTCAGGACCAGTCAGCTTTGTGAATTTGCATGTCAGTGACCACCTTGCTGTCTAATGACAGAAGCACAGAGCAGCAATGGTATTGCACACCCACAGCAAGCCCCTCTTGAAGAATACAAGGTTTTCCCTTCTGCTCACAGCATAGGAACTACCTGCAGGTTGTGTCAAGCCCTGGTGCACCTTGGAGGAACCAGTTGTGCACAGATCACGTGTCTGACAGGGTGTAGATTTCAAATGTCCTGTATGTCATCCACTGCAACATACAGGAGACCTTGATCAGGTTCTCACTGATCCCACAGAACAGCTCCATGCGGATGCTTAAGAAGGCTTTAGTGCCACCTGCCTTCTGGGCTTGGTTGTCCTGAGAGCTTTCCATGTCCCGATTTTGTACCCTCCAGAAGGGCATCGTGCTCCCTTCATCTTTGCACAATTTTTGAAAGTAGATTATCTTTGATCACAGTGGAAAACACACTACCTCATAGTGTCTGACCCAAGAGTTGAGGGACATGCCGACTGCTTGTCCTAGTTGCAAATTTCTGTGCCTCATCTCTGAAAGGAGACCAGGGTGGTCTCCATACAGAGTCTATGTCTACTTCTGTGATTCTAAGCTTGAAAAGGTATCTCAGTGCTTCATCAAGTGTCATTTGGTATCTGTGTTTCCAAGTCTTGCTGACAGCAGGGTTTTTTTTCTCAGTCTTCCAAATTCACCATCCATCGGCTGCATGAAAGTAGTGGGAAAGAGTCCTGCCTGGTTATGGTTGCCAAATATGTCATGCAGCAATGAATTAGAGTTGTTGAAGAAAAAAAATAACCAAGAAAATGGTTTTAACTTCCTTCTTGTGTTATCTCCTGCTCCAGATATTTTTGCTCTTTTTCACAGACTAGGAAGAACATGAAAACCACTCTCCAATGAGACAATATCTTGCAAGGCTGTCTTGTCATATGCCCAATTGCTTTTCATGGTAAGCACTTGATAGGAGAAAGGAGCTTAAACAATGAAACTTTGTTTATGTGTAGTTTTCAAATTTGTAAAAGAAAATACACTAAATTTGAGAAGACATGCAATTGGAGGAGGCCCATCTTTTGAGAGAGAACATTTGTAGGTACTCATAGAAAACCTCAGCACATTAGAAACAACTGTGAAAACTTGCAAAAGTATCATCTAACTGATATTAGACATGGCAAAGTGCAGCTCCAGCTGGTGCCTGCTCTCCTGGTTCCAGCTCAGGGAAAGTTTCTAACACTCCCTGTCTGAGTCCCCACACTGCACATGAGGCTAGGCTTGTGTAGCCTGGGGCAAATTTTGGAAGTCTGCTCTCAGGTGAACATCTGTGCCTATTGCTTTGTCTCCATTAAAAAAAAGTCCTAGGCCATGTCTCTTATTCCCTGTAATTGCCATAACCCACAGGTTGTGACTCTTGTGACAGGAGCTCTTTTAGCAGAATAAAGTGTGGTGGAGAATTAATTTAGTACTTTTATCCAGTTCTGTGAGTACAAATCTTTATGAGCAACTTGACCACTTGAGTTTGAAACACAGGATAAGGCAGTGTGCCATTTGATGGTGGCACCATAGGAAAAAAACCCCAAACCTGATTGAACAGCCCAGTTTGCAGCTGTGCCTGGTGGAGTGGGTGGTAGTTGCTTTAGGGAGGGCACAATAGCACAATGGTAAATGTTGTGGAAAGACCAGCACCTGTTTGCTGTAGAAGCCAAGGCAATTTCCCCATCTTGTCAGCTGACAGCTCCTCCTCCTCCCATTAGGCAGAATGAGGGGCACTTTCGATTTCAGCCCCATGGTGCTGTGCCGAGTGGGATACACAGGAGTCTTGCAGGGAGCTGCTGTGGAGGTGATGGTAAAGGTAATGCTGGGAGTAGCTTTTCAAACGCTGGTATTCAGCATTACCAAAGACATACTGTGCAAGACTTAAAAAGGTAGACAATACCATTGCTTATCTGTTTTCTTCCTTTTTGCATCTGAAATTTTGCTTTTTTAGTTCCTGCCTAGTTTATATGCCCCAGGCATACAGTGTTTAGTGAAGTCAGACCATAGAATTGTGATGTTTGGTTTGCTACAGTTTTCTGTCTGGTTTTTCCTAGTCAGATTTATCTCACCAGTACCCTATCCTCTGATGTGACTGGATGAACTCACTGTGTTTGTAAAGGAAGTTAATTAGCTTCCATCTCATGTCTTCACTCCTCTCCCTCCCACAAGAGCACCTAATTTCGGGGGGGGGGGGGGGGGGGAAGCAGGAGGTGTCCAGTTTTGATTATATATAATGGTTTTCTCTTGTAGCTTTTCATATTTGAGCTGATGAAAGGAAATATTTTGGGTGCAGCTGAGCCACATGTCGCTCCTCATCCTCCACAAAGGGGAGGGAAACCTCTTATCAGAATAGTAGGTCCTTCTATCAGATCCATCAAGTCAGTGACTTAGAGTGGTCTTGCTGCAGCAAATTCAAGTTTTCTTGCATCTGTCTTGATTTACTTGATCTGCCAGGAATGTTTAGTTAACTGCAACATGGAGAGCTGTCATTTTATATATTACCACTTTTATGCTGGATGGGATTTTCAAGTGAGATCCCTCCTGGTGTAAGCCTGCTTCTGTTGGCATCAGGAGCAGCTCCACTTCTCTCTGAACCAAGAAAAGGCTTTTAACAGGTGTGTTGGTTTATAACTTAGAAACTCCATGGTGTTGAATACTCACAGCCCTTCCTGCAAGGGTCTTGAAAAGATGAGGGAAAGCACAGGTATATAAACAGGCACACTGCAAAGCAAGGTTCCTTTCCTGCATGCAGAAGTACCTCTGACCACTAACACTCTCTGGGAGATCCTTTCTTCACTGTTGCAGACTCTTACTCTAGGGGAGCCTGCTGTTGCCCTGTTGCCCTTGTTTAAAAAAAATTCCAATGTGTGCTTGCATAACCTGTTCCCCAGCACACAACACTGCCTCATGGAATAATAGCCTTCCTGTTCTGCATCCTACAAAGGGCTGAGTGATGTGGATGCACAAGGTTTACATGGGCTCACACCTGAAAGCCTGAACAAGCATTTGGAAATCTCTTGAAGGTGATTAAATAGGCAAACTGCATTAGACTCAGGAAATCCTCTGAGCAGAAAATAGGTGGAGGTTGGGACAGTACTCAGGGGATGAGCCATATATATCTTTGTCCTATTCTTCATTTTCCCTGGATGGCTAATTATGGACAGTATCCTCATACATTCTGCCTATTGGACTTAAGTATTAATTTAGTTCTAACAAAACTAAATACATTTCCCCCTGACCCTAAAATATTCAGGTCCCAGATTAAAACATAATGGTAGTATAGGTGTGGGATGGAGAGATAATAGGATAAATCAAGAAAAGTGAGAGCCTAGTAGAGTGGTTTGGGTCTGCCTGGCCCCACTGGTCTGAAAGGGAAGAATAGGTTCTGACTATGGCTTTTTGTAATAAGAGTAGTCAGAAGGGGATGGAGTGTCCAACAGGAGTGTACAAGCCACCCCCTGGAAGAGAAGATAAGTCCTCAGAGCCAGCAAAAAGGGAGAAAATGGCCAGAGCAGGGCCTGCAGCAGTGGCAATGATGCAGCAGTAGGACCCCTTGCCTTGACCCTACTGGGAGGTGTTGCAGAGGCAAGGCTGCATGTCAGCTCCATGAGTGCCTTGGAAAGCGTTTTCCCAACATTTGGGGGTGGCTCACACGTGCTGCCAGAGCTATGTGAAAGCAGTGGTAGTCTTACCACAGCTCCTTTTATTAGATTGTGGAGCATAAGTGATGACAAACAAGCCAAGGTGGCCCTTAGGACAGCACATTAGTCAGCAAATGAACCTGCTGACAGGTCATTTGGTGGTAAAGCAGCATTTTCATTTGGTGTGGTGAGTCTAAGCAGATACACTGATGGCCTCCAGTTGTCCACAGCAGTACCTGCACGCCAGTCCTTCCCGGGAGTACGGACAATAGTGATTTATCAGGTCTGGTACAAATGCAGTCCTTGCACTGGCAGGCAGAGGCACTTAGCTACCGTCAGAGAGAAGAGGGAAAGGAGAGTGCAAAGAAAAACAGGGAACATGTTAGGCCTTGATTTCAGTGGGCCACTGGTCTAGGCATTTGGGTGCACTATCTGAGTTACGGGGGAGAGGCTAGAGGCTACAGGAGTTAACGCCACTGATTTCCATATCAAAGGGCTTTCTGGATAAGTACGCGAACAGACAGTTCCCTCTAGAGTGTTTTTGGGTGCCTTTTTTTTTACTTCCAGAGATTAGAGTTGCAGCTTAACCTTTTTAAAAAAGCCTTGATAAAGCAAAAATCTGGCTCTGGGATGAGGTTCCTAACATATCCATAAATGGTCAACCCCAAGCAAGCAAGAAACATCTAGGTTCAGAAAAAGGAGAAGATTAAATAATTTTTGTCATTTTCATGGGGAAAAAAATGTCTGGTGTCTTCTAAAATATCTTATACATCCCGTGTGCATTAATGTATTAGTTAAAACTCCCAAAACTATACTTTAGAGTCTGAGCCACACCATCTGGTTCTCTCCTTGCTCAGTGCCCTAAGCATATTGCCAGAGAGAGCATATTTCTTTTTTCCTTCTCTCTTGTCTCCTTTTTTATTCTGCCTAGCCTCATTACCTTAGATTTCCTTACACTGAATTTATATGTACACACCATTCATTTGCCTTCTCTCTTAATATAGCTGTGTGATTCTGAACATCATTTAGGCTGGACTGGCAACTCCACATTTCACCTTGTCAGAAAAATTATTTACTTTAATGCATATTCATTCTCCTAAACCATTATATATAGGAAAGTAAATTGGTCCTATGAATGCTCTTCGTGTCACTTCATTACCTCTTTCTTGTCACCAAAGACTACTTTCATGTCAATTCACTCTTCTGTTTTCAAATTTCCATGTACAGAGAAAATGTGGTGATAAGGTAAAGCTGTTATCTGCTGATAGAAATGGCTTTGAGCAGCCCTTATATATTTTATGGATTTTTAACTAGATGGCTCTTCACTTGAGTGAAACTCCGTTAATAAGACCCTTTTCACACTAAATAACTTGAAAAGCACTCTGATGAGCTTTTTTTTTTTTTGGTTGGTCTTCAGGTGTGGATCCCCAGTGGGCATATTTTTCTGTCTTATTATATATATTAACTCTAGTGAGAAGATGATATTGCTTCACCCATCCTTGCCTTTAGGCAGTCTAACTGCAGTGGTGTTTTTCTGGCTGTGGAAATCTTCTCAAGCTACAAAGAAATAATACTTAATGAAGGTCCATGTGTCTGATTTTTGTGATGATTATACCAAAGAAAATATTGCCAGCACTGTGTAGCGTGTACTTCCTTTAAACCTCCCCCCTGAACTTGTTATCTTCTGTGAAGACCTCACCTGGCAGCTGGTTTGCTTTATATTTCCACCTCCCTTGAGCCATTCCATCCAGGGTCATCTCCAAATCATGAGGCATCACAGCCACAAGGTATTTTTCCAATGCAGGTCTGCTGGGCATTGCTCACTGTTTGTACAGAAACTGCAGAATTATTGTGCACAGAGGAATATTGGAACAGAGGTATTCCCAGGTTACTGTGTGTCTATGTAGAGAAGTTCAGTTGCAAGGAGACAGCCAGATCTGACATAACTGTGTCTCCAGCAGAAACTGAGTATTCTCTGTTGTCTTTCCACATATGATCCCTACCTGAGGGAAATAGAAAGGGCTTCCCATAGCTCATTGTAGCCTTTATTACAATGATTGGTTCAAAATACAGGATGGAATCAAGATAATTGTTTTTGCTTCAAGAGAGTTGCTGTGGTGGTGTCTCAGTTTTCCTGCTAACCAACATAGCCTTGCAAAAATCACCAGTGTGGGGAGAAACAGATGTGCCATCACTCTTAACAGGACTTTCTTGATAAAAGGATGTTTAACCTTGATTGACTTACCCAGATGCAGCAAGGTTTCATAAAATAACAAAAGCATCAACATATGGTAGAGACTTGATGTTTTCATTTGAATTTCACTGGTGACACAATCCTATAGCAGAGATTTGGAAGAGAAATAGTCTTTGAAGTAAACTACAGTACAACTGCTCAGTAGGAAAACTGTGAAGAAAGCCTACTGCTTTCAGGCATGAGAACAATTTTGCTGCCTTTCATCAGCAGAGTAGGGAAAGCTGAATGCTACTGGAAAACTATGGATACTGCTGCCTAATAAATATGGGGCATTTTGCACATAGTATGGAGCAATATGACCAAATCTATGACCAGCATAACAGCCAGAAATATTTTATCTCGCTGATATGGAAGATGCCTTGTTAAATGCAACTATTACAAATGGTCATTTGAAGGAAAGGTGGTATTTAGGTCTGGGCTTTGGTGTCACACTTTGGGTGTATTGAGTGACTTTCCTTGCTCTGCCCAGTGCTATGGGGAAACCATTTAGTATGTGGCAGATTCAGTTTCATATCTATAAAATTCAGACCCTAATTATTTGTTCTGCTCTGTATTTTGAAGTGGGCAGGACTTTCAAAGTACAAAGTGCTCAGGTCCACAAATGAATCATTGTGTATTTCCAGAGTGCCCAATACAACTGCGCCCCAGCAGTAGGATATCTGTCCCTAGAAAAGAGAAGGGGAGTTACCTCTATAAGTCATTTCACTCCACCAGGCATCCAGAGACAGAAAAATGCTTGCTGGGGTCTATCCTTACCCCCTGAGTATCCCAGCACCTGAGATTCAAAGATAAACCCAAGGCCATGAAAAACACAGCAGACGTGAAATGCCTTCACTTCAGTCTATTTTGTAAATTGCTTGACTTTCGGTGACCCTGAAAAAATGTTTCTTTTTATGTTGAAAAATTATTAACTGGATTGTGAGTTGCCATGGATGCAGAATTCAGTTTATTGCAGACTTTGCCTCTTACTGTGCAGGACCTCATGCTCAGCACTCTCCTGGGCTTATAAATGTTGAGTAAATTGGCCCACTTTTTTCTAGGAAGTCAGAGGCAAAATTGCCACTAATTTAAAGGTGTGGGCTCAGGCATATTATATTATGTTACTTTTTTTATAACATTGATCACCTCTGTTCTGGCAGCCTCTTGAATGTGCCTGGCAAGCCAGGCTTCCGCTCAGGTACAAATAAATCTAAAAAACAATAAAATAAGACAACCAAACCCTTCCCTTTATAAGCCAGCATGGGAGACTCCTTGTCCCTGGGAATGGTTTTGTTTTGGACTCCATGGCAAGTGTTCTCACGGGTATACAGAAAACTGTAGGGAAACTGCCTCTGCATTGCAGCAAGGTATTTGAAGAAACAAAGTGATCTGCATATAGTATGTTGTTTAGCTGCAGTAGTTTTCCAGCCGGCCACAGTGTCAGGAACTAAGGGGAGGTGCTGACAGATAAACATTTGAGAATTGCTTGGACTGACTATAGCTGCAATTACTGTAATGAGATGAAATTTGTCTGTGGCCCTCTCAGAAGTTATTTGCAAAGAAATGGATAGGGATAGGGTTTAAATCTTCAAAGCCAGTTGGCAATATTGCAAAAAAAAAAATTATGGAAATTGCCTTATACTCAGTTGTTCATTCTTCTTCTGCTGTAAATGATTACCTTTCTTTTCAGGGGAAGAAGTCTGCAGATGCACAGATGGCAGTATAAATAGTTTTTTCTCTACAATTAAATCTTAAGCATTTCTTCAGTGATTAAATATATATATGTGTGTATATATATATATATATATATATAAAGAGTCTCAATATTTTAGAGCCACTCTTGAATTTGAAGTTGAATTTCCTAGCCTCTGACACAAACCATCAGACTTTAAGCTTCCTGTTTATCCACCTGTTCAATTCAAGCCATGCAAGGACATGTTGGATCGCCATGGAGCGTGGAGTCTCACTAGAGCAGGACCTACTCTGTGAGATGTTCTGCATTCATAGAGCGTGGGGCAGTTTTCATGCAGGCTTGTTCCATGTATTTAATAAGGTGTTTTGTGATACTTTTGGTGGAAAAAACCTCCCAACAGACTTCATCATATTCTCAAAAACTTTGAAGCTGTCTACAGGCAGTGACCCATGTCCTGCTCAAGTGAATTTTGCATGCAAAATGAGATGTTTAGAGAACAAGGATAAAGTAATGACTTGGCCAAAGTTGCTTTAAGTAGTGCTATCCATTGTTATACATATTTGATGCTGACATCTTACTTCACTTTTTTAAACAAAGAGAAAAAACATTGAAGGAAACTTCTCCCCCATTAGAACATGTTACAGCCACCTTACTCACCCCAAAGTTTTGATTGAGGGTAGCATAAGTAAAGGAGAAATTAGACACACAGTCACCTTCCCTGAATGGACAAGCAACTCAGCTAATAATTGGACTGGACTGGACTGGTCAGAAGGAGGTACTTTTTGGTTGCCATGTTGATTAAATGGGTTCCCCCTTCCTCTCTGCTCTCAGCACTCATTTTATGCTCTCAGCCCAGGGGGTGCCTGTGTGTTCCCAAGGCACAAACTCTGTTTGTTCAGCTGGCACAAAGAGACAGCCAGGGATGGGACAAAAGTTTGAGTGTTCCTGTGTATTCTGAGAGGATTTGAGACTACAGCACTGGAATGGACTGATTCAGCCTCAGGCATTTTTCCCTGGTTTATCTGCAAAGGATAATAGGCTGATGACTACTGTAGGGATACATTGTGTGCAGGGTCAGCATAGGATTAAATGGAGGTTTGTGTTTCTTCTTCAGCCACCCAGGCTGTGGCCTTGCTTCTTATTCTTCCTCCATTAAAATCATCTCTGGGATATCTATGTTTCATCTAAGTGTAAGTGCCAAGAAGTACCTATGCCCTGTCCCATCCTATGCTCTACAGCAGGATGACCTTCACAGGAGTCAGAATGGGAGCACTGGACTCACAGCTTCAATTAGAGCTTTAACCTTAGTTAGAGCTTTAACCTTAATGCTTCTTAATTTTTTCTTTCCCCCAGACATGATGTCCTCGCAGAGGCATATTTCCTACTGGAAGCCAGTTCTCTGGGTTAGAGAGAGAGAGAGATGAGCACTCAGGGCTGCTCCTTGCTGCTTGGCCTGCTCAAGCAAAAATAAATCATCTTGCAAACTGAGAGCTTTTTGTCTATACTGACTAAAGTTTTTCAATAGTTGTAGAAAATCAGGGCAGGGGGAAGCAAATTGTGGAAGAAAACAGCAACAACACACACAAAGGACATTCTGAGGATTAGTGGACTGTACTGGACTCAAGGTGATTGGAAATAATATAGGGCAACTGCCACTTGATGAAAAATGGTATGGGTTTGACTTTAAATAAGATTTCATAAATCCATGCTCTGAGAAGCAAGAGAGGAGTAGGAAAATGAATCATCCCAAGCAATTTCAGGGTAGTTTACATAGTCTGACACTTTCTGACAAGCCACCTAGCTCTTCTATTTTTAGTACAACTAGAGATGGGTCTGGAATGTGAGGATTAGAGGTAATACTTCCCAGCATTTGCAGATCTTTGGTTAGAGATTTTTGGCTTGACTGTCAGCAAAGATTTGTAGAGATTGGAAGGAGAATTTTTTTCCAAGGTTCAGGTTGTATTTTGTTTCAAGGCTTTGGCTCAGGAATATTTTGAAAAATCAAAACCAGAAGTATCTGAATTATGAGAACACCAAAAGAAATAAAGATTTCAAGCTAATGATAGGTTTCCTGTTATTCAGTAAAGGGTATCATCATGATTGAAGCTACCATGTGAAGTCTAGAGTAAAGAAGCTATTAGCAGTGCACTGTTATTCTGACTTCATAATTAGACTACACTTTTTTTTACACTGAAAATTTGAAAGAAGAGGAGGATTTTAACAAATTACATCAGTTTGTTGAAACACAACTTGATTTTATTTCTGTAAAGGTGTAAGTGCTCAAATCTTTGTTACTTTTTCTTGTATTTGGAAGGAGATTTCAAGTATCTCAAGCAATATTGATTCTTTTAAAGCAGATATCATGGCTGATAGCTATGACTGTTACATCTATGAAGTAGAAGTATCCTACCTGTATAAATGAGAAATTTATATGCAAAGACTGGTTCAGGGAGAAACATGTTTTGCTTCCTTCCCATAGACTGTACATGTGCTTGTTTTCCTGTGTTTTGATTGGGGGTTTGTATTGCTCTGATGGATGTTTTTTGACAGCAGAAAATAAAGGCTGGTGTTCCTGATGTGAAGGCAATTCATGTCAGCCAAGATTTTGTTTAGTGGCATTTTCTGTTCCACTTGCTGGGCCAAGGTGGAACAGCACAAACACCATCCCTACCAAGACAGTCACCCTTTCAAGTTTTTCCCAAGCAGTCAGATTTATGTTAGCTATGGAAAGCCAAGCTGTTGTTGCAGCCACTGCAGGGAACAGTACAAGTGCAGGGCAGCAGCTGCTTCTGGAGTCCATGAACCCAAATGACTGGCTTTCCTCCATGTGTTACACTAGAAAAGATGATATTATGGGGCAAGATTATCTTGTGGTATTTCTTGAGCAAACAGTCAAAAAAGTGATTGTTTTCTGTAACACTTTCATTCAGATAATTTTACAGCCTTTTCAAGTAAAACCAAAGCTACTCTCACTTGATTAGATGGTTTCACTTCAATGACACTATACCCTTAACAAGCACGCGTCAGAGCTGCTTATGTTCATTCCCACAAAGTGAAGAATAAGTTCAAATTTATGGAAATCAATGAATTACAAGTTAAACAAATGGATGGGGTGAAATAACAGAGAAAACCAAAAATAGGGGGGAAGCTACTTTGAATTCCAGTTTCTGGTTTTGTCTGGGAGTTGCAGGATCTTGTATGTTCATGTGCTTAGTTTCCATACTAGTTTGGCTTTTGTTCGTGGTTAATATGGGGGAGAGGGGGAATTGGTTTTTTTTAGGAGAGGAATCTGTTTTTTGGCATACTGTGAGGCACAGGAGACTTAGGCTGGAGAATTTGCCAGTTAACAATCAATGGACATGAATGTCTTTCTAGCACACAGAGGTAGATGTAAAATACCATCTTCTTTAGAACATTATTTAACAACTGTTAGACAGTTGATTGAGTTTCCTATTAAACAGGCAGCACTGGATTCAGATGGAATGCTGTACACTGTGTAAAAAATTCAAATGTTTAAAAAGTATTTATTTATTTATTTTAAATGAGCTACTTCCAGGGCAGTTCTTCAGCAGTACATTGGAACTCTCACATGCTTTTCTCTAAAGCTGCTTTCCAGCTGGGTGGCCCTTGGGATTCATGAGAAGAACCCATAAGCAGAAGGAGCTGTTTCCAAGCAGAGGCCCTCTTTTACCCCAGGCTACAGTCAATAGTAATACCTCCCTCCACCTCTAGGACCCCTCTCCTTGATTTGCCACACAGTCCAACTGCTTACTTGCCAGTGTCTCACTTTGATTAGTCCCATTCAAAACTGAATGAGCTCTGCTGGGGTTACATCTCCCTGGAGACATCTCCTAGAAGGTAGCAGAGAAGAATTTGTGCTGCAATTGGCTCCCTGCATTTTACACTGCCCCAGGGTTACCCCAGCAAAATTCTCACAGATAAGCAATAGCTAACCTGAGTTTCATACTATAACAGTCTCCCCTTCTGGTAAATAACTGCACAGTCCTCATATTCTTACAGACACTTCAATTGGAAGAGAGTTCCAGAGCAAAAACAATAATTATGCCTCAGAGCTACAAGGTTATCATATGGGGCCCAGAGGAGGTGCATGGTCAAGTAGTAAATGGCACTTTTGTGGAAAGTGCTGCTCATTCTGAAGGATCTACCTGCTCCCCCCAGCCTGGAGGCCAGGACCTATTCAGTGAAGCAATTGCAGTTAGCAAGGCAGTTTAAACAGTAGGAGATCCCATAATCCGATTATAATAACAATTACTGTAATTATTACTAGTTGTTCTCCAACCAAGCAAAGAGAATGCAACTGATTTCTGTCCTTTGGTATCTATCATGAGAGGTTTGGCACATTTGACAACAAGGATCTATTCTTTCACTGTATTTACCAGTCAAAAGATATACAGAATGTTGATATTTAAAACAAATCTTGTAAAAAACCCCATGATATGTCCAAATCTAAAGCTTAGGTGTTTAATGTAGCAAGTGTTCACAATTACTAGGTCTGAATTTTTGAACTGAATCTGCTGTCTTCTATTGCTGCCCACAGGATGACTCTACTAGAAGTATAAGGCTTGGCCAATTAGAGGCAGCAGGGCATATTCCTTGTCACTAAATATTGGAAAGTCCATGCCCTAGCAATCCTGTGGCTGAGTCTTGTCATGCTGAAATAAGTCAGGATAATTCAAGATTATGGTTCCCTCAGCAACTATATTTCAGTCACAGTGCATGTATACAATAAGACATAAAAGTTAGCATTGCATACTGTGATACAAAGTGTTATGCATGCCCAAGGGGCTTTGTTATGATTTTTGCAGCGGTTAATTTGGTGTTGTTAGCGGAGTGATTCTTTTAAAGATGCAGTCAAGGTAACATTTTACATTTAATTTCCCCATTGCTATTTTCTTGGCCTTGTCAGCTGTAAGAAAAAATCAATGGTGCATAAATCTCTGCTCATGTAACTGAATAGTAACAGTGGAAGATGCATGGTAGGAAGGGCACAGACATGACTGTATGTACTTCAAACTTCTTGAAGCTTGACCATGTACTGTCTTAAGTATTCCTGTTTCCTTTCCAGATGCATAACCTCAACCAGTGGAAAGGAACCAATAGAAAATTATGGTTCAAAATAGAGGCGAGATCCTTATTTGCCAAATCTAATCATTGTCTTTTTCTGTCGTTTGACTAAATTACTAGTTTACTTTCAAAGAGTTTTCCATACACTAAGACAGAAATATTCTTCAGGTACTGTTATTCAAAATATGACTTAACAAAGTGTTCCCTCTAGGGGTTTCTCTTGGAAAAAAATAAGTAACAATAAAGCCAGAGGAAAGTAATATAGCAAGCATTATATTTCCATGATTGGAATGCCATAGACTGGTTTCTAACCAAGTGGCAGAACTCTTTTTCTTATTCCCTCCCTCCTTCCCTCTTGACTGCTACTCCAATAGTGAGTAGAATCAGGAAAATCAAGTGTTGTTTGTGAGAATGTGTAGCAATAGCCCAGGAAAACTTTCTTAATTTAGTCCTTCTGATTAGTTATTTCATACATGACAGATGTACCCGCACTAGTGATCCAGACATGAGCACATTTCTCAAAAAAGCAAGTTTCATTAGCACAGACACAACAGATGTGCTGTGAAATCTAGATGTTGAAAAGCAACTGGGATTTGCTGGTAAAGCTCATGTTTCCAACTGATAGAAGAGGATAGCAAACCTGCCATCACTACTGTACAATCCTTCATCTGTTGCTAACCGTAACGGATGGTGTTTTACATATTGCATTTCACCCACTGAGCCAAACAGCAGTGGGTATGACTTACTTGCAGAAGACCCAATTCTATGCATGCTCAAATGCAGAGATTTTGTAAAACTGAAGATGGAAACCTGGTTTTCTGGGCTTCACTGGGGAGAAAACATCATGGCCTAGTTAAACAGCTGCAACTATATTTTCACATGTGATTGTAAAGAAGGGTTTTGTTTCCAAAAAGGAGCAAGTTCACACAGATCTATTGGGAGCTGCAAGCACTTGATGTCTTTGGAAAGTAGGTCATTACTGTGTTTGTGCCTAATTTGAGGTAGCCAAAGCTTTAGCACTGCCCTGATTGCCACTGAAAATATCATGCAGCAGAAAGGTGAGATATTTGAGAATACAGACTCAGTATCCAATGTTCCACTCCTTATCACATTATGCTTTCCACTGGCTACTGATGGAGAAAAAGCCTGAACTGCTTGTGTTTTATTTTTCAGTGAATTTATTTATGCATTCTTGTAACAGAAGTCCCCAAGCATTGTGGCATCCATATTCGAGGAGATAATTTTTACTGTGTTTCTGCTCTGGACACTATCACAGCCACAGAGAAGGGGAACATTTGTTTTTATAATGAGGATTTTATGACTTTTTTGTCCTCCTCTGTGCCTGTCCTAGCAAATCATACCGTTGTTTTATGAGGTGGCAGGCCATAGCTGATGTAGCACTTGCTCTATGGTTTCACCTTCACCTTTCCTTCTCCAGAGCTCCATTTCTCTGCAAAGACATCCCTCCCCGGCCAGCTCCTGTATGCTCACAGCTTCAGGGATTCCTATTCCAGTCAGGACCGGTCTACTCACAGCTTCAGGAATTCCCATTCTACAGCAGGCCCAAGGCAGAGATTTAAAAGAAACATATAAAGTCCAGAAAGAGCAACCCGTGTGGTGGTACAACATTTCTGAACCAGAGCCTCAAAAGCAACAGGGAAGAAAGGCAATGAAGATTGAGAGTATTCAGCCATATGGCCATTCCCACCTGTGTGTGAGATGAAATGTTGCTGCACCGTCCTCAACTCTCCACTTGCTGAATGTCTGTGCTGGAGCCAGAGGACAAGGTGGACTCCTGGCAGTTCTGATGGCCTTGTGTCCCTGTCCAAGTCAACAGAAATACCTGCAATGTGCTGGCTGGGTCACTTCAAACAGCTCCATCCCATGTTATAGAAGGAGTACATTGAACACTGTAACAAAGTAAGAGTATTTCTCAAGATAACAAAAATGTTTCCCTGTCATGGGGCAAGCGCAATCAGCAGTGTGAGGAAGGTGCTTGCCTGTCCACTGTGCTCAGTGGGAGCCCAGGTGAGGAATTCAATAGTCTAAGGGGTTAAGAGGATGTGAATTATCTGCATCCAGACAGATAAGCTTTGCAGGCCAGCCTCAAAATGCCAAGTGCATAAACCCAATCAGAGTTTGTGCACCTCATTTGCTCAGGAGCTCATTTGCTCAAGCTGGAAGTTGGCTGACCAAACAGTTCACGTTTGCTGTCAGTGTCTAATGCTGCATTGTCTGCTTGTATTTGCTTTAAGCTCATGTAACTGCTATACTGACTGGTAGAACTCTGTGTATTTGCACAATTTTGGACAGGGAAATTGTTTAGGACAAATAAATCCAACGCACAGTGGGATTTCATACGTTGGTATTTTTCCATAGTAAATTACATTTTGCTCAGTGAAATTTGAACCAAGAAAAAAATGCTTAAGACCAACTTCATTTATCACCGAGTATGCAGCCAAAAGCTAAAAGGAACCAAACAACACAAGTTAAAAAACACAGTAACATGTAAAACTGCCTATCCCATGCAAGTTACTTGGCAGGAAAAGTTCCCTCTGAGACCCTGGAGACATGTAAAACTGGTAGTGGATGAGCAGGAGGCTGTGCCAAAAGAAAGATGGGGCCCCACAGGAGAAACCCATAATCAGAGCAAAAGAACAATTTACAGGTAGTTCCTCCCAGCTGCCAGGACACAACCACAGAAAATAGGAAGGTGCTTGTTAGAAAAATCTTAGCACAATGCTCAAACACTCAAACACTGTCTCCTATATGTTGTTTTGCCCACTTGCCTATACATTCATCACTCTCTCTCCGGGCACCTTTTGTGTAAAATTGCTGTTTTGCCAATGGACTGCAATTCAGAGCTTCACCCCTCAGTGGCCAACCACCAGTGGCAATGACCTAAGTGGGTCAGACAGGTGTAACATGAAAGCAGCTGATTTTGAAGGACCAAAGCAAACAATGTCAGTTCACCCTGGAATTCAGAAGCATTTTGGAAAGGTATGCTGAAATGGAACTGGAAACACGGAGTGGCTTCATACTGTAGCCAGTCATTTCTGCAGAGCCTGCTGCAGGCAGACTGCCAGCAGTCCTGAAGCGAGTTGGGTGAGAGACCGTTGAGTGATCTCTGCTTTGCAGTGTGGTTGGTAGAGCTGTGGGTATAAGCCTTGAAGTCAGAGACACTGTTTCTGTCAGCCTTTCTAAGACACATAAGAGGAAAGCAGTTCAAGGATGTAGGAGACAAAATCACTGGAAGTAACATAATATTCGAGAGCTCACTGCAGCTAGAAGAAAACAGAGGTGTTTACAGTCATCCCTCATTAAAATGCAAGTCAATGTCTTTGTTCATTCTGTAAACATGACTATTTTTTATTTTCTGCTCGTGATCTTCAAACAGATATAAAACTTGGGTATATCAGCTTCCAGAGGAGATACAGTCAATACAATTTTTTTTCCCGAGCAACATCAAAAAATATATCTTCAGTATGTGTCTTTCACAATGCATATATATGAACTAGTAGTAGCTGGCATGCAAAAAGGGGTGAAATTTAGCTCAAGCATTTATTTTGCCCATTTTGGAAAATACTATGACTTAAATATTGCCTGAATACCCTGCAAGAGAGCCCTAAAAACATTCCCCATCATATTTATTCACCATTTAAACCATCAATAAACATGCAGAGTCTGCAGCAAGTCTTCCTGCTGTTTTAATATTTCCTGAAAACCTTGTTGTTGTTTTTCTTCTGTTAAGAAATATTCCAGCAGAAAACGTTCCTCCAGGTACACTGCTCACTCTTACCGCTCTGCCTTCAGCAGGTTTAACCTGTAGGTTGCAGTGGGTGATGTAAATCCCTGTCCCTGAGGGTTTGGTACGACACTCCTTTAGCTCCGCTTATCTAATGATGCTCCATGCCAGTGCAAGAGGGTCTTCGTTTCCTTTAGTCCCACATCTATCCTCACCCTCTGCTCTGGGTGCTATACTGCCATGCTTTGATTAACGTGAACTTATTTTTCTCCCAGTTTGCAGCAGCTTAAATGAGAATGTCCCTTGTAAAATCTGAGAGCCAGAGACTTAGAAAGACAGCTAAATGACTGAACCCACTTTTGAAAATGTAGTGTCACCTTCTACTTTCAGCATCAGTGACACCATTTAGGAACAGTGCATGACATGTATCTGACCAAGTGGAATTGGGGTAGAGCAAAAATGAGAAATTAATGTAACACATATGGCTTTATTTTCCCTGCAAATCATGTTCAATTTAGGCCATAATGATTTATTCTAAAAGGGCATATAACTCCAATTTGGTTCTATATAACAGAACAGATGGGGGAAATCCACAAAGCTGTACTTTCCTACATAAATAAGAATGATTGAATTCATATCCTGATTCTTTTTCTCTTCCCCATCCATTTTGGGTATTTGAATTGTATACTTATAAAATAAATTCCCAAATAATTTATGGTCTAAATTTATGCAGTGTTATATGGGGAAGAGGGGTAAGTTCTCAAATTAGCAGGCAGCCATTGCTGTGCAAGAACAGCTTTGTCATTCTGCTCTCCCCTCTTCTTCCTCTTGTCCTATGTTTGTACCCAAATGCCATTGTTAATATAGGGCCTACATTGTTTTGAGTTCTGCTTATGAAGAACACACTGATCAGCAGAGAGAGGCATTATGTGTATTCCCACAGCTGTGCTGGCACTAGTGGAGATGCTGGTGCATCAGCATGGGAGCTATCAAAACAAAGGCAAACAAGGCTGTATTGTTTCAGTTTCATTACGGAAAACAAAAAAGAATATTTTCTTTTCCACTCTTGAAAAAGGAGATAAATAGTAGGACCAGACTTCTGTAATATCCACCAGGAGAAATCAGCATCTTAAGTAATTTCTAGGAAAAGAAAAGTCTCACCTTGAAAAATTAAGACAAGGCCAAATGCCCTAAGGCTTCCTTTTGCTTTTCTTTCTGTTTGCCAGGCTTGCTTCCCAGGCCCACAGCACCCAGGCAAAGCAGGGGCTGACAGCAATTGCCTGTGCTGCGTTGGACAGAGTCGAGGGTGGATTGCCAGCCCAGTGCAGAAACTGCTCTGAGCTGGCAACCTGCTCTGACTCTTTCCAGCAAATAATTTTACAGCTCTGGAAATGACTTTGGACTGGCAAACGACATTATTTTTATGGTCCATTGCCTCATTGCAGCACTTTGTTCCATCAACTTTAGCATAATGTGTCTTTTTATGCACTATTTTATCACCCTGTTATCTCAGCTCCTTATAGAAGCATCCGGCCATAACACTGTCTCCTACCAGGCGGTCAATATGCCTTGAGAGCACTGTGCATTAGCCTCAGCATTGCTTGCCAGGGCTCCGGAGACCAAAGACCATCATCACCCAAGACAGAACCTCTGCAAGGTCTTTGCCTCCCCCATGGACATTTACACTTCTGCCAGTAAATATTAGTACCACATTTTTGGCTAATGCCTACAGCCTTGCAAGTCTTGTGCCACCTCTAATGGTCTCTCCAGATTCTCCTTCCACCCAGGGCAAAATGTTGTCTTTTTCTGAAAGGCTTTGGTGGGACTCAAAATGTACTCAGGAGAAATGTTACAGTGAGGATAGCTGGATTTGGTAGAGCTGGTGCTGCTGTTGTTACCTTTAGGGCTCAGGGAGCCAAATTGGAGCTTAGTCTTCTCTTCAGGAGGAGAAAAGAACCTTCCCTAGTTTGCATCTCTTCCTTACAGAGACCATAAGTTCTTGAGAGCATGAACAACATCATACAGCTGAAAACTGCCTAGCTCACTAGGCACACCTCTTTTGACACAACAGTGGACTATATAAATCTCACATGTGTGTTATATATATCAAGCCCAGTCACATGCTTTGAAAGTTCTATTCATTTAGCTTTAGACCCCTGTGAAAGTTCACCACTGAGAACAGCAAGAACTCAGAGAAGAGGACAACTGCTTTCTGGAACAGAGGGTCTACCTTTGCAAAGTTCACATCCCTCTGACACTCTTGCTCTTACTCTGCTCCTGAGTAAGAGACTGTATGACTGAACTACCACATTGGTTCTACCAATAGTCAGAGCTATGCCATGCCTTGCCCTCCTGAAAAAAAATGCCTGTTAACCCTTTCCAAAAGCCTATAGGCAAATTAAGTCCAGAAGTCCTTTTTTAGAAGCCCAGGAGTTCTTCCTTTCAGAAGTTCATCCATTAATCCCAAAGAATCAACACTTGAGAAGTATAAAGGTGAAAGACAATGTTGGATGCTTTTCTGAACTATAAAATTAGTACCTCTGAAACCAATAAACATTCCATTGGAGTTATTGATGGTCTGGCCATGCACAAGAGGTCAGGAAGTAAGAGTTCACTTCTGTACATTAATTGATCTTTTGTAATAATGAGCCTTTTAAGTATTCTGAGGGCTTTCTGCATTTTTCAGTTGGTATTTTCAGACCCGACCCAGATCTGCTTCCTCAGCATGACTTGATCTCAATCTCAATCTACTTCTCTACTTCTCTTTCTTATCTCTCTTACCATCTTTTTCTTTCCCTTTCACTGTTCTCCACATAACTAACCATCTTCACCTGCTCTCCCTACCCTAATTTCATGAACATAATGACCTGGGTCCTCTTGGGCCATCTTCTTTGTTGCCTGTCCATTGCTAGTCATGTCTTGTTGCTGAGCTTCACAGAGGAGCACAAGATGATGTGCAGTCAAAAATGTCACTTTAGTTCATAAGCTGCAGGTTATGGGAGGTGGTAAATACAACCCGGGTACAACCAGGCTTCCAAAATGATCTGTCAGGAAAAAATCAAGTTGGTCACCCTAGTCAGCAGCTCTTCTGAGAAAAGCAAATTTGATTCTAATATGGCAGAGTTTGCTGTGCACCTTTGGTGGCACTGACATCACCAGGACAAATCACTGAGAAACAAATATCCTAGAGCATTTCATTCTGCCATAAAACTGGTTATAGTTGAGTTTCATATATATATTTTTAAAATGTCCTATTTTTTTGTACAGCTGTGCAATGCACATATTTTTCATTTTGTTCTTATTTTCAATTGGTGTTTTGCCTTTTGGGTTCCTGGCCCATAAGGTACTTATTACAAACTTTTGTGTCTATGGCCCAACCTCCAGCCCCAGTAACTTGTCCTTCTTGACAAGTTATGTGACAGGGGATTGCCCTGGAGCTGCTCACCTTGATCCATGGGTGGGACCAGAGAATCTTCTAGCAGACCTCACAGGTGAAGCAGACCTGACAATTCTTACCTGTCTAACTCCTTCTTCTGGATGATTACTCAGGAAATCAGCACCGTGGTTTGCCCTCATTCCCTCCTGTTTTGGGTAGCTGAGGTGAGAAGATATACAGAAGGCCCTCAAGGCTAAGAGAACAAAACAAAAATGTCACATGGCTTGAAAACAGTCATATTTTCAAGCCATCAGAAACAAAAGGCTGGTGAACAAATGCTTTGCCTTACGTAGTTTGCATACACTGCAGCTCTCCCTGCAAATGTTATAGCAGGGACTGCCAGATTAGGACCCTGACTGTGTCCTGTTCACGCAAACTAAAGTAACTTTGCCACACCCAGAGTCCCATTTTGATCCTGCACCCTGGAAAATTATGTAGCTACTTTCTCTCCCTTGGGGCAAATATACTCCAGTGATATAACTAAAGTCTAGAAAAGATAAAGTTCATTACCATTTAGGAAAGGATTCATGGGCTTTGGAGTTGTTGGTATTTTTTAGCTCTTTTTTATCTCTTGGAAAAAGTAATGTTTGCAAACAATAAGGGAAGTATTGAGATAAATTCAGTATTCAAAGTCTTACATTTGTGAGCTTTTCTTATACGGAATTTGAAATAATAAGTGCATTTATTAGTGGAAGGACTTAAATCCCCAAAAATATGTAAATGTATCTGTCTTGAGTACCAAGGGAATTGTTCTGTGTTTTTCTGTCCCTTGTATATTCCATATGCACCACTCATATTTGTTCATGAACATCCTTAGCTATTAGACATGAAAATTGTTAGGAATTCAAGACTCTCGTTTCCTGTCAAACATCTGCATAGAGCTTTGTTTAGCTTCAAAGCGTAAGTCAACTGCATTTAATATCTGAATTTGCCTCTGAAGCAGCAGCAACAGCAACTGACAGCAATAAAGCCCGACAGGAAATAAACTCAGAGTAGAGCATATGTGAGCCAGGTCTTGGTTAGATCTATCTTAAAAGCCAGGATAAAAGGCAAAGCCAAGAGGACTTTGCATCAGCAGGTTAAAGCGTGGTTGCCAATTGCTTGTTGGAATTAAAGGATCTTAGAGAGCTGCTCTATTCATCTCCCTCACACAGAGACTGCAAGGCTTTAAGTCAGCCAAAGGTCTTATATTTCTAGCTATTTTGGTGCATTCTGAAATTGTTTCTATTCTTAATACTCTGTAGTCATTAAATTACATCCAGCTGTGTCCTGTCACTGACTTTTTTTGCAAACTGTTTTTAAAATGTAGTGCTTGCAGTTCATAGATGTTTGGTTATTGGAGAGTTGAATGACACAACAGTGTATAACTGAGCAGAGAGCAACCCAAGAGCTTGTCTTGTAGTATTTCACAGTTAATAGGAAATGCAGTCAAAATGTAGAATGGTCTGGACACTGAGGAAAACTGATCATGAAAGGGGTTTAAGGCATAAAGGAAATTAAAGCACAAACTGTCTTTGGTTAAATGAACAGGAGTGATATTTTGACATGTCATTTAACATTTCCCATATGGCTTCAACTAGACTTGATTTGAAACCTTTCAAAACATTTGTGTGCAAAATGACCCTTTACAACAAAGGAGAGACAAAAACCCCACCATAAACCATTTGGCCATTAAAGCCATTTTAATTAAACAATTAAACTGGCCTGTGTGTCTCTCAGGTGGGCAAGTCTGGGATGCTGCTTTTAAACAGCAGCTGCTGGCAGCGGTGTTTGCTGTAGGTGAAAGAGAAGAGAGGAGATGAACCTCCCCCTCCTCCAGATTTATCCCTGGACTTCAGAGGAGCTCTCTCAATTCTTGACACATGGATCTCCTTCCTGGTATGTGGTACATGACCACATGAAGGTAAATATTTTTTTAAAATAACATTTGATGTTGAGGCTATCAAAGTTTGTGCACAGAGCTAGGGCTGCTATGCAGGAGTGTGATTTCTATCAGTTTTCTGTGCTTTTTGAAGGGATGGGTCAGAAAGGATACGATGTGTTCAGTAGTCAAAACCAGATAGTTGCCTTTGAAAATCAGAATATGTGAAGATCCTAAAGTCTAGCTATTTCCTTTCTTCCTCTAGACCAAGTTTCCACCTAAAACTCTGGCTGCAGAGCAGTGTTATTTGCTGCGTATCACCATATGGTTCCCCTGGGGGACAGAAACTGTGACAGGGAGATGTGCACAAGCCAGACACTGGCTGGCACTTATCAGAAATAGCTGGTGAGTAGAAAGGAGAAATAAATTTTAGAAGGTGGAGGGTGATAAAACAAATTTTAAAACTACAAGCAATTGAGGTACTTCTGCAAATCAGTAACAAAAGAAAGAAGAATATTGTACAAAAAGCTATTTGCAACAAGTAAGCAAGTAGCTTGCCTTTCTTGCCAAGTGACTTTCATCTGCCTTACAGGACAACACAGTCCTAATTAGCCCTTGAAAAGCACCCAGCTTTGCTGAGGAGAGATACTCCTGAAGGGCAAGGGAATGTGAAGAAAATTGTTTTGCTGTAGGCTTGCCATGATCTACCAGTGCTGTTCAAGGGAGCTGTGGGCTGGCATTTCTAAGGTCCTCTTTCTACTGCTGTGTGCTTGAAGTCAAGGTTTTCTATCCAAAGAACAAAGGTAGAGCTAAATCTACCGGGGACAGAACCCTAGGACGAGGGGGGGTTTCTACGACCTTGCAAAGCAAATTGATTTTTTCTAGTGTACAGTGTGAGATGCTCAGAGAACTCCTGCTACTTTGCCATAAAAATACCACTCCAATGTGGCTTTTGTCAGATCTTAATATTTGCCTCCATACACATAGCAGTGGCAGGTTGACATGCTGAGGGGTCTCCCGCAGCAGTCATTTCTGTAGGTCTTATCTGGCTCCAGGGGCAGTTGATTCAATTGCCCAGCAACCAACACTTTAGTTCTCTCCCTTTTTTTTATCTCATGCAAAAAAAGATTTAATCCACTGAAGAACAGGAAATGCTCTGAATCCCAGTGGGATAGCAAGTAGCACTGATAATTTCTCCTTTTACAAATTGTCTAATTTTCAAGCAACTGTTGCTGCCAAGCACTTTAGCAAATAGACTGAGGCATTTCTGGCTGGAAAAAAAAAGACAGACAGTGATTAAGATCCCCTGCATTCCTTATTTTCAACAGGAAAAGACCAAATGTGTATGCTTTCAGAAAATAGGAGCTAGGGGAGTAAAAGCAGTGGTTTGCAGGGTTATTTTTAATGTGAATGGCACTGCAATCAAGGTCATGGCAGTTTCTTTAAGGATAGAATAGCCCATGCAATAAACACACACTTTTAGCAGGAAGAAAAACCTGCAAAATCGCAAGACCTTCAAACAAGCTGGATGATAAGGAAAAAAAAATACACCCATACAATTCTAACCATGAAGCATCAGTTCACATAAGTTCTAATGAGTGTTTGAAACAGGCTATCAAACAACTGTGTTGTGTGATAAATCAACTTTGCCATGACTAAGTTCTTTCCAGTGTCAGAAGCTTCCCTAATGTTGATATTCACTCAATTTTATTCTTTTGTGAGTCATGACTTGGCATGCTTTCCACCTTGCTCCTCCACAGGCACAGCAGCAGGAGAAGCATGTTCCTGGCTATGTGCAGGGTGGGCTCAGTGCCAGTGGCAAGCATGGACCCCTGCCTGGCCAGGCTGTGGCCAGAGGACCTCTGCCAGAGGGAATATTATTGACAGGTGGGGCTCAGTTGGCTGTACCCAAAGGGCCATGTCTCACTCCCCTCTTTGCAGGCATAGCCCAAACTCTCTTGCTTAGAGTGAGGTATTGAAGCCAGTACATCAGTGTGGGACTGGTCACAGGGTATCCCTAAATGGGATTTCTCTGACCCTTGCTCTGAATTACTTCACTGATGTAGCTGCTGCCACTTCCCTTGAAATATTATTAGCCCATTACAGGACGTGTTTCTGAACAGCATCCTCTCTAACAGGAATGAAAGTGCTTTACTCTGTGCTAATATATTCAGGGTTGTGGAGATTATGGGATGCTTTTATAGGGTTTGTTTTTTTTTTTATGAATAGGCTGCAAGACTTGTTTATACATTGTATTGACTCATGTTTGGATGTAAAAGGATCAGTTTCTGTTTAGGAACAGGGGAATAAGGGAACAAATACTGAAATCCCATCAGCCTGTGAGAGCATGCTATTGGCAGTCACCAGGCATCACTTGTCTAGGTTGTGTAATGCCTCTTTAGGTGGGAATGGTGGCTTGGGAAATAGAAGAGGAGAATTTGGGGAAGCGGAGCAAAACAGGTGAGGTACAGCCCCAGTCCAGTCATCATGTGGATTTCAGGCCAATTTGCCAGGCATGAGCCCATGTCTTGACAATATTCCACAGTTGTGGTGCCCTGGGAGGATTACAGCTTTGTACTTTGTGCTTGACTCCTGGTATTCATGCTTCCTTAGCTATCTTAGCACAGTAAAGTTGCAGTGGCGTGGAGTAATACTTGAAAGAGTATCAGGAGACAAGGTGCTGATGCTGGAGCCTTAAAGGCACCATTTCTGATATGAGTGGTCAAATTACAGGACAGCCCCTCCCCAAACCATATAAGACTGTTCTTGTTTGAATATACTAATATAAGGATTAGTGATAGGCAGAATTGCTTGATGTTCTTTCTCACCCATCAATATCTCAAAACCTGCTCCTGCCCTTCCTGGTCCCACAGCAGGAAAGAGCTGTGTGTAGCACAGAGGAAGAGGGCACGAGATTAGTATCTAAGACACCCTTGGAGCACGCGATGATTTTGTGCTTTGTAGTCAGGTCCAGCTGACTGAGACATGCTGACTTTGGAAAAGCCATGTGCACCAGCCATGGCTGCATCTATTGATGTTGCTCACCTGTTGGCACAGTCCTTGTGAGCAGCTGGGCTTGTTGAAACTCAAGGACGGATAACAAAGAAACAGAGCGTAGTTAAAGAAAAGGTGGAACTCCATCATTTGACCTTTTAAGTTGCAATGGCTTTCTGGGGATATTTAGATGAACACTACCTTCAACTGAGATTTCAAGCAATGACTAAGTCTGTGATGAGAGTAACATCAAAATAAGTAAAAGTATTCCTTCTGGGGATGCTTTTTATAATCTCAAGATAATGCAGTGTTGGAGGCAAGACACAGGACAGCACATGGCTGAATGGGTCTGAGCCAGTGATGGCAGTTCCTGTATCCCTACAGGAAAGAATAATGTAACTGAGAGCCAGAGGAAGCTGAGTATTGCGGACAGACAGCAAAAGCCTCTGGAATTTATTAATGTGTGGTTTACTGCAAAATAAGTTGCAGTCTTGCACAAATGCAAATAGAAGGCAGACAGCTCAGCATAAGCTGTGGAAAGAATGGAAAGCAGGCAAGATATTAAACAAGAGACGAGAAATGGTGATAATTTATTATTATGGCTTTAAGGGAAATATATGACCTTTCTAAAGTGATTTTTAATGAACAAGTCAGGAGAGAGAAGCAATTCTGGAAACACTGCTCAGAGATTTGCATTAAGAATCACTGAAATGCACCCACAGAAGCAGCCTGAGGCTGCTGATGAAGTTTGTGTGGATATCAATAAAACATTCAGAGAGAAAGAGCTAACCTGAAAGTGTTGACCCACTCCCAGTACCCCTTGGGATCAGACAGTTGTTCATCTGGGGATGACCTTCTTTTTCCTGTGCAGTGGTTATGTACACCTGGTAAAACAAGATGTCAGACTCAATATGGCAAGGAAAGTACAGGTCACATCACTGAGCACTTGTCAAGCTTTACTCACACCTTGCCCATATTTATAGAGAAAGAGAGCAAGCTTTGTGTCATCTGCCTATATTCCAACCTCTGGGAACCTAAAGCAGCCATAGGAACTTCTGAGAAATCTCTTACTATCCAGTTTCCTCCTTTGGCGTGGTCCCCCCATGCTCAGCTTCCTCCACTGGGTCCTCTCTATCAGGAACAGTCCAAAGAGCAGCTTTACATCTCCTTTGCAGTTCAGGCATTAAGACTCTCGCCCCCACAAGAAATGTTGTCTTCTGCTAAGGATCCTACATCCCCTAGCAAAGCTTGACGCACTCATTGTCTCTGAAATGTCGCATTGTGTGGGGTGGATGTCCAACACCAGAGAGGTTCAGAGCTGAGAAGCAATCCATTTTTCTGATGGTTTCATATAGCCTCCACAGCCTGTACAAAACCGAGACATCTGCAGAATAGTATTTTTTCTGCACCTTTCTTTTCAACCTTCCCATCTGTGGTGCCTTTACTGGGCTGAAGACCTGAGCACCCTGGACAACAGCCTGCTTGATTGTTCCTTTGTGGATCCTCCTTATACACCAAGCAGGAAGGACTGCTCACTTTTCTCCAAGAAGCACTTCAGGACATCATACAGACTGTGTTTGTTTATTCTCAGGGTATGTTGACCTTTTAAAGAAAAGGAATTCAGAATGCAGCTGGGTTGTAAGAATTACTCTTCTTCTCTTCACCACTTCTGCTTGCTAACAATGGGTTGCCTGTTTTTAGATAAACAATGATTTTTTTAAAATAGTGAACATGTGTATGTGTGATTTGTTTCAAAGCATGAATATACAACTGATGTGCTGTTAATCCTGAAACCACAGGCAGATACCAGATGAATAATAGCTAGGGCTACTGACAGCTGAAATGTGATTCTAGACCCATTCTCCCTACTAACCAGCAAATTAGAAAGTCTGTGATAACAAGTAACCTGATGATTCATGATTAAAAGAGAAGGATTTGCAGTTGTGTTTTAGCCATGAACAAAAAACCAGGTTTGCCTTACGGTGATTCCAATAGGCAGGGTTTTCCTGGAGAAGGATGTCCTGTTCTCCAAGGGATGTTTTGCTCTGGAGAAGGTTACGTGCTAGACAGAAGATGGTCTATTTGCTACCAGTGTTTTTTTGAAAATAATAGTGATTTTTCGGGAGAAAAGCAAATCCTACTGATGACTTTCCCTTCACTAGAAAGTCATGCCGACTCATGGATTGTTTGTGGACAGGCTTCACCAGCTGTGTTTGAGTCTTGTTTGAGCCCTGGAGCTCCAGTCTCCCTTTCAGCTGAAGTGCAGTGGTTGAGCAAGCAAAGCTGTTCTCTTGAGGAACTGCTTCCTTCCTGACTCAGCCCACAGAGGCTGAAGGATATCCTTTCTGCTCAGCTTCTGAGGAGCAGAGTCCAACAGAGCAGCCTGTCTCAGCCATTTGTAGTAAGATAAACACACGGGCTAAGTTTCCCTTTTCTAAGGGCTGTGTGCTCTATAGGTATCTGCAGGACAAACACTTGTGCCAAGAGCCTGCCACTCAAACTGCAAACAGACAAGCTCTAAAGGTCACCAAGTCAGTTATAGGAAGCGAACCAGAATAAACAGCCTTTATATCAGGCTTTATTTTCTAGCAGAATGCTCCAGCTTTGCTCTTCAAGGGAAGTTGCCTGCCGTGGGGTGCCTGGGGATTTATCTGGCTGTGGTTCAGCTCACTTACACGCTTGGTCTCCTCTCCCACATCTGCTTCCTCTTCCACCTCACGCTTGGCACCTTCTCCTTCTGGCAGGCGAGCACAGGGGCTCTGTGAGTTCACTGTTTCTCTGTGTTCAGGTAAAGACTGTACTGGTGATGCTTTCCTAGATTGAATTTTGCCAGCATTTTCCTCCTGAGAAATTAACCTGTTAAGGTTGCTTGCACTTCCATGATTGACTGGGGCCCCCCTGCCTGGATGCTGTATACAGTACATTGCTGATTTCCACTGGGATTTTTTTTGGCAAAACTAGGTATGCTGTGGTCCTGGGGGGTTGCAGAGGGGAGTGGGCTCTTATATTTATTCCTGTCCTGTGAGTGAGGCCAGTGTGATGCTGCTCAGGCCAACCCTGAGAGCTCAATGACTTGCCTCGTGCAGGGCCATCGGAACAGGAAAGGAAACAGGCCTTTTTCTCACTTCCCACTCACTAAAACAAAGGGCTGTTCACAAGGTCTCAGGCTTTCTCCATGGACAACAGCCACAGACCAGCACATACTGATAACATCAAAGTTTCCTTGGAAACCCTCCAAAGGATTCAGCTCGGTGGACCACACAATTATTCATACACTGTTTGGAAGCTACTTATCTGTCTGAATCCAACTAGGTTGTATGCCACTGGTCTCACACTTCTCTCAACTACCAGAATGCAGTTAGTATTTTTCATCTCTTTAGCAGCTAAAGTTTTTTCTTTGAGCTTCATCTGCACATTGAAAGGCCAAGAAAGACAGGGCTGTTCAGCCTGGACAAGAGAAGGCTCCAAGGAAACCTAAAAGCACTTTTTTGTACCTAAGAGGAGCCTACAAGAGATCTGGAGAGGGATGTTTCATGAGGGCATGTAGTAAGAGGACAAGGGGTGATGGCTTAAAACGGAAAGAGGGTACATACTGATTGGATATTGGGAAGAAATTCATTACTGTGAGGGTAGTGATGCACTGGAACAGGTTGCCCAGAGAATTGTGGCTGCCTCAATCCTAACTATTCAAGACCAGGCTGTATGAGACTTCAAGCAGTGTGGTCTAGTGGAAGGTGCCCTTGTCCATGGTGGGGGTGTTGGAACTAAATGGTCTCTGAGGTCCCTTCCAACCCAAACCATTCTATGATTACTTGATATACCTTCTTGCACCCACAAGCACACACTCCTTGAAAAAAATACCAGCCCCAAGATTAAGCTTACTTATTCTCTTTTTTTCCCCCTTAAAGTACTGAACAGTTGAATGTACCTAAGCAAAAAGGGAACATTTAGAGAGGTGAAAGCCCAATATTCATAATAAAGACTTGCTGTAGGTGTGATCTTCCAAATACATAAACATAAACATAGGACAGAAACACTCAGTGGCTAAACACAGCACTTGAAAAGTAGTCTTGGAGACATTCTTGCTATCAAATCACAACAAGCCTCTCCATTGTGCTTTCTAATCTAGAACTTTAGACCCACAAAAAGCTGAGAGAAAAATTGCATGAGTGTGGGCTGGCTTGCTGGGTAAGCATCTTTGCATGATTTTCTGCAGGGATTATTATCTGAAACCTCCCTGAAGGATTAATCATGATGTTGTGGGGATTTAACCTTTACAATGTCCCATTGTTGAGCATTTTTTTGGCCCTATCCCCAAGTTGCTGGTCTGTGATTTCACCCTTTTCTGCATGTAATTCACAGGGCAACCTTTGCTGAAAAACAAGAGGGAACTCTGCTTTTCTAGTTGTCTTCAGGCTGTGAGGTAGGAGGCCTTGTTGTCCAGTGTAGGCACAACCTGCACTTTCTCATATTCCAGCTGTAACACAAATTTCTGCTTGATTTCTATGACTGCATGATTTTATTTTGTTTGTTTGGGAGAATGCACTTGTCTTGTAAGACCTTTATTTGACTCTTTGTGTGTTTTCTTTTGGGAGTAAGCTAAAGGTCTTAGGAATGGTTTGGTAGGCTCATATTTGGCTAAGGGGTTCCAAAGGTTCACACTGGGCCCTTTGCCTACTCAAAGTCTGCCCACCAAGTACAAAGCAGCGGTGGCTGCTGGAGGGGACAGCATAGCACTGTGGAATCATGTTGGGCACTGTCACTCTGAGTCCACAGGGCAGTTTCACAGCGTGATTCCTTAACAAACTGCTGAGATCTTATTTCTGCACATGGGAACAGAAAACAGCCTTGATGTGGTGCTCCGTCCCAAGTTTTGATCTTGTTCCTCTCAGGTTTCACTCCAGCTTGGCTTATAATGCATTAAAATAACTATATTTTCATGATGTTTAAGGCCTCATTACTAAGTATGCTAAAAAACTCTGATTGGAGTTAAAGTCACAGCATAAATGTCTTAGAAAATCTGCTCATTGGGAAGGGGTTATTCTGTTATGGACAGATTGTATAGCAAAGATGTCTCTTCAAGGAGTACTTCTAGAAGGAGGAAATCAAAACAGTATCGTGAGGGGAATATGTATCCCTTGGTACTGTCGTGGACTGGAGTGTACAGAAATACATCTTTATATTCATATACTTTGAATGTGTCGTAATTAAAGTGTGCCCTGGGATGTGACTATCACTGTTTGTGTTTCTGAAAGTATTTGTTGGCAAAATGAAACATGAGCATCTGACTTGAGCTGTGGGAGCTGCCATCTATTCTCTGCCACTGCCTTACTGTGTGGCCTCGGGCGAGTTCTGTGGTTACACTGAGACCTTGTTTTCCAGCTCTGAAAGTCATAATAAACCTTCCCCCACTCACACTGGGTTTTCTGTGACACTTAAAACCAGCTACTAATCCTGCCTTTCTCCTTTGTGCCTTCTTCAGCATTAATTTTGGTGAAGTTGTTCATTGTGATATGGGCTTCTCTAGATAAGGGCAGCAGTGAGGTCTGCAGGGAACAGCCAGCACTTGGAGATGTGTGAGGGAAAGACACTGTGTCATTACAAACAACTAATTACATTATTATTAAGTTCATTACTGTTTCCCACTGAAAGGATCAGTATTCAGAGCCTGATGCATTCTCACAAGAAATCGATGGGGTACAGGGTTTGTATTCATTTCTCTGAGAGCTCAGTAGATCCTTAGCTAAGACAGTGAATGGCTTAAAATGTTATTTAAAATGTACTTACTGTGCCTGTATTGGAACATATGTGAAGTACAGCATGAAATTTTGGGAAAATTTAACGTTTTTATTTAAGGTTTTATTTCTCTCAAGTTAAGCAATAAAAGCTTACAGCTGTGGTTTTTACTAACAGGTAATTTTAGAATATCTTAAATATATGTGCACTTTCCCTGTCTGTGAACTGTTCTGTTGCCTCTCTAGGATGCAGTGAACGTCCTTCTCCATTATATTCTCATTTTCTCTTGCTCACCTTCCCCCCCCTCCCTTCTCTGATTGTGTGGAAATAAGCTGTTCTAGACAACTCCATAGACTGCACAGATTCTGACATTTCTTTATTAACACACGAGGATATGGATTAGCATTTTGTTTATTCATCAAAGATTATTCCAGTAGAATAGTGATTAGTATTTCAGCCACCCTGCAATAGGAACAGCTCAAATAAACAGAAGGAAAACTGCCTAATTTCACTCTGTCACTGGTACACGTCACTACGTATTTCTTGCCTTCTTACTGTAATTGAATAATTCTCTCTAAGTGTGCTCCATACCCCTATGACTGCCAAAGTGTGCTGCTGAGCTGAGTGAGTAGTGCTCCAGTGATGAAAAACTCCATGCCTGTAGCAAATTATTACTAAATTAAAGGGGCCAAAAGCTGAATTTTTGGAGGTCCTGGATCAGTAACAGGTATAACAAGGAAGTTTCTGGCTATGGTAAAGCACTATTCCCTCCTCCAATGCTTTACATAGTTTTGCCATATTCTTCTAAAGCATCTGAACTGGTCAGTGCTAAGGGGAAGATGCTGGATACAGGAATGGTATATCTGTTATAACATCTCATTTTATGAAATATCAAAATCCACAGTATCTCTCTGGTGTCCCAGCTCCCCTATGCTGATTTTAATAATGTGACCACAAATTGGAAAACAGTACATACACATTGGGTAAACTGGCACCACTAGACCAAACTGCATAGATGTGTTGCTGTTTTACAGTTGATTCTGCCTGGGAAGAAAGTAAGCAGAGACAAAATGTAGCTTGCTGTATTTTCTTCCTTTTCCAGACACCTGCATTTTTCTGGGGCTAGGCTATCTCAGATCCTCACAAACCATCCTGGAGATCATAACTGGCATAATATGAGACTTGGACAAGCAGCTGATATAGTAATTTATGACAGCACTCCTTCAATTGGGACATAGGCAAATAATCACTGTTTTTCATGGGCTATTAGTGTTCAGATATAAAGGAACCCCTAAAAACACAGCAAACCAAAATATACAGATGATCTTTAAGGCAGAACTGTGGATCAGTCTCCCCTAGCCTATCAGCTCTGTGTGATATGAAACCTGCTATTTCTCTTTACTTTTTTGTTTAGAGAAGAGATATCCTACTAATCCTCTCAGGATCAAATAAGCAATAGAAAATTTCATACAATTTCTCCAAGTAAGACCTGAAAATAGATGTTAGGAAGGTGTATTTCTTTCTGTTCCACTCCCTAAGATGATGGATGAGTAATGCCAGTTTGTGCTTTGTTAGTGCATATGTCTGTGTTTGTTCCTTTAAAGAAAACAAGACTTAAAATTTTAATTTAAAATAAGTTAAAAAGGGAAGAATGGAAAAATAGATAGCCCTCTGGCTTGGTGCCCAGGGCAAATTCTAACTCATGTTGAGGACAAGCCTCCTGGTCAGCAGCCAGGTACTTATTATTCTAACAGGTTTATTATCACACTAGTTCTACAGTGAAAGATGGTATGAAAACAAGAGTTGCTCAGGGACATTGTGTTTTGCTGGAGCAAAGCAAGAAAATTCTCAAGAGGGCTCCTCGTTGTCCAATCCAGCACACTGTTATGCTCTGTGCAATCATCCGAGAATTAACAAAGGAAAAAATTCCAGTAGTCATAAATCTGTCACAGCTCATAGGAGATGTGTAGTGACACCAGACCAAAATCTGCTCCTGTGTGAGGATGAGACATCCAGAAAAATACTCCTCTCTCCCAGTGGAGTGACTCTAGATTTATGTGAGAGCAGATAGACACCAAATTCAGCCTACTGTGTTCTTTTCTGTTCTTATTTGTTAGACACAAAAGACAGTTGCATTAACACCTGCCTGAACTGCAGCCCCCAACTGGTCTGTTGTAAAGAGCTGCCTTATTCTCAGGACATATAGTTGGCACTTTGAGGTTTCTTCAGTTGAACATACAAAAATTACAAGCAACTTCTAAAAGTGCAGGTCTCCAAAATACATTAGTGAATTCATGTTGAGATTATTAAATGAAAAAGCACTTTCATAAATTCTTGCCCAGCTGAAGTCAATGTGAACATTTCTGTTGGGCTGTTTGGAGCCTGGGCTCCCTCATCCATATTTTAAAGGCATCACTGCTCATTCTCCAGGGGAAATGAGGAACCTTCAGGGGCGGATTAAATTTGCCTTTCCAAGTGATTCTTGTCCCTTCTAGCTAGCAGAAAATCTGAGTGTAGATCCCATTTGTGGGTTATCCTTTTACCTAAGGAAATAAATGGAAAAAAGAAGAACAGGGTTGAAATTCCTTATTCCCTAATAAGCAGTTATGATTTCAGAGCAGCAAACCAGTAGTCTTAATTAAACGAGTAATGTTTTCCACTATTCCTGATCTCCTGTAAATTAATTACTAATTGTTTTCAGCAGCACCCATCTGTGACAAGTGTGACTAGGAGATTGAGTCAATTATGAGATCACTCTAAATTTACAGCAAATGCAACAAGAATGAGGGAGCAGCTGCATCCAATGTGAGGTGAAAAGATTTTGAAGCTGCTTCAGGTCCCCAGGTAAACAGATATACAACATGAATCCTTGTCCTGTGAATCAGAGTGTACTTAACAATTGGCTTTCTGTGGTTTGCTTTGCAGAATGAATGTAGCTTGCTTAGGTTCTTTTGTCCCCAGTAACCTTGCTAAAACTATATAGGCACTTCTGGTCTTTAGGTCCCCTGTTTTCAGATCTTGATTACTTTTTTCCTTTGCCTTTTCCAGAGCTCTTCTCATGGGTATTTCATTTAAGGTCTTCTTTCTATCTCTTACAAAGAGATGACTAAATGTAACACCTCAAAAGGAACTAGTTCTGAACTGCTCATCACCTAGGGAAAATGTTCTAAAGGGCTCTTGAGAACAAACTGTAGAGAGAAATTGGTAACTGTAGAGCTAATATAGCTACGTGCTGTGAGGAGACAGGGTTTGGGAAAATGTACTGCTTCCAGAAATTAAAAAATGAACTGCTGCAAAAATGTGATGCTTTTGATTGCATATTGTATGGTTTAGGTCAGAAGGGTGTTCTGCCATTTTTTTGATCCTGTGAAAAGGGCCCAGAAGTTGTTCAGTCTTCATTGGGAACAACGCAGTTTCTCTGATCCTGTGAAACTGTCCTTGAGTTCTGTTTTTCTTGCACATGTGTACAGCATCCCTTATCAGACAGGTCTGTTTAAGATCCATGATTGCAGCAGGCAGCCAAGGATCACACCTCGAGCTGGAGGCAATAAATTGAGGCCTCTTGATTTTGATGGGTGGCTGCTGAGCCACACCACTCCAGTATCGAGCCCCCTTATCTTGGGACGCAACTAATTACGAGAAATAATTTAGTTTCCTCATCCTCACCAGATCTATTCTGTAACCTATTTTAGTACTTCGACACTAGATTGTCTGCACTCTCAAAAATTATCCAGAAGCCCCTTCCCCATAGTGATCCAACAAGCAGTAGTTATTCCTATTTTCAGTCTCACCATCTGTCTTGAAAAAAAATAGAAAGCCATTTGGCTAATTTGTAAACTCTCTGGAGGGGGCGAGATTAGATCCTTCAACACTTTCATATTTGGGGTCTTCAGGGTCCCTCTTTTTATTTATAAAGGTCCACCTTGCAATTAGTGGAAAACCTACAAGAAAACGTGCTATTAATGGTACTTCACAAAAGAACAAACGTTGAGGAAGTGTTTGCTTAGTCCATCTCTAGGGGCAAAAAGGGGAAAAAAAACCCCCAACAACACCAAAATCCCCTCATAAAACCCAACGATTTCCAGGAACAAGTGACCACCTTCTCTGCACCAGGCTCTCTGTGTTAATTACAGCACAGCTGCTGTCATTTAGGTCCCTGAGTGATCTGCAGCAAACAGGACATCCAACTGTGTCATACAAACCAACACAAACACTGTCTTCCCACCTGTCTTGAGAGGCCTATGTTCTTAATAGACATTGTGATTGTAGAAAGCAAGAAGAGCCAGAAAGCAATTCCTTGGGAAAATACTTTTTAAATGCTTCAGCAACTTACTTGTTCCCAAACTACAGCTTGTAATAGGCTTTAGTAACAGCTTAAAATGGGCAAAAAGGACAATTTTGAATGCATTGAACTGAGGGATGGTCTTTAGAATTGTCTGCTGGTACAGGGAATCACAGTCATGGTCTTTTTTTTGGTGGGTCTAATTTTAAAAGATATACTGGGGAGAGAGGGTTTACAATATAAAGTCTCTTCTTTTGTTATGCAAATGGATTTCTGGTTTCTTCTGCTCATGTGTCTGGGGCCTAATTCTAAACTGTGTGTGGGGTTGATGCCCATGAGGAGACTGTTTGGGGTTTCTGGAAATAAACCAGTAAATTTTTGGTTATTCCCAGTTGAGAATGACAGGGAGTGAGGGGATGAAGCTGTGTGTCTGTGTGTGTGACACATTGACTCCAGCATAAGCTGCTTCTCTTTTTTGTTAGAGCAGGTGATTTCCCCAGGACTGCCATGGCCAAGATGTCGAGGTGAGGCAGTGGGATGAGATGGTATCCATGCTGCACAATGTGGTGGCTCCAAAGAAATGGGGCTGTCCTATCCTGAAGAGGCAGGCAGGGCACAAAGGGAGAAAGCATCTACAGGAGCTGCTCATTCTTTCCTCTGCCCAGAGCTCAGCTTCCTCCCTGGGTTCCCAGGCACAGAGAGGAATCAGTGCTGCAGAGACCTGCATCCTCAGGTAGACGAGAACCAAGGACACTGTATGGGCTTTGAGCTGGCAGGGCAGTTTCTCACAGCATGGGCATCTCAGGGTGGTTAAATTCCATTTTTCATACTGGCTGTGGAAATAGCTCAAGAAAAGATATAGGTTGCCCCGAGATCTGGTTGAGTGTGATCTAGTGTAAGTCACAGGTGTTGACCTAAGGTAGGACAGTCTTATGTGCAAGCACCAAAACACAGGTGCTTCCCTACTGCCAGGAAGCAATGTTTGCAGTGCTTAATGTGTAAAAAAGCCCTCTGAAAGGCATTACCTACTATTTCAGGTAGACACAGCAGTCCTGTGAGTGTGCAAGGTGGCCAGGAGAGCAAAGAAGCAACAATGTTTCAAAACACACCAATACCAGAAAGCATGCCTGGCTGGGGTAACTGGTTTGATCTCCTGTAGAAGAACTGTCTAGAGCACTGAATAAATAAGCAGCTGCCAGCGGATTTCTATATAAGAAAGAATTTGCACTGCAATACCCAAAAGGCAGCTTGGAGAACTTGTCATCACTGAGCGCAAAGCTCCTACCGATGCGTAGGATGAACATCTTATCTACTGCGTAAAAAGGACTCAGTTGGATTTTGTGTTGTGATACCTGCATCTTGCTGTTTTATTGATGACTGTCGTGTCAGGATCCATGAGTTTATGTAATGGGACAGCAGAAGTCATGGGAAGGAAGATCCTGGGAAAGAAACAAAGAAATAAAATTGCCTGGCTCTTGTCAAAATAATTCTTTGATGATGAGAGAGGTGACAAAAGATGGAAGGGAAGAGGGGACAGAACTGCTGTCTTTCTGAGATAAAATAAGCCCTCTCACTGTATTATTCTAAAAACACAGAGTCTTGAGCAAATGTGGCTACTAAGGGAGAGCGGAACTGATGGCTGGTAAAGCAGCACAATAAATTATCCACATGAACATAAAGAACAACATAGAGAGAGGGACAATAGTTAAAGATGTGTGCATGAGCAAAAGGGGAA
Organism: Pithys albifrons albifrons; assembly: GCF_047495875.1. Classification (NCBI taxonomy): domain Eukaryota; kingdom Metazoa; phylum Chordata; class Aves; order Passeriformes; family Thamnophilidae; genus Pithys; species Pithys albifrons. Next base: position 48,216,380 of record NC_092464.1, on the reverse strand, counting down.
AACTGCCACTCACGGAGCAATGCTACTAAGATAGTGGGCCAATCTACTGCAAAAAATGAGGTTCACCTGTTTTGAGGGACTCCCAAAGTGGATTTAATTTCATGATTAAAGAGACTGTGATGTTTCTTTGAAAATCATCCTTTGCTCTTCTTCTTAGGCAGTGCCAAGAGAGAAACCCACAGGAGAGGAGAAAGAATAGGGGAAAAACAAGCAAACAAACAAACAAAAAGAGCAGAGAGGTATTTAAATCATCTCAGTGAAGAAACAGATCTTCAAAATACTGACAACCACCTACAAGACAGTTAAGAAATAACTAGTGAGCATCAAATACTAGACCAACACTGAACAGGCTGACTTCATTCTGTTCATCTCTTATGTATGAAGAGATTTCTAGGGGTAAACAATGGAAGAGGACGGAAGGGCATTGAGGCATTCACTGGGAGAGAGTCAAATGTATGGAAAAAACTGATTCATCAAAGCAGTAGTGATAAAAAAGCCCAAAGAACATAGTTGGAGCACTGAGAAAAACATACAAAGAAAATATTTGGACGAAGTATAGATGAACAAAGTCATGTAGTCCATCAATCTGTCATTTGTTGGTGTTTAATTTCTGTTATACTAAAGGAAATGCAATTTAGCTACATCCTCTGTAAATTGATAAGTCTGCATCAAAGATAACAGATTCTGTGTTAATATCTCTTTCTAATGAAAAAAAGCTGCAATGTCTGAAATATTTGACTGATGATACAGGACACAACATGAAGTCAGAATTAACAGTAAGATGTAGATGATATTACCAGCATCAGGACCAAACAGGATACGGACAGAGACTTTATGTGATAGCTTGAAAGCAAGTTAGTTCTCTTTTGATGGTCAATATTTTTTTCAAACAAATACTTGCCTCGCTTCTCACTGGGGGCAATAGGGAAGTGGGTAGATACAGGGGAAACTTAAGCCACACCAGAATCCTAATTCTACTGAGACATTTCAGGCTAAGGCTCGAGCACCCCACACCTCTATTGTGACCTGATATTGAAGTGTGGGAACTGCCACCTGAGACACTTCTTTTTCAGACATGGCAGATCCTACCTGCTACTGAGAAGGCAGGTGAGAATTCATCAGAAAGAAATGTAGAAGTCATAAGAGTTCAGCTTCCTGATTAAACAAAGCAGGAACTCTCCACAGCAGCACTGAGACCTAATGCTTCTCCAGATAGGTGGCCCAACATGGTAGCATTGCTTACTTCCTACTTCTTGCAGAAAGTTCCTCATCCTTTCTCTGTTGAACTCCTTACCGGCCCTTTAGACCCTATTTTCCCATGGAAAGGGAAGTAAATAAAAAGTGAGTCAGCTGCCACTCTCCAAATGCCAGGGTGTCTTATTCAACAGGACAGCAATGACTGAGAGCTGTTCTCAGCGTGGAAGTACTGACCATGCATGTATAAGTACAAAAACTGTGGGGAGAAGGGAAGAAAACCAAACTAAAAACTAAGTCATGTTTAGCATGATCAATCTTTCTGTCATTTCACCAACTAAATATTCTGTGAGGGGGGAAATTTCACAGAAAACAGCACCAATGAAAGCATGTTTGAGAAAGAAGGGTCAGTTATCTTAATTATGAACTTTTAAAAAAAAAACAAAACAAAGAGACATCTCTTCCTATAGAAGGTTCATGATACTCTCTATCAATGGGTGTACTGTACTTACGTCCATAGGAGTAATCTGGACTCTACAATATTGCCCCTTGGAAAGTGCTGTTGTTCTGAGCAGTTCTGGTAGGCTTGACATGATTAGCAAGTTCAGCTTGCAAAATCCTGCCTGCAGTTGTTGTATTTTCTCCCTCTGGATTCTTCCCCAAAACTGCATTGTATATAAGCCTGAGACAGTTTCCTAAGGAATGGATCAGCATTTTTAAGCCAATCAGCAAAAGCTTGTGAGCTGCCTTCTTGCTGTTTTTATACCACACCATTTTTTGCAGCAGAGGATTGCTGTGCTGATTTTAGCATAAATCATTAGTCATTATTTCTTTCAGCAAGACTTTGACAGTTTGCTTTATGTAGTGTAGTGGAATATTCCACAGGATGACAAAGCAAACATATGTTCAAGGATCTGCGCAAGATGCTAATTGCAACAGGGCATGAGACAGGTGTGAGAATGTGGTACAATACTTTCAGTGACACACAGAGCGTTTCATTCTCCAGAGGTCTTGCACTTCGTTTATTTTTGGGAAGATATTCTGTAATGCTATCACAGATGGGAAGGAGAAGAGAGAGCAGAATTGGCAGTGTTTTATGTTATTTTTTACACTACCACAAGACAGTGGGGAACTCTGGTTCATAAAGTCAATCAATATTTAAGGTTCTTCTCTTTGAATGCTCACAGCCAGAGCAGAGGTTTTGCCACCCTGTTCCCCCATCTGTACACCAGTTCACAATGAATCATCTGCACTAGTGGACAGTGAAGAGAGTAAGTGCTTCCACAAAATGACTTTTTTAAAGAAAACCTTTAAAATTAAAGCACAGCCATCTGTCATGGTGAAGCAGAGATATACTTTTCACCTTCAGAGAGCTTTTCAGGCATGGACTAATTAGTCCTTGGGACCTAAGAGGACCAATTTTTCCCCCCAATTTAGACTGGGAAAACAGTAGGGGCGTCTTGCATTGCTGCAAGGAATTTAGGCTCCCTGTGAGGCAGGAGAATTGCAATCCTTTTGTAGTAGTCAATGTTTTAAAACAGGGGGGTATAAAGTTGAGCACTTCTACCACTTATGCCCTTGCGACAAATTAAAGGCTTGATTTTTTTTTTTTCACAACTGCTGCACAGCCAGATGATGCTGTTGGCTTATAATTTCTAAATGTCCAATTTGAGTAGCAGCTGCAGGTGCTCACTTCTTTTACTATTAAGCCATTAAAAAGGGTGTGAATTAGACTAAAAAAAACCAAAATGTCCATTGATGGGTTAGCTGCACTGAAAATATCTCCCATGTTCTCACTGGTTTTGAATTGATTTGAAAATTATTTTATTCATACTGAAACCAAAATATATTTATCTTATAAATATATTTTCTATAAATATTTTAAAATGTGGGGGTTTGTTGGGGGTTTTTGTTGCTTTTTTTGTTTGGTTGGTTGGATTTTTAATTGTATCAAAATGACCTTCTGGTACCACACTTCATTTTATTTTGTACTGAATAAAATATCTAATTTTCTGCATTGGTTTAAAGAATAAGAACTTTAGATAGCTTATGCCTTGAAAGGTCATGAGCTTTGACCTGTTCTGTCATTTAGAAAGCCAAATTAAAAACTTTCACAGTTGTTGGTTTTGACTCAAAACTTCCTATTTCAGCAAATAGATCATTCTCCTGTCTCTACCTTCAGGCTTGGAAACTGAATCCATGACATTCACAGGGTGATGGTAGCTCTCCAAATGCACACTGTGGATTCAAACTCCGCTGGTTGAGGCTGGGGCATTTGAGGGACTACAATCTCCAGCCATTTGCCTTGCCCCTTTGCTGGAGGTTAAGAGCTCCACAGCAAATAAAATTTCCACAGAGCTACAGCAGCTCATAGTTAATGTAAATACCCATTTACAGTTTATATTTAAATTCCAGGCTCTGGACCGAGGCTGCTGCTTCTTGGGCTGTACTGGTCTGACTGACTGAGCCCTACCCTACCCTTGTCCTCCTCTACTCCCTTATAAGTGTCACCTGGGAAGGAAACCAGCTCCAAACCTTGCCACAGGATGGCCTTGCTTAGGTCACAAAAGGTAGGGAAATAAAAACACTGAAAACCAGTGAGAAGTATTGAAAAATGGTAAGTAGAAGAAATGTGGTGCAGTGCCCACAACATGTTAGCAAAGAAAAATATACATGAAGGCTCTAACTTCAAGACCTTGACAGAAAAAGCAGACAGTACTTTCAGCTATTGAATAAAAAGAGAATGGCAAAAGGGAAAGAACAACAGAAGACATGAAAAATGTAAGTACTTGAGAGAACTCCATTAAAACACAGGGGGCTAAGGATGGTGAATCCCCTTCACTGGGTTATAATAGGACACAATGTTACCTACAAGACCTTTGCCTGAGCTTTTCAATCTTTTCCTGTAAATCATTATAGTCCAGCAATGATGTCAATGGTACATAGTATTTAAAGCCTTTCAGTTTCTCTGAAGAGTTGCATGCATTGAAGAGAGTTGTTTGGAAAATTGCCACACAATTTGTGTATATGTTTGTTCTAAACAAACTTTATTCAGAATATCGTGCTATCTAAGGAATGTGTGTTCAAAGGTTAGGATATTTTGAAAAGCTCTTTGTAACCAGCTCTGAAGCCTCATGAATTTTTTTGCCATAGACAGTCATTTTCAGCCTTGAGCATTACACTCCTCAAGAAATATACAAAATAAAATGTGACAGCAAGGCAAAATATTTTATAGGCAAAGCAACTTTCCGTAATAATGGAATAAAAAATGCAGAAGGGGAAAAGGCCAAGTGTGAATGCTGAAATGCATTCACAAGTGCATTTGTGCCACTTCTGCAGCTGCTGGAGTGCCACTTGTTTGTGTGGATTCATTCAGTGAAGCAGTTGAAGTCAATCCCCTCATAGAAAGCAGCATCCAGCACACCTCCAAGCAGTGACCTTGTGCTCTCTATCACTGCTCTGTTGCCAGCAGTTACTGCTGATTAATTAATATTATGAAAGAATTAATAGAGATAATGGTCAGAATAGTCTGTTATTTCCAAAAAGAAAGTGAAAAACCTGTCAAAAGACTTGTAAGTCCTAGGGAGGGTTTGCTAGTGCAGCCCTATTTGTCATGATGCTGTTTGGGAGAGGAGAATTTGAGCTCGATTGGGAGTGAGTGCTGCACCATTGCTGGAGACAGATGTTGCACTACTTCTGCAACTTTGTCTGTACCTGCTTGATTTCTCTACTTGTTATACTCTGTATTTTGGACAAAGAATGGCATTTACCATGGGTTTGGGCACTGTGTAGTTTTCTTGCTTGTTGAAGTCCCTGTAGCCTATTAAACACTGCTGCTCCCCAGAAAGAATGGAATGGAGCATTTTTTTAAAGGCATGTAGTGATAGAACAAGGGGTATTGGTAGGTTTAGGTTAGATATTGAAAACAAATTCTGTATTGTAAGGGTGGTGAGGCACTGGAACAGGTTTTCCAGAGATGTCCCATTTCTGGAAGTGTTCAAGGTCATGTTGGAAGGGGCTTTGAGCAACCTGATCTAGTCAAAAGTGTTCCTGCTCATGGGGTACCCAGGGGCAGACTATTTTTGAGGTCCCTTCCAACCCAAACCATTCCATGAATCTATGATTCTGTGAACTGATCTTTAATATTAATGATCCATAGTAGTATGTGACATGGCTTAGCACTTCTTCAAACTCAACTGCACATACAACGGAGCTTCTAAATTGATAAAATAGGTCACTTTTATCAAATATTAATCTGTATAGAACACAAAGTGACTAAAAAATGGGTGAATGTTAAAGAAAGTTTGCAGCCTGTTGAAGGAGTGAGCAGTCCCTAAGTTTTGGAGCTTTTCTTGTTTAAGCTTTCTATGGTTTGTGTACTGCCAGTAATGCTATTAACTACAAATCAAACAGGATAGCAGACGGGTAAAGAAGTAGAAATCTCAATCAAAATGCAATGAGTTTCTTCACAAGGCTGGCTTTGCTAATAATGACTCTGCTGCTGTTGTATCAGGAGACCTCAAATGAAATTGGAGCTGAAATATACTGGTTATCTACAAATATACAGAGAAAAAAAAAGTCTGTCTTGGAGAGTTTACAGACAAGGTTAAAAATAAGCAAATAAGTAAACAAATAAGTAAACAAATAAACCCACAACAACTGAAAAAGGAAAGAAAATAAAGAGGCAGGGTAGGAAATTAATTCCTAAATCTGGTACAGTTCACCCACAATTTCATGGTGGATTAAGGGTTTACAGTTGAGTCAAGACTCAGGAGTCCCCCTTCCTTGCCTGCCTAACTCCATCTTTTCAAGATGAGGAGATAAAAGGAAGGCTGAAACGATTAGAAAAGATATTGATACTTAAATGTGGTTGAAACAAGTAGGAGATTTTATCATAAAATGTTACTCTGACAGCTGATATTAGGAACATTGCTGTGTGGTGGAAAAGAAACCACGGCATGTGGCAGACAGCTCTGATATGTCTTGGAAAGGTGATCAAAATTCCTCTAGTGTCTTCTCCAAGAACTTCTTCTGGTGTCTTTCTTTTTTTAAGCCAGGCATCTGAACTTGGTGCTGTTAACAAATCAAATTCTCTTGTAGTCTCTGCTAAACTGTTCTCGGAGCTGTGGTTGAAAAATGGCTAGTGTTACACAGAACAAGAGGGGCAAGTCCTTCCAGCAATCACACAGCCAGCAGCTGGCCAGGGCTGGGAGCCTGCCCAGTGTTGGTCATCTTCTTTTGTCAAGGTGCATAGTTGGATGCCATGGTTTGTAACCTGAGATGACTGATAATCAGTGTCCCATTTCCTAAGTCAAGCATCAACCACTTTTCTTAATTATTTGAGGGTGATTCAATGCTGTTTCTACCAAAAGAGCAATTTCTGCTCATTTCTGTGATGGGTGAATTAAGCCTGGTGAGTGGGGGATGAAAACACTCTCACTGGGACGTTCCTTCTATTGGTGACAATGTGGAGGTAAGCCTTTCACTCTGTCCAATTATTCTGCCACAGGTTCAAGAGGGAACATGGTGAGAACTGCTCAGGTTCCTTGTTATTTAAATAGATGTGCAGAACTTCTTATCAGTCAGTGAGAGCTACTAGTAGTGTTTATATCCCTTTCAAGCAGCAGCAGACTGTGATGAAATCAGTTCTAGACCTTATTGTTCATGAACATTCATGTTCTTTAAAGCAAGTACCTCTGTATCCTCACTGTTTGAGTACAACATATTGTATACGTGGTTCTAAAAAGCGATCTTTTTATGCATCTTCACCCTAGTATTCACCAAAGTTTACTATACTAAGCAAAGGTTAACACACCTGAAGGAAAGGATGCCATCCAGAGGGACTTGGACAAACTGGAGAAGTGGGCCAATGACAACGTCTCATGAGCTTTAATAAGACCAAGTGCAAGGTGCTGCACCTGGGTCAGGGCAACCCCCAGCATTCACACAGGCACGGGGATGAACTGACTGAGAGCAACCCTGCTGAGAAGGACTCAGGGGTGCTGGTGAGTGAGAGGCTGGACATGACCCAACAGTGTGCACTTGCAGTTCAGAAAGCCAGTTGTGTCCTGGGCTGCATCCAAAGCAGTGTGGGCAGCATTTTGAGAGAGGGCATTCTGCCCCTCTGTTCTGCTCTGGTGAGACCCCACCTGGAATTCTGCATCTGGCTCTGGGGTCCCCAGCACAGAAAGGACATGAACCAGTTGGAGCAAGTCCAGAGGAGGGGCACTAAGATCATAAGAGGGATAGAGCACCTCTTGTACAAGGAAAGGCTAAGAGAATCATGTTTGTTTAGCCTGGAGAAGAGAAGGCTTTGTGGTGACCTAATTGTGTCCTTTCAGTACCCAAAGTGAACCCAAAAATAGAGATAGAGAGAGGCTTTTTAGCAGAGGACATAGTGACAAGACCAGGGGGAATATATTCAAACTGAAAAGAGTAGTTTTAAATGAGATATTAGGAGCAAGTTCTTTGCTATGTGAGTGGTGAGGCACTAGAACAGGCTGCCCAGAGAAATTTTGGATACTCCATCCCTGGAAGTGTTCAAGGCCAAGCTTGACAGGGCTCTGAGCAACCTGATCTAGTGGAAGGTGTCCCTGCCCATGGCAGGTTGGTTGGAACCAGATCATCTTTAAGGCCCCTTCCAACCTGAACCATTCTATGATTCTGACTCCTGAAGAGGTCCTTCATAGGCCAGCTAAATATAGAAAAGCAAGTAAGTGGCAGTAAAAACAGTTTGCAGAGGTGTGTTTCTCTTTATAGGAATACATTAGGTTAATGGAATGAAAACTCAGAGAGCCATTCCTGACTCTTATATTTTACTGCTTGTTCATGCTTGGATTTCATAACCAGTGTGATGTTCATAAGTATTATAATTTCACAATCTTAACTTTAACAGTTATTTTATTGTAAATCTATATCCAGATGAGATGGAAACGAGTCTATAAACAGACCAAAACTACTTTTTAGCATGAGATTATTTGTAGTTTAATTAAAACCTGTCTCACATGAGATTTATTTATTTCTTCATTAAGTTGGGTAATCTGCAAAGGTCTTCACCTTCTTCACATGTTTTATACAAAGGAAAAGTGTCGGGGAGTATAACAAGCAAGGTGGGAGGAGTCTCTGTGCTCTTCGGTCCATGCTTCTGACCAGGATGGTTCCCGCTCCCTGACTGCTGATATCAGGCCCTCCTGCCGGTCGGCACGTCTGCTTAGCCAGGGACGTGAGCACATTCCTGTTAATTCCTCTTTCCCTCTTGCTGGGAGGTTTCCTCTGGGGAGGGGGTTTGGTTGGTTTGGAGTTTCACCTGTTAGCTGGGGCAACCTCGGTGAGCCTGTTGTTGTTTTCTGTCACTATGTGCTATTTCATATTCTGTGTTAAGCTCTTCTCTTCTCTGTATAAATATAAAAACCTCACAGTGTTTAAAGCCTCGTTTCTGCTGTTTTCCCTCACTCTCCTGCTCTGGGAGTGGGCTTTTTGACTGGGTACCAGGCAGTTGGCATTTTGCCAGCTCAAACTATAACACCCCTTATAGAAATGAGCATATACACGGACAAAATGTACTCATTCAAATGCAATAGACAGCTAGCATTGTCAAAATAAAGATAATTTATCTGTGGATTCTAAAAAGTCAAAATGCAATAATAATCCTGTATCTTGTTTCTGTATCCCAGCCAGCATTCTGATATGCTTTGTTACAAATAAGGTTCTGTAGGTAATTACTTATATAATATAAAATACTGATATTAATAAAACATATAAGCACGTTAACACCCAATCATCTTTGCTATTAGATGTAACAAAGTCAATCTTTGACAACTTTTGCTCAGAAAGGTTTTGGCCAGAAGTACTCAGCAAAACTCAAACTCAGCTTCTTCAAAAATTGTCAGGAACTCCTTCATCTCAGGATCCAAGTTGCTCACTGTCAAAAGGGATCAATGTTTTTAATGATTTCTACAGGTTTGGGTCAGTCAAGGGGAGATTTCTACAGGCCAGGTTTTAACAGGTAATTAGAACTTACTGGACTATCCTGAAACATGCTTGTTTTCAGCAGAGCTGTGCAGCAGTCCTTCCTGGAAATTGTTCTATCTATCTATCTATCTATCTATCTATCTATCTATCTATCTATCTATCTATCTATCTATCTGTCTATCTGTCTATCTGTCTATCTGTCTATCTGTCTATCTGTCTATCTGTCTGTCTATCTGTCTGTCTATCTGTCTGTCTATCTGTCTGTCTATCTGTCTATCTATCTGTCTATCTGTCTGTCTGTCTATCTGTCTATCTGTCTGTCTATCTGTCTGTCTATCTGTCTGTCTATCTATCTGTCTATCTATCTGTCTATCTATCTATCTATCTATCTATCTATCTATCTATCTATCTATTTTTAAGGTTGTGGCTGAAATAGCCGTACAAATCAAAATGTTTAATTCTTGGCGTTTCCTGTTCCTGGACTCCCTCTTCTGGCTTTCTAGAACTATCTAGCAAACATTGTATGCTCACATCAGATGATAAACTCCAGTTTGGGTTGTAAATGCATGAGTTGTAATGATAATGTGCACTTTGGTAGCAGACATCACAGAAGGGACCACTACAAAATAAATCAGGAAATTACCATAGCAGCCAAGGGCTTCTGTACATATCAATTTCGAGTAGAGGTTCCCTGGATTTTGGAGAGCAAAACTAATCCTAATGTTGGTACAATGCCTGCAATACTATGGATTTTAGATAGGGATAGATAGAAACAGAAGGATCTCCAGATTTTTATTTTGCTCTCTCCCTTGAACAGTGCAGTAGAATGGTATGCTGAAATTTGTCCCTAGAAACCAGTAGAACTCTTTTTCACAATTTTTTTGTTCTAAATTATGTTATAATAGCACTGTTAAATAAACATTCTCCTGCACTCTTCAAAATCCAACCATTATGGTAATATCCAGCTCAAATCGATCTTAATGATTTTCATTGCTGAGCCTGAGAGAAAAATAAAAACATGAAGAATTAAATTTTTCATTTTAATGTTATTCATTCTTAACATTCTTACAAACATCTTTCCTTAAACCACATATCTGTGTGTTCATCCCCCTTGTGACCATACTAGGAAACTGGTCCTGAGCTAATACTGGAAAATGAGGTAAACAAAACTTTCTTGCATACCTAATGTTATATTTACAATGCCCTTTTCTAAGTTGCAAATATTTCTGGTTTCCATGTGAAGCACCAACATCCAGGTAACAGATACAGAATAAAAGGCTCAGTATTATGGAAACTGTTCAAATGGACACTGAACAGCCATTTACTTGCTGTGGATATTATCTCTTTTTCAATAAACTCTGTGCATCTGTAAGAAACTCTTGAGATGGTTTGATAAGTGTTTTCAGTGTATTTAATAAGAAATACATTACATATGGACCTCACATTTTCAGTGTTGGAGTTCTAGCTTAATAAAGTAAAATTAATAGGTGCTTCAAAATGTATAAGAAACACAAGAACCAGCACATTCCATTTCAATGTGCTACATCCAGCTTCTCCATGAATTTTAGCATTCAGGGAGGTCCTAAAATTCAGTGGCTTTAGAGAAATGTGCCTCGATTGCAGGGAATTCCTGCCATGGATATGTTTCAAAGCACAGAATGGTGCTGTGTCCTGCTCCAGCTCCCTCAGTCTCCACTGCTGTCACCCATGCCATGCACCTCACCTGCCTGCAAGACACTGGAAGTAAATCCATCAGGCAGGCAGTTTCTCCTGCCTGAAAAGGAGCTTCCATGGTTTTGAGTTGCGCTCTTAGTCCCTGTCATTTAGTCTGTGCTCTAGTCCTGTCATTTAGTCTGTGCTTTAGTCTACTGTGTCAGCATAGTCACCTGTGAGTTAGGCGACTCATGCCATGTGTTGCCTCACAGCAGAGTATTTGCTCGGATCTAGCATATCGCTGACATGGTGCGTTACAGCCTAAGGGGAGAATCAAGTCCTGTTCCTCATCGGGAAAGTCCCCAGCAATTCTGCTGGGTATAAAATCCTAGTAGACCGCTGGTACCTTGTGGTACTTTCAGGGCAATGAACCTCATAAATGTCAGATGATGCATAATAGCATTACTGTGGTCTGACCTGGGTGTTGCAGGAAAGTGGTTTTATGGGAAATCACTGGGAATTGTTAACCTGCATAAAGATCCTCCTATATATAATTATATGCAAGATTAGAACCAGTAATTCTGCGAGTTTTGGTCTTCATGTACGATGTGATAGTTCACAATGAGTAAATTTGTTATACTAGACATTAAAAGTTGCTGTACCACAGCCAGGCTTCATGGCTATCAGTTCTTATCAAAGTAAAGAGTACACGACTTTGAGGGAAAAACCCCGAACACCACCCTCACTATGTGGTATTAGAAGATATAATTTGATGGCTCACAGTGTCACATATCCTATGTAGTCCATACAGTAGCTTTGGGTAAGGCATTAAAGAAAAATAACCAAGCTTATTGACTACTTGTCTTTTAGGGAGACTAAGAACAAAATCAGATCTCTGATATTTGGCTTTTCTAACGAGTGAAAGCCACGAGATGGGCACTCATGTCTCACTGGCTTTAGCGCCCCGCTAGGATGCTGAAGCGCCAGGGCCCGGGATGCAGCGGGTACCCGCGGCGGGGCCGGGCTTGGGGTGCGGAGCGCGGCTGCGGCCGCCCCCTCCCGGCCAGGCCAGGCCCGGCCCGGAGCGTCCCGGCTAGGCTGGACTGGACTCACACTTCCCCGGCAGCTCGTTCGCTTTGGGGGCAAAGAGCCGTGCGCGGCAGCGTACCCGCTGCGGGGGTGCTCAGCAGCCGCGGCTCTCTGGAAATAGCGGCGGCATCAAAGCATAAATAAATAGTTATTCCAAGCGCAAGGAGGCAGCCCTAAACCCCTCATTAGCAGCTGCAGGAGGAGGCACGTCAGCCGCACCCCCGCACGGGGGCGGGCGCGGGTATCGCCCCCCTCCCGCAGGTGTTCCGATCTGCGGGACCCCTCGGCGGCGGCCGGCCGGGGGTTGCACATCGCGGCCCGACCAGCAGGAGGAAGGAAGAGGAAGTGAGAGAGCGGCGGCGGCAGCCGCGGGGTGCCTGTGCGAGCCCCAGGATGGGATAGCGCCGGGGACAGCCCAGCGCACCGCAGCGAGACGGCGGCGCGAGGCGGGAGGCACTGCCCGCCCCGGGAGGTGGGTGAGCCGCGGATCCGGCGCGGGGAGCGGCGGTGGGGCGGGCTGGGCTGGGCTGGGCTGCAGGAGGTGTGGGGGGGACACGGAGGGTGGCCCCGGGGCGCGGGGACGGCACGGGGCAGGCGAGCCCCGCACCTGCACGCGGCGAGCGCCGCAGCCGGTCGCGCGGCGGGAGGTGCGGGGCGGCCGCCGGCGCTGCGAGAAGGAGGAAGCGTAGTCTTGTGCTTGTCAGCGCGGCGGGGCCTCGGCCGGTCGGCTGCCGGCGGGAGGGCGGCCCGACCCGACCTGACCCGCCTCGCACAGCGGCTCCTCCCGCCGCCCTGCCCTCTCCACTGCTGCCACAGCCGCCCGGGTCTCCGCAGCGCGACTTCGGCGCCTCCTCCTCCGCCACCGCCTCCTCCCGCTCCGTCCCCGCCTCAGCCCCGTCCCGTGCCCTGGGCAGCGCTGCCCGCCCCCGGCTGTGCCTGGTGGCCGGAGGCCGCTGGTGAGAGCGGCGGGCGTGGGCTGCGCATCTTCGGGCTCCGGGGGTGAGTGGTGGCGGGACCGGCGCGTCGCTCCGCGGTGGAGGGTGGCTGGGTGGGCGTGCGGGGCACCCGTCGCGGCCGGTCCCGCGTGGGTTAATGCGCAGGGTCAGGCGCGGGCGGAGGCTGCGGCCGCAGCAAGTGTCCGCACCGCCGCGGGCGCCTCTCGGCAGGAGAAGCCTCAACTTTGAAGCAAGTGCATCCCCGCAGGCAGCCAGGCGCCAGGCTCGGCGCTGGTACCCAGCCGCCGCCTCCGAAGGCATGCCTCCCCCTCGACCCGGCCTTTCAGAGCTTTTGGTGGGGTTAGGGGGTGCGTGTGTTCCTTTTCCTAAGTTTATGCTCATGCAAGTGATTAAACCACTGATAAATTTTAGATGAAATGATTGTTCTGAAGTGTGGGTGGTGATTATGCAAAGCCGGAGCGCGCAGCCTTGTAAAGCAAGTGGGTAGTGGGTCCAAAAAGTTACGTTTGTAAAGTTTTTTTGGCTCAAAGCCTTTGCAAAGTTTATTTTGAATATCTTTTCCTTGCAGACCTAATACAACTGTCCAGCTCTCCCCTGAGAATGGTATAAAGTAAATATAGGAGTTCCTGAAAAATAACAGTGAGTGCTTTTCAAATCAGTAACGTTTTGTTGTTAACTTTATAAGAGTATCTCTTAACCTGCCAAGGCTCAAGACCTGTAACAAACACATCGAGAGTGCCAATGATAATAACAGTGCAGGAAATGTACCGTGTGTTAATTGCTTTAGTATAAACATGGTTGCTATGAGCTGTGTTTCACGATACAGCAGTTACGTTGCAATTTCAGCAAGGGATGTTTTGAAGCATTATTTATAAACAAATGGATTTTCTTTTGCTTTTGTCCGTCAACTGCCTGATTGCCCGTGGTTAAAATATTTATCTTTTGGGAAGAGGGGGAAGTTGAGTAAGAACTGTGCTGAGTCCTGTATCTGTGACAGAGCATGTTGTTTCCTTCTCTTTCCCCATGTCTGTTTCTCCTCCGTTACCTCAAATGCATGCACACATCCTTAGCATCTCACCCTCAGTTATGTAATCTTGTAGACATTTGTGGATCATTCATTGTTCATATTAGTCCCATTCTTTCCATGTCATTCTTGCTTGATTGAGAGGCTTATGCAGAATATTATAGATTAAAGAAAAATAATTGAAATTTACATAAAGTTCTTCCAGTCTGAGCTGCAAGATTGCTTTCTTTGGAGGTTTTCTTTACCTTATTCCCACTCTCGGTTTTTTGCTTGGTTGTTTTTTTTTTTGTTTGTTTGTTTTGGTTTGTTGTGGATTTGGTTTTTTTGTTGTTGTTGTTGATTTTTGGGTTTGTTTCTTTTTGTTTGGTACGTTTTGGGCTTTTTTTCCCTTTTAGCAGTATAAGTAGGCAATAGGGATCTAATCTGATGACCGGTAACTAGATAATGAGAAGGAACAGCAGCAGTGACAGCTTGCTGGTAAATGACCCTCTTGTGTACTGTTAGGAAAATATCCATTAATGTACGTCATAAAGCTGTTAAAAGTACTGCACCAGCTTTAAAGAACTTGCCAGTCAGAGAAAATAAAGATTAATATGGTAAAAACTGCAACATGAGTGAAATGAGTATTAGTGAAAGATGCTGCCAGTGCACTCTGAATCTGAGTGTGTGAATTGACCGATCTAGAGGTGAGTCTGATTCACAGTTTATTCGTACTGGAAAGGTTGCTTATGGGTGGTTGACTTTTTTTTCTCTCTCTCTGTAATCTCTTTGAAACTCAGTGTGCAGCAGAGCACACTTGCCTTCTCTGAAGCTTGCAACTTTGCTATGAGTATAGCCTAAGGATTTTTTTTTTAATGAATGATAGGGTGGGGGCAGGGGAGAAGAGAACTGGTTTTTATGCTTACCATTTTGATGTTTTCCCTTATATTCTTCATATGCCAGGAAAAACTTAATAGGTGCACGGTTCAGATGGATTTTGATGAGAGGATAGGAAAAACTCTTAGCTACTTACTCTGTAACTGTCTTGGTCACTGGAAGCGTCTGCAGTTCCTCAGTCATTACATAACCTGACCATTCTGCTCTTAAAAACAAGTACTTCTGTATCCTTGCTATTTGGGTGCAACATATTGTATACAGTGTCCTACAAAGTTATTTTCCTGATATCTCTTTCCCTGTTATTCATCAAACAAAGCTTATTATGCTACTTAAGGTGTAAGTGTTGCTGAAACACTGCTGTATGCATTGTGCTTCCTGACAGCAGTGCAGCGAATTGCAGATCGAGAGTAACGTGGTGCTCCACCCTTCCTTCCGCTCTTTGTTTTTTCTACCTAGTAGAAGTCTCTTTGATTTTAAGGTTTGTTCTCACAGACATGCATTCTCACAGATTCCAACCTACAAAGTGGTGTTGGAATATGATCTTATGCTTTCTTCGTTGATACACAGGGAGCAGAGCTCCCGCGTGCACAAGATGTGTGGTTTTCTTCTTTTGGTACTCTAGGTGGCTTCAGTATGTGATGGAGCGAGAGGCTAATGTCCAGATTTAACTAACTAGGAAAAGTTTTCCACAGATCTCTGCCAAGGCACCTGCACCCTAACACGCAGTGTTCTACTGTTCCAGTGACAAGTGGGGGGGTTTTATTGGATTTATTTTTGGCATTTTGTTGTTGTTTGGTGGGGGTTTTGTTGGTTTTTTTTTGGTTGGTTGGTTGGGTTTTTTGATACATTGCCAACCTCAACGTCTCTAATTCTGTGATTCTCAGATAAGGATTTGCTTGGGATTTAAATGAGGCCATCAAGTACAATTTTCCTCTTCAGCTGTCACTTGATAGTCAGTTTCTTCAAAATGAATGATCTCTTTAAAGTTTAGGAGCGTTCTTTTTCATTCTGTGCTGTGAATGGGCAGTATGCCCTTGTGTTTAAAAAAAAAAAAGGTGAATTGTCATGTAGAAGGTGATGGGATTTTGGGAACTCTGGAGGCTGGAAAACATACACCCTTGGATCAAGAAAAAGCACTGTTTTGTCTTCTAGTCTATTTCTCTGCACAGTTACACCGGGGTCTAGTAGACTTTCTCCTCTGCTGTGTCACTGGCCTGACCAGAAAGTAAAGAAGAATGAGTTTATTGGTTTTGCCTCCCTGTTCAGTCATTATTCTATTAAAAAGGAGATTTTAAAGAAAAAAGGTTTCATGGTTATGAAGTCTGTGGTTTGAACACTTGTGACTACAAGGGGCTTTGGAATAGCCATCAAACCACCATTCTGTAAGATATGCTGTATCTTTAAAAGACTTTGAGTGAGTTTTTTAAAAAAAAAGTTTCTTGTATTCGTGGCAAGAGGAATGTGCCAAGTACACGTTGTTAAACTTGTGTCAATTAAACAGAGCAACTGTTTAAAGTATTTCAATAATTTTCCTTCTACTTGAGTCAGTTACCTTTTCTTTCCTTTTTTTTTTTTCTTTTCTTTCAGGTTTTTTCCTCTCTCTTCAAATGTAACACTTTAAAGGAATGAAAGAGAAACTAAAAGCAATTGGCAGAAATCAGTATGAGGTGATAGTACATATGTGACACTTAGCGTAAAACAAACTGCATACATATGGTGTTAGAGAGATGAATGGAAAAATAATCACAAAATTGTGGAGCTGTCTTTCAATCAGCATTTTTGCATCAAGCTATTTGCAAGACTTTGGTTTTGTGGTGCGATAGTTGATAATTACAAGTGTTGCGAGATGCAAAAGAGAGACTGGAAAATAATATCATAACCTTTCTGCTAGTTTCATGTGTTTTCTGATCACTGTTAACATTTAAGAGAAATATTAATGAGAAGTCCATGCCCCGGGGGACAGCTAGCATGTTTCCTCTCCTTTCCATTTCATATCTGACAGTGGTAAACTTCTGTGTTATGGGTGGATGCTACGTGGGTGTTGCCACTTGTGTGGTACCCATCAGTAAGGTTCTGATTTCTCAAGCTGCTGAACACACGTGCTTGAGCAAGGTGAACAGGGATTCACATTGAGCTTGTTTGCAAACCCTTGGAAGCACATTGATCTATTTTTCCTAGTGGCAAGTTTCCATTGTGAGTATTTGATTTGTCTGTAGTAGGCTTGTTTTCAGTGTCTGCTAGGAGGGGGAATTTAATTGTGAGAAGTGGAAGTGATGGACAAGGCATTTTTCTGTTTGACATTAAATCACGCTATGAAGACTTTAAGGTACTGCTGGTAGGGATCCCCTTAGAAAAGTGTTTTAGTTTACATACAAATGAACTCATTTGGATGCTTTTCTAGCACCTTCAGAGTTCTTGAGGAAGCTGAATATACTACCTGGAGGTGTTATACAAATGTAGTAAGTGATCTACTCTTACTGCTTTTGAGGACATAAGTCTCCTTACTGCTGCTTCTACTGTGTTCCATTTACAGTCAAATAGCACTGCAAAATTCAACAGGAGCTAGCACAAGGACAAGAGAGGGAGTGAGAGCTACCAGTCAATTTTAAGGGAAAAGATTTCCCCTCTCAGAATGAATTAAGTTGATTTACTGTGTGTGTTTTCTGTTTTGCTTCTGTTTTTCTTCTGATTTGTATTTTTCAAAGTTAACCTCTCCTTGTAACTTCTTCCATGTTCGCTGCTTCTACTTGTAACCTTATTCTTTGGTCTCTCTCCATCTAGCTCAACTGTCATGGTTTCAAGGACTTTGCCCAGTCCTTAAATTCTTTCCTAGGCATCCCTTAGATTACTACTCAAATAATTTTATATAAGATTTCCAAGAAAAGATGTAGACTGAAGTGTGCATCACCTCCCATGTTCTTAAAATCTCTAGCTTAAAGGGCTTATTGTACAGTCCTAATTTATGTGTGGCATATGAAGTATAAAATGTTCTCTGAAATACTGTGTCATTGGGGACTGTGTAATTTTTTTATCAGCTACATGAATGCATATATGACAGCCTACCTTTTTTTCTTGTTGAGATTCCTTCAACTGAAAGGGAGGATGGGTCACTGCTTCCAAGAGAACTTCAGATTCTGGAGATGCAATGGCTTTAAATTCCCATTCTTTAATACAGCGGGGGATGCTTGCTTGAAGATGATCTAATTTCCCAGAGCTTTTTGCAAATCGGAGAGCGTGCATGAACATGGACAAAATGCTCCATGTGGACCTTATTTTCCATAATGAAAATGTATGAAGCTGACAACCCGTATCAAATGCATCCAACATTTTGAAGTTACACAAGAGGAGAGATATGCAGGGTTTGACAACAGACTCAAGTAATGCTGTCAGCACATCAACCTTCCTCCTTCAGTTGAGATTTTTATGTATGTTTTCTGAGACTAGATGGTTGGTAATATTCAGACATGGTTTTCTTCTAGCTCACTGTCATCCTCAGAGTGAAAATGGGAATTCAGGGCTTCTAATGTAGTCTGTTGGAAACTTCCATAAAATTAAGCAGGTAGTTGTCCTTTCCTCTGACCATGCACGTGCTGTAAGTAGAGAGTATACTTTGTCATTTATTTGCTGACTTGAAATCCATAGTTATTTCTTCTGATGGTGGCTTGATCTTTTATGCAGTAATGGGAGATACACAAATGTTGGGAAAATGAACATTGTTTCCTTGCCGTAAGTAGGGAAAATGGTGCCCTGTCTACACTGCCTTAGTCTCTGTGAAGGTGGAATCACGGAACAGCCTGAGTTGGAAGGGACATACACGGATCATGCAGTCCAGCTCCTGGCCCTTGCACAGAACTATCCAAGAATCCCACCATGTGCAGTGTTCCTTGAACTCTTGACCACTCCTCTGGGGAGCCTGTTCCAGTGCCTGACCACCCACTGGGGGAGGAATCTTTTCCCGATGTTCAATCTGGACCTGCCCTAACACAGCTCCAGCTGTTCCCTCAAATCCTGTAGCTGGTGACCAGAGATCAGTGCCTGCACCTCTGCTGCCTGTCGTGAGGAAGCTTACTCTTATTCCTGACCCTTGTCCTGTATTTCCTTCTGGTTTTGAATGTGCCAACATTTGTAGCACTTGAGCTGTGGATTCTTCAAACTTTTTCCTTGAAAGCATAAAATCTAAGGTGGTTGTACGGTTTTTAAAAATTGAAACAATGCCAGCTGTCTTCAAGTGAAACCCAGGTCTATAACTAAAGAATAAAGTCTGTAAAAGTTTTGTTCCTGTTGTGAACAGTAATAGGCTTATTTTTAGCTGGAAGTGAGGTAACTGAATATTTGCACTGGTTTTGCACTCTAAGATGCCTATTCAGGTGTCTTTTCTGCCTCTGCCACAAAGGAGATGGGATGGTTTTCTGGCCAGCACTTGGAGCCCATCCTCTCCAGGCTCATTTCTGTGATGATGTATATGTAGTGCTTAGAGCTGCAAACTGCTGCTCTCCTAAAGGAGAGGAGCTGGAAGGGAAGCATCAGGGGACACAAAACCCATTAGCCAAATAGCTCCTGCTGTGCAGGTGAATTGCCACTGTTGGCTTTGTGACCCACAGAGAAGGGAGAAATGACACGAAATTGTCCCAACATCTTGAACCTCCTATTCTGATTTGTGTTGTGCATGGCTTGTGACACTGAACATGTCTTTTGGGTAGAGGTGAAGACTCACTGGTTTTATTCAGTCTTGGTTGATAGTTGGACTTGATCTTAAAGGTTTTTCCAACCTTAACAGTTCCAGGGCAGGACTCAGCCTGGCAGAAAGGAGGTTCAGGGACCCTCTCGCTCTCTACAACTACCTGACAGAAGGGTGGAGCCAGGTGGGGGTCAGGCTCTACCCCTAAGGAACAAGTGATGAGACAAGAGGAAACTGCCTCAAGAGGCTGCCCATGGAGGTAGTGGAGTCGCCATCCCTGGATGTGTTCAAGGAATGACTGGATGTGTCACTCAGTGCTCTGGTCTAATTGACAAGGTGGTGGTTGGTCAAAGGTTGGACTGAATGATCTTGGAGGTCTTTTCCAACCTAAATAATTCTGTGAAAATAGGAGAATGATTTTTATTTTTTATATGTAGTTCAAACAAATTTTTCTGTGTTTTGGAGTAATAGAGTTTAGCAAAACCAGTATTTCAATAAGCTCCTACAAAATGGAGTTGTTTTAACACTTTCTTCCATAGATATAGAACTGTTTTAGCAAACTATTCACATATTCTCTGCACATGTATGAATACCAGTGCCTGAATTTGTAGCTAAAGTGAAAATATTACTTGCTATTTTTGTTCCTCTTTGGCCAACATACATTTACCATATAGTCCCGCAGAAGTGTGAGAGGTACATGGGTCTTGGCAAAGATACTTCACATGAGCAGTTCAAGCTTTTTGTCTGGCTAGGCTGGGTATCTGCTGTATACTTCATTGAATCTTGCTCGAATGGCCATAGCAGGAGTGACTCTTTAAATTGCTGCTTCATATTTTAAGAGAGGTGGTAATCTGTTGAGTTTGGGTAATGAGGAATTTAGAAGTATTCATATAATACCCCGTGGCTAAGCAATAAATCTGGTTTGCACATTTCTTCTCTAATAATAAGAGAAGTATCTATAACACAGGCTGGTATAATACAATTTTTGCTCTTAGTGCCAATGAAGGTATTTGTTACATATCAGCATAGTCTTTCCCATTGCTTTGCTTTCTGGAATAAAGTTGCACATTAGTCTTCATAGCAACAGTTGTGGCTTCAGCTGGAAATTGAAACCTAGTAAGTGTTGGCTTGGCACATGGATTTTTGGACAAACTTTTTCAGTAACTCTGAGCCAAAGCAACTGAAAAAAAAATTCGTAAGAGTAAGTTCTGGTCTTTGTGTTCTGGAAGAGATATTGGATATACCCTTTGGTCACTTTTAAAATGTTGGAGAATTGGTGTTTGTCCTTTTTTCTCCCAAGTTTTCTTCTTTTTTTTTTTTACTCTCCCTTTAAGCACCAGCTTACTCATCTGTTGAAAGTCCACCCCCTGTGGTTCAAGTACATTCTTCCTATCAACCTTTTCACCCCACCTCCCACTGTCCCACTTCACACATGCACTGAAGTAATTTCTGCTCACCAATCTCACAAGATTCAGGTCTAGATGTGGGGTCTGATTCTGAGCTATACTTTATGTAGGTCTACAATTTCTTCTCCTATAGATATGCATAACTTTTCTTGTTGTGCTTAACTATCTTTTTCTGAAAAAAAATAAGAAAATTTGAACAAATGAGAACTTTCATTGGAGACTGAAAGAGAGAACATTTGGTGTGTTATTTGTTAGCTATTTGGAAGAAAGGAGAAAGGAGGGGAAAAAGAGCCAGTCAACCAAAAAGCCTACAAAGACAAATGAAAATGTAAGGTCTTTTTCACTTTGGACCACTTAGTGCAATTTTTAACATATATATGGCAAGTAAGATTTGACAGGTAGTGCCAGAGTCAGTTCCAGGAAAGGAAGAAAAGGGCATAAAGAATTTGCCCAGACCATGAACAAAAACACTGGGTTGTAAAAGTGCAAATGTGGAAAGCAATTTTGAAGGAGAAAAATCATCTCTGCTGCCCTGTGTTGCTCTGAGCCTTTCTCTGTCCTGGCTTTCTTCTCTGATATATTTGGACAAACTGTTGAGACTTGAACATCTGTTCTACCCTCTGTATGAAATGCTGGTGATTTCAGTCTGTGTTTGTTAGATTAGCCCTAGGGTGTCACCGTGTACAGCAACTTTCATAAACTTTTCTAATATGCAATGAGCCTGGGCTTTTATTTCTTGACCTGCTGAGAATAGCTCATTTTTTCCATCAGCTACCTTAGGAATTTAACTTGTTTGAGGAGTGAGTATGTGTTTGGGTAACAACAAGAGTTGGTCGTGTCGTGCTGTGTTGGGATGGTTTTCTGGAAGGTAGAGGTTTCAAAGGCTTCATCCCCTACAGCTGCAAATGACTCAGAAGACGTATTATGATAAAGAAGAGATGTCTGCAGAGGAAGAAGTGAAGAAAATCTGCACAATTTTAAATCCAAGTTGGAATTCAAGTTCTATTTTAAAACAAACACATAAATAAAATGGTCCTGGGCTATTTGCATTTGAATTTTAAATTGATCTCCTGGCTCATATGCTGGAGGTATCAAAACATCCACAATTCACTGGTAGTGGTGTATGGATTCAAATCAAAGGAGTAGGTTTTAAGATTTTATTTTTTGTTATGTTCCAAATTGATTGAATTTTGTGAAGTTATTTATCTCACTCTAGAGATGGAAAGGCTTTGAATTAATTCTGTGTAATTAATATATGAAGGTTAAAAAAAAACCTGTGCTGGCCTATAGGCTACTTTTTCTAATTAAAGGAATGATGGCATAAGGGTGAAAGCAGTCAGACTTCCCTCCCCTAAATTAGTAAATAAAGAACCCCCCTAGACTAGAAAATCAAACCTAAGTTAACCCAGTGTCCTTTGTTTCCAACTAATTCTTGCTGTGTTCACTGGTCTTCATAAGCTTGACTGAGAGGATAAGCCTTGCTTTCCTGTCTTGAGGCTTTTCTCTCTTGATCTATTGAAATTCAGAGTTGAGGGCCCCCTTTAGAGAATGTCCTGTTGATAGCTGTCTCCTCTGTAACAAAGAGGCCTCGGCTTGGATGTGGATTGAAGAGAGAGGTAGCCTCTCAGACTAGCAATTTGGAGTCATTAAGGAAAACCAGTAGTTTTAATTTCATTTGGAAATGGTAAGCCTGAGTCAATACAGTTTTCATACCGCTGATGTCTTGCTTTTGAATTCACACAGTAGCTGGGCACGTGCTGTGTGTTCTGTTACAGGTTGTTTTTGAGATAGGTAATTTCAATGGAATGACATTGTGATACTACATAGTGTTAATGTTACGGAAGAGACACTGTAAGTCACTGGTTTGACATTGGAGCAATGTAGTTGTAGTCTTTACATCTGTTAAAGGCTGGTGCCCCAAGTGAGTGCATCCTCAGACAGCTGCTTGTCAAGTTTCAACACTGGCAGTGTTCCTGAAGGAAGGAGAAGGGAATTCAGGTGTGCCACGTAGTGCAGATTCTGGTAAGCATTCCATAACCCCAGGTGGCAGGTCTCATAAAATGGTTTTTGTATCTTCTATCTTCTTCATCTGTTTCTAACAGCCTCAACTGTGTTGAGATATGCAGACATTAGTTATGGATGTATAATTACAGCTATGGATGTAGTGATCTGCATTATCAATATTTGCCAAGGGGAAAGAGAGTTGTGGGTTTTCAGTATGGTAGTCCATGTGTGTTGTCATTTCATATGCACACTGCCTGGGACAAGAGGCACTAAAACAGAAGCCTTGGGAGAAAAGTATCTTAAATAAAAGTTGATCTGGATCACCAAGTGGCTTGAGTTGGAAGGGATCTTTAAAGATTGTCCAGTCTCCAGAACCTGTTGTTTTATCAAACATCCTGTCAGATCTCGGAAGCTAAGCAGGGTCAGCCCCGGATTAGTACTTGGATGGGAGACCTCCTGGGAAATGCCGGGTGCTGTAGGTTCTAGTCCTGAGGACTTCACTGGCACTGTCCAAGCTCGCTCGGCCGTGGCAGATGAACCTCAGGACTTAAACGGTGGGGCCAGTTCTGCACACGCTGAGCCTCACCTAAAAAATCCACTGCGCAGGCTGGAAGGGCACAGCGACGGGGGGACAGCCCTTCCCAAATCTTCGTTCACGAAGTTTGGCCCATACATACCACTGTAAAAAGTTAATCAGTTCCAATACTGTCAGCTAGTGAGAGCTACAGCAAGATCTGTTAATTCACAGTATTTGCTGAAAGGGAAAGGTAAGTCAGCATGGACACTTGATCTTTACCCATCTTACGGAGAAGTTAAAAGTAGGAGCAAAGCATGGTTGTGTTGTGTTTTGTATTGATAAAGGGAACCTGAAGGGTTAGAAATCTTCGAGGTTTTGAGCATCTTCTTGGTGTTAATTTAAAAATACAAGGGTAGACAGTTGGCAGAATACAGACATAAAGGGATATGTTTGCAAGCTATTTTCTGAATAAAAGCTGTGGAGTTGCCTTCCCTAGGGACAGCATGAGCAGTGTATATTAGCAGTGGGAACTCTTGTTCTCTTCTACTGTTGTTCAGATTGTAATATGAAGTTCCTGCTGTAGCTGTAGTGCCTTGATGAGGCAGAAAAGATCTGCCAAACTGGGCAGAAAAGATCTGCAGTCAGTTTTTCAGATATGGGCAGAATTGAATTGCTCTATCTACTGAGTAATGTAGATGAACTCCCACCAGAAAGATAAGGGCAGCTCCTTTTAGGCCTGGCTGTCCAGTATTTGTATTAAATGAATCTATGTATCGACTGTAGGTAGAAATTCTCAAACTGTTTTAGTATTTGCTAAAGTCAAAGTGTTTAATGGTTGGATTCAGTTTGAGATATCTGCTGTTGTTTTCATTTTTTAATCTGATGGTAACACAAAGCCTCATGAGTACAAAGCCAAAGAAAAGGGGACTTTGTAGAAGGCACTTTGTCAATGGGTATGAACAAAGGTAATTTATAAATATTACTGAGCAACAGATATGATCTCCTAAAGGAGTGCACATAGAGACTTTCTGGAAGCATCTAGTTTTCATGGAGGAAGGACCACCTCTGTCTTTACTCACTGAATTAGAGTTGGTTGTTTTATTAATTCTGTAGGCAGCAGTTCTGTATCATGAGCAATGGTTGATGCATGTTACTAAAAGTTGTCCATGGATGAGAGAACATGAGGTAGCAATAAGATGTAGTTGGAAAGTACTAATCCCTAACATTCTCCATAATTTTCTGTTTTGTATTCATGCTGATTTCATGTTGGGATATCTACACTTGGAACTGGAAAAAACCTCTGAGAGTTTGGGGGGGTTTTTGTGTGTGTTTGGGGTTTTTTTGTTTGATTCAAAAGAAGAACTTAATCTGTAACTTTTTGCTGGTTTAACGGAGAAAGCTGTGCAGCTGGTTATCTTGGGCTCGTATGATGAAATCTAGTAATAACTTACTGCAATATTTCCAATAAAAATGTTAACCAAATAATTCTAAGCAGCTGGCATAACTCAGTTCCTCTTGCTAACATAACACCATTCAGTCCAGTGGTGTTAAAACTCTAAATTTTGGCCTCCAGAAGAGGAAGAAAGAATTATCTCAGCTACACACTGCTGTAAACATTGATTCTTCAGTTGTGACCTGTGTGTCACCTTTTTGTGCGGAGAACTAGTCTATGTGTTCAAAGTTCACGACTTAAAATCTTGAATGAAAAAAATGAGGTCAAAGAAAGGAAGACACCTTCCTTGAGTTCTGTAAGAAACTGATGCAAACTTAACAGATTTTCCTTTCTAAGGTCTAACTCTGGCCTTCAGCTACTTCAGGTCCCATTGAGGAATTCCAGAAATCAGTGAAAGCTGAGTTTGATACATGTGATAATGCAAAGGTTTTTGCTATTTGCAGAACATTATGGGTACCATAAGGGAAGAAGTTGTCTGCTTTTTTCTCACTGGTATGTTACTAAAGCAGAGTACGTGTATGTATGGGCCAAACTTCGTGAACGAAGATTTCGGAAGGGCTGTCCCCACATGGCTGTGCCCTTCCAGCCTGTGCAGTGGATTTTAGGTGAGGCTCAGCGTGCGCAGAACTGGCTCCACCATTTAAGTCCTGATGTTCATCTGCCACGGCCGAGCGAGCTTGGACAGTGCCAGTGAAGTCCTCAGGACTAGAACCTACAGCACCCGGCATTTCCAGGAAGAGAAAGACCTTCTCTCATTTAGTGTTAGTAGAGCAACTGTATCTTAAGAACAGCACTTCCCCCGGTTGTTACCCTTGTAGACAAGAAGATTGGGTTTCTGAAACATTTGCATAAAATAATGTCTTTGTGCACTGAATCTTTTAAAGTATTTCTGACAAAGAAATAGTGTATTTCTGCAGTTGTCCGTGGCTTGCCTTTTGTAATTGTCAGAAGAAGAGCAAGACTGTATTAGGAAGAACCAGCAGAAATTTGTAGCATTTGGCCTCATCGTTTACTTCTGCAGAAACAGCATAGAAATACTAGAATATTATTTACATCTGTGGGTGTATGGATCCACAATGTAATGTGTTTTCCTTCTCTCCTTGGCACATTTTTATGTAGGTAGGAGGAGCAGGTGCTCATTTCTGCTGAAAACCATTGTACGTTACCTGCCCCTTTGGAAGGGAAATTTTGTGTGTTTTCATTCAAAAACTGCCAATGCCAGCGGCACATTTTTTTATTGTCCTCATTTTAAAAACCATATCTTGGACTTCCTTATGTCCTCTTACAAAAAAAAAAAAAGATTGTTCAGTTTCAGACTCTTTGTTGGAACTGTACTGTTAGGAGCCTTCCTGGCCTCTGGCACTATCAACAGAAAATGCTGCTCTTGAAAGAATGGAGTATAGTTTTGGAAGGGCGACTAGGGAGGGGGAGGATACCAAGACTGACAGTGAAAGGCAGACGTTCGTATTGCTAAGAAATAGCAGAAAAAGCATTCGTGTTCCTTGAAACTTTTGACAATGGTAGAATAAGGTTGAATGAAAGAGGAGAAGAGAGAAAGTAAGCAGAAGGGGAAAGCATTAGCAGGCCCCAAAAGGGGAGGGGAAGGTATTGTCAAGTCTATTTAGGCTTTGTTTTGTGTTTGTTGTTTGTTTGGGTTTTTTTTGTTTTGGTTTGGGTCTTTTTGCAAGATAAGCCTGAAAGAGGGAACTGATGGTGATCTCTAGAGTTTTAGTATTTTGGGTTTTTCCCCCACAAAAAACCACATAAGCTTAGTCTGTCAGAAGTGTAGAAACTGAGTTTGAGTATTGCTGGGCTGTTGTATAAGTTGTAACTGTCTGAAGAGTGAAAGAGTGATCCATAATGGTACATTTGTTAGGTAAATATTCCTCAGTAACACCTCAGTCCTCCCCAGCTTTAACACATGCTTATTTTTATATAATGTATTGTCCACCTGGGTGCAAAATCACTAGCTGGTGGCAGGGCAAGACCATAACATGTTCTCAAACACCCTTTGCATCCTCTGGAGTGAATGGTAAAGCCCTGTTGCATCTTGGATTATCCTGTGGATCAGGAACCATAAAAACCGGTTGCTGTTTCAGAACTGTCACTGGGCTTTCTCATTTCTTTTCTTTTTATTTTCTTCCCTCACCATCCTTTCTGTCTGCTGTTGCAGAGCCTCTTTGAGTCCTCAGCAGACAGAATTATGGGTTGTCTACCATAAGGCTGAAGTGGGAGTAAGGAAACTCTTGAGCTAGGAAGCTCTTAAGCTTTTAAGGCCAATCCTAGATTATTCTGGGTCTTTTAAGGTGGGTGAGTGGGTGTGAAGACAGGAAAGATTCTTATTTCCATTAAATTACAATTAAATATACACTTAAGTTTTGCTTTTGTAAGTAACCTTATTGATTTTGCACAAACTAAGGCAGATATGGGTCATATTATTTTTTGCAGTACAGGTATGAATAATGATGGAAAAATGCACAGGTCAAATCAGCCAAGTGGGAAGCACCCATCTTGTGCAGATATTGTTCTGACAATAGCTACTTTCTGAACAGCTTGGAAAGACTTTTTGTGAAGATTTTTGCTATTTAGGCAACAAAAGGTTATAATTTGCTTTCAGGAAACATTCTTTTAACCAAAATATTGGCTTTTATATGCATGCATGTGTGCAAACATGCAGTATGACAGCACAGTATAGTCTTTGCTTATTTTTTTAATGGTTGTGAGTGTTAAGAAATTAGCCATTAAACAAGATGGAAACTGAGTTCCTACAAATTTAATGGGAACTGGTTGGCTAAAAGACACAGGCATGTTGCTGTATTTTTTATCCAAAGAATCTGAAGTCTGCTGGATTAATGGTTTTATCTCATTTCACTGACCCTTGCCCCTGACACTTTTGTATAGTTAATAAATTAAGACACTAGTGGTTTATTTATTCCTTTCAGCAATCCATAATGCTACAGAAACTGTGATGTCTCTCTCATAGTAAGGATGAGCATTATGCTGCAGCAGCTGGGTGTCTCATTTGTGTAGTGAGGCACAGAGGCAAAGCCAGGCTGCTCTTTGTGCTGTAAACACACCTCTGGCTTTCCACTGGAGCATGATAGCTTGGATTGTATTGTTGCTCTTAGAAAATGTTGGGGTTTATTTCCCAAGTATCTATTGGAGGATTTCCCTTTAAAGGATTGCATGTTTTTTTTGTAATTAAGGAATCATAGAGTATTTTCTTGAAAGCTAAAAGTAAATGAAATTAAGCAGTTTTTCATGCTGTTCTGGCTTCTGCTTTAGAAAAGGATGCTAGATATCAGGGTAATAGACAATGCATTTGAAAATTTTCTCTAAATGTTGCCGCAAGACCTGTGGAAATTTGTGGATCTCTGGAATGTTAAAAGAGCATAAAGTTTTATTGCTTGCTGTAAAGCTACTGGTGGGGAGAGTACTTACACTAAAGCAAGATGATGTTTAAATTTCAACCAGCCTGTCTGTGCTGGTCCATGTAGGTAGATCCATGTGGGTATACTTCTGAAACGAGCACATTTTTCAGATGTTGGAGAGGAAAGGCAGTGAGTTACTGTGAAGATTAGTTTATGGGCTTTTGGGAAAAATTAGTCTTTCCTTACTCCTGAAGTGGAGCTACACTGACTTAAGCATGTAGCATTTTACTTTAACTGCAAATTTTACCACGGAGGCAGGCAAAATGAGGAGAAAGAAAGAAATATTTGCAGATATAATTTGTTATCTTGACTATTCTGGCAGTTCTAAGTATCAGCAGCGTGTGGGGAATTACTGGCAGACCCTTCACATAAAGCAAGCTCCAGCAGCGTGGCTGCCACTGAAGCCAGCAGCTTACTAATAACTGACTAATTGTTTCTGTCACACCTGCACAGGCCGTTCTATCTTTCCGAAACACATTAACATTCATGAGAAGTTACCCAACCATGATGAATCACAAACACATTTTAAGTAAGTCTTTTGTGATTCTCCTTGGGCCAAGTACACCTTTTCTGAACAATACCTTGTTTTTCTACCTGATAAAACCTTTTGTTTTTTAGTCGGAGAACTGAAAATCAAAGACATAAAGCCCTCTCTGTGTATTCAAACTTACCTTTTAATGGGGACTTTGTATCCCTGCTTGTCACTTTTCACCCCTGAGCTTCATCATGTGGTTAGACTAAAAGGTCTTGTCTGTGTCGGTTTTATTATGGCTGGATCGCATAATGTGACACGTTAGTTGTGAAGCTCTGGATGCCAGTTCTGCCACTTCCCTGGGTGTTCACCCCGTTAACAGCAGTTTTCCACAGAGGGCTGTGTCCCTCTCAGTATTGCTCATTGAGTCAGATGATGGTTACTTGAACTGCCTGGGAACTCCACAAGCCTTTTCCATATGAGAGTGCCTGTGCTATTCCAGGATCTTGCTGTGATCTCAGCAGTACATGCCTGCCAAGCGCTTAGTTTGATTTACTGTTCTCATTTTCTATGTAGACTTAGGCAATCAGGAAAGGAATGATTAAATCGTAGTGGGAATGACTATGCAAATAACTGATGGAAGTGTAAGAGTGAACAGCAACAGCTACAGAGTTTTTTAACTTCAGTTGTTTATTTGAAAAGTTCAGTAATCATGAGGTTGATGAAAAATTCTGTTTCACTGGGACTGGAAGGAGATCTTGTGGAATGAAATTGATTAACTGAAATCATGTATAAAAGAGAATCTTGGCTATAATGGGTATTTCCAGCATTCCAAGCCAAAGCTTTAGGATGGATTTCTGCTGTCACAAAGTTATATTAAATGTGGAGAGCAAGAAGATCTCCTGCTTCAAAAAGTTGGGTCATTCCTGCCACCCTCTGAAGTTTTAGCTTGGTACCCTTAGAAACAGCAACAGGTTCTGTTGCTTCTATAGGATCCGTGTTTTTTCTTCTTTTTCCTCTACAGTAACTTTTAAAATGTCAGCTGATGAAAACCAAGTCAGCAGAGCAATAGATGTCCTAAAGATGCACAGTTCAGACAAGATTTTTGCAAGAAGGAAACTGGACAGAGCAGAAACTGTAAGGAAAAGATTCTGATGTGAACCTTGCTAGAAACCTGCAACGGGAATTCAGATGGGTTTGCCTTAACCTTGCCGCTCACATGGAAGCTCTTTGCTCTCTTTGATTAGAAAAATGTATGACAAAATTAATCTCTCACTTCTTTAAACTTGTGCTAAAACCAGATTGTCATCTCTTAACTGACCTGACTTCTACTCTGTGACATGTGGGGTGTGATTTTACTGTGTAAAAAGTCTTGGTGTCAGATGAGTTATAGAATCTTCTAGATAATTGAGATTCAGGCTGCTCTAGTGATTTCAACAGTGTTTAAATAAAAATGCTGGGAAACACTTGCTTTAAACATTAAAAACTTCAAAATTGTAATGAAGCACTATATTTTAGTCACTTTTAGGCAGTCCTGTGCTGATCATACAATAAAAGAACAGAACTGAGGGTTAGTATTGCTAATGAAGGAACCTAAAAAAAAAAAAGTACTGTGTGTCCATATGGGATAGTGCTGTGCAGATGGTAGACAAATACAGATGAACAGTTGTAAAATCTTGCTGTAATGGAGATCTCAAGTAAAAAGAAACTTTTCACTGCCCAGTAGAGTTGGATTACAGATTAATTTTGTGTTTGATAGGGAGTTGTTTCAAGCTTAAAAGCATTCTAAAGCACAAAACCATGCTGATGAGTTTTACTGTAACTATAAAGTCCACAAGTTGTTTTTTATCTCTTTATATATACTTTAAATTCTGCAGTGATGCAGAAGGGAAGAACGTGATGGTTAATGAAAATAGGATGCTAATTGTTTCCAGATGCTGGCTTGCTCATCAAGTAGACTTTATTTCCAATTGGAGGAGCCATGAAAATGCAGGTGGCCAGTGGCTAACATGGCACCAGGTCTGATGAGGTCATTTTAGAGCTGATCTGATAGTGGCTTCTACCATGGCTTCCCTCAGACCTGCAGCTAGCCAAGGGCCTGACCAGGCTCACATTTCTAGTTGGTGCTGGGAGAAAGAGCATGGGAGTTTTGTTATTCCTTCTGGCAAACAGCACCTTTACTTACTTCTGGTATCTGTTCATAGATGAAAAGAATAGGTGCTCTAAGTCAGCATCTTTTAAATTTTTTTGAATAATTATTTCCCCTCCCCACGTTTAGTATAAATTCCCTTTTCAGTTTGAGTGTACTCCCTTGAGTTTGTCTTCCTGTTCTAACACTTAGACTAACTAAGTAACTTTGGTGATACTGTTATATTCTAAGCCCTTGTGGCATCAAACTCGAGGACTGTTATAAAGTACATTGAATTATAGTTGCCTCTGCTGGCTGTGTTTTAGTCCACTTCAGTCCTGGCTACCTTTTTGACTCTAGTCTCTGAAGTTTTGGTCTTTTCTGCCCTAAGTGTTTAAATTCTCACATGTCTATTTCATTTACAAATCTTAAAGTCAGCTTATTTTCAAAGTCCTTTTTGAGAAGGAATGTGTGGGAATGTGTGTATTAACCATAAAAAATGTTAGTCCTTTGGGAACCACATCATTTTACAGTTTGTGTTCCTACCTTCTGATATTTTTAACTAGGCCATGCATTCCTTTCTATCCCTGCCCCTTTCCTCCACTTCAGGGAACACTATTTGAGGTGAACTTTATTCCTTTAGGATTTTGAGTCCCAGTTAGAGTGGCATTATTCATCTTTTACTGACATTAATTCTGAGTTGCTGCTTCTGTAGTAGTCCTGAATATTATATGCCTCTTCTGGGTTTGTGGGTTAATGTTAATTTAATGCAATTATTTTCAGCTGCTGTCTATTCCCTTTAAATCCTATACTCTGCTGTGCTAAGCTAATGAAACAGCTATTGTGGCGTACTTGGCTGCTCTGCTTACTAAAGACTTGTAATGTGGAACACACCAACTGAAAGAGATTTTCCTGTCTGCAGCACATGAAAGTTTCTAAAGGGCTGCAAGATTTTTTGCCCTTCAGAATACTTTTTTTTTACTTGCCTTTTGCCACTTCCTTCCATTCAGAATGTTCTTATTTCTTAGGTGACTTGGTTTTAATAGAAAAAAAAAATTTAAAGGCAATTGGTGATGGTATGGAAGGAAGGAGATTAAAAGTCTCTGGCCTGCTGCTTCGCCTTTCACTTCAATGCAGATGCATCCTGAGATTCTCTTACATGCTTTGAAAACCATATGCTCAGGATGGTGGAAGTTGTGTTAGTTCTTTCACATATTGCGCCTGGACAATGTATTTCAGGATGTTTGTGGTGGTCCAGCTCTTGGTAGCTTATTGCAACAAGAATCACTGTGCTCTCAGGGCTGGACTGCTTTCCAGATAAGCTAAAAATGCCCACCTACTTGGAAAAGATGCAGGATTCAACTTGGAAGTCAGCAAAATGACTTCACTGCTGTATCATGTAGGAGGAGAGGATTCACTGCAAGGGAGGCAACATATGTTTAAACTTAAATATCATATAATTAGCCAAACTAGCAAAGGAAACTGTGAACAACATAAGGAATATGTATTAAGTCCATTTTATGATGTTTAAAGAGTTCCCCAGTATGAGAACCCCCACTCCAATATTAATCTTTTAAAAACATTCTTATCCTACTAATATATATGTTTGACTTTGTCAGCAGTAGTTGCAGCTTTATTTGCTCAGCTCCTTCCTCAGGTATGTTGATACACCTGTTGTGGTGGGAAATAAGCTCAGTCAGGGAACCCATCCAGCTTAAAAATAAATTGTTTGGTTTTCTTCAGCTTATTTTTCTGCTCATTGGAATCTTGGATCAGTTCCCCATGTCACACCACAAATGGTTTGCTTAATGTGACTGAGGAGTTCTGCTAGAGGGAGGGGATAAGGCAGGAGAGCAGGGGAAATAAAGGACATGAATGGAAAACTTGGACCCAGGGAGAAAAAATGTCTCTGTAAATAGACCTTTAGGGGAGATCGTAGGCGTCAGTAAGGATATAGCAAACTTATGAATGAGAGCAACATGCCACTCTTCCAGCTGTACATATTTTTAAATAATATTAACAGGTTTAACTGTGTGGGTATTCTTCACTATTGAAGTGAAAAGATGGTTTTATTCTTGGCATGGCAGATCCTAGTAAAATCAGCACACTTTTTCCTTTTTTTTTATTAAGGTATTATTTAAACCTATAGGCTGTTTTTCACCAAAATTAGCAAGAGGCAGTCACTGCCTTGAAGATAGTTGCCTAATTGGAGAAGATCACACAAGAGACTAGAAGAGGAGCAGTGGCACCAAGAAGCAGTTTAGCCAAGTTCATTAAGTGGGTCAGAAGCTGAGTCAGTCACTGAGGCAGGTCTCCCATGTCTGTTAGACTTCCTATTCCTAGCCTGTCACACTGCCAATCTCTTCGGCTTTCTGCAGTAATCCCCTTCATCCTCGAGAGTTGAACCTAAAGCTGCTGACACAGGAGAGAGAAAGGGGAAGAAACAAGGGGGTTTGTTTATAAACATTTCTCTGTGTAGTGTATGGTGTCTTGAAATTCCCTTGTCCTGGCTATGACAGCCATTTGTCGTGTATATTTGTTCTGGTTGATGGTGCCAGCAAGAGCTCCTTGATTTGAGCACCTGTGTACGATGTCTTGGGATGAAAATCCTTTAGCAGGGTGACCAGGTACATGCATTAACTGAGAGCACTCCTCTTGCCTGACTTGAACACCTTGCAATAGTAGTGTTTGAACCAGGCTGGCTATGAAATCTTCTGTCCTCAGTGCAAACTGTACCACAGGAGTGCATGTTACCAATCTTTTGTACTGTCGCCAGATTTAGGAGGAAACAGTGATTTGTACATTTATTGCAAAAAAAGGCTAAATAATTATCTGAAACTTTTAAAACTCTCTGCTTTCATATGGTTTCAGTGGAACCACGTGACACCACTTTGTGTTTGAGATGCTGTGAGGAGACAGTTCTGTTTGTCTAGCTTCATGCTGGACCTGCATGCTTCTTTGTAAAGGGTTTCTTCTGTGGCTGGAAGAGTTTCACAGAGCAACTGTTAAGTGCTGAAGAGTTGGGAAAAGCTTTGCAAAAGCCTGGAAAGCAGTTTTCATTTGAAGGCTTATGTACAGGAGTGGCCTCTTTGGAGGTCATGTACCACCTTATTCTTTGGAGCAATGACATTGTGTATGAATCACACTTTCATATGGGTCTAATTTGTTTATTAACTGCACTCTGCTGTCATCTGTAAGCATATTATTTTTGAGGTTACTCAGAAAGCTGGCACAGTTAAGTGTTTTATGGAAAAACACAAAAAAACCATCCTGTACGGTTGCCAATAGTGTATCTGCTGTCCTTTTCACTTGGAGTACCACCAAACTAGTGAAAAACTAGTCTCTATCAAGTAAAGAAAACAAACAAACAATGTCCTGTTCTCTATTATGTTTGTAAGTGATGAGAAAGGGAGAACGAAATTTGAATGCTGGTATAGGTTGAGGATTTCAGAGGAGGAGGGGGAAAGATACTTAAAAAAACAAAACACCATTTGTATGAAGTCCATTTGTGACAGCACTGTTTTTATCCTGCCAAAGGAAGTCTTGGCTAGTTCTCTCACAAACTTTATAAAGAAATGTGACATCTTGGACCTCTAGTAATGAATGAACTCACAAGGCTGAGAGATTGGCCATAAAAATTACTTAAACTTTTTTTCCTAACTGCATAATTATTTGTATCACTAAACAGCTGATGCTGAATTCCTTCATCACCTGCCTTCATCATATGGGTCTCCTGAATAGCCATGTTTGTTGTTCTAACAGTTTTATAAAGCAGGGTTGCTCTAGTCTTTCTACCGTTACTTCAGCTTCAGCTGCAATTTCTTACAACAGCTCTGCCTTAAGTCTTTTCTAAGCATCAGGTTCCCGCAGTTTTCTGTCATCATCTTAAGCTCTTTTCAGGTTACTTAAGGCATCCTTCAATCTTCTCACTGCTCTAATAGTGATTCGAAATTTGTAATTTTTTTGTTTCATCTTCACTTTTTCTTTCTCTGTGCTAATTCTGTGTCTGAAATCCCTAACCAATATTCTGCTCCACCACACTTGCCCACGTGTCAGCAAATCTGTAGCAAGAACTCTAGCTCAGAGGTGCTGACAGGAAGCAATCAAATTCAAAACAGAATCAAAATATTCCTCATTCATCACTGGCTTCTTGCTGCATCTTGTCTATTCCCTTTTGTCATTTAGATTGTCAGTTTCTTAAAGCAGAAGACAATTTTCTTTGTAACTTGAATAACACTGAGCACTTTGCAGGTACTTAATAAATAGCAAATCAAATAATTTATATCCATATAATAGCGTGTTTTTACACAAATTGCATAGACTTGTCTTTTATATTGCCTGTCCCTATTTTTTATCCACCTTATAAAGCAGCATTTACACAGTGCAGTCTTTGATCAGAGTTACAGGTAGATCTTACAGTTCTGTTGTGGGTTTATTTCATGATGCTAGGGTCTTTTTCTTTGGATATTTTTGGGGTTTTTTTTGCTGTTATGGTTGGAGTGGTTTGCGTTTTTGGTCTTTGGGGGTGTTGGGTTTCTTTGGGTTTTTTTTGGTTGGCTTTGGTTTCTGATGTTTGTTTGGTTGATTTTTATTGATTATACCATTGAGGTTAAAGATACGTTATCATTTCAAAGGTGTTTGGATGGCATCTTATATTACATAAGTCATTAAAACTATGAAGCCATCTGGTCAGTGTGAATAAACTTTGTCCCTTCAGGATAGTTGTTGTTGGGGAATGGACTGATCTTCCTGCCCTTATCTTCTGTATAGCTCTGAATCCAGTCAGTACTAGGCATTTCTGCTGCTTTCTAATTTCTCTGCTGTTGCTGTCTACTTTTTTCTTCTGCTGGAGCCTGTGTCAAAAGAGTTATTGTAAAAAGCCTGTGGGGAGGAATATCAGTTCACACTGAACTGGGAACTTATTAGAACACTACAACTACATCCAAGTTGTGTGGCAGGTGAATATCATGGTCACGTCTTGGCTGGCCTTTGGAGGGCTGATCCCATCTGTCCTCCACATGTAAGTTTTCTTCTAATGGTGTAGCCTCAGAAGGTGATGGCCTTATTTCACAGACTGAAGGTGATATCACAGTGTCACTTGAGCTGAGGTAGACTATCTGTAGATGAAGATCTAGCCAAAGGTTTTGAGGCATCTGTGTCTTGTCAGGCCACGTGTACTAATGGCTCTTTAATCCCATGTGAACTTTCCATAGTTCCTCACCACATCCACCATTTTCACTCTGGAGGACTCTGTTTCAAATGCTGTCTGTTTTGGTCAAGGAAGAGAGGCTGGTTTGTTGTTGCAGTGGGAATATAATTCATCTTGTACTTCCTGGTTTGGCACAAGTATTTTCAAATATTTTGTATTTTGTGCAGTGAACAGTCCTAGTCATACCAGATACATGTAATACTATATACACCCCATGAGCTGTGTGAGGTACTCATCAGTGTTTCACTATAGTTTTCATAGTTATTCCAGGCATATGATGGAAATAAAAAATCCGTTTAACTGAGTTATCTTTCATATGTTGAGTTGTTACCTATGTTCATTCTCATTGCACCCCAGATTTTGTTCACCGGTATGTTTAATGGGCATGGGGTGAATGCATTTCATGTAACATTTATATTGCTTGCACTTTTGGTGTGGAGTTTTATCTCTTTGACCTTTCTAACCCCAAGTAATTCTCATGAGGGCAGCTGAGGTTCAGCCTCATACATGACAGGACAAGATCTTGAGTTTTGTTTCTCACTCCTGAAGCTTTTCTTTGCTCCTAAATTTATATCCCGGTTCCATTCAAATGCAGATTTTGCTTTGCATTCTCTGCTTTTTGTATGCTTTTGGTCTACATGATTACCTATTAGTTTTTTATTGATTTGGTGGGTAATGCTGTCTACTGTTGCTGTCTGAGAGGCACTGTGAGAATAAATGCATGAAGAGTAGTCAAGCATTTAGTTCTGTAATAATGACTCACATAAGAATTTAGAAGGAGAAAGATTATTTGCATGTCTGAAGTCAAAATATTCAGGAATGCTGTGGCTTCACAAACAGTGTAGAGTACTCAGATAATTCAGCTGTAGCAAAAAAAAAACAACTACATAGCTACAGAATATTTTACTGGTATTCAGAATAAATTTACAATTTAAAATGCAGTATTTGATGGAATACTATAAATCTACAATTATACATCTGTGTCTTTAAAAGATGTATACTGATGTTTGGGAGGTCTAGTGTGAAATAGCAAGTAAATAACAAATCATTGATGATGGGGTTTAGAATGCCTTTAATAAGAGAGATTTATTTAAATTAGAAGATACTTCACAGAATACTGCTCTCTGTTCTAGATTACAAATCTCTGCTATTTAAATATTTTTCAGTGTGGGTTGGTGATAGGAGTAGGAGGAGATGCATTTCTAGTTTCATCTGTATCCTTGAATTAACTATGAAAAAAGGGTGGGTTCTTAATGTAACTAACTTGAGCTAAAATCTTAGTGGAAACATGGTTTATAGCCACCTGTACGAGCTTCCACCACTTGTTAAAATTGGTGATTTGCTTTCATTAGTTGACCATATTAGGAATACAGCTTTTTCAAAGCAAGACCAAGACTTCAATACCAACCTGCTGTGCATTAGTTCCTCCCACTTTTAATAGCTGAGCCTCCTGCCTTCTCCTCCACCTTTGGCCACTGATACATTTTCCCCCTTTGACAGGGCAAGGCAGCTTTCTAATTCCCTGTTGGTGTGACCAGCAGTGAAGCCTGGTAGAACTTTGTCTGGTTTCAGGTCTCATCTCACCTGTGGCTGCTGGTGTTGGCTCTTTCCGACGCCCACCTCACTGTAAGGCAGTGGGTGGATTAGATGTGGCGGTTGCCAGTGGGCTGCATACAGAACATATCTACATGACCTACAGAACAGTTTCTGTGGCTTTGCTGTGGAGTGGTGGCTGTTGTGGGAAGATGGGTGTAGGAAGAAGTATGTCTTCAGCTGTGGTTGTGCACTGCCAGCTGTTCAGAACTGCAAGGCAGAGTCCTCCTGCATTTTACAAATACGTTTGTAAGCTGGGGTTTGCCTCATACAGAGAAAATTGTGTTGTCTTGGTGAAGGATTGTAGACTTATGACTTCTATGTACATGAGGGAGCTTTTCTGCAGAAACGTAGAAGAGCCAGCTTACTTCTTATGCCCTCAGAAAACCTTCTGCAAGACATCATTGAATCTCAAAAATTTTGTGAGGGAGGCACATTTCACTTGTCTGAAATTAAGACATTCACATGAAACCAAATATAGCAGATTGTATCAACTCATCTGTAGGCAACGATTGATCTTGACACTGGTACATAAAGGATCAGATGTCAATGTGATATCTTCCTTTTGGATTTAAAGGACAATAAAACTGAGAGATCTGGAAACTAGATTTAAAACTGATTTTTGCTACAAGCTCAAAAATAAAGATGTAATTTCCAGTAGATGGGAAATACAGAATCTGAAATTCAGTACATCTGAATTCTGTTACTTAAGGGTATGTAAGTGGGGTATTGGTGTGTTGTAGGGGAATTTATAGGTCACCAATATTTATAGGTCTCAATCTTTTACACTAAGCATAAGATAGTTTATCTTCTTTGAGAAAGCTGCCTGTGCATTTAGCATATACTGAGGGTTTGTCTACATAGGAGCACTTGAAAGAATTAATCCAGTTTAAGATATGCTTTGGAAGTGGATTAAATTATATAGTACTTTTATACAAGGACACTTAAGCATAATTTAAGTGGCTTTAGTTTTAGTTTCTTTACTTCCTCAGTTAAGTAAATTAAATCAAATTAAAGACATTTAAATTTTACCCAAATGCCTATGGAAGTTTAATGTAATCGTCTTAACATGCTTTTGGGAAAGGTTATCTGCATCTACTTGTATTTTTTTCTTGTAGGCAAACTGGGGGAATGTTCAAACAAGGAGTAGTTGAGATTAGCCATTTTAGTGTAAATTCAAAGTTTTTATTTCTGGTGCTCTGTCATTCTCAGGTTGACTAACTCTGTCTCTCCACTTACTGATGTTACCCTACTCATTCTTCTCGATTTCACATCCCTCATTTGCAAATTGTCAGTAATGGTGATGATCTCCTCAAAGTGACTAAGAGCCCTCTGTAGGAGAAATGTTAAATATTGGCTGTGGTGGTATTTAATTAATATCCAGATGGACGTGTGAATTTTGTCTTTGACCTTGTTTATTAGTGTAAAGGTGAAGGGAAAGTAATTTAATAATTAATGATTTACAGGAATTTTGTCCATGAATAGTTATTTTTTCTGTGAAATTGACAGACACAAACAAACTGTTGTTTTAATGTTACACAGAGTTCAGTCATCTACATCTGCTTTTGGTGCACCTAGCTCAGTATATTTGTGTGAGATAAAATGTTGCTGTCTTTTGTAGAGTCTAAGATGAGCGATATATACACACAGTAGGGGTTTATATTATCTTTTACAGAAGTAGGACAAAATGTGAGAGTAATTTTACTCTGACTGACCAGTATGTAACATTTTAGAAGTGGGTTTGCAAAATGGCAGCAGCTTTAGATTTTTCATAATGCACTGGCCTTTCCCCCCCCCCCCCCCCCCATTGTTCAAGGCCTGATATAAATCCAGTGACATGGGGCACTCGAGAATAGTAAATATTGTTATGCGCAGATAAGAATGCATGGCTTGAAAGTTTAATGACAAATTACTCATGTTGGCATTGCAGCGTGAGGGCTGTATAATGCTATATGAGGAGACAGACAGTGATTGTAAGTGCTCCTTCTGAATATGCAGAACGGTGATCTCTGGTTTGTGTTTTTCCTGTATGTGGCAGGATCTAGCAGAGGGCAGTTGTAAAATCAGATGATTTGAATTGCCAAATGATGCCTTTACACTCAAATCCATAAGAAACCAACCTTTTCCTCTCCCACCCACAGCCCCATTGAGAAGTGAAATGTACTGAGATGTAAAAAGTATGTCAAATATGCATTTAAATGCCTTGCTGCTCTGACGTTTCATTTGCTATGTGCTACATGTGACTTTGAAGCATAATAGCACATTGTCCTAAGCTAGCGGAGTTAGTCAGTGTTTGATCTCTTCAACTGAACAAATGTATTGTTTTAATGCTTTTTAATGACCTTTTAAACAGGAGAATTGATTTTACACATTTTTAAAGAGAAACTAGGATATAAGTGTGGCTTCTTTTTCCTTTTGGGTTTATAGCAATATGTCAAAAGCAAGTAATCACAGATTTAATCCCAGACTATTCTGAATTGGAAGGGACAGAGGATCATTGAGTCCTAAAGTTATCAACAGCTTTGGAAACTAAGATCCTTAAAATACACATATTCTAATGACAATATCAGAGGAGTTGGAACTCTGTTGACCTGCTGATGTCCACAAAACATCTAGATGAAAGGAAGAAAACCACACCTGAAAGGAAGAAAATAACATTTCTGTGAATATAGCACAGGTGAGGGTGAAGGAAAGAATTCAAAGAGCATAGTTAGCAAGTACTGATTTGTGCTATTAGCCTTTCTTCTTGTCTTCTGACGGCACTCTTGAGATAGTAGGTTTTAAGTCATGAGGCATCAGGTGTGGGTACAGGTAAGTCAAATGATAACTATTTTGATTATAAGTAGATCAAACCTGCTCTGTACTTAGCCAGCATTTTTGAAATACTGCTAAAATTAGCTCTGTGCAGATCTACAGCTGATGAGGACTGGAGGTTCAAGCTATTGGATAGGTCTGGAATAAAGTCTTGCCCTAAGAGTGTTTTTAAAATTAACCTTGCTTTTGCTTCCTGCTCTTCCACCCATGTTTTTGAAATAATGCTACATTTTGAGATAACAAATTGACTATTATCCCTTGTGTATGATTCCTGGCTCTACACAGTTAGGTAAGAGCATGAGCAAAATGTAAATTCTTTGGTAACTTGGTAAAGATACTATTTCATCACAATTGCTATTTAATTTTTGCAAAAGAACCTCCCACGCTGAATGTTCTTTTGAGTTATTTGGGGTTGATTTTTCATGAATAAAATTCTTAGTCATCTTCAGAATCTATGCAATATCTTAAAGAAATAACAACGTTGCGCATTTCAGTAGTTCATTGGTCTCCTTTTGTATCTCTCTCCATTCCTGTACTCCTTGTTTTGTATACAAGAAGCTGCTCTTAGGACTGTAGCACTAACCATGAATTTGGGAGTTAAGTGGTGAAGTCTTTCCTCCATGGAAACCAACAGCAAAGAAATTTACTTGCATTTTCTACTTCAAGTTCTGACAGTGACTTTCTGTGTAACCTTGGTGCGAAGGTCTTATCATGAGAATTTATGCAGATAACCTGCATCTAGTTCTACAGGACAGGAATGTATTGTGGGCTGCCACATAACAAAGTTGCATATTAGTAAATGATGACAGTTCCTGTATTTCTACTCCTATGTGCAGGACTCTTGAGGATGTGGGAGGTCCTTCCTGTTTAATCAAAATGTAGATAGTCTGTCAAATCAAGATGCATCTTTACCTCAGCTACAGACTGTGCCTTGGACCTCAGCTCCCCAGCTGCACAGCTTGCCTCAGTTTATATCATGAACAAACTTGGATGAGTAATTTTGTGGAGGGGAGTAGAGTACTAGAATGCTGTGCAAATTTTTCCTTGCTGCAGTGAACAGAAGCCCATGGATGAGTCACAATACTTGTTTGTACTTGAGTAATGATATATATTTGCATATCCAATTGTATATGGCAATAATACTTAAACTGAGAAGTT
Organism: Pithys albifrons albifrons; assembly: GCF_047495875.1. Taxonomy (NCBI): domain Eukaryota; kingdom Metazoa; phylum Chordata; class Aves; order Passeriformes; family Thamnophilidae; genus Pithys; species Pithys albifrons. The sequence continues at coordinate 48,174,754 of NC_092464.1, read as the reverse complement.
TCAGGACATCCTTATGAAGGACTTGGGGGTCACTAAAAGTGAAATCAGGTCCTGTGGCTTAATTGCAAATATCCACTCTTAATGCTATTCTGAAAGCTTGAGTTTGTGAATCATTGTATGATTGGTGTTGGAAGGGACCTTAAAGATCGTCTGCTTCCAATCATCCCACCATAGGTAGGTACAGCGTCCACTAGACCAGGTTGCCCAAACCCCTGTCCAACCTGGCCTTAAACACTACCAGGGATGGGACATCCACAACTTGTCTTGGCAACCTGTTCCAGTGTCTCACCACTATCACTGTAATATTTTTTTCCCAGTGTTTAATCTAAACCTACTCTCAGTTTAAACCCATTACTCCTTGTCTTATCACTACATGGCCTCCTTGTTCTTCCTGTAGATTGCCTGTAGGTACCGGAGGGCTGCTCTAAGGTCTCCCCAGAGCCTTCTCTTCTTCTGGCTTAGCAGCCCCAACTCTCACAGCCTGTCCTCATCTGATCATTTTTGTGGCCCTTCTCTGGACCTGCTCCAACAGGTCTATGTCCCTCCTGTGCAGAGGACCCCAGAGATGGATGCACTACTGCAGGTGGGGTCTCATTAAGGAACATGGTTGGCCTTCTGGGCTGCAAGCCCACACTGCTTGATCATGTCAAGCTTTTCATTCACCAGCATTGCCAGATTCCTTCCACAGGGCTGCTCTTGATCCATTCTCATCCCAGTATGTATTTGTGCTGGGGATTGACCTGATCCAGGTGCAGAACCTTACATTTGGCTTGTTAAACTTCATAAGGTTCCCACAAGCCCATCTTTCAAGCTCGTCCAGGTCTTCCTGCATGTCATCCCTTCCCCCCAGTGTGTCAACCGCACTACACAGCTGGTTGTCATCAGCAAACTTGCTGTATGCACTCAGTCCCACTGTCCATGTCACTGACAAAGGTGTTAGACAATGCTGGTCCCAGTACTGACTCCTGAGGAGTGCCACTCATCACTGCTCTCCACTTGGACATTGAGCTGTTGACCAGAACTCTTTGAGTGTGACCATGCAGACAACTCATTATTCGTGAGGTGGTCCATCCACCACATCCATGTCTCTCAAATTTAGAGACAAGGATGTTGTTCAGGACAGTGTCAGATGGTTTGCACAAGTCCAGGTAGATGATATAATTTGCTCTTCCCTTATCTACCAGTGCTGTAACTCTGTCATAAAAGGCCACCAAATTTGTCAGGCTCAATTTGCCCTTATTTCTGCGATATAGACTGTCACCAATGAGGTCCTTATTTTCCATGTACCTTAGCACAGTTTTCAGGTTGATCTGCTTCATGATTTTGCCAGGCACGAAGGTGAGACTGATTGGCTGATAGTTCCCTGGGTCTTCCTTATTTGCCTTTTTGAAATGGCAGATCTGTTTCCCCTTTTCCGGTCAGTGGGAATGTCACTTGACTGGCACAGCTTCTCAAATATGATGGATAGTAGCTTAGCACCTTCCTTTGCCAGTTCCCTTAGGACCCACAACTGCATCTCATCAGGTCCCAGGGACTTGTGCAGCTTCATGTTCTTTAGATGGTGTCAAACCTGATCATCTGCTATAGTGGGTGGTTCTTCATTCTCCCAATCCCTGCCTTTGCCTTCTGCAGCGTGGGTGGTGTGGCTGGAGCACTAGCTGGTGAAGACAGAGGCAAAAAAGTCATGAGTACCTCAGTCTTCTCTATGTCCTGGGCAACCAGTTCTCCCACTTCTTTCTGTAGAGGGCTACATTTTCCCTAGTCTTCCTTTTATCACCAATGTATCTATAAAGTCTTTTATTGTTGCCCTTGATGTCAGTGGTCAGATTTCATTCTGTCAGGGCTTTAGGTTTCCTAACCTGATCCGTCCTGCTAAGACACTTTCTTTGTATTCCTCCTATGCTACCTGTCCTTGCTGCCATCTCCATAGGCTTCCTTTTTCTGCTTGAGTTTCTTCAGGGGCTACTTGCTCATCCACCCAGGCCTCTTGGTGTATCTTCCAAACTTCATTAGGATACATTGCTTCTGAGCTTCAAAGAGGTGATCCTTGAATGTTAACCAGCTACCCTGGGCCTGTCTTCTCTCCAGGGCTTTATCCCATGGTACTCTACCAAACAGATTCCTGAAGAGGCCAAGGTCTGTTCTCCTGACATCCAGGTTAGTGAGCTTGCTGTGCACCCTTCTTGCTGCCCCAAAGTTCCCAAACTCTACCATTTCATGGTCACTGCAGCCAATGCTGTTCTTGAGCTTCACATTCTTCACCAGTCCCTTCTTGGTTAAAGCAAAGTCCAGTATAGCACCTCTCCTCATTGACTCCTGCAGCACTTGTAGGAGGTAGTTATTTATCGTCAGTGCATTTCAGGAACCTCCTGGATTGCTTATGCCCTGCTGTGTTGTCCCTCCAACAAATGTCAGGGTGGTTGAAGTCCAATGTGAGGACCAGTTCATGTGAACATGAGGCCGTTCCTATCAGTGCAGAGAGGGCCTCATCTGCTCAGTCTTCCTAGTCAGCCAGCCTGTAGCAGACCCCCACTACAATGTCTCCTGTGCCTGCTCGTCCTTTAATCCTGACTGATAAGCTCTCAGCTGGGCCCCCAAAACACCCAGCTTACTGGCTGGATTTCCTTGGGCTGCTCTTTGGGTTCTCTCCTGCTGACCTTCAATCCCTCTCCAGGTTCTCAACATCTTTTGCTGGCCCTGGCACCAAATTGGTTATGAGTGGGACACATAGAGGTTGCCCTCTCCCAGCAGCTTTAGTTTAAATCCCTTTTCACCGGTTTGGCAAACCTGTGAGGCTAAATGGCTGCTTTTTTTTTTTTTTAAGAAAAAGGTAAGTTTGTGGGGGTAGTAACTCATTAGCCTAATTGGTGTAGCTGAAGACGTACAATCTAAGTTGCAAAAAATTGCAAGCAGTAGACTTCAAAGCTAAATTCAAGTTAGACAACACTTTCTTTAAACTTTCTTAGGTCTGTATCAGTCTGACAGAAAAGAATAGTTAGTATCTGCTGAGTAAGGAGCATGATGATAAAGCAAAACAAGGAAAAGGCTGTTATCTATGGGCAGGAGGGAGCCAAGTAACATATGGTCTGTAAAACATGGAGACATATTTTATAATGTGCAATAAAACTACTGTCTATCATCTTGCCTTTTGTTATGTATTACAGCTGTGGTCTGTGAGTTTTTTTGGGAGGGTCGTTTTTTAGTTTGGTTTGGTTTTTGGGTTTTTTGTGTGTGTGTGTGGGGTTTTAAGTCTCTGATGATAAATGGCTTAAGTTTTATTTGTTTGAATTAGTTACCCATGTAAGTTTGCTCTGGTGCCAAGCAGTGTGTATTTGGCAATGTATGTATGGCCAAACTTGGTGAACAAAGATTTGGGAAGGGCTCTCCCCATGTGGGTGTGCCCTTCGAGCCTGCGCAGTGGATTTTTTAGGTGAGGCTCAACGTGTGCAGAACCGGCCCCACTGTTTAGGTCCTCAGGTCCATTTGCCACGGCCAAGCGAGCTTGGACAGTGACAGTGAAGTCCTTGGGACTAGAACCTACAGCCCCTGGAATTCCCAGGAGGTCTCCCATCCAAGTACTAACCAGACCTGACCCTGCTTAGCTTCTGAGATCTGACGGGATTGGGCGTCAGGGTGGCATTTACCTGCCTTATTTAGCAATAATTCATTTAAAATTGCCATATAAAATTAATTAATTATCTATCTTTTTTTTTCAAACAGCAAGATGAAACAGTCACCTTAGTAGTGATAAGAGCTGAGAAAGGTGGTTCCTGATTTATGTTAAGATACTGGGGATAGCAAACTTCAGGGTTAAATACCTTTAGAGTACACCTGTTACAGAAGGTAACAGTTGTTTTAAAAAGGGCATTTAGGAAAACTTAAAAGAATCTTTTTGAAGGTTGCTGCAGATACGTTTGTTATTTGGTTAAGCTTCAAAAAAACTCATGGAGATCCTGCTAACTGGGAGGGCATGCCTTAATGCTTTGTAATGCAGTGTGCCTGTTACGAAAGGATGTGTGGCACATTTGCAGGCTTTGTATTCCTGGGTCATTCTTAAATCACTGAGCTTCTTGAGTGGTACAGCTGTGCTACCTCCATGGGACGTTTAATTACTTTATGAAATGCAGTTTTATTTTGGAAGTGGTGTGTTTCTTCTTAGACCCCTGCCTGATCTGCTAGTCCTATTGCTAAGGGGAATATCAAAGTGGTTTTGCCCTGAGCTCCAATATGGAATGTAAGGGAACTAATATGAACTATATTTGCTTCCAAGAGGAGAGAATGGAGCTGAGTGAGCTTAGTTGAATAAAAGCTCAAATAAAATTGTAGTGGCTTAAATGTGAATGTTCTTTTTGATTAAAAACCTACTCATTTCGAGTCTAAAATCATCTTCCTTTGAAGTGAGGTTTCTTTTTATGATGTAACAGAGAATTGTTATTCCATCTGATGAATGCCATTTTACTGTTAATTTTCTTTGCAAATGAAAGGAAGAAAACCTTTTTTCTTTATATGAAAAGCCAATTACTGTGTTATTGGGAAAAGGCTTTAATGGCCCTAACTTACCTAATGAGGCCACTATCAAATGAACACAGATTTATAGGGTGGTATTTCTTAGTCTGAATTGTCTTTGAAATTGCCATTTAGTCTCAAAGCCTTTGTAGTGCCATAGTTTTTGGTGGAGTTTTTGGTTGCTTTGGGGAGCTGTTTGTTTGTTTATCAGGTCAATATAAAAACATTCCAGTAAGTTTTATTTTTGTTTTGACCATGGGAAATTTTTTTTCAAGTCTCTGTAAAAATTTTAGCTAATGGTGTACTTTGGGTGTTAATGTGAAGTTACTGCTTCAAATTTACCTTTAAAAGTAAACATACAAATAAAAAAAAACCCCTTCTAACAAAAGTCCCAATTCTTAAATGCTGAAGTTGCAGGGATTTTCTTTAAATTATAGAGAGGTTGGGTAGGGCTGGGACTGAATTTGTTTTATTTTCAGATTGTGGTATGTTACAGTTTTGTTTTAATGGCAGAGTCTGGAAGAGGCAAATTAATTGCTGTTGTGGTGTAGAGGCATGTCAGAGTTTGAAGAATTAAGGAGTTTGTGTTGTGCTGAATTGGAGTGATGAAGCACAGATAACAGGCCACTGCTGTGGCCACAAATTAGGCCTCAATTTGATGCTGAAAGTATTGCATTAGAGTTACTCTTCTAGGCTTACCATGTGGAAAGTCTGATGAATAAAACCTGATCTGAAATAGGGAAGCTGGAAGTGCATGCTGCTGCTGAAAAAAAAAAAAACCCAAACCAATTAAATTATAGCTTGTTGGAGGTTCATTCATATAAAATGAGGGTGACCACTTTATTAAAGCAAGAGCAGTGCTCAGGAGCTCTTTGATCTTAAGACCTTCCACTGTTTTTTGAATCTTAGGGGTTCTTTAAAGAACTGGGGTTCTCAGGGATTGCTTCCTCTTCCAGCCAGCACGGCTTAGGGGAGGGTGAGAGTTGTGGTCCCTCCCATGGTCTCACAGCACTGATCCTTACATGGATTCCATCAAGAGTTGGGAACACGGGATTTACCAACAGGTGTTTCCAGGAGGTGCATAAGTTTTGATCCAAATGAAGTACTGTGAAGAGGTCTTTCTATATAGGAAGAATCCAATGACGAGGCAGAGAACCAGCTTCTGAACATGTGTGGGCATGGGAAACTTCAGCATATGGGTATTGCCCTTGTGTTCTGTGTAGCTACCCTGTTGTTGTGGGAATATTAATGCTCCAGGTAATTCCAGGCACAGGATAGGAGTAATGTAGTAAGAGATCAGATCTAAGTCACAAGAAAAATTCTGAGCAGTGATAGTTTTATTAGCGGAAATGTTCAAAACAACTCCAGAAGTGCAGGTCTTTCTGTGCTCGGGTTGACTGGCAGACATGCCCATGAACAGTTTACAGGTGGCCCAAGAGTCAGAGTGTGAACTGGCTGAACTTGTCACAGCTGTTTCATGATTGAGGGTCCTATAAAGTTGTCTGGGGCATTAAATTCCTCTAAAACCAAGGGATAGTTCTGCAAAGCACGAGCTGCATGCAAACTTTGCTTATCCCACAAAACCAAAGCCTGTATAGGGCTTGAACTAAGGAGATGCCAACTAATAAAGACTGTGCAAAGTGCCTTCCTCCCCTACCTCAAATGTTCCTGTTCAGGGAGTGTAGCTCTCTCCTGACCTGCAACATCCCATTCGTTGTTTTTGTGCTGAGTTTCTCGAATGTGTCATGGAAAATGTGACTCACTTTGTAATGTAGAACAAATATCTTCTGGAATGGGACATAGTGGAAAGGATAAAACCTTGTTCTGCATTGTGACTTCAATCCAGATTTGCATTCTGGTGAAGAACTCTGGTGAGGAAGGTGTTTGGAACGTAAGATATTGCAATGTAAAGCCACACAGTTGTTCCTTGGATTTGAAGATTTATTTATGCACAACTCTGAATTGATAAGTCTCTGGCCTTTTTAAAGGATTCTTCCTTTTTTCTTGCTGTTACCTTAATATTTTTCCAACACATTTGGCATTTTAGTGGATTGACAGATGACCAGCTGATGTTTATGTACAGTAGCAGAGCCTATGTTACATTTTGGATTTAGTATTTTATTGTTTGCTTCAGTGTACTTTTGTGACTTTCAAACTGGAATTCCCATCTAGTCCTTCAAATCTCTAAATGCACAGTTTTAAGAGAGGAAGTAAGATAGATGGCAATTCTAACATTTGGTCTATAGGGTTTCATGATGAATTGTTTTCTTCTAACTCCTCTGTTTGTACTTACTTTCATAGTCTTGAAAAGCAGAAACATTAATAAAGTGGGCAAAGATCAGGCACGTGGTTTTATTTTTATAAGGGATAAAGCCGCAACCTCACTGAGTGTACATTGTTCAGCACTTGTTCTCTGGGGCATATGAATCAGGCCCTTCATTACTGACCCGTAAGAATTTCCTTTTGTGGTTGCAGAGTATTTTCATTAGAAAAACCAGTGCAAGATAATACTTGGTGTGTTACTTTTGGTGCTTATGCTCATGTGCAAAGTTACTGTTTAAAAAAAAAGAAAAAAAAGCCTTTTATGGTCATGTGAAGTTTTGACTTCACAGAGTAGGTTTGCTTGCTTGATTTATATCTGTCAGCAGGAAGGGGATTTTGAAAGAAGGCACAGTAAGCCTGCAAGCTTGAGAAAGAGGTATAATTTACATGGTTATGTCTTGTGTGTCTGGGACATGTTTTCCCAAAGCCTGCAGGGTTAAATGTGCTTGGAGGACTATTTGCTCTGTGTGTTGAAGAGGACAGCAGGAAAAACGTGTATCTCTCCTAGCTTTTAATCATTGCTGGTAGTTAGTATTTGGAACAATGCCCCCTGAAGACAGGTAAGGTCAGAACCTGGTGGAAGAGAGGGAGTAATAAATAAGAGAATTGAAAACTTTGAGACGCATCCTCTCGTCCCCCTTGCTACCATACCTACACATCCGCTCGCCCTTTGGCGTCTCTTGATTGGAATTGTTGAGAGAGGCTGCTAAATGAAGAAACCAGCTTTCCTTTTGAACTTTTAACCTTCATGAAAGCTATAGTAATTGGCTCCTACAGAGCATAGGTTGTTTCGATCTGACATTAAAAAAAAAATACAGGAAGAATGAAATATGAGTGTGCATTTCTGAAATTTCCAAATTGGCAGTGAAGGTCCTGCATCCCTGTGTTTTAAAAACCTCAAAGGTGCAGAGAGAGATTGGTGTGGGTTAAAATGCCTCTGTTACATCTCAGCTGGGATGTACTTTGGCTGAGATGAAAGTTCAGCAGTTGGTACAAATCTCCACCTGGGGAAAAATGGTTGGTATGAGTGTAGTGTAATTTTTTGAGGGAGTGGAAGATGGCTTGAAGAATGGGTCATGTAAAGGGAAATAAAACACTGTCAGAAAAGAAAAGGAGAAAAAAAAGCCAAAAATGAGAGAGATGAATTGTACTGCCTAGGCTAAAGGTGAATTTTAGGCTTAGATTTTGTCTATGAATGAATATCCTGTTTAAAAATAAATAAATAAACAAACATTTCCCCACTTCATCCTTATTAAAATAAAACACAGTAAAACTCTTGACAGTTGCTATTCTTTCTAAAGTTGATCATGTGAAAATTTTGTCCTAAAAGCAAGGAAAGCACATTAGAGTTTAATCCCTGATTACTCTAGTGGGTCTTAAAGCTGTCATCACTTTAAAGTCATACAAAAGCAAAAATGGTATCTTAAATGCAAATACTTTTTTGTCTCCAGTGACTTTTAATGCACATATTATAAGGCTATAATTAAAAAATCTAAAAGCAGATCCAGGTCAAATCATGCTTTAGGTGATGTTTAACCTAAAAGTGTTTGAAAACACCTTTCATGGGTATCAGTGCCAGCTTTGTCATCTATAGAGAAAAGTAATATATTCTTGAAAATTTGAAAATGAAAATTTAGAAGGCCACAGTCTGCCAGCAGAGACCTGTGTCCCCTTCATCTTCACACTTAGCTTAATAGCTGTGCTGCATCACTTGTTTGGCTGCTGTAAAGGGAAATGTGCTCAACAAGGCTTTTTACTTCTCAGCCTTTGCCACGGTTGAGTTTCTGTTAATGAAAGCAGCAATGCATACTGTAGGTATCTTGGCTGGTGGCATGCAAAGCCACCTTGCTGCCTTCTTCATTTGGAGATATGAGTCTTCTTTCTTAAGTAAGGTTGGTTGATGGAACAGGAAAAATAGTAACAGATTTAAGAGAGGAACTGTTAAAAAGTGGCACCTTCTCAATTTATGGGGAATAGTTCAATCTGATCTTGTTAGAGATGAAACTGTTCCTGAGAAAACCGGAATCTTTAGTAGCTGTGGGGTTTTTCGTCTTGCTGTCACATTATGCGCCTTCAAAGCAGAAGGCAGGCATTTTCTGTCATGTGCCTGTCTCTTTTAACAGCTGTACTTCCACTTCAGCAATTAAATTACTAAAATCAAGGGCAGGAGACAAGGAAGGCAGCAGCCGTGCATTAATTTCACTATGTAAAACTACAGAGATTATTTGGGGCCGTAAAGAGGTAACTGTAACAGGACAGGGAGCTCTTCCTGTCATGTGTGTGCTGAAATTTGGGCACTTGCCAGGAATGGCTGAACCAATGAGCCAGGTGACAGGCTATTCCTGACAGACTATTTCTAAGTTGAGAACAGCTTAAACTTTCAGGACTCTAAAACCAAAGCACACGATTTTTAGTGAAGTCACTCATATCAAACAATGAAAGCTTGAGTAAAAGGGAGAACGTGGAAAGAGATGAACAGTGGTTGCTTTCTGGGCTGCTTCAGAGTATTTGCATTTTTATTGGCTCCATAGACATTTGTGCATGCCTTGGGGATGCTTAACATAAGGAAAAACAGCTTTATATGTAAAGAAAAATGGCAATGAGACTTCAGACTAGGTCCCTGTTCTGTGTGCTCTTTCAGTCTTGACTTAAATGAATATAATGATGATGCTTTTATTTTGCCTGCAAAATTAGTTTTCCCTTGCTGATTTGCTTTAAAGTATACAGTCCACCCAGAAGTGTACTTATAATTTTGTGTCAGTAATGAATCTTTTAATTTGGCGGGGAATTATTATTTTTATTGTACAATAAATATTGTTAAAGAAGGGTTTGTCCCTTTCTGTCCCATCTCAGAGTGCATATCTGGGATCCTAATGAGAAGCTCTCTCTGATGGATAGCTACTCTGGAATGCTCAAAAAGAGCACAGGCTGCTTCCAGTAGGCTCTGAAGCTGCATCTTTAATTTCTGCCTCTCTGATTTTTAATGGAAAGTGGTGTATTGAAACTAAGGATGATATCAAGAAATGGGTAAGCCAGTCTCTACTTTCTGGACCTTGAGGTCTGGGAACAGTAAAATGCAGGAAAATCTGGGTGAGGAATCAGCCCTAGGACATGAATAATTAAGGCAACTTCCCATTCTGGGTAATCTGTCAGCCTGATTTAGATGCAACCCCCTGTAACCTCTAAATGTCCCTCACCTTCTCTGAAGAAGTGCTGTGCTCATTTTATAGTTGGCTGTTGAGGGCACAGAGGACCAAAGGGCAAGTACATGGCCACACGCAAAGCCTTTGAATAAAAGAAAATGAAACACAAGTGTTCTTGGTTCCAAGTTTAACATCTTTTTCTTTGAAGCAGATTCTCTGTTCATTTTTTGAAGCAAACTCTCTGCTCATTTAAACAGTGCGATTACTACGTGTGGCAGAGAGTTCTCTTTAATCAGTGCTGTGGGGAACAAACTTGGCAGATATAAGGTCTGTTTGCAGGTGGGTTTTTTCAGTTGATTTTTCTGTGGTCTGTATCTTATACTAGCTGCTAATGATTACATTCTCTCAATGACACCAAGGTCAAATAAGAATCTGGGGTTTTTGTGTCTCAAAAGGTTTGTTTTGCAAATGCTTGAAAACATTTTTTTGCCCTGTTTAAATGGGAGCATTAGATTATTCCTGGGCACTAATGTAGCATGTTTACCTCTTGACAACTCTGTTTTACAATTTCCTACGAGTGCCTTAAATAGACTTAATGTAATCTTTTTGGGATTTTTGGTTTGTTTTTCGCCCCAGTCCTAGTCAAAATTTTGGGCATAGTGGGTAAGACCAGCAGTGTAAGAAATTTGGGTGAAATACATCTCATTCTTTAACACTTCAAGAAGATAGCTGGAGAAGGTGGTGTGGGAATCTGCTTCAGTTTAGGGAATGGCACAGGTGAAAAGAAAACTTTAAAAAATCTTCAAAAACATCATTCTCCTTCATTCCTCATATACACTGTTCTCTTAAGTTTTGCATGCCCAGATCAAGAAGAGGCAGTTGAGAACTGCATATTGTGCAGAACATGTTTTTGTGAGCTCTATGTACATCTTCCAAATAAGGTAGAAGGAAGTCACATCCAGTTCTGACAGAACAGGCAAATGCCCTGTTAGGACTAAGGGACTGTCACTGAAATGGAGCTCAAGTCCTGGTCTTCAGAGATGTGGAATCCACTTACTTGTTACAGGGCAGGTTGTCTGGCAGTTTTGGAAATGGGACATCCCTTTCCTGATCATACTCCTTACTCTAGATTAAAATCTGATGGGTTGTGTCTGTGGTTATGTGAATGCAGCTCAAGGACTGCATCAAAGAGAAAAAATGAAGTATTCTTTCAGCTGCAAAATGCTTGTACTTTCAGAGTACAACCTGTGAATATTGCTTAAAATAGTGTAATATGAGAGTGGGTAAGGCTCTCTGCTATTGTCTTCATGCCAAACCAGTTTGTGTCCACAGCAGAGTAGAAGTGGTTTACTGAAGGGCAGAAAGAGATCTCCATTGTGTTTTAAAGCAATTAATACCTGAATTGCACTGAGTGATTGAACATTAGAGAACTAATGATGTTAAATTACAACTGAAAGCAGATGAAAAGTGTCACAGAATTACATGTTTGGCTTTGTTTTAGTGTTGCCATTTTCACACAAAGAACTTTTCAGCCAGGTGTTAGCCCTCTAGGAAGTTCAAAATGGTCAACTTCAGTTGACAGCTGTATTTGGAAACAGTTCTGGCATGTCAAACTGAACTAGACAGTTAACTGAAGAGTGATTTGCCACTCCTCACCCCCAACTGCAACAGGAAAATTTAATATGGGAACGTGGAAGTCTGAAAGGAAGGAGGATAACCGATAGTTTCTCTCACAAGGGACTTGGTGAAGGGATGTTACTTTGTATTTCTGAAGATAGGAACTGTGGTAATCATCAGAGCACTGAAAATGTACTTGGATTTTATCCAAATACTTCAATCTTTTAATGTCTGTTACAATTATAAAGGACATCATTGAGTTAATGAGACATACTGTAATGAACTGAGTAATTGCATACTTTTACATCATTCTTCTCTATTGAATTGAATCTCAGCTGTGAGGCATGAACTTTGCACAGGTGAAATAAATCTTTTTTTTTTTTTTTTTTTTGTCAGGACAGGTTTACACAATGTTTTAAGATGAGCAGGCTATATTCCTGTTTTCCCCTTTGGCCTTACACTTTCTTTGTTGCAGTCCTGATGGTTGGATGAGTGAGTGGTGAATGCATTCAAGGGGCTAATCTGTCTGAAAATGTGTCTTTGTTTTTGTTTTGTGGGTTAGTTTTTGGACACTCCATCTCTCTGAACTGGCCTACTGGATAAGTGCCAGTGCTGGCACTGGGGAGAGGGAGGCAAAGCCATCACGTTGGGAAGCAGATACCAGATCTGCTGTGGAACCAGACTTTGCCATTCAAAGAGTTTTTTGGAGCAGAAAGATTTTATTTTACCAGACAGTGTAAGGATGGTGGCCCAGGATGATGTATATGTATTACAATATTTTTAACATAAAACAGTTACGAGGATCCATTTCTTTTGCTATATAATAAGTTAGAGGTATGCATGTTATTATGCAGCAAAGGTATAGTGTCCTTTTCCTGGTGCTGCCAGCTTCTCCCTGTTCTGCAGTTAGCATTTGTAAATTCTTAGCAGGTAAAACACTTGGCAATAACTCCTGTGTGGAATGAAGAGGCTATTAAATATTTGAGGCACTCTATTTGTTTTTAGGATAATAGAGTAAAGCATCACACAGCAAGTGCTGGTTCATTTTTGAATGGGTGTTTTGATAGAAGTTGATTGAGTTGCAGCAGCAGTCGGTGACAATTGATGTTCTGGCTCCTGGGAAGAAAACTGCCACGAGTTGTCTTGCAGAATAATGTGGCTGGCACAGTTCAGTCCTCAGTGCTTGTTGCTTGTGTGGATGCATGTATTGTGGGGAGGTTAAGCACTCAGTTCGTTTATTAGCCAATTTGGAAACAGTGAGTGTTTTGCTCATTCTTGGCATAACTGTGCATGTTCCCAGCGAGGCTGGAGCAGGAGCTTCAACCAGAGCGTGGCAATGGGGAAACACAGCTGTGCAGTCATGAGCGTTTGACAGTGAGTATTAGCTCTAGTCATCTGAGGAGTCTTAGAGCACTTTTGAAATTATAATTACTTATGAGATACCTGGAGAAACAGATCATATGTACTCAAAGGTGATTTTCTAATTTATGATGACTTTTTACCCAAGCTATGTAGTAAACATATGTACTAAACTGCCTAGTAGTTTTCAAGAGTCAAGTTTTTTTGTTATAGTATTTCCACTTTTTTCTGATAGCAGACAATCATAACTCCTGTCTTTAGCTTTAACTGCAGTGGCTGAATTGGTAGCTCTCCTCTCGTCTTCCCAATTTTTTTTTTCTAAATAGCCCAGCATAATAGCATAAATTAGATTCAGTGGGGGTTTCAGTTCACATTTGGGTTATAGTTTCTGAGTGAACACATTGCCTGTCCTGCTGTCCCTGCTAAGAGAGAGACAGTAAGATTTTCAACTGTTGTCCGCTGCTTAAACTGTATGACTCCCTGGAGTTTATGACTCAAAACAGTAAAGGGTGATGTTTGCATCACTCTTTCCTCTTTCTCTGGGCCATGGAGATTTTAAAGCTGAACAAAGAGTGCAGTAAAATTATGGAGTGACCACCAATTCTACACAGTGCTTGAATGTCATGTAACACAAAAGGAATTTACAGTAGTTTTCCTGTCATAAGTGAAGTTTCACCTTGCTCTTTAAAATTTAAGTTCAAGTTATGGAAGACTGGTGTATTTTTTGAATGAGTGGTCTTGGATGCCAGCTGGGAAGAGTTATGGAGACTGTTCTTAAGTTGTAATCAATGGCTGGTTTTAATGTCTTTAGAGAACCTTACTTTGGCATAGAAGGCAACCTGCTACAAAGCACCTCTTTTTGCTCTTTGTGTGCACCATTAAACACAAAAAAGACACAATATTTGAACACTGATGGGCCAGGCTAGGACTTCAGGAGTGATCAGGGATATTATATCAGTGCTCTCAGAGAATCACAGAATAGTTGAGGCTGGAAGGGATTACTGGAAGTCATTTTGTCTCACCCACCTGCTCAAGCAGGGTCATCTGCTACTCATGGTCTTGCAAGAGAGATGAGTAAGGAATAGTCTCATGTTAAAGTACTCTGATCTCCTGTTACCAAGTGTCGCATTTAATGCAGGTTACAAGCTTTATGCAGGACAAATCTGCCCTGGAAATGGGCTGGGTGAGCCAGTGTTGGCACTGCTAATATCTTGTAGTCAGGTTTCTTCGGAAAGGTTTCTTGCATCCCTCCAAAATACCATCCATCTTCTGGTTGTGTGAACCTAGACTTTGCCCTGTTCTTGGGTTCTTCAGTATCTTTTTGCTTTTATTTTACCTTACAGTGATCTTAGGGGTAACCTGGCTGTATAATTGAAATGATTGCTCAGGTGTGCAAACTCCTCTTCTTCTAGAATTAGAAACAATGTCCACAAAGTGTGTGTCAGCATTGAAACGCAGGGTGATAGCTCATTGGGATATCCCCAGAACAATGGTTCCAGGCCTGCAAGTACACCGACTGAGCACCACTTTGTAAAGCAAGGTGGCATCAGTGTTAGGGATGGGCATATGCCTATCAATAGTAGTTGTTTTGGAATGTGACTGTGTGTGTGATTGTTCCCTAGTATCTCTGTGTTCCTGGTTCCAAAGCGGGTTTAATGATATCCATTAAAGTGTTGGCTTAGTCTCAACATCTGATATTGTTTGGAGATACAATCTCTTTAATGCAGAATAGCTCAAATTGTTCCACAAATGTTAGCTGTAGACATGGTTTCTAATATTAATTGTGGCATGCCTTTTTTTTTTTTCCTGGCCATCACTGATTTTCCAATTTGCTGTCTTGTTTTCTGAATTTCCTCCAGAGAGCCACCACTAGGAAGTCCACAAGTGTTAAGGGCAAATTATTCTTTGTGAATATGAGAGTGTGAATAGAGTTAAGCGTCTGCAGGGGTGGGTTCAGAGACTATATAGTGCTGAGAAGTCAGGAAAACGTGGGGTGTTTTGACTGTTCACTGTTTTGATGCACTGATTGCAGTAACTAGAAGAGAAACAGGGCTGGTAGGAACACCTCTGTAGATGGAGCTGATTTCTGCTGCAAGAGTACTGACAGGTAATTTCTTCCCTTTGCTTGTTTTCTGTCATCTTTCAAAGTGTCACAGAATGTTCTGAGTTGGAAGAGACCCATAAGGATCACTGAATCCAACCCCTGGTCCTGTACGAGTCACCCCAAGAGTCATACTATGTGCCTTAAAAGCATTGTCCAAGAGCTTCTTGAACTCAGACAGGCTTGGTGCTGTGACCACTTCCCTGGGAACACTGTTCCAGGGTTCAGCCCTGTGTGAAGAACCTTTTCCTAATCTCCATCATAAAACCTGCCCTGACTCACCTTCATGCTGTGTACTCAGGTCCTGTCATGGTCACCAGAGGGAAGACATCAGTGCCTGCCCCTCCACTTGCCTTTGGGAGGAAGCTATGATGAGGTCTCTCTCCTCAGCTTCTCCAGGCTGAACAAGCCAAGTGACCTCAGCCACTCCTTATATGAATTCACCTCTAGACCCTTAACCATCTTCATAGCCCCCCTTTGGATGCTTTCTAGGAGCTTTATTTTTCTTCTTATAGTATGATACCCAAAACTGCACATCTTTGAAGAGCAGTGTCAGTGCCTGAAAAAGGCTGGTGTCTTCAAAATTTTTGTACTTTCCTCAGATTCATAAGGGGCATCTACTCTTTCTTTTGCTGTTTCTCTTACTTAAGCTCTGCTTATTCAATGTGGAATAGCAATATGGCTCTTTTCCACAGGATTATTCTATGCAGAATGATTACTTTAGAAAATAATTCTGCTTGCTTCAATCTTCAACATCCTGTCTGTGCTGTCAGTTCACTTGGCTGTTTCCTTTAGCATTCTCACATCTCTATTGCCCTCTTTTCCTCCGTCTGACTAACTTCCTGGTGATAACCATTAGCTCCTCTGTAAGTGAGCATTGATAGGGTAAAAAATTCTCTTTGTTTTTTATACTGCTGATTCATCTTCCTTCCAGCAGTAAGTTTTGGGCTTTTCCCAACTTTGAGCTTATCTTCTTGTATCTGTTATCTCTTTTGGGATATAGCCAGCCATCATTGTCTTGATTCAGAGATAACGAGGCAGTAAAGTGTTATCATCTTGACTCAAGATGCTCTTTTGTGCCACCTTTCTAGCCCCCTGACTTATCTAAATGCCAGGAGAGGACAAAGTACCATAGCCAGGTCATGCTAGTAGTAGACTAATGAGTTCTGTGATCTTTTGTTATTTCTTTACAAACCTTAATTGAATTTTATTCAAAATCCATAGCACTTTTGATAAACTTTATTGCTTTTCAGGTATTTTCAACTAGCCTGGAATAAACTTACTCCATTTCCAGCTACATTGGACTCCTTAGGAGTGTACTTAGCTTAAACATTAAAAAGCACCACCCCTTTTCCTGCCTCCCCCAAACAAAACCAAAGTTTGCCTCTATCTTTTGAGCTGTAATATTCTGCATTGCTTTATTTTGTTGTTTTGCAATGTCAATTTCCCTTTTCCTTTCTGCCCTTCAACTTTCTATGCTGAAGTCTTTAATTCTCCTCACAACAATGGGAACAGCAGCACTACTGGCTGAAATCATGGTTTCATCTTTTCTCCATTACTTCCCTCCTACCTTTTGAGTTGTATACTACCCTGAGGGGCAGGAAAAGAAAGTTGTATTCGGCTGGATTTTGAGATACTTTTTGGTGCTTGCTTCAGTTTAGAAACATTTGGAGTACAACCCGATGATGAGAAGCAACCACAAGTGAAGTGGCAAGCCCTGATAAGCTGTGAAAAGTTTAAGTAGATTCTGACATTTGTATTCAGAGTAGCGTTTGATTTTTGGTTTTGTACTTGATGCCAACCATGGTCTTTAAATTTCACATGCTAGGCAGGTACTCGGTGTCTTTGAAAAATCATACACTTTTTGGTGAAGCCTTAGCTCTTTGAATGCTGCGCTTTTGTTGGTGTGGAGGTTGTGTTGGTGCATTTTGGTTTTGTGTTGGGTTTTTTTGTGAGTTAGTTGGGGTTTATTTTTATATTATTATAATTAATATGAATATTCTTCCAATAACAATAATAATAATAATTTCTTGGTACTTGTCTTTTGAATGCTTGAGTTTGATGCTTTCCTGATCTGTAGCTCAAAAACCTCATATATTCACATCTTTAGTGAACAACACATCTTTATCTGACTGAACGGTATATGACTGTTGAGTAAATTGCCACAAAGGTTCAAAAAACCACTTTGAATAATCAAAATGAAGTTTTCAGTCTTCTGAATTATAGACATGTAGCTAAAAGTTCCTTAATAGAAGGAAAATGATCTTCCTAGAAGCAGGGGTGTTCAAGAAGAAATATCTGAATTTTTCTGGCATGCTTCAATATGTGCTTTAGAAACAAGACCAGACAGCCTGCTTGCTTATATTCTGAGTACATCCAGTCTGTTGTGATTTCTTCCACCTTTTCTTTTGAAGCACCCTTTCAAGCCTTTTTTTCTCTCTAGCTTTTGAAGAGTACTTTTTTTGAGAGTGGGCTGGTCTGTGAATGGTAGTAAAGTCTCAGTTATGTAAAAGACTTCCTAAGAGGAACAAGGCAACTGTGGGAAAGAGAAAATGCTTAGAATGAAATTGTGAAGAAAGGTTATGGGTATATGGGAATGAGAAAGATGATAACCACATGGATATCAGCTGTGTTTCCTGGGCAGCTTTACCAGTGGCAAAATCTGTCATCTTCTGTACATTTCACAGCCACATTCCTAAAATCTCCTCCAATACTTGGTTTCCAGGTATTTTTGAGAGGAAAAATGTTGTATTTAAACCTGAAGGACCCAAAGCTCATTTTATCGTAATATTAAATTGTGCATTCCTGGTCTAATATAATGCATTATTGATCAGGTTGAGGGTTCAGCATCAAAGAGTTGTTCCTATTGGGAAGAGAATAGACCACTCTGAACCATGAAAGTCTATTGAGTGGGGTCGTGTTTTCCTGTAGTGTTGGTGGTTGCTGCAAAGGGGATAGCAGTCCCCCTGGGTTACTGCTCTCTGATAGCATGTTTTACTAGAGTATACCTCACAGCTCCTGTACAGCTTTATCTTCCATTTGTGTCAAAGCATCTGTATATTTTATTGACATGGGTCTGCTGGGCCTTTGACTCCTGTCTAGTTCAAGGGTGAATACCACTGAATGAGTAACAAAAGGGAAAAAGGCAGCATGAAAGCCTTTTTATGTACACAAAGTGTACATCCAGCCCCCTGGCTTCTGTGCCCTGTTTTCATTTCTTGCAGAGATGCTACAGCGTGTTTACAGCTCCTTAGACTCAGCTGTTCAGTCATGCAGTTTAACTCCAAAAATAACTCTCTTGGGGGATATTAATCCAGCGGTGGATTATCTTTCTAAAATCGTTAATCAGACTTGGTCCCCGAGGGACCTTCCAGCTGAACTTGCCACTTAGTTTCTGTTTGCTGGGGGGGCGGGAGCTGAACGGTGGATGCTGATGAGGTTTGACAAGAAGTGGTTCCTTACGTAAGGTGGGGAGTGCAGGGACCAGTCTCTCTCCTCCTGCTGTGGGACGCTGCCCAGGCAGGATCAGCTCCCTGCCAGCACCTACTGTGCCCCACTTTGTCCTGTCGCCCTTATTGCCCTCCCTTCCCTTGGCTTTGAAGAAATGCAATGGAAAACTCTGCCTGTGGTGGGGGGAGCTGTGCCAGCTCCAGGTGATTCCTGTACATGCTGCCTTTTGTCCAGGGAGGAGAAATACACACTGTGTTTTATTAAATTCTCAAGTGCACTTGATGTTCCTTCGGTCACTTTTTAGTGATTATTTTTCTTACTTGAGTTGCTCATGCAGTGACCTGGCCTGCTCTTTGGATATTACCTGTCTTCTGTAAAAAAAACCAATAAGCTGTTGTAGGATGCTGTTTTCTTATATGAGCAGAGCTGCAAGCCACATAGCTCCTGTGAGCATTGCATTTTTCTCCTGTCTGTAGAGTAAGAATAGAGTTTATTTCTTGAGAGATGTGCTCTGATAGCTTTAAGTTATTTAAAGTACTTTGAGGTATTTGTATGGAAAGTGCCAAGGAAATTCCAAAACAAGTTTAAAAAAATAGAAAAGAAAGATTTCCACTGAGAACTAATTTCATACACGAATAAAATCTTGTTTTCCCTATGCAGCATATAGGTAGAAGGGGAAAATTCAATGTATTTTGTACTGAATGAATCCCTCCGAGCCAAGCAAGTAAATTGAGAGCTTGCATGTCTGTACTGATGCATTTTTACATTAAATTTAACATACTTTGATTTCTAACTTGAGTGTTTATTACTCTGACTTAGACCATTGGAAGCACTTCATAGCATGGTTGAAATGCGCATATATATATATTGTATATGGTAATAATAAATTGTCAAATTTACACTTTAATATGCTGTCATAGTTCTGCAAGACCATATTAATGGAAGAAAGTGGGCTCAAGTGGTAGACAGGTTTTAGTTGTGGTGTTTTTTCCCCTCAAGTTATAAAATAGTGCTCTTTTGAGCATGTAAGTTCCTTAAACATCCTCCAGGTTACTGCTCCCTTTAGGGAAAATAACGGGAATTTTCCTTCCTTTTCCTCAGACCCCTCCTCCCCTTCATACACTTGTGCCTGCACATACATTCTCTTGCCTTCAGATTCTACCTTGAAAATAAATATTGTAAAAATGAGTTGCAAAGTTGCTCTTTGTGTCAGTGCTTCTCAGTTCCCACTGGGAGAGAAAAAGGAATTGCACTTGAGAAAACTCCGTAACTAGACCCTTTAGTGACATCGCTATCCTTTTCACTGCTTGACTGCTGCTGGCATAACAAAAACAGTTGAAATCAGTTCTAGTACTTTATTCACATAATGAAAATTGCTTACTAAATTGAAAGCGTATCATGCCAGGCTTTGTGCCTTCCCTATTTTACTGGGCAGTGTCTGGCACACTGTGTACCACTGGAATAAATAGTAGGTAATTTTGAATTGTCAGCACTGTAGGTTGCAGAATTTTCTTTGCAATAATAATTTTGTGATGACAGCTAAACATCTATTTTGGCCTTAAAAACCCCAGAAAGAATATTTGTTTCTGGCATTTCCCCATAGGTAGAATGAAACTAAATGATCTTTTGGATCCTGCATTGAATTCATAAGATTAAAAAGTCAGCACATTTGAATAGAACGTCCACAGAGAAACAGAAAGAAAGCAATGATTTTGTATGCTGTTCAGCATTCAGACTATATTGTTGTCTTTGAGTTGGTCTTCTGATGGGAAAAGTGGAACTACATTCATTTGTATTAAAGATCTGTCACTTTGCCTTGTGTTTTATGACTGTGTAAGCATCTGTAGAGTAATAATTATAATTATGTAGGAGATCTGTGCTAGCCTACGTTAAAACTAGTCACACTGAAATTGTCTTCTGAATGCTGTGGCAAATATCTCTTGCACCTTGCTTTGGAATGTAAATGCTTATTTCCCGTAGCTGAATTTGATTACCTTACTCTCAACTTTCCTTGACTCTTCTTCCTTACACCTTTCTTCCTACATGACTCATTAAGATGGCCCACAATTTGCTAAAACAAACTGAGGGTTAGTGCCCTCATGTTTATGGGGAAATGGAAGTTTTCTGCAAATTTATTGCTGTGTAATGTTGTTTTGCTTTTATACTTACAGCCAGTGGTAATGAATCATTGTTTTTTCCCCAATATTTATTGTGAGATTTGGAGTTACTGAACCTCCAAGGGAAGACATTGGGCTGCACGTTAGCTTTTCTTTGCCTCTTGCAGTGAGGGTTGACAGTGCTCCAGGCTGATGCCCTGTCTTCCCAGTCAAAAGAAACTGTTTGCCCATGCACTAAGTAGATTCTATGGTTTTTATAGGTCTCCATTCCATCTCTTTACATATGATGATTTTTTTTTCATTAAAACTGTAGAAGAAACATGATGAGGGGAAATAAAACTGTTGAAAATAAGAGCTAACTCATCTGAAGATATCCTCAGTCAAATTTGTCTGGCAGGAGCTGCTGCTCTTTCTGTGTTGTGGCCAGTAAACTCAGTCTGTGCCTGGGTCTTCCAGCATCCCTCCTGCCAGGGCTGAGGTGCCAAGCCAGGGAATGCAGGGAGAAGTCTGTCAGTCAGGCATTGGGTCAGAAAGCTGCAGGTGGTTTAATATCAAAATGACTGTAGGCTGAGACTACCAAGGACTGCGCTGCTGAGGAGATGGAAAACACTATCACTGGGGGTTTGGGAGCAGAAGGTGCCAAGGTCTCTTTGAGTTGACTGTCAGACTAGATTAACAGCTCATTGCTGTCAATAAGTCTCTCTTCCCCTCCCTTCTCCCATATTGTACTGCCTCTAGGAAGCCATTTGACTTGAACATGCTAAAAACCAAATGACCAAAAATACTTGGATTTGCTGGTTGGTTGTGGCAGTGCACTGTGCAGCAAGGGGAGCACTGGTGGGAGATGGAAATGGTGGATGTATGATGTGGTGGAAGCTTTGCAGCCTCTAAGGCTCTACAGTGTAAGAGACTGCCAAAAGTCAGTGTCTGTCTCTTTTTAATGACCAGCAAGCCAGCTGCATGCTTTAGTTGTGTTTATTCATGGTTCCTGTAACATCTACCAAATGTAGTGTTTCTTAATCACATTGTTTAGTCTTTCAAGGCACTTCCTGCAATCCAGTCTTATTTATAGACCGTCCATTGTCTTATTTACTGCCTTGTGCTTTGCCTTGCGGTAATGTGCAATCCTGATGTCAGAACTGCCATTGTTGGAAATAAATTGCTGGAGTGTTAAAGTTCACAAATTAATTTTATAGTATGTGTTGAGAACTCTATGCAGAATGTAGGAGGGCTTGCAGACTCAGAGGACTGAGCCTTTTCAGAGCAGACCAGAGGCACACAAGACAAAAAGGAAAGGCAGAGCCATGTACATGAAAGCTGGATGAACTCCCACTTAGAAAAGTAATATGAGACAAAGTTACAATATTTCTTGATAAATGGATGATTTCCTGATTTTGTTTGGACTGATCTGAGTTCATGCTTCTGCTGAAGTTGAAGAAAGGTTGTTGGACTGGGATAGTTGAAGCAGCAGCTGAAGGGAAATCAGAGACTTTTTTTGCACCTGTACCTGTTTGTGGCTTTTGGATGTCTGGTGTACTCAGCCAGCTCCTCTCCTTGCCTTAGCTCTTTCAAAGGGTGTATGTGCAAGCATGTGTCCATGCTTTCACCACTTCCTTCTCTTTTTCTTCTAAGAAGAAGTGGGACTGCACCTCTGATGATTTCTGCAGCTTCTGCTGTTTTGTCATACATGATGGCACTTTGCTGGGTCTCAGCAGAGTGCACGGAAAGTGCCATGGTTGGCATGGAGGGCTTGGCAAAGCAAGCAGGAACCTCCCCGCCTGCAGCAGGGTGCATGGGTTGCTGTATCTGAGAATTGCAGAGCTTTGCTACTAGAGAGAATGTTCTGCCACCAGCGAGCAGGGAGAGGGGTGCGGGTTTGTTTGCAAACTCAGAGAAGCACTACACCTTTCTGAAAAATGTTTGATTTGTTTTTGTTGTTGTGAAATTACAAACTTTGAGTCAAAAGACAGAACTTGAATTCTGCAAAACTTTAGGATTTGGTTCTTCCCCTTTCCTCTCCTTCCCCCAAATTTGCACTATTTGACACGAGACCCTGTAGATACCCATATTCTTGCGGAACCATGATTTCTTCAGTAGCTGATTATATCATTGTGAATGCATACTATATCCTTGTGTATTCACATGTCTGAGATATGCCATAAAGAAGTATTTATATGTGGTTATCTCTGGATCCGTTAGGTGAGGATATGTGTGTGTGTATGTATATGTGGAAACTGCTGTGTGTTCTGCCTTCTTCCTGACATACTGGTTGCTATAGTGCACTGATCTATTTGTGAACACCCAGAAGATCATTGCTATAGTTAAAAGAAACAGTGTTTCCTGGCCATAACTTCCTGGGCAATCTCTTCGCTTGGTGCGCTGGCATTAACCCATTTGGTCACGTTCCCTGGGACTCCAGGAGTGACACTGTAACAGAAGCTTCCTCTAGTTTGTCGCTTTTTCCCACCAGCATATTTAATAATATTTAAAAATAGTTTTTCTATTTAAATCTAATGCATGCCTATTATTCACCGTACATTTCAGTGCTTCAGCCATCTTTCTAACAGACTGTCGAGCTGTGCAGTGTGTCGTGGTGTTGTGTCCTGTGTTTGCTTCTGTAATATGTGCCATTCTTCTGCTCTTGCACATACACACACACACATACATTTTCATCCACCTGCCCAGCCAGGGGTAATGTAGGAGACTGAAGCAGCAGCGCTGGAGTTCTGTCTGAACTGCTGTATTATTCTTTTTTTTTTTTTTTCTCCCTGCAGGTGTGAATGAGAGAGACTCTCTGCAGTATTTAGTGTCCAGTTGTACTGGCTCTGGTGAACAGCAGCGTCGCAATGCCCCCTCCTGCTGATATAGTGAAGGTGGCGATTGAATGGCCAGGTGCCTACCCCAAGTTAATGGAAATAGATCAAGTAAGTGCCTGTGTACATGTGTTCAGCTGGCCCTGTGCATAAATAAGTTGTTTTCTGCGTGTTTGTGTCTCTGCATTTATGTTTACTTCAATGCACAGGTAGTTTTCTGTGAGTGCATGTAGGGTGAAAGGTGTTTTTTATGAGGGGTGTAACCCTTTTCCTCTCTTACTGCTTAATGTTTTTGATGTGTTCAGCTGGTTTCTGCATTTGCTTTTTCTTTTTGAACAGCTGCTTAAATAAGGCATTTACTGCTTGTGTGACCCACTTAACACTTCTGTGCCGTAGTTTGTTCAACAGTAAAATTGTGGTAATGTTGTTACCTCTGGGTGGAAAGTCTTCAAATTTCTAGTCAATGCTTTGCATTTGAAGTAGAATCATATTGAATGGCTGCAGCAAGTGCAGGTTTTGGAACTTAAATAGTGGTGCACTGTGAGCAGGAGGATCTTTGCTGTTCCATACAGAAATCTCAGGGGTTGTTCTATTTAGCTGGTTAGTTGTAATGAAGTGCCCCCATAGACTGATTACATTCAGCGCAGAGAAATTAACAAAATCAAAATTATGAATTTAAAACTCCTTTTAGGAAATTAAGGTGGGGGGAGGAAACAACCCAAATCAATGCCAATGTTTTATATTCTAGACTTCTCTGAGATTGTTTTTGTGGCACATGAATTAATATTAAAAGGAGCCTCTTTAATATTTAGCAGCTTACCCATAACATTTTGAAATCCTACAGCATGTTACCTGTTTAGAATTATTATTAGTTCTGTAAATAGTACTGAGAGTGAAAAAAAAAATTCATAATGTGCTTTAGGCCCTAGTGTGTCTGGGGACTCAGTATATTGTGAAGTTCTATGGGAGTGGAGAGCATTTGAATTCACACTGAAAATGTTTTACTGAAATGGGTTCATAATTTCTTCATGCAGTGTGATCAGTTTCACTTTTAGTTAACTGTTTTGTGGCACATGACTGGGAAATTCCTGTCTGAAATTTGGAGAAACGTGGTACTAGAGAGCAGTTGGAATAGCAGCAGTATGATTTTTAAGCAGTCTAAAAGCCCTGTTAGAGGAAAAGGGAGTTCCCAAGTGAAATCAAACTTTCTAGTGAGGTTTTTTGACCTTCCAAGGTCAAATTTCATTTGTTGAAATTTTCCTTTGTTGAAATTTTTCAGTAGGCGTATTCATACAGGTAGAAATCTTTTGCCTTCTGGAGTGAAGAGTGTTTTGCTTTTTTCTCCTTATATAACAAATGGTAGACACTGCACAGTGTGTTCAGGAAAAGATGCATGTTAGTCATGATGAAACAAGTACAGTGGGGACAAAACTGAACAAATATTATTTAGTCTTCTCCTGAACAGCAGTAAAATAATACCAAAATGATTGGTTTTAATTTACAGAATAGCTTAAAGGAACTCTCAAAAACCCCTCATACCTTATCTGAAATATTAGCTTACTTTTCCTTGTTTTTACTTTTATTATGTAAGAGTTAGAGGGGACAAGAAAGATAAATGCTGACTTACACTGGATAGAACTCTTCCAACACAGCCTGCCAAGTTGTCTGCAAGTCACTTTATGGGGGTAAGAAGGAAGAAGAGGGAAAGTAAGGTTGAAGGGAGAAGGCTAACAGCAGCCTTCTCCTAATACAGAGGGAAATAAGAGAATGGATTTTGAGGGCCTCATCCCTCACCTTTCTGACATGGAAAGATGGGAAAGAATCATGCCTTCCTGCTACCCACACACTCAAACACTCACATTTGCCTTTTCAGGGTTAGGAGCAATGTGGGAATGAACCCTGAAAACATACAGGGTGATACATCCTTTTGAGCACACAGCTCTGCTTTTGATTCACTTAATGCTAACTTTTCCCCAATCTGTTTCCTTTAAAACATCTATTCAGTTGAAGATCTGTAGTGAAGGAGATGATTCATACCTCAGATGGCTAACTGTCTGAGATGATAAAGGGGAGGAGGGAAAAGGAAGACAGAAAAGAGAAATGACTTACCCATTGACCAGACACTGCAGTCAGTGCCTGTCTCCCAGGTGGGATCTGCTCACACAGCCATCATTTGACATATGTTCAGAAGATCCTAAAAGCTTTGCCATACCAGTTTCCTCCATCTCTGATCCCTTACCAACAAGAAAAACAGTATTTAAAAGAACAGCACTATATTATTATAAAAAACAACAACAACAAAACCCTCTCACTTTAGCAGGACGCCAAGTCCTTTATCTTTTAGGGTACAGAGGCTATTCCAAAAATTGAAGTACAAATACCATATAAGAGGTCAGAGGAAAATCTAGGAGGTTTTTTGGGGTTGCTTGTTGCATGTACTTGGAAAAACTTATTTATATTCTGTTGCACATTATCCCAATTTACCTGCTGTGTATATGCATGTTTTTCTTAGTAATGAAGAGCGTAAAATATTTTCAAAGTGAGAAAATATAACTGTGAAACCAGAGCAATTGACAATGGGGTAGTGGAAGATACTTGGTCTGAAAAGAACTCATGGGTATTTTTTCCACAAAATGTTATTAAATCTTACATTAAAAACCTCCTATTTAGATGCATGACTTCTGACAAACTGGACTTCAGGAGACAGAACTTTGTCAAATTGAGGCTTCCTACTACATATCTCTGGGTTTGCCAACCCCGGTTCCTCAATGATTGTTTTAACTTTAATCATACAACGTTAGTCTCAGTTAGAGAAACTCTGTGACAGAAAAAAATAATATATAGCTAAGTACCTTTTGGAACCAGCCTCTGTGCCTGCTTCTAATGAATGAGAAGAAAGGTTTTCACTGACATGTACTGTTTGATGTCCCAGTTTTACAACTGCTTTTTTTTTTTTCATGGAAAGTTGTTAGGAGGGCAAAACAGCCTATTATTTACTACCCTCTCTCCCTTGCCAGGTGGGGACTAATTTAGTTGCAGTAAACCTAGCAACTGACTGATGTGTGTATGCATTAAAACTGATTTTAAATCATGTTCAAGCTAATGTACTTTTCTACTTTCTCCTTGAGATAGGGAGTTGATTGAATTCAGTTACTCTTCTCTACAATACTTGGGGTTTTTTTCTATTTGAGTTTCCCCCCCACTTCCACAATTTTCCTCATTTATAAATTTGAAAAATAGCATCCAGACTCTTCACCCCTGCATAAATCTGTGCTAGCGGTATTAAAACTGCGGTCCAAATTAATTTTTAATGGAAAGATTTGATTATGAGTTTAAGAGCTGGGTGTAGTAATGGTCTTTCACTCTTAAGTCTTCCTGTCATGTAAAGGGAGGAATGGAAGTGAGTTGGTGTCTGAATTTACACTGGGATCTTTTAGGGGATTTTTAGGGTTGCAGTATGGGGAAGAAATGAATGGTAGACACTGGCTGCTGGTTTGACATTTTTTTTTCCTCCCAGTCTTCTGGCTGATTGTTCTGGAAGACGTTAAAAGTCAGGCTGCATGGCCTCTGTGCAGGTGAACCAGGATGGCTGGCTAATCTGTCCTGTCTTCTCTTCATTTGTCCCAGAAATAGCCATTTTCATAAAATGATGTTATTTCTTTTGTGCAGATGAAAAGTCACGTTTTAATTTGTGCCCATTATGTATAAATCATTCTTAACTGTTGGGTTTTTTTACAGCACAAATTATTTTAGGTAAGCCAGTACTGGTTTTAGGTTACCTGGATACTCTGTGGATTTACAGTTTCACTGTTCCTGCTGCAGGGGAAGCAGCTTCTACAAGAGGCACAAGATGGATGTTTGGGAACAATACCTATTTTGGCTTAGCCCATTCAAATCCACTCTTCTGTCTTAAGACAAGTTTTAATAAAACCTGATTTCTCTAAGCTCAGGGATGAACTTCCTTGGTATTGGACGTAAACAACTGTTCCTACAGAAAGGAACAGTTTATAATTAAACTTGGCCATACAGTCTCTTCCTCTAGGTTTGCTTTTATCTATGATATCATGAAACATGGATTAAATTTGCAGATGTGAATCTTTCTGTTAGCCAAGAAAAAAAGCTGTGTTTTCTTTGCAAAGCACAAAACTGGTACAGCAGGCAAAATTTACGGGAGTACTGTCATATGACAATTTCATGTTAATATGAGATCAGCACATGGGAGGAACCATGGACTGCTTTACATTAATGTTCCCTCTACTGTTTAGATTAAGCCAGCAAGTTTATCTTTCAAGAGTGTCTTTCAAGTTATCTCTTCTGGTTGTTTTTTAATTCTTCATAGAACTCATTGTACTTCACTGCATATTAAAAGGACAGCAGAAAGGTTTTGTTTCTTTCAAAGGGGGGTTTCAGACCTAAATCTGGACCCTTGGGGATTGTTAATTGATGTAGTGCAATGTTTCTCAAAATGCAGGGAGAAATATAGTTCAAAAGGGATTGTGAAATACTTAATTAGAGAAAAGTGGCACATCACACATGTGTGTAGATTAAGAATAGCTATAGTTTCTGCAAGTGCTGTCACTAGTAATAGCAGTGTACTGATACAATCCTACCAGCACAAGTCTAAAGGTATGCAATATTAGTGAGCACAAGCATCATTCAAGTGGTGAAGAAGAAAGGGATATTGATGTCTCTCTGTACTGCAAAGTGTCACTCCCTGTGGCTCCAGACTCTCCCATAAAATCAAGGGGTTTAGTGCAGAGAGGATGAAGCAAGAGAGGTGCTCTTACCTCCTTCCCGCAAACGTGCAAATTTATATGAACTCTTATCCGGAAAGGGTAATGGTACTGCAGTACCTGGAACTAGTGATGCTTTTTAATATGAATATTTTAAAGATTTCCAATGTTATTGCACATCCTGAGTTTAAAGTAGTTAAGGGAAATGTCAGTGCCTTTAACAGCTGTCAAGATCTGAGTTTCTTGAAGACAGAGGCCTATGAAATAGTTTGTAGGGAGAGAAAAA
Source organism: Pithys albifrons albifrons (assembly GCF_047495875.1). Taxonomy (NCBI): domain Eukaryota; kingdom Metazoa; phylum Chordata; class Aves; order Passeriformes; family Thamnophilidae; genus Pithys; species Pithys albifrons. The sequence goes on along the minus strand of NC_092464.1, from coordinate 48,146,307 downwards.
AAAAGAAGTCTTACACTGACTTATAAAAATGTTCCCTGCTTGGACTTGCTAGCAGCAGCTCCTTTCTGTCAGATTGGTGAAGAGAGTTAGTGCTTTAGGCTGTCCACTGCATCTGTATCTCAGCCATTCTGAAGGTGGATGTTGGTTGCTGCTGATGGAAGATTTACCCAAAGGTAGATGAGCCAAAAGGTTGTTACCTATTCAAAAAGAATTGAAAAATGTTCAGCTAGCTTAAGCTGGTTTGCTAAAGGTTAGGCTTGCTCAAAATCAATTTTTAGGTGCTAAGCAGATGCTAGCAATCATTAAATGAGTTTTACTGTTCCTTTTTGTACTTGTCCTATTTCAGCTTGACAGAATCGAAGATGAAACTGTTCATAAAGCAGATGCTAACTGGCATATAAGCATAGTGAAAATATTTAACAGTTTTATAATACTTGTAATTTCGTTACCATCAGGGATTATTATTAGAACTGGTAAGGAAATAATACTCATTATCTTAATGTGGGTTTTTTCCCCTCATTTTCTTTGTTGGACTAATGAAAGGTCTCAATTTTTTATTTTTGTTTAGTTTTTAAAAGCTGCTCAACAGCAAGAATCATCTTTGAAATAATAATCCAGATGTTTTAGTGCATTGGATATAATTCAGTGCACTAACAGACTATACACAGGCAGTGCTTCATTAACATAATGAACCAATCATTGTTAAAAACAATGGTTTTCAAAAAATATAATTTTTTTTCTTACAGAATTATGATGTTGGAGTATTTGTCATCAGAGCTCCATTCTTTGATGTGGTGACAGCCGGCCATCCTGGATAAAAGGGGCAATGCTATTGTCACATGTTACATTTTATTAGTCTGGCTTGTCCAAAGCCACATTCCCACTGGTTGGTTGGAGTCGCTCAAGGCTGTGAACTCATGTCCTGTGGTGTATGGCTGGGACTCCATCACTGGAAACTAGAAGTCTGCCTTACTACTGCTAGTTAATACAGAGACTGCAGCAAAGCTTAATAGATGAAAGAGGTAATAGCTGTGGAGAAGGGTTAGAAATTGTAAAAAGGAGGAGGGAATAAATAGAAATGTTTAATGACTTGCAGTCTAATGGATACTATTTATGTTTACTATTTGGTGCTATCTTCTAGGTTGAGAAACTTAAGTTAAATGCAGTAGACAGTTTATATATCTATATATATAATTAGTTAAATAGATGTGCAAGTAGAGCCAGGATACACTTGGGGTCCTGCAGAAATACAGCCCCACTGTTCAGGAAATAATATTTTAGAAAAGAGATATAACACTTTATTAATTCTCTCCTTGAGTTTTTTGGGGAGTTGGAGGGGGGGAGGGGGGTTTGGTTGTTTGGTTTGGGGTTTGGTTTGTCTTTTTCTTTCTTTTTTTTTTTTTCCCCTCCCATCTCTGATATTGCTAGCTCCATAATGATAGCAAGAACTCCCCACTGGAGCCTGAATTTTACTGCCTGCTACTGATGGCATTTTCAAGATGAAGTCTAAACATGACTTTAAGATTGTTGCATCCATAATTTTTTTTTAGAATCAGCAGGAGTCTCATATCTCAAGTTAATTCTGCTGTATCTAAAAGAAATGTGTAATGACCAGATTCCTGGAGTTACCCAGCAATGAATTCATGTTCTGGCTAGCTGCAGTATCCAGGTGCACTTTATGATTCAATTATATTCTCCTTATAGAAATCCAAGATTGTAGTGCAAAAGAAAGTAATACTAAAAATTCCACGACATAAATTATTTGTGGCTTCATGTAGAAATTTCTGCCCTGGACAGCCAGCATTGTGTCAGTGATGAGCTGTGAGTTTGGGGTTTCTTCATTCGATCTTCAAAGGTGTGCTTTCCTAGTAGGTTGTGTGAAGAGCCACATCTTAAAGCCCTGCTTTGTAATTTTAACTGTATTTTAGCTGTATTTAAATAAAGTCGTGCAAGTGTGTTGCATGCAAACATGCTGTAACCCATAGTTGTAGATCCCTCGGTGGTTTGTGACTTTACAGTGTTCTTTACTGGGAGCTTTTGGTGTCTCTATTTGTACTTGAGCAAACAGGGAATGTTATGGCTTGTTAGGACATTTTATGAACAGGAAGAAGTACCTGTAAATTTCTGTTTGTGTGGGGGTTTTGTTTGTTTGCAGGTTTTGTTTGTTTGAGGTTTTTGTTAATAATATTTTATTTTGCTGCTTCCTTGTTGTACAGTCACTCTAACATCCTAAACATATGATCTGTGAGTCAATGCTTAGATCTGGTGAAATGTAGACTTATGAGTGAGGATCTCTTTGGAGGTGAGAAGGGAGTAACTGAGGAAGCTGCAACTGAGAGTGAAGTGGGAGAGGACATGCTTACCTGGGCTTCCCCAAGACTCGTGGGCTCTGCAGAACCCCTACTACTATATTTGTATGTGTTAAAGCTACCACCTTAAAAGCTGTGAACTAAGCTGATAAAAGCTCTCTCCCATCAGCAGCTGCACTTGTTGTGGGTTTGCCTGTTGGCTCTGGGGTGTGAATATTTCCAGGCCAGGCTGTGTAGCTGTACTGACAAAACTGTGTTGTTGACCTGGCCTTGGCTGGGTTTTATGGTGTCTGTTGCTGCAGCATTGCATTGTCCCTTTTCTTCAGGTATTCCCTCTCTCTGGTGCTCCCCTGAGTTAGGGAAATCATCTTCTACAGATACTTAATGACTAATTAACAAGTCTGGCTTAACCAAAACTTCATTGCAGCCAATGGAGAGAGGTGACTTCCAAAATTTAAAGCAGGTTGAAGAGGCTGAAATCCAAAGCACTCCAGTACCTCCACCTTACAGAAGACCTTGCCTCTTATACCATGAGAAACCTGTGGCGAAGTAGTGAGTCAAGGACCCAGGTGTCCTGGCATCTGTTGTTTGCCACCAGACAGTTCTACTTCTGTTTCTGTGACTCCTGGTGCGTGACAGTAACAGACAAAGCCTCCACTGATTATGAAAAAAGGTGTTTATCTAGTTTTTTAATAGCCATAAAAATTTCTTCTGCACAGAAAAATTCGTTAGTAGAATGATAGCATTAATTATAAGACAAAATGGTGTGTTTACTGGCTTGAAATTCTGTATTTTGACAGAGGCACAGATAACTTCTTTTTTTCCTTAATGCTGAGTGTTTCCCAATAACAGATGTGCTGCTTCTGCTTTTTTTTTTTTGTGTGTGTGTGTGTGTGATAGGCTTAAAGACAGCAGGGGTTAAGGGTTTTCTTGCTATTTCTGTGGTTAAAAGGTGTCAGACGGGGAGAGTGATATCCCAGTCATTGTCCAAAAAAATCCAAACCCCACAACTCAACAAACAAACTCGGAGAAAAGAAAAAGCAGTGAATCTCTGTTAGCCGTTTGGGAAGGAAACAGAAGGCCTAAAAGAAACATATATATAATGCTCTGATATAGCCCAATCAAAGTATATCAGAACTGCACGTAGAATACATGTTTCTGCCCAGATTTAGATTTCTGTCCTCTTTACAGTTCAGTTTTGTGCATACACACTTGCTATTTGATCTGGAGGTGCTTTAAACCCAGGCTGGTCAACTGGTCGTTTGAACTGTACCTAGGGCTTGGTGAGCACTGCTGTATTGGATATTCTTAGCTTCCTTTTGCTCATTCCATTATTTCTCTGGAACAAAACAATGGCCTGGGCTTACCCAGCCTACACTCTTGTACTCATGGTCTTTTTACTTTCTATGGGTTTTCCAGATGGATAGGCATGAAAGGATGAAACTGGTGAGGAAATTGAAGTGGGAAATCTCAGTTTGTGTTCTGCAAGTTACTTGAGAAGTGCTACCAAATATTGCACAAGTAGCAAGAGTAGGCAGTCAAAAAGACAGAGTTAGGGATCTGTGTGCATCTTAGCACACAAAACCTGGGGACATGACCTGAGGCACATGCAGGTGGGCACAGAAGTGGTGACTAGGTATTACCGCATGGTGGATGTCATTAGTACTACAGCAAGCCAGCAGCTCAGACACCTGTGCTAACCAGCCAATGCAGATGAAGCTTTACCAAGTGGGAAAATTCACACTGGCTCCAGTGCTGCCTATGCTCTGTTTCATTGTCAGGATTCTCCCTTTGTGTGCAGATCAGTTAAGTTGCAAGGCCATAATGCCCCATTGTAATTTCCCACTGGATTTCAGCTATCATTTTAATACCTCCCTAGGAAAACACTTTTGTACTAACCAATGTGTTCAGTGCAGGTGCTGTGATAAGTCAGCTGAAGGGGTTATCTCCTGTAGTGAGCACAAGGTTTACTTTGATCTGTGTTATTTTCTACATTTAAAGGTACAGCTTGATCCTCTTAGAGCTTTAAATGAGCATCTCAAAATATGTAAAAGAACACTTCATTTTTACTAGTTTAAGAGAGAACATGGAGACAAAAAAATAAAAACAAAACCAAAATGCACTGGGACAAAAAATTTCTATGAAGGAACTCTTTGAAATATTTTTGGATTGATTATAAGGAATTCTTTGAAGCACATAGACTAGTAAGGCAAATTTAACTTTTTGGAACTGTAAGTGCAGCAGAGACATGTAAATTTCCATAAACATAATTTTAGTAAGATTAAGGTAACAAAGCCTTCAAATCTATTGACATCAGACAAGTATTTAGACCGGCGGGGGGGGTGAGGGGGTGGGCGGTAGTATCTTTGAATGTCACATCGAGTGCATATACTCTATAGAGAATGGCAATAGACTTTTACCTCATTTTTCATGGATCAGAAAGAAAAAAAATAGCTCAGTTTTCTTTGTCTTCTATACATTCCTATATATGCAGTATACATTCCTGTGTATGCAGTAAACAGTCCTATATATGCATTCCTATTTATGCAGTAAACAGTCGTGTCCTGTCACTGTTACCAAACATAGTACGTGTCTTGCAGCTTTCACTAGCAGGACCACGAAAGAGATTCTGGAGGTGGCTGGGAAGGGGCTGCGGGAGCTGATCGCTCATCTGCTTGTCACTGCCAGACCTAAGAAGAGTTTTGTTGGCAAGGAGGCCTGGCAGCATGCAGGCAGGGTGGCAGGACTGCTGCTGCTGCCAGCTCGGAGTGCTGCCTGCCCGGAGTCTTCCCGCAGGCTGCGCTTGCCAACCCGACCCTGCCTGGGTGATCGCAGAGGGAGTCGTGGCAGCCGCCGCCTGCTTTCAGTGACTTCCTGCTCACAGCTGCTCACAGCGTGCCGGTGGCAATTTATCTGCCTGGTAGGGAAGGGGAAAGAATTTTGTCTAGAGATTTTTATGTAGGGGGAGTGCAGCCTGAGCGATTGTAAGGAGCAGCAGCTTATTAGAATTGCAGTGGTATACATTTATTAATTTGTAAAGTGTTATCAAATCACTAACTGCAAACTCTGTATCCCAGTAGAGTTTCACTTTTTTTATTTTGTTGATTTTTTGCATCATGAGTTATTTAGTCACATCAGTGCCATAGCATTAGTGTCACAGGAGGACGAAACTGTACTATGAGAGGCAGGCTTTAATATTGTTAATGATTTTTATTATTGAGGATCCATTTGCCTTTTTTTTAACTGTTTCTTCTGGTTCTAATTGATTTACTGTGTGGTTTTACGTTTGGGTTTTTTTTTTTCCCCAAGTTTTTGGTCTCAAATAATGTCATGTAATAGTTCATGGCATAGAATAGGTAAAGGGGAAAGGAGATGAACTGGACTGACAAAGGACATAAAAGCTGATGGTGTGGAGAACTTAGAAGTACCAAAATAATGATTTGATCAGCAATTTAATCCAGCCTTCCCAGTATTTACATCATTGCAAAATTTGGTTGTTAGTGTCTTTTTGTCATAGTTCCCAATGAAGAACTGCATGTCCTATGGGAAATAATGGGAAGGAGAGGCAGTTACTGGTTTTGTCCTCCATTATATTTATTCTGCTGCCTGATTTCTGAGTACTTTGTAAAAGGAATTAATAACACAGATAAAATTTTGTCAAAATATGGAAATGCTGGAATGAGACTCGCAGTAGCATCCTGAGGAGAGAAGAGGGTGCAGCCTACAGAGCTGTGTGCTCTGCCTGGCAGCAGTTTACCTACAGGCTGCCACAAATTTGCTGTATGGCAAACTGAGTTATCCAGCTCCAGGCAAACCTGTGCTTTCTCCCTCTGTCTTTAAAAAAAAAAAAAAAGGGCTTTCTTTTTTTTGGGAAAGATAGAAGGAAGAGAGCAGTTGGAAGCAGAGATTGCTTTCACAGGATTGCAGAAACTGAAAAAACCCTTGGGAAGGAGGACAGCAGGTCAAAGCAGCTGCACATAAATGACACAGTATTCCAGACTGAGGAACCGATCAGTCCAAGAAACTATGGGGGAAAAAACAGACTTTCTGTCTCATGTGATGTGCCTGATCTGCCTCACAGCTTGGGTACAGCTACACAAACAGCTGAGCCAGAACAACACACAGAAGCTGCTCTGGAGAAGGGACTTGTTGGCTGCTACAGAATGGAGCAGTTTCCTACTTCTGCCTTTTCTCCCATGTGCTGATGTTTGCCAGTCAGTTAGGTCATATAGCAAGGCAGATCAGGAAATCAGTCGTGGTGATTTTTTTTCCTCTCCTTTTACTGAGCCAGTTTTCAGTTTGATTAACTTCCCTGGTGTGGGTCATCATGGGTAGTCATGTCAAAATAGTAATGGCAGTGAAAGAGGAAGAATGGAAACCAAGGATTGAGTTCCTGAGGCAAGCAGGAACAGAATCCTTTCAGCAGGTGCTTTCATTCAAGTTTGTTTAAAGTGGTCTTGTGTTATGTTTTTGCCTGTTTATAAATTGGCTTAGTTGACTGTTGAAGTAACAAATCCTGCCCTGATCCTGACCTGACCAGGGAGTCCTTTCTCTGGCTTTCTCACTTATGCAGTGATGCAGTACAGAAAACAAATTCAAGGGAAAAATAATTCTCCCTCCACATAATGCACCCTAATGCTGTCTTAATTCTTAGACTGATCATTTTCTATAAAATTTAAAGGGAAACTGCTTGTTTTGACAGCAGTGTTGGCTTATAGGTGGGTTTTTCAGCATTTTGTTAGTTTGCTTTTTAAGATTTGAGTGAACTGTCATTACTAGAAGTAACTAGAGAAGGTGATCCTATGCTGTTTATGTGATTTGGGGAAATTTTGTGAAGGAACAAATCTGTGTGACATTGTGCGGTAACCCAGTATTGGAGAAAAAAGGCTCAGTAGTCACCCAGCTGGTGAAATTTGATGCGTTTCTTTTTGCCATGCAGCTTCATCTCTGTTTTGGGGTATAAAAGTGCATTTTCTTTTAGCCAGAAATCTTCTAAAAACACTTGTGTATGTATCCTGTGTTTATAAGTTCAAAGCATTGCAACATCACCAGGCTAGACTAGTGTTTTTGTTGGGTTTGTTTTTTTTCTATTTTGAGAACCAAAGCAAGAGAACTGTTTTCAGTCAGTCCAAATGCTCATGCTCACAGATGCAGAGAATAAAGCAGAACTGATACATCTGGGATCTTAACACCTTCCAGCTGGGGTTTTATCAGAGGGGAACCTGCATATGTGAACTTAAGAGAGAGGATTACTGTCATCATATCACCATATCTGAAAGGGACAAAAGAAGGTTTAAAATAATGAATGTCTTCTTGCTCCAGATGTCTTTCCTGGAAAATGCTTATGTTGATATCTAAATCTTCTGTTGCTGTTGGGTAATGAGATGCAGTGTACACAAAAGACCCTTTGATTTGTCAGTTGAGAAGCTGAGTTTATGTCATTGGCAAAAAGTTGACAAAAAGGACTGATAATGTCATCACACATATGTGTAGAATTGTTGTCTTTATAGCTTACCAGACGAAAGCAGCAGAAAATTTTGGGATCCTATCAAACTTAATGTTAAACAAAAAATTAAATACTGCTAACTTGTTTTGTTCTTTGCAGCTGCAGGCTTTGGAATCATATTCTGAGAGCTCAGACTTATTCTAATTTGCTGATTTTGTTTTTTCTTTCTTTTTTCATTAACCAGAAAAAGCCACTGTCCTCAATAATAAAAGAAGTCTGTGATGGGTAAGTTTTGCCATATAGTACATCCTATGTACAGTATTTTTAGGAATATTAAGCCAACCAGGAGATAATTTTTTCCAAAGAAAATCTAGATATCCTGTATGACCAGTCATTACTTGACTAAATCTTACTGGTTTACCATCAAATTCAAATTTAGATCAAATTTTGGATCAATTGCTTGCAAGATGAGGTTCCTAACAAAGCAGCTCCATCATGTGGGTGACTGTTTCCTTTCTGCACAGAATGCATCTTACCCATTCACTCTAGGTGTCTGGTCCTTGCAGTTCATGGGTTAAGGGCCTAAAGCATTGCCTTTGGCTTTGATTTGTGAGCCTCGTAGGTGCTGTAAGCTGGTCCACTTGATGTGACTGTTCATATGAAACTGAAATGTTAATCTCACATTCTGCACTATAGACTAATAATTGGCTGAGACAAATACCTTGCTTTAATTTTAATATGTTAATTTAAAAAGAAAGCTATTTCAAGCAAGTGCTACCACACAGGAGAAACTAGTTTATAGTCATCAAATCACTGCTGAGTTTAAAAGGTGGTATTTTATGCATAATGTAATATATTATATGTGCTGGGTATTGTGTAAGTTAGCATGAAATCCTGGTACTGTAATTTTATGGGGGTTTTGGTCCATTTTAGTGATTTAGTGATCTTGCTTACAGCAAACAAAAATCAATAGGATGTATTTGTACTGAAGTTTTCTCTTTGTCAACGTGCTCTAATCTTAAACTTTGGGACTCATTATTGAAAGATACCAAAAAGTATGAGAAATACATGGGAATTACAGGCACTTGTTTGGTCATAGAAAAATTATGTGAAGGGTACTTTTTAAATTAAGATTTCATTTTGTGATTAATTTGTTTTCATATTTCTAAGGTGGTCTCTTGCAAATCATGATCAATTTGCACTGCAGCATGCTGATAGTTCTAATTTCTACATCACAGAGAAGGTGGGTAAATCATTCAATGCAATTCTTCCATAACCTATAAAAATGTTTGCCACAATAATTTATTTTAAATTACTATTTTAAGTTAAAATATATGAAAATATATTTTCCATGATAAAATGCTAGTAGGAGAGTAGGTACTGGGAGACATGGTTTAATGGTTTTTAACTGATTTATTCCATTTGGAAAAGCAAATAAAAGTTTGAATATGCCAAGGCCTTCACATCTGTTGAGTTTGAGACTTGAGCACTGAGCGCTTCCACTTTGGTATTTCTGCATGTTTGGTATTCTGCTAGCAAGTGGTATACAGGAAATTGAAATATTTAAAACATGAAGGGCTCCCTGAAGTCTGAGGACACCTTCAGTGCATGTCACTTTCCTTTTTGGTTGATCAGATAGAAATAAGTCTCAGTGATTGCATATTTACTACTCCTTCTTGCCTGCTGTCCTGTCCTTTTCCAGTTCTGTATGTTCTGTTGGCTTATTTTTCTGGTCCACAGATAGCGTGGCAATAGGTGATTCATCAAATGATGCAATGATTTCAGCACAGTGTAGTGAAATGGCTGTAGCTGTAATAAAAATGGAATGTCTAGTCCAAATATATGGGACATGGTCTTCTGAGTGGGACCAAGTAGAACTTTCATTCCTGGCATTGCTGATAAAATTGCCAAAATTACAAAAAAAACACCCAACATTGTCTGGAAGGGGTGCACATGTAGTACTGCAGAAGCACAATTTCTAAGCAATGAGAGAAGAGCACTGTCTAAAGTGTGCTGAAGTCCACATGGAAATTCCTTAACCTCAGTGGATTTTGAGCTAAACAGACATGAGCTTAACTGCATAGATACAGGTGCCTCTTGCTTACCTTGTTACCAGTTTAGTTTGGCCTGCTCTTAAGTGAAGACATCTCTTGGCTTTGTTTTGCATTTTACAGTTCTGTAGGATTTGCTGAGAGAGGAACAAAGTTTTCTGCTGTTGCAATTGTTACCCACACCCAAGAAATAAAGAAAACTTAGGCACAGTTAAGCATTTAGAAAGACTAAATTTAGCAAGACAGCAAGAGCAGTTGCTCCAAGATAGTGCTTTTCATTTTTCTTTTTTTTTTTTTTTTTAACAGACCAGACAACCTTCTCAATGTGTCACATTTGTTTTGGGATCTTCCATTTTTTTGCTTGTGTGGTGGTCTGGGTTTTTTTATTTCTTCTTTTTTCAAGTTTCAGTTGACAGATGCTTCAAAGGCTACTACAAGGAAACCTGTCAAAGTAATTACTGATTGCTCTGTTTTACCTCCATCCAAATTAAATACTAATACTGTTTTGCTAATTGTCCTCAATGGTGACAGTTTTCTAATAAGGCACACACATTTGAACTTGCCTGTTGGCATTTAAATTCTCATTGTACAGCGAATATTTTCAAGTCAGGATTGAGTGAATACTCAGATTTGTTGAAGACATTTGTCCTGATGTAACTAGGGGAATATTCCAGGCTTTACTTCCACCTTTGGTGGACAGATCCTGAAGCTTTGAATAAAAATGTTTTCTGTGTCATATGAAAGTAAGTTTGATGGCTTTTGGCTGCCCTTAGCTTGCAATAAGTATGGAAAATTATGGTCTTCTAGGACTTTTTGGATTTACTGCAGAGGACTTTGTTTATTCCTTGCTGAAAATATGCAGAGTGTCTGACTCTGAGTCACATAAATAAGAGAGAAGAGCTCTAAATGCCACTAGAATTACTCAGATGTCTGTGACTTTCATTAGATGCTGTTCACTATTTATCACTGCTTCTTGGATAGTGATTATAAAGAGAGGCTTATATGGGCCACCACCCCTTTGACATACTTTCCCTCATTGGTGTTCAGTAGGATGTTGCTTTCTGAATTAAAACATGGAAACCACCAGGCATGCGGACAAACACATGGTCTTCAATGAAGCAACAATACTTAATAATTAAAGCCCACATTGCTTTAATCTGCCTCTTACTAAAGGACATGAACAGAACTTTTTTGACAGTAACAGCTTCCAATAAGTAAATATTTTTCACTGCTTCCAAAAGTGAGTTGCTTGTCTGCACATATGCAGGTAACATTATCTGTAGTTCACATTTCTGTAGAGACTGCCTTCCAGGTAGAGATGCCTCTTTAAAATATCCCCATGTTTAAAGTTAACGGAAAGAAAAGAAATTAAGGAATCCTTGTACAAAGTAACAAGAAACTTTGAAGTGAAAATGTTACAAATGTTACAGGGCTTACAATTGTATTTTTTGATTCGGGTGGCAAACAGCACGTCTGTGTTTTGGTCAAATGCAGAACTCTTTATCTTTTGTAGCTGACCTATATTTCCCTATTATACTGTACATAAACTTCTGGTTTATATTAAATTTTCCAAAGAATAAAATTATGTCCTTTCAACATAGTATACTTTCCGGCCTTATCATGAACAGCTTAATTCTTTTGCTTTCTACCTTTTTTAAAAAGGTATGACAATCTTCTGTTTAGTTCCTCAGTTGCACAACAAGGCTGGTGAGATAGATCAAGAGTTTTTTTTTAAAAACTTGGGTAGATATCTGTTTTCTTGAATTAATTTTATAATTTTGCCTCGGAATCACTAGAAAGGAAAGGCTCTGAAAAGGTTGGTCTTTCTGTTACAGCACTTGAAGATAGGTTTGGCATACCACAGGCATAGTACAACTGTTTGGGTTCACCTGATAGTAAACAGTTCTCTGTAAGTTATGGCTGATACAAAAACATTCTTTAAAACATGTTTTTGGATGGATAGTTTTCCAAAGTGCTGTGAACAGACATCACAGGCCACTGCTGAAAGGGTATTGTTCTGTTTTCTTTTCCCCTTCCCCACAAGACCCTGCCACTTCATCTCTGCTGTCTACAGCAATTTTTTTTGACAATTTTTAAAGGTGGCGGCAAGGGGAGGATTATTTTGTGCCACTTTAATTCATTAAAGTTGCTTAATAAAAAGTCTGCCTGATCTGATGTAAGGAGGAGGCAGGACTACTAAATCCTGTCCAGGAATAGGCTGAGGTGAAGAAAGAAGGTAAAGGAAGGATAAGAAGAATGGAACTTTGCTCTTTTTAACAGCCCTGTGCTGTCCCTCAGTTGTTTCTGGAACTAGATTAAGCTGCCATAGAACAAATTTTAGTCAATTTCGAACTGTAGGTAGAAATGGAAAAGGGATGTTTTACTTACAGTCCCTCTTGGGTGAGAGGAAGGGCGCAGGAAAAGGCGTAGGAGTGGGATGTACATATTAGAGAAGCCCAAGCACCTGCAGGCTTCCCCTTAAGTCTCAGTATAGCTCCAAATGTGGTGCTTGCAACAGAAGCTGTCCCACTTTCTTGCTAATACTATAGTGCTTATTCCTGTCCTTTACTGTACAAACCTTAAAATGATACAATTTTCATCTGGTTTAGTTTCCTTATTGACTGATCAACCAGTTATACAACTGCTTGTGTCACATAAACAAGTAGTAGGAATGAGAAAGGGGCTGAAAAACAATACTCTAATTCATGGTAGCAAACTGTGCTTTGATTTGGCAAAAGTGATAGTGCACCATAGTCTTGGCCTGGATCTTCAGCTATTTCTCTCAGTAGCAGCATCTGCTTAAGGAGCTGCTGCTCCTGTGCTGACCCCTCAGTTGTGTTGTGGGTGAATGTGGGTGAACTGCACTGAAAAGCTGACTTCAATTTGAAAATCCTTGTTTGTTTTTATTTGCTTTTTTTTTTGTGTGTGTGTGTCCATACCACTGCCCAATTCTAATTTCCCCACATGATCTCACTAATAATAGGATGAGCCCAGCTAAGTCTGTCATTTCCTGATGTTTATTTTGCAAGGTGCGCTCTGATGTTCAAACTTATCAGAGGACGATGGGGCTGCTTGTTATCTGCCCACCTCTTCCGTGTTATTGGTACAACTGTCTGTGTGTCTGTGTGGTTGGTTGAATTGGGGAACTGATCCAGGTTAAAAATAACTTGTGTGTAACTTCTCTTAATGTGTCAGAAGGATGTCTGCCCACAGTGTAATACCACTGCTGCTCTGCAGAGCACGTGGTACCTGGTAAAGTTGTCCTTGCAGATTGTTCCAACTGCAGATGAGCAAATCATGCAAAGTATGGTCTTTTTCTTAGTATGTGGTTTAAGTGGCAGTCAAGTTGGTATTACTGTGGGTTGCTGGAGAAAAAGGTAGTTGGCTTTCTTTTTCCTTTCTGCTGCTTCATTCTCTTTGCTTCACTGACATTATAGTAACTACTGCTGGAAGGTGAGTTAGTTCCAGTCATGGATCTGACAAAAGTTACCTCTGGAATACTTTTTCCCCCTCCTTTTTGTGAATGAAGGAAAGAAGAAGAGGTAACTTTTTTAAGGTTATGTGGGTGACTGTGCTGCTCCATATTGGTAGATCCAATGTAAGGGAAGTGTTGGTAGCCCACATGCTAGGATATATCCAGAATTGTGCCTCTTATGGGCTGTGGAGTTGCACTGGCTAATGTATACCCAGAAACTGAGCCACTGGTCCACTTGGTATATTTACGAGCTTCAGTGATCCCTGAATAGGGGCAGATAAAAAGCATGCAGAAATCATCCTCATTTTAGAAAGTTCAGCCAGACTATTTAATTTTGATAAGGAAAATTTTATCAATAAATTATAACATGAAAAACTACAAGACATGGTCCCCATTTCCAGCAGCTTTCCAGAAAAGGAATTTTATCACAACGTTAATTGCATCACTATTTCTTCTAAAACAGTACTGTTCTGTCATACCAAGTAGTACAATGTTGATTGTACTGTCACTCAACTTTCATATTATTAAATATTTAGGGGACAAAAAATGAACTTAAGTTCCCTATCAAGTCAGTCAAATGTTGTATCTAACCTTATAGTTAGTGTCCAGCTGAAACAGTAGCAAACACCACCTGGGGTAATGATCTGATGACGGCTTTCACTCCCTTTATGCTTCCTTGGTAGTCCCATTTGTTATGTTATAGGTGTTGGAGCCTACACCTACACTTAGTCCATTGAGTATCCCATATAAAGGCCGTGCAACTCTTTCATCTCTTCTTGAGCCTGCTGATACAGCCAGCTTTCACAACCTGTTGTGACAGCAAGCTCAAGTAGTTCACTGACTGCTGAGTGAAAAGATGCATTCTTCATCTGCTTTAAACTGATCCCTTACTGCTTTCATCAAGTACCCCTAAGTTCTCATACTGCAGGGTCCCATAACAACAGTTCTGCATTCAGGTTGTCCTTTCTGTGTCCTTTGTCCCTCCAAACTGAGGAGACCCTGCCTGGTGATGCAGCTGTTGAAGCCTGCTGTAAGCTTGTGTTTTTCTGCGTTTTCCCTGTTGCTACTGTGCCCTTTGTAAGATGTGCAGATCAAAACTGTACACAGTGCCTTGCATATGGGTACGTGAAGTTCTTGTCTTGTGGCAAAGTGATGACCTGCCTTGTTCACAATTCACTTCTGATGAAGGCCAGTGTTTGCTGGATGCAGCACATTGAACCAGTGCTTTAAGGGAGATTTGTAAACAAGAACTTTGCTTCTCTTTCCTGAGTTGTTGACTTAGAAATGAACTTCATAACTCTGTTATGTGTCATTTTATCTATTTAATACTCGACCAAACTCATCCTCATGAAAATGTAATGGAGTCATAACTTATAGTGTATTTCACAGCTCTAATATTCAGTTGTATTCATTTGGAAGAAGGTGTAGCAAAATAGCAGCAATATGGAAATAGGGATGAATCTATTACTTAGTGATATAAACACATGAGGAATTTTAGATGTCTTGGCTCTCATACATTAGGCTGGCTACAGAAGTCTGAAGGAAGCTGTTTGGTCAGTGTTAAATAGCACTGAGCGAGCTATACCCATGGAAACAAATGCTTCCAGGTCTTCCTTAAGTAAGTTAAGAAAATACTCCATTCCTACCAGTTACAGTGAGCTGAATATGGAGGCATTTTGCTGGGTGTAACAGATCATTAAAATGGTTAGACAAATGCAAGGCAAAATAAACTTTAATTTTGCCTGATAAGTTTTCCAAAGCACTTCTTCAGCAAATCTCTGAATCAATAGCTTGACTGTTTTTCTAGGGTTTTTTTAGAAGTGAATTCCCATGCTTTCATCCCTCTGCATGATTTCGTGGACTCTGTTAATGCTTGGGTCCTGCTTTCTCGATGCAAGTCTGTGAAAGTCTCCTGCATGTGTTTTGGGCAAAGTAGCCCTATGGCACAGTAAAAGCAGAGCTTTGAGAAGGAACAGAATCTGCTGGCAGACAGTCATAGAAATATAAAATCGTTTAGGTTGGAAAAGACCTTTAAGATCAAGTCCAACACTAAACTGTTCCCCCAAGTGCCACATCTACACATCTTCTAAATGCCTCCAGGGATAGTGACTCAACCACTTCCCTGGGCAGCCTGTTCCAATGCTTGGCAACCCTTTCTGTGAAGAAATTTTTCTTCATTGTCCTTCTCCCTAATTCTTACCCATAAAAACACAACCCAATTGTCACTATCACTAAGCTCTGGACAGTCAAAACACTCCCCAGCATAGCGAGCTACCCTACCACCTCTCTTTCTTTGCCTATCCCTTCTGTAGTGCTTATAGTCAAGTATATTTGTGTTGCTCCAGCTGGTTAAATTAGAAGGCAGATTGTCCTTAGGTGTGAACACAAGATGAACTGTCCTCTACTTCCTGTTGTGCTACGCTCTTTGTGTGTCTTCACAGTAGTATTTGCCTGTCTGGTTGAAAACTCATCTTGGAAGTATTACTTAGTCAATTAAAATAAAGTAATCCTTTGATATATTATATCTTGCTAGATATAATATTGCAAGTGGGGCTTATTTGTACCCATAATATGACTGCTGTTTCAGTCCTAGATAACATTTATAACAAATTATTTTCTTGTTATGGAGTTTTTTGGGACATTTTGGATAGTACCATTTCTATAGTTGCTTCACGGCTCAGGATTAAGCTTTCCTAATACGACAGCACTAACAATATCTACAAACCTCATGTACACTTGAGAAACAGAGAAATATCTTGGAAGAGGGTTGTTTTTTTTGGTTTTGTCTTGTTCTTGGGAGTTTTTCCACCATAGGTTGATGTGAACCTTGTCCTGAATAGCAGTGATACTTTTAAGTATGATTGCTAAAGCTGGGCTGCTGTAATGATGTTCTCTTATCCTGGAAAAGAAACCCACAGGATATTGTCTCTAAAACTAAGCGGATTAACTGTGTGTAAATGTTGCAATTGAAATTAACTGGCATGCTGACTACTACATCACACAGTTAATGTAGGAAATCCTCTTGGCTTAATTGTACACTTACATGCTGTCTCTTGGCATGTACTTAAGCCATTATTTAGAATGGATAAACAAAATTGTATTTTTTTTTAATTGGAGAACAGCTAACCCTTTTCAAATATTTACTACCTTGCTATGATAGACTTGATGTTTTGAATACTTTCAGAGAGAAGGCTTGGGCAGTTTTCCTTAAGCTTTTGTACCTAAATCACGAGTTGAAGATGAGCTCTGTATCTGCTGTGGTAGCAATGATTGAATTTATAGTAGAGGGCAGACGTACTCGCCTTGCTCTGAGCCAGACATGATGAAAGGTATGTGGGCTTCATGTGTTGTGGATTCTGACAAATATTGTACCTTTGGGTCTGAAAGGTTTGGTGTTTCAGATTTGTCTGGATGATTAAATAGAAGGACTCCAAATAAAATGTCTAGTGATGCTTTTAAGTACTGTGTGTGTTCTTCTGCTGTTTTATATGCAACCTGCTGACACAGGGTCACTCTGGAAAATAGTACTTCTCTTGTTTATCCATATGAGGCATCTGCACTTTGACCAGGTTATCAACTTCCCTTTTTCCACTTGTTTTGAAATTCCTATGACTATAGAGAAATAGTGTATTTCTAATAAGGTATTTTTCCTTGCTAGATTGGTTGTAGATTCAATCTAGGTGATTTATAAGTGTCCTCCTTCAATTAGAGGTTTATTTTGTAATGCCTGATTTACACTGTAGGAGTATATCAAGTTAAGACCAAGTTTTTGTGAGTTAGTGTTTCAGCATGTGGCAAAACTACTGCAATTGAACAAAGTGTGGAGCAAGGTTTCAGCTGAAGAAACTATGAAATCATGTAATTAAGGCTGTGGCTGCTCCCCAAAAGAGGAAGTATAATTCCTCCTCATGCTTTCCCTCTTCTCTTTCCATCCACTGTTTCTCTGCTCCCAGACATGTGGTTTCACTGTCTTTTCTGGGTTTGTACTGTTGCTAAAGCCTTGCAAAGCTTTTCTGTGTCTATTAACCTGACAGAAAACTCTCTTCTCTTTCATGCTGGAGCTAATTTCTGCCAGGTTAGTGAGACTGACCCACAAATAGATCTGTCCAGTACCAGAGCTAGTGCCAGCTGGAAAAGGAAGCACACAGGTGGGAGGCAGGAGTACTCAGCTATTCAGCAAACTCCTCAATTCTTCAGAGACTACCGTGTAGCCTCCTTACTCTATGCTCAGCACCTCTTGTTTGCAGCAGACTGAGTGTTTGAAGTGATGTTTATTGTGGCCCAGATGAAGTGACTTGACTTGCTAAACAAAAAAACTCATTTAAACACTAGATTTGGTAGTCCACATTAATTACAGCAGGAAACATGAGAAACTTCTAAGCCCAAAGTTTTGCTGCTACAAAAAATAAGCTTCTGTGTTTAAGAAAAGTCTATTTACTTATTGGTTCCAATGTTTTCTTAAAGATGCCAGTGAACTTTAATTTCTGAATGTGATTGGTACAGTTTAAGTTGTTCAAGGGTTGTCTGATTACCTGATTTTCATGTTGTTGCATGCTGGGATTTGCTGCCTTCCAAGTAAAGCTGATGGAACCCCATATATATGTGTGCATGTGCATGCTCTGACCTAACACACCTGAGACCCAGTGGCTTAGTCTAACCTGTTGGTGGAGGTAGATTTAGCCTATGCTGTCTGTCCCAAAGCAATTACTTTTATTCAGTTCCACAAATCCAGAAGGTGGTAACAGTTTAAGCCAGCACAACTCTTTGTGAAAGGAGTTTGTTTCTACACTGACTGAGATTAAACCACATAAATGCACTATTGCCACTTCACACAGATTCCTTTGACATGATGAAACATAGCTGGGTCTGATGCTGTTTTACTACAAGAGAAAAAAATCTGGCACTTTGTTAGTGCTGTGAGAAGTCACCCTGTATTTAGCTGCTCACCTTTCTTTGCCCCTCTATTGAATACAGCCTGGCTGTCCTTCATGAGGCTTTTCTGGCAGGGGGAGACTGCTGAGGGCTGAGATGAGTTAGCTGCATATATAGGCAAAGATGCTGTAAGAAAGCTTCTCCCTTGTACCCCCTGTGTTGTCTGGCACTATATTTCAGTTAGCATGAAGAAGTCTTTGTGGGTGGAGAGTAGCTAGAATCAATCCCACAGACAACTTGGATACCAATAAAGAGGCAATATACTGGGGTTTTATTTTGGGACTGCTTGACCTGTTTTCAGGCAAGATTTATCTTTTTTTTTCATTTTAGATTTGAGATAATTAGAATGGGAAGAAGAAGAATGAAATAAATTTGGGGAAAACTGTTTGAGGAGACATACCTTCTTGAGGTTTTTTTGGCTGAACACCAGTCTTCAGAAAGCCTGCAATGTTGTCTTCTGTACAAAATTAGCTCTTCTCTCTTAAACTGTTAGGGATTCCTTCAATTCCTTTGACAAGTTAGGGTACTGGCTCTTGAACAAGCTGCTGAACCATGACTGACATTATGACTGTGTACAGTCAGTTCCTGTTGGTATGTTTGCTGTGCTGGCACCTTATTCTCCTCCCTGTGGTGAACAGGAGGTAGCTTGTTGAAGGAGGGGGAGGCTTTTCTGTGCTTACCTCACAAGGAAGACCATGCACATGGGTTTTGACCACAAAGTTCTATGGATACCATAAGTGCACACCATAGCTTCCACCATGGCAGCTTTTCTCACTTTCTGTGAGCTGGATAGGGAGAAGGACTTATGGCATGTTTGAACTCTGCTTACTGCTAACAGTGATACTTTTTTTTTTTTTTTTTTACTTTAAGGGAGAATGCAAAGTTGTGGTGGCAGAGCTCAGTGGGTAGGTTCTAGTGGTTTAAGTCAGCATGTTCTTGTTATAGAAAATGGAGAGCCAGTGGGATAAATTCTAAATCCTGCAGATGTTTAATGACAGGTTTCAGCAAACTTACAAACTCCTCAAGTATGTACAATATCAGAGCCAGACACCATGGACAACATATTACAAAGAAATATTTAGAAGTTGCCAATGGAAGCTAAACTTTGAAAAACATGAAGTCATTCTTAAAAGGGTTCAGATTTGCTAAGTGTCATGTCAACAGCCACCTATTTCTGGAAGCTAACGTTGTATGCCTCAGTGAGGAAAATACTGTATAGATGTTAGCTTGCATATGGAAGAGGAAAGTTTTTGCATGCAGACAGGGGAAAGTACTGTTGCGTGTTCAGTGTGACATCCTGCTGAATGCACGTTTCATCTTTTTATGTGAGTCTTATGTAAAATCTTTGGATTTTTCTCTTTCAGAATCGTAATGAAATAAAAAACGGAGCCATCCTTCGATTAACAACATCTCCTGTGAGTTGCTGTTCTGTTTTTCTCTTACTTCCAAGTGAAGATTTGATTAGTAAATCATTGTGAGCTAATGTATGTATTTTTAAGCTTTATCTGCAATGTGTCCCACAATCCTCCTGCAAAGGTTATGAGTTATGGAAGCAGAGGTGATATCTCTGAGTGACATTTGGTGATAGGGTTGGTACAACTGAGTGGTTTTTCTGTGTCTTACTTCTCTTCCTCTGGGAACAGCTTTCATGTCCAAGATACCTCTGCTTCCCTGCTGATATTGCAGCCTCACTCAAGTTGCTCCTTTTCTGCCCCAAAGCTCAAAGCCAAGAAGCCAGGAGGAAGGGTAGGGATTTGAACCACAGAGAGCTCTGTTGGTAGTCTCAGGTCAGAGCTTTCCTGCTCTCTGGGTTTATGTTGAATGAGTAGCAACTGTAATGTTGCGATTTTACACTTTTGTTATTTATTTATTTTTAACACTATCTCCTTACTAGGTCCTGATAAGTATGGCAGAGTTGCTGGTTGCCTTTCAATGATCTGTTTTCCCACTGAGTTGAGCAGTACTGGTGCCACATGCTGAAAGACACTATTAGTCCCAGAAGATGTATGTCTGAGGCAACAGCAATGCCATTTCCTTGCTGACAGTTGTAGT
Source organism: Pithys albifrons albifrons (assembly GCF_047495875.1). NCBI lineage: Eukaryota > Metazoa > Chordata > Aves > Passeriformes > Thamnophilidae > Pithys > Pithys albifrons. The sequence continues at coordinate 48,126,042 of NC_092464.1, read as the reverse complement.
GTTCCATTAGGCTGTCTTCATGATCACTTGGATTAAGCAATTGGAAACATGACCTACAAACACAAAGACAAATCTTGGGTGTATGACACTTTCTGCCACTACCTTTGGGCAGGAAGATATGGTTTTGCATAGGGTTGTGATCTGCGTGGTCTGTTTCCTTGAGGATTTGCCTTAGGGTGAGTTAAACAAGACAGGAAACCTTAGGATATTGAGATATTTTCTGTTACCTGCCAAAGTATGAACCACTCTGGCACTGGCTTGCACTTATGAGTGACACAACCATCCTGTTTTAAGATAGAAGGCTGTTCTACTCTCTAGTTGTATTGATTTTTATCCCTGAACCAGTGCTTACTTTCAAACTTTCTGATGTTTTTGAAAAGGTTTTTAAGCCTTTTCCTCAAAATCAGAGAGGTAGCTTGGAAGGAGGTTTTGAAGTTGGCTTTTGTCAAATTAGAGAGTATTTGTATTTTTTCAGTAGATATAAGATGAAGCTCTACATGTTCCTAACCTACAATAGTCTGTTTGGTTTTTAAGGTATTGTTGAAGTGGTCATCATAGCAGTACCTAAAATAGATAAATTACAGGCTTCCAAGCTGTAATTTTTAAACTGGTGACCTACACAGTGCTTGTCTGTTTACCCTGAAAAGCTAACAGGCCATCTGTTTCCATTTTTCCTCTGAAGTTCTGTAGGAGAGCAACAGTAGTTGGAAGAGATAATGTGAAGAACAGCCTGCCTGATACACTCTTGCAAACTGGGAAAGATGCTTTCCTAGCTGTTAGTGCTGGGTGGGAAATGTTTTTCTCATCATGTGAAAATATTAAGATTCTGAATTCCTCTCCCACCTGCCCCCTGTTTTTTCTATCCTACAGCAGTATGAAGCTGAAACTATCTTTCCCCTTCCCCTAGAAAAAGAAGATCATACCAATAAAAATGCTTTATGAAAAGGTGGAGGAATGAGGAAAGGAGAGAAAGATTGAGAGAAATGAAGATAAGCCACGTATGGATTATGCAGTTTTTGAGATGTGTCCATGTAGTTTCAGAGAGGCCTGAGCTGCCGAATTCTTGTCGGTTGTTGTGGGCAAAAAAAAATTGTCCTGAACTTCAAAAGTGTTTTGAGGAAACTTTTTTCCTTGAAGAGTCAAGAGGACTTATGTTCACCAGTTCTGAAGGCTGCATGAACTTAAAATGCTTTTCTAATGCTTGATTTTTATGCCACTTATTCACAGTTGCATGGCCTGAGTCATAGAAAACTGGGTGAGAAGGATGAGATACAATCTTTTTGAGTCCTGTTGTTATTAGCCTCAGTTTTTTTGATTGCTCATGTATCCAGAGTAGGAGCTATTAAGGATTAGGAGAGAGGAAAGAAACATAGTATTATCTAGAAGTAGAAACCCAGCATTTCTGGTGTTGACTTTTTGGAAATTAGGATTTGAAATCTAATTTCTTAAATCTATATGTTAAATATTTTCTCATTTTTAATCTCGAATTTAGATTATATGTGTATACAGGGATCTTTTTCTGAAAACCATTGTTAACAGTGCAAGGGCAAAACTGCAGTTATGGTGTGCTGCTAAATCCATTACAAATGCTTGCCTTGAGAGATTTACAATGTGCCTATTTTAAATTTCTTTGAGTTAAAAGTCTGCAAACGCCAGTCGTTAGGCCTGGTGGGAATTTGAACTGCTTCTTTGTTTCTGTAGGTCTGTTTGCTAAGTTTCTGCTGTTCTCTGAAAGGCTGTTTTTTCTAAACAATGCTATTTTTTTTTCCTCTATAAACCACTCACCGCACAGGCACTGTTTCCTAGGTAACTTGAGTACAGATTGAATTTCTCTCATATTATCCTTGTTCCTATATCATCTTTCTTACTTATTTTAACCTCTCCTATCATCTTTCTTCCCAATTCTTTGAGCTATTGTTTGGTTTTGCAGTTTTCTGTGACCTGTTTTCCCCCTTTGTCCATTTGCATTTCTGGAGGGACTCATGGAAAGTTTCTTATGCAACAACATTTCTTTGTAATTGAACATATGTGACAGTTGAAATGCGTATTTCTGTTGTCTGTTTTGTGATACCCGTTTTCCAGTGCATGGTGGGTAGGTGTATAAATGAGCTGTTAATTGCTCCCGAGTGTAACACTGATCCGAAAGGACTTTTGTGTCCTGCAATGCAGGGAGCAGAGTCCAACCTTTTAGTGTGTGCAGCTGCAGGATTCCTTCAATCAGATCCTGCAAATCCTTCTTCAAATGACCAATCTTTTTTAAAAGATGCTAAAAAATACTGGGAAAAATAAATTAAAGGGACTGGCCCTTTTTTTTTTTCAATTTAATTGTTTTCAATCAGAACTGTTTGTTTGAACATTCATTGTTTATTTAAAAGTAGCTTCTTGGCGCTTAGAAAACATGCTTTGCTCACTGACTGGATACCTTAAACGCTGAGTCAAGGGGTAGCCTTTTCTGATGTGGTATTTATGAGGCCTGGCCATTTGCTTTTGTCACATGTTTTTCTTTGATCTCCTGGTCAGAGATCATTTGGGCTCTCAAACCTGTAAGCTGTTTGTAAGCAGATGTATTAACCTTTGTAGCTTGTAAATAGGGGTGTTCGGTAATAGTCATCTTAATGTTTTCTCTGAATGCCTCTACAGATTACGAGGAATGTTTTTTTTTAATTGTATGTGAACTAACAGAGAAGGAAGTGTGGAGAGTTTTTTTAACCTATTTCTGCTTATAAATCTGAATCCTCTATCTTAAGTAGAAGATTGAGGATCTGGTCTATAATATTTAATATTAATGTTAATATTATTGATAACAATAATATTTAATATTAATAATCTACAACTGCTTTAATATATTCTTGAAGTTCTGTAAACACATAAATTTACATTAATTACAGTAAAATACATGATTATATTTATCATGTAATGGTGAATAATTTGTTAATTGAACCTTAAACCAGGAGCACTGACTATGGAGGTCAATGAGCCACTTTTATATTTGTATGCTTAGAGTACAAGACACTGATTTGAGAAGTGGACTTGGGGTTTGTATTTTTATAGATTTAATCTCATTTTTTCAGGTTTCCAAAGGCAGGTTTTGCATAGAAAGCAAAAAGGATTGTTTTAAATGCAGTAAGAGAAAAAACTGTTTATAAACACTGAGCAGTGGCCACTGATTGCTAAAGCTTATTTTAGGCATATTTACATAATATATATGGCTATGCATGTATAATGCTTTTGTCATTAATTTACTGCATGTCTCTAGACGTGACCATTTCCCTGTTTCTGCTTCCATAATTGTGTATGGTGATTCCATAGGACTGCTCTATGTATCGTGTCTATACAGGGCTTTAGATTTAGAGACTGTGCTTCAGTATGCATGTAAGAAAAGTATTAACAATTAATGTATGTACTATATAAATGGGATCTCATTACCTACCTGGCATCAGACACCAGCCAGCCTTGGTGGGTCTGCTGAATCTGGTGTGTACAATGATGATTATGTAATGTGTCCACTCCTCTGTTGCTCTCTGACATATATACAGCTGTAGGTGAAGTAGCAATAACAATCCAGGAAAAGGCAGCAGTTTAATCTACTGTGGTGTTTCAACACTGAGCAATTTAAATTAAACCACAGAAATACACCTGTTTGGTTAGTACAAAACTGTATTTGGTAGTTCCTGATGGTCTATTTGCACTTTTTCTAGCAGAATGTCGACTAATGTGACAGGAATCTGTCTACAGGGAAGATCATAATATTGTTGTTTTATTTGCATTTTGCAAAGGATAAAGAAGTCAACTGATTGCATAATGGTAAAACAGCAACTTAAATCAATACCGTGAATTTCTTCCCTAGCACATGCATGTTTGATAGTGGTGATATTTGGATCTGTGACCTCCCTCCTGTCCTTACTTGCTGTATTTTGTATTCTGTACAACCCCGCGTATGTCTAGTTAATAAGCTGCTTTCAAAGTTTGCACAAAGTATTCTGTGGCAAAGAAATGATAACTTGATTGGTAGAATCACTTGTTAGGATGATCTTGGGATTCTTAACCTCCAAATGGCTATTTGAGTCTCTAAGCAAGTCACATCCTGGATTTAGGTCATTAGTTTTCTCTTTAAGCTGACAATCTCATCAAGCTGCTCCTTTTAAGCATTGCTACTCCCTGTAGGCAACCTTTCTGGATGTCCTTGGGGCAAGTCATTTAAGACTAGACATGGCTTATGCCACTTGGTAGCCTTTTGAAATGTTGGGGCTTCAGCATGGTTTACAAACTTCCTGTCTTCCTTCCTTTCTAAACAGGAGAGCAGTTAATTCTGTCCTCCTTATACTTGAGCATCTGCATTTCTGTTAATTCCCTCTAATGATTCCCAGTTGCAGAGGTTTAAAAAAATATATATACAATATATATTAATTCTTACCTGAATGATATTTCTGTAAGAGTACAGACATGGCAGCCAGCTCTGTCATTGCTTTAATGAGCTGTGCTCTCCATCAATTCACTGATGGCTTGTAAATCATGAAAATAGGTCTGGTAAACACTTGGAGCATATTTCATCTGGGTTTCAATTTTTAATGCAGTCCTTAGTGAGCTGTACATTCCATAAGCACATATGAGTGCTATGGCAACAGGAACTGGGAGGCTTGTGAGAACTGCATGGTGTTCACCAAAGCAGTATTTTCACCCATCAGGCATTTGAGATGACAGCAGTCAACATGACTTTTTTCCATATTTCCAGTGAGATATATACCAGCACACTTGCTGACACAAGAATTTGTTTACCCCTTTCATCAAGATTTCCTCTACCATTGTCTGTTCTTTTTAATTCCTATAGTAGAAGGAGCAAGGTTTATTGGATGCACTGTCTTGCAAAACTTGTTTAATGTAAGAAAATGAGCTGTATGTAAACTTTACCAGTGAAACATTGGCATAGTCAGAAATAGCCTATGATGACAGTAAGTGCTCTTTTTATGTGTTTAAAACACTTTTGTAGCATGGATTTTTGTGCTCTCTAGAGGAGTACCAAGCTGTCTCTGAGCTGAGGTAATATTTTGGTTTTAGTCTGGTGAGTTTCAAAGCTCTCACTGACTGCAGAGGAAAGAGGATTAATTTATCTCTGTTGATATGTTGGTCCTGCTCATGCTGCTTTTGTGCTCTGTAGGTGAGCTGTTAATGTACATCCCTGTACTGGTGCTCTCAGCTTTGGTGAGAGGCAGGGTTAGCTCTCTCCATGCTTGATATTGATATATGTGGAGTGGAAGTCTAACTGGATTGGCAGCAGCAGTTCACCAGCCCCAGGTGTTTATTCTATGCCCAGGAATGTCTTCTCAAGAGGAAGGGTGAATCATGGACAATCTGTTGTCAATGTGTATGAAGGGGAGGCATTGTTTACACATCAGTTTTTTGGTGTGACATGAAGGAGTTTGGAAGAGAATGTTTTCCTGGCTCTTCTTACATGTTTTTCTTGCTTGCTGTTGTGCTACACAGGCAATTAGAGTCCCCATCTGTTTGGCCACAGCTCTGCTGCCCCAGGTTTGCCCACTCAGACTTACTGATTGAGCCGCTCGGGAGAGCCACTCGGTCTCACTCAACCAGTTGTTTTGTTCATCTTTTCTATTTGTGTCATTTTCGCTGAGTCCAGGAGCTTTCAGAGGACCAGGGTCCCACGGAAAGCTGGAAGAACTGTATCCTTCAGTAGGCAGATAGTGGGGGTGATAACTTCCCAGAACTATGGCAGATAGGAGAAGGCATGTGCACAGATCTTAATGAGCTTAAGCTTAAATTTGAGCAACCATTTTCAAAGTCAGGGGAATGCAGCTGCCCTGGCAGTACTGAAGATTTTTCAGTGCGTTTCTTTTCTGAGGACAGGAATTCAGACGCTGCATGTACTCTGAGAAGCAGTAATGTTTTGAGCATGCTTTGCAACTCTGGGTGTTTATAATGGGGAGTCTAGAGTAAGAAACTGCTCCATGAAGTAGGTCGTTTGGTGAGGTAGGAGTTGGCTGTTGAAATTCTGGTTCAGGTAATAATAGTGATTTCTCTGAGTTTTTGTAGTTGATTATACAAGAGTACTTTAGCAAAACTTTCTTTACTCCCTGTGATAAAGGAAAAGGGTGGGGAAAAGTATTCTGTGGTTATCCTGGAAGCTGAAAGTTAGTGATGTCTGCTTTTACTTTTCCCATAGACTTTACCTTACCACCTGCTTAAGCTTGAGAGATATACTTTTAGTGCCATTTGGATAAACCATTGCCATTACAAAGATACTCTATAAGCCCTTGTTTCCCCATTACAATTCATATCCATTGATAGAATAGGTAACAAAGAGTGGCAGAATTCCGCCTTTTTATAGGTAGTGCAACTGCTGTGGCTGCATCACCCTGTACTTTAGGCTTAAAAAAGCTCATGACTAAATACTCGATTTCTTTTCAATGCTGTCTTAGCTGAAGATGTCAACCACCATCACACTAGCGAGAAGGTATTTCCTCCCCATGTACACTCCTTACCACATAGGTTCTGGCCAAATGCTGACTGGAGACTGTGCATTTATTTTTCTTTGTTAAAAAGGGAAGTAACAAACCTTGCTGATACTGGAGGACCCTGGGACATTTTACTTCTTAAGGTTTTGAAGCAATCAAAACTATGCAGCTAGGAAGTTGTATCTGTAACAACATAGTGCTGTTTGTTTCCTGGCCTGCTTGTTTAAATATTCACTTGCACTAAAAATGACTGCTATCTCAGAATCTTGATCTGCAGAGATGACCATCTGTGTGAATTGTATATTCATTATTTGAACAGAAACAGAATTATCTGTCAGCACAGCCTTTTCTTCTGTATTTCTTCTCCAGCTGAGAAAGAATAAGCATCATCTCAGGGAAAATAATTCTCAGCAGAATTTACATTTAATTTGTTTTCCTAATGACACAGCCTCTCATTCACCTTTCACTGTGTGCAGGTAAGAAATAAATTATAGGAAATAAAATTTTGAAAGTATCTCCTATATCTAGTGACAGGGATTATTTTTCTAAGAAAAGTATTATCTAGTTAGCTATTAACTGAAGCTTTTGAATATTCTGTCCAAGTAAGTAAAAGCATCAAATTGAAAACGTGAAATGTGTTTTAAATTATTTGTATGTCTAAAAAAGAGAGAGAATTTTATATGTATTATTTAAGTATTTCTTTAGCTTTTCATCATCAATGTCCATTTTGAATTTCACTATATCATCCTCTATTTGAATCATTAAAAGGCAGAATAGCCTAACATATGAGGATATTGAACTTGCATAAAGATGCATGAGAGATAGTATCATAGTATTATGTGGAAAGCAATTATTCCTGTGCTCCTCATTAAGCCAGTATGTGAGTTCTTCAACTGACTGAACAAAAGAAGAGGGGGAGGAAGGAGCATAAGCTGGTCTCTATTTCTATAATCTGATTAGGACAGTATATGGCCCTTGCTGTTAAAGGTCATGAGAAGTGTGTAAACTGGGCAAACATGGATAGAAAAAAATGTGCTGCTGTTATTATACTGAGATTGTCTGATGCAATTTGTTTTATTTTGATTTCTACTTTCATTGATGTGACACATAAGCTCCTCAAGCCAAAGGCTGTCTTTTGTACTGCTTACATTTTGCCTGAGACAATGGGATATCATCCATTGCTCAGCTAATGATTCTGCAAGAGGCCAGATAGTTATAGATAATAATGGAGTAACACATAAGCAATATGCTTTTACAAAAGTAATATGTATTTGAGCTACTTAGTCTTTTCTGAGCATGGAAGTTTTAAGTGTCATTAAGACTAAACGTGGCCATTGTTCTGCTTACATTAACGTTTTAGTCATGATTTTGATTGTAACAAAAGCTTTTTTGGTTTTGTTTTTCTGTGTTTTTTTTTCTCTTAGGCTCAAAATGCACAGCAGCTCCATGAGAGGATCCAGTCTTCTAGTATGGATGCAAAGTTAGAAGCACTGAAAGACTTAGCCAACTACTCACGGGATGTTACATTTGCACAAGAATTTATAAACCTGGATGGCATTTCCCTCCTAACACAAATGGTTGAAAGTGGCACAGAGTAAGTATTCTGCTTAAACTCTGATGTTCCTTCCATTATGGGGTGAATTCCTGCTCACTTTCAAAATCCTGAAATATTTCTGTATACAACTTCTGAAATTGTATAACATTAAATATCTAAAGAGTTCTGGGCTTGTAAGATAGTAAGATAATTATCAATGAGAATATTTCTGTTTTAATTTCCCCTAACATTGGGCTGGTAGGGACTAGGGGTGAGCAAAGTAGGAAATCACAAGTAATCCCTGTGCCATAAAGTTTTGGGAGACTGTGGCCCTAGTTTATTCTCTACCCATTGGAATTTTTATAAACCATTGATAATATATTTAAAGGCTGATATATAAGTGATGTCATCTGAAAACTATGTTTTAAATTTCACATTACTGAGAACATGTAGAATAAAACTCACATATCAAAAGTGCTTTTCTTTATTTCCATTTTTTTTTTTTTGATCCTGGCTGGGGTTTTTCAGATAAGTGGTTTTTTTAACAGGAAATTGAAAGCTAACCTCTAAAAATACACTTAGTATTTATCAGAACACCTTACCAAAATTCACTGTTGGTGAAATTCAGTACTGTAGTACTGAGTTAGTGTCCATTGGCTTATTGTGGAGGGTGCAACAGAAAAGTATCAGCTGGATTGTTGCACTATTAAATTATGTTCTAACAGAAGGCTTTTGCTTCCAAATAAGAGTTTGTGCTTTGCAGTCTGTGTCAACCTCTAACATGTGAAGAAATCCACAGTACCCACATCCCTTTCTTAGAGAGAGAAAATGCTCTGAAAGTATATTTCTTATTTGTTGGTGGTGTTCAGTCTTGTGGGCCAGACTTCAAAAATAAATTGCTGAAATCAGTCCAAATTCCCTCACAAATGTGCTCATGTTCAGTTGCATTCAAGGAAGTAAATAGTATTAGGAGGTAAAGCAAAAGTAGTAGGTGGTCTTTGAAATGGAACACAAAGGATCTCTGAGTCCCATGGAAGATACAATGGGAATTTTCCACAAGAAAAAATAACTCCTCTCTAGAATCCAGTAGTCCATAGATTGGGCAATGTAAAAGCATGATCTAATTAATCGCTGCCTATTATGTGGCCAGCGGTTTATTGGACTCTGAATCCTTATTCCCTAACTCAGCTATGCACCTGGTTTCCAATAGCTCGTGGTTTCATCTTCAGCATTTTGTGGTTATGGTCTTTATTTTTTTGCAGTGATGTGGTCTGTGGCACACATCACATGTTATACCACTTTTTAAAAAGTGCTTCTGGTTATCAAATTTGTCAGCTTGTCTTATATTAATATATTTATTGTTTAGGGAACAAATTAAGTTTAAAAGCAAAGGCAAGTTTAAGTTGATGTAAACACATGTACACAGTTGCTATACTAATTAAAAATATACTGAATGGGCAGGCTCACATGTGACTGTAAAGATCAGAACATAAGCAAATTAAAAGTCACTGGCCCCATGGTTTTTCTGTCATGACTTTATTTAGATTAAATACTTTAACTGACTCCACGGCAGAAGGTATTTAAACTATTTTCTATTGAAACAGTCAGGGAACATTAATGTTTTTTATAAGCATTCCTCTCAGCTGCACCAATGCTAAAGCAAGTGCCCTCCTCACCCCTCAGATGTGTTTGTAGCACTGTTCTGTTAGCTGTGGGATGAGCCAAGTCGTAGCAGACTAGTCTGGATTAAAAATAGCTACTTGGGAGGGAAACTACTTAGGGCGGCACCACTGTTGAAAGAACTGCTCAGCAAATTACACCCTAGTAATAATTCCTGACTGAAGGTATAAGTTTTCAAACTACACAGCAGTCTTGTAAACTGGACATATGGGCAGAGTTTCTTGCCTTTTTTAATTTTATTTGTAAGTGGCTTGCATTCGGAGGGATTTAAAACTTTTCTTTTTAGCTGATGTAATGTGTCTTCAAAGATGCATTGATAGATCTACCCGTCTAATCTATTTATCAGTGTTTCTGCCTGTGGGGAGAAACACTCTGTCATTTGGACATTGGACAAGGACTCAGACTGAAAGAGTTTCCAGCAGATTTACACGTTGATGAAAACTCAGTACTCGCTGCAGTCTTTCCCGTTCAGCAGCCTGGACATTCTGCAGCTCCTGAGGGTTTCAACAGGCTAGGTTTTTCCAAGTCTGGTTTTGCAAAGGGAGTTGTAAAGCTCTGTGCTATGCTGTACATTCCCTTCCACTTTTACACTGTGCATCACTGGCTGATGACTGCATATTTAACAGAATTTGGGATTTAATGAAAGGTGCAAACATACACAGGCTTAGCAGCCTAAGCCTGCCATGGTGCTGCTGCTTTCCTTTCTTATCTGAATTCAAGCTGTTGAACCTGTTTCCCCACTTTAGGGTCTGTCACTCCTTGCTATGTCAGCACACTAAGCCAAAGACAAACTACTTCCTCAGAAGAACCTTAAGAACCTGGGTGGGTTTTTTTGTTTTGCTTGTTTGTTTGTTTTTGAGGGACTGTTGGTTGGTTGTTGTTTTGCTTTTTGTGTGTTTGGGTTTTTTGTTTGGTGGGTTTTTTGGTGCCCTAGTCTGTCAAGGAAAAGCAACTGGAGTCAGTCAGTTGTCCTCTTTTGTTCTCTGTTCCTGTTTGGGCTTGGACTCTCTGCAGCACTGTTGATGAGAGGTCCCCTGCAAGATGCTCACTGACCAGACAAACCAGGCTGAAGGCCTCCTGGCCATTGGCTCCCACCCCAGGCTAACGTCTGTCAGTGATGTGCCCTTTGGGCTGACCAGGTCACCAAAATACTTCAGAAGCAAAAGTTTTTCTCTCTCCTTTGCTCCGCACCAGTACTTGGCCATAATAATTTCAGTGTCCATAAGTGAACCTACCCAAACAGTTATATTAGCATTATAAAAGGCTATGGCAAGTATTAAAGAATGAGGAGTCTGAAATTTCTGTGAGGGGCAGAAACTTCTTTGTTGGCCCAATTTGAGAAGGCAACATAGTTTGGAAAGATAAATTGAAGGTATATCTTCACAGTGGAGTTGTCATGGACATCTTTGAGTTCTTCATGTTGAGCCAGCCTTGTTTGAGTGAGGCTCTGACTCAATTAAATGGCTGGGAGAAAACTAATGGCTTGATGCTGCTAAGAGGTGGTCCAGCTCCCTGCCCACTTCTCCCATTTCCTGTGTTAACCCCTTCTCTTAGCGCAGTCCTGCTTTCTTTCTGGACAGGGTTCTGGTGTCTGTTTTACAAAGCCAATCCAGTTTGTTAATTTGTTACCAAGTACTCACTTCTGTTTTGCCAGGTTAGTGTTCTGCTGGGTTTGGGACTTGAAGAAGCAAAGAGGAAGTGGGCATGAGTGGATGCTGGAAAGGCCCTTTTTCTGTGGCAACAGACCATTACACTGGCCTAGGTGTGTCATCGAGCCACAGCCTGAGAGCAGTCATGTTGTGAAATAGCATGAGTGTCTGTCTCTGCTCTTCCATTGCACCCTGGGGATTGGTGCTAAGACCCCAAAGGGGTCAGCAGGGATGGGATGTACTCCTCTCTGTGCTTTCCCAGCTGCCCTGCATCTGTAAGCCCAGGCTGAGTGGCACTTCTGTTCACACTGTGGTGCAGCTGTGCTAGAAATCAGTGAATTTTTGTTATTTCAGGCTTTCTTTTCTATTTTCCCCAAAGGGGCAGACAGTGATCATTAAAAGGACCATCATGCTCAGTGCAAAGTTACTCTGAGGTTGGTTTTATTTTGCACGTGGAACTCATGTTAGAGGGAGTTCTTAAGTTATAATTTGAGTGTGTCATCAAGTTTTAGTGGGCAGCCTCTGGAAAACAAGACTTCAGCTTTTTACATAACCTAGACTGAGGAAGAGGCCTATGTTTTATTTATAGTTGGCTTTATTTATTGTGGTACTTAGTCATTATTTCTGTGAAGATGATGACTATAAAAGTACAGTGACAAGAGTAAGAAAATGTAAATCCCTGGATTTCTAGTTACTTCTGCTTCATTTTGCAGGTGATGAAAATAAGTAGTAATATAAAAAGTTGACAAGAACTAACAGTGTTTTCTAGTTAATTTTCCACATGTTATATTCCTGAATATGGAAAAAATTAGAATGTGTTAGAGAATAGCCTTTCCAGTTTCTTGGTGAAAAATAAGAAATTGAGGCAGTTTGGGTTTATTTTGTGTATATTGTCAGAAGTGGTTTTAATACTATGCATAATTACCATAATTTGGGCCAGACCTCCTTGAGTGCCTGCTGCTTAGAACAAATGTACTGTAGGCATGGTTTGTGCTGGGACAAAGCCATGGGAGTTGTGGTAAGCAGATTGTAGGGTGCATGGGACCTTAATGAAGCTGAGAGTGCATCTTGTCTATATGAATCTATTTATATCAGCAGAGATGAAACATGTCTCAAAACTGTCCACATGTATCTTGATCTTGTTGATTGAGATGGCTTATCTTTGTTTTTCCTTCAGGCTCATTCTTGTTTCCAGAGCATTGCTATGAGTCTCTTACTAACTGAAAAAGAAAAAAAATAGTTTTATGTTTATTTCTATGGTTTGGGTGATCTATAAATTATAGCAGAGACTGCAAGACAAGTTAGGTCATGAAGAAGTAAATGCTGATTCTATTTTATAATTATCCATGATGTCCAATAATTTATCAGACTCCATGCGTTTGTATCACCAAAGAGTGAGGTAGGTGTACACACACAGTTATTTTCCTTTTCTTAGGCTTTTCAGAAAGATTTTCATAGCACTCCTAATGCTAACTTTTTATCTGAGGCCAGTTCTTGCTTAGATATTCGTGCAGTCCATCTGGCTGGATGAAAAACAATATAAAAGGGAAGTGTAAGGGTGTCCCACTTCTGCCCCCACCTCAAAGTCCTAAAATGAGGAAGAAAGAGAGCAATGCTATTAAGTCCTAGTTGTCATAATGACTGATAAAAAGTAGGTTCAGGAACCAGGCTGGAAGTAAGTCATGTCTTCTTGCTACCCCATCTGAGATAAGGTTCGCTCATTCAGTGCTGTGTTCTATATTTAAGCCTAGTACTTGTATTTCAGAAAATCCTGTCTGTATAGATAAATAGTCTTTCTGATGTAGCAGAAGACTGGTGAAGTTACGGGATTTTTCCTTGATGTATCAGAGGAGTTGTGTGACTGGGATGACTCTCAGCCATTCTTAGAAGGAAAAAAAGATGTAAGAAAAGGAAATGTAATTCACACGCCTAAATAGTGAAAGACCAGAGAGTTAATAAAATAAATCTATATTTATTTTTGTTAATAATAATCATCATCATCTCATGACTGGGAGGAAAAGCAGAAAGGCCTGTGCAGAATTTTCAGCATTTTTAATTGGTATTATCACAATCTCTATTGCTTGTCATTTGGCTGAAATAACACACAGGTTTTACCAAAATAAATGAGACCATGCTAAGCCTAGCTGTCTTGACAGTAACCAGAGTTGTTTCTGCTGCTGTTGAGAAGATTGTTCTCCAGATTTCTGCTTCTTCAATGACACCGTGCTGAGCAGCATTATTGTTGTACAGCCACAGCACAGGAACATGCTAGTTGGTGCTGCTTGGACAAGGTTGCAGATAGCATGCCTTTAATTTTAAGATAGTTGTAGTTGCTTAGTGTACCGACTAGAAAAAAAGCCCTTGATTTAAATTGTGGTGGTTATGAAGCTTTGTCATCTTCCTATTGGAAATAATAACTGCAGCTAGATCAAGTTTTGTTAGCTTCTAAATAAATCTATATTTGTATGTTTTTTGAGTCTTCACTAAGAGGAGCCTTCTATTGAGCACATGGGGTTGCAGAGCTGGCAGCTGTACAGCTGGAAGTCTCCAAGACAGCAGTTGTGCATGCTTTAAGAACAAATTGCATTGTTCAGTGAAATTCTAGGTCTTGGCTTGTCTTAGAGAGATAATACTATATACCAGCCCCGTGGAAAACTGAAGACAGATTGGTTTGGAGTTATTCCAACTTTAACACAGTTCTTGGGACAGTTGCTCACATACCTGCTGATGTTTTTTTCCATCCCAGTCTGATGAGTATTTCAGTAATGCTGTCAAAACGTTTAAACCAGCATTGCTCACAGTCACTTGTTCCTATCCTACTTCATCTGAAGAGTTATGCCAGTGCTATTTCTACCAAGCTGGACTGGAAAATTGGTGTAGATTATGAAAAATGACAGTAAAAGATACTCTTAATGCCATATTCCTTAACCCAGTTCACTTCCCCTACAGAGCTCACAGTCTTGCCCCAGAGAACACCTGTGCAAGTCCAACTCGCTAGATAAATGGAAAATGAATTTCCAGAGAAAATGAACAATACTAAACTAGTAGGGTTTTGCCACTATATAAAGTAATTCTTTTCTAGCCTTCCTGGCTACTCTTATTCCCTGCTTCCTCTCTTGATCAGCTACAATGCTTATTGGACTCCTCAGTGATACAATTCAGTTTCCTAAACCATCAGAAAATCAGCCAGTCAATGGAGGGAGGAAAATAATTTGTATTTTTGACAGCACAGGGTTGTCAGACAGCTTCAGCTATTTCTGTGAAGCTTCACCTGGAAGTGTAGATTACTTAATCCGACATTGCTGCCAAAATCAATTCTTGTCCAACAGGGTTTTATGCAGTCTTCATTTCTTAGTGCTTCTGTAATGTCGGGAGAAGATGACTATTGTCTATGAGGCAAAAATCCAGAAAAGTATATAAAATCAGGTAATGCTACTGTGGAGATGGCAGGAGAACAGGAAAAGGCTGCAGCCCCATCTTTTAGTGTAGTTTTCATAAAGGAAGAAAGTGGAGTAGGTTTTCTTTCTGGAGTGCCTTTTTTTGTTGGTTTGCTTTCCTCTTGCTTTGCTCCGTTTTGGGTTTGTTTCCCCATCAGTGTTTAGGCTTGGATTGCACCCTCACCCTCAGAACACACAAGTACGATTTCTCTTGTATCGTTTACATATGCATGACACACACTATATGATTTAAATAAAAGCCTCATCTGAAGATTGAACCATCAAAGATCACATCTTTGGAAGAGGGAGAAGTACTGCTCCCTGCACTGCTCCCATCCTAAAGGCTTTTTCTCTAGGTTTGTTATTTTTCCTTTGCCCGTGTTTGGGAATAACATTTAAATGACCCCTGCTAAGTGGTGATATCAACACCATGTTGACAGGAAGGGGGCCAAGGAGCGAAAACAGTTGTACAACCACTTTTGGCAACCACTTTCATAAAATGTGGTAAAAAGAGTAATTTCAGCAGTGGACTTATATTTCCAGGTATTCTCTAGAGTACCAAGGTGGACGAGACCTTTTATACTGTTCTGTACTTGTTTAAACAGTGCAGGTCCAGATTGTGGGGAAGTGGTGTAACTGCTTGGCATCATTAGCTCCAGTGGGTCCACACTGGCTTCCACAGTTGGACAACATTTTAGTTGTTCTCCCCAGTGCAGACAAGCCCTTATTGTGCGCTGTTGGTTACCCCAGCTGGGGATTAGGTTTGGGGTATCTTTGGTCTTTGTATGTCAGTTTTTGCTCGTGAACAGATAGGATTTGGTCCAGTCAGGTGCCTGCTATGCTGGTCTCCGTTGGAAGCTGCTTGAGATGTAACCTGCAGTATTTGAGCAACTTGTAAGTCTGTATGTCTTCGGGAAGTCCAAAGGGAACTGCTGCTTCTTGGGATTCAGTTGGAAGTATCACAAAGTTCCTTTGAGGCCAAACAGGGAACAAACATATCATGGCAGCAAAATGTCTAACCCAGTAATTTGTCATTCATGTTTATTTTGTATTATGCTGGCATTTCTTTTGAGATTTCTCCCTGTGTAAAAATTGCTGTCTGTTTTTATCTTTCACCACTGTAGAATCTCAACCATTCACAATTGCCACTTAATTTACCCTCATAACGTTTGTTCTTTGGCTGTAGTTTTGTTTCCATCTGTGCAAGTGTAATTGAGGGATGGTTTCTTTAAAACAAAACAAACAAACATAAGTATTGAGCTGATTACAGTGTCTAGATCAGTAAGGCTTTCAGCATTTTTGACCATACCTGTGGTAACTCACCAAGGGTTTTATGGAACTGTTTGGTTGCTACCCCAGAGTCAGCCCTCTGGAAGAAACAAGAGTTATGTATATTTAGAAAGGGGAAAGCTGATGGAAATGGCAAGCTGTACTTAGTTCTTTTCCAGGCTGACTTGCTGTAAAAGCTTGGCTACTCCTTCAGCAGTGACTTGCATGGTCTGTGGGTGAATATGAGAGGAATTCCTGCTCATGCCAGGTCCTTCTCTATTATGTTTTGGTTTGATGATGGAAGAAAATAGCATGCACTCCTTTAGAGAACAGACTCCACATCTTCAGTGGTAAAACTCTGTAATCATGCTGTACTGTGTTGCTGCAACATTTGATGTCCTAGATTGATTGCTGCTCTAATCACACCAACACAACAGATCAGTGGGAATGGTTTGGTTTAATACAGTGGTTATCTTTGCTCTGAAGGAGAAGTTTTCTTGGTACTACTTCACTAGAAAAGTCATATAATTCAGTTTTCTCTGCACTTGATTCTAAAGTCATTTTACTTTGCACGACTTCTGACATCAGGTTTTCTGATTGCCAGTTAAGATGTATAAGAGTTCTGTCAGTGCTAAGAGAGTTGCTCTCTAAATGCTTGTGGTCTAGACCTCAGATCTTTATTCTTTAATCCCTGTCTCAGTCATGGAGAAAATGCTCCTGATTATAGCTGTTGTGAAAAATCTCTGACAAATCAGTCTGGCCTTTGAAGTGCTACCAGTTTGCAAACACCACACTTGTTTCTCTAGCACCAATGTCAAGTTTACTTGTTGCTTAGCCAAAGTCAGCACCTGGATGAAAAGCAGTTATTTTAAAACCTGGCCTCAATAGAATGCTATGAGGTTTGGCTGACATGCTGCAGAAGGTTGCAAGGATCCATGCACATTTGGGAGATGACAAAACTGGAAAAATCTTGTCACTTTTCTAATTTGAGTTAGGCTGTAGCCCAATCTGTATTTGGTAAATGGCAAACTGTGCAAGTACTGTCTTCAGGCATAAGTATTGCATCTCATAGCTAGCAGTGAAGGATTTCAAGCCATTGTTCCAGTGATGTACTCTTTGTGTTTTCTCCACTGATGGTTTCATTGGCCAGCCCAAAAGCTGCCCTCCCTGAGACTGGTCCTTCTGGAAAAGTTAAAATGTAGGATGGGAGAAGTTACTGCTGTACCAACAAGGAAAAAACACTCTAGCCATGTTCTGAATTGAATCAGTGGCTGGAGAGCTTGGAGTCCTAGAGATCTTGGAGTCCTAGAGATCTTGTGAGCTGAATGGCATTGCTGGACAGCCTGCTGTGACAGCAAGTGCAAAGGGGAAGACCTGGTGAGAAGGTGCAGGGAGGAAGGAGGGATTTCTTTGTTCTTTTGAACACTGCTCTGCCCAGTGTGGAACTGAAGTCAAACCTCTGAAATAAAACTGAAATACATTTAGGAGACAGAAGATGGGGTTATGCCAGGAGATGGATTTCTTTTTTTTTCTTTTTAAATTTATTTCTGTATCCCTTTATGTTTAAGTTGCATTTTAAAAAGAAGTTATTTATCTTTGATGCCATTTCCCCATTGATAGTCTCTTTCTTCAGCTTGCTTAGTAGCATAATCAGCAGTTCTGAAGCCAGTCATTAGGAGGAGGATGAATTGCAAATTGCGGTTAGTGGGCTACAGTTTTTAAATGCACTTATTATTTACCTTCCACTCCTTCCTCTCCTTAATACTTGGCTTTCAGTTTTTTGAATATAGTAATATATATGTAGATGCCATAGCCTCTGGTTCATGAATGAGACACAACAGTCTGTATCTTGGGAGAAAAATAGGAAATGCCTAAGTAAAGAAACTCGTGGGGGATGTTAAACCTATTGCTGCAAATAGGAACCAAGTGTTTTAGAAGGTACTGTGATAGCAAGAGCATCACACTGAAATCAGTGTGGCAACTTGGCCTGTTAGAGTCTGAGTCAATAAGTGACATTCTTAAGCAGGTTATTGTCTTTCTCAAGTGGATTGGTTCAGCACCTTGGGGCTAGGCCATCCATCTGGGTATGTGAATTCTCAGAACAAAAGAGCTATGGATCAATCTACAGGTTCTGTTGAAATAACATTGCTGAAGTGCACTTATGTGTCATTAAGCTGGTGCAAGATGGTTTTGAGTTAGTTGAGTAAATGCAATTCTGTGGTTAAAAACCAAGGATAAATTCTTTGCCACTCTTCGATGCCAATAGTAAATTTGTCCCTGACTTAAGAAGCTCATGATTCTGGTTTATGTTGGTCCTAGCTACACAACTTTCAGTGATGCTGCTGACTCTGACATCAGTATTTGTGATTGACACTACAAGTAAGTGAGCTCTCTGGACAGTGGAATACATATCATAGCAACAGACCAGAATATTCTTAATGTGTAAATATTTATTGTTTTGTACCAAAGGCTTTTTACACAAATAATTAATTTAGGGTGTCTAGATATGCTTTTTTCCTAACAGAAGTTAAGGCAAATATTCTGAACAAGTATTTGAAATTAATTTTGAATGTTCTTTACCAGTTTCTATTCATAGCAAATTGTTAGTAACATATACTGCCTCTTATTGTATGTCTGTGAATTTTATGAATCAAGTATGGGGGGGTGTATTCAGTAAACAGAGTACAGATGTTTTAAAGTGTTTTTCCTCATGTGCAAGTTTTAATTTTTCAGACGATATCAGAAATTGCAGAAGATAATGAAGCCCTGGTAAGAACTTGATTAGATCATCACCTTGCATACCATCTCTTCTTTTGCATGACTGAGTTCAGGCCCTTGCACTAATCTTTATATCTAAATACAACTGTGCATATTCATTCAGCAAGTCTTCAACCTTCTCTATTTTCTGCTCTTTGATGTCTGTTAAAATTTTCTGTTGAAGCCTTTTTTGTTTGCCTGTGGAATGAGTGTTTCATTTCTGTGACTTCTGAAAGGGCTTTTAGTATTTCGGAAGTAAGGCTTTTGCTTTGTTTTCTTTTTCAGTTTCCGCAAACAAATAATTTCCCTGCCTTCCCCAATTTCCCCCTTGAATCTGACTGGCTTATGTGGTTGATAGTTGGCAATTTTCATGGATGATTTAGTCAGATGAAACTAAAAGTCATTGTGCCAATTTGTTTTCCTTTTATTTGCTGGTCCCAGGTAGTGCTAGTTGCAGATAACTGCATAAAGGAAAGGTCTAATCCAGTAGAGGGCCTCATATCAGAAAGTGCAAAAGCCTTCTTATTTCCCTGATGATTTTGAGTGAAATTCTTCTGCGTGCTTCAAGTTAAGCTCAGGCTTTGATAAATTGGAATTCCAAGAGGTGTTCTAATATCTTGATTGGCTTGCAAATTTGACATCTCAAGTATGGCTAAAACCCAAGGAAGCAAAAGAATCATCAGTTAAGTGTAGTCTGTCACTCTGAGAGCTCAATGTGATTTATCATGTGGAAATGCAGCTCCCTATCCAAACCCAAGCTAAATTGTACTTTCACAAATCTACTGTAAACCAAGTTTTGAAATTTTGATTTTTAAATCATTGCCTAATAAATAAATTACACAGTAAGAATGAATTTTGCAGGAAATTTAAATCCTTCCTCAAAGTTCACTTTCTCAACCCAGCACAAAGTAATTTGTTTCATAATAGAAAAGCTTAAATTATGAGGAAAATTATTAAAGTGGCATGAGACATAATTCTTAGCGGCATCAACCTGAAGCTTTACCTTGGCAGCATTACACCTGAAGGCTGTACTGCCATTCAGCAGGACCTTGATAAGCTGGAGAACTAGGTAGAGAGAAACGTAATGAGGTTCAACAAAGGCAAGTGTAGGGTCCTGCACCTGGGAAAGCACAAGCCCACGTACCAGGACAGGTTGGGTACTGACCTACTAGAAAGCAGCTTTCCAGAGAAGGAGCTGGAAGTGGGTGGATGACAAACTGACTATGAGCTGGCACTGTGCCCTTGTAGCCAGTAACTTAACTTCGGAAGTTAAATACTACCAGTAGAAACTTCAGTTTACATTGGGGTACACAGATTAATATGTTGAATTCCAGCACTAGTGTGTGAGATGATACAATTAAATAACAGAAATTACTGAGTTTGGGACTTGTGCTGTAAAAGATACCAGAGCCATTGATCGGGATATGAAGCCAGTAGTTCTGGAAGCTGACCTGTTTGTATGTTTTGAAGATAAAGTATATACACTACTGCTCTGTGAGTGTAGTTATTGAACATCCTAACTATTTTTTGCCCATGTATTAATGGGAAAAGAACCAATGAAACAACAACTATAAAAAACCCCTCAGACCTTGATATAATGAACTCAATTATAATGCTTTTCAGCCCCCACCTGCTGTCTTCTTGACTATAGAAACATAAAGAAACCAAATGCTAGTTAAAAACAAAAAGTTCCTTGGGATGCACAGGATGACATCATAAAGTGCCAACATTTCATTTTACTCTGGTAGCTTGCACATGCTAGCCTGGCTTAATTAAAACCTGATTTTCGTGGAGAGGCCATGTTTAATTGTTTTCTGCACTGAAGTAAATTCTTCTAAATTATGAGTTTCTTTTTCTCTGTCTTTTTAGGTTTAGGGGTCTGCATTTTTTTTTTTTTTGGGATTTCATTTATCCCTTTTTGGCTGATAGTGGAATTAAAAAAAAATAAAAATGAAACAATCCTATTAGTTGACTTTTGCATTACAGTTCTGAATTGTAGTCAAACCAAGCTGACTGGAGAATGCTATCTTTACTGTGTAGTCATTCCTGGTTTTTTAAGAAAATTAGTTCATTTACGGAAATTTACCATGAAATGAGCAAAGCCAGGAATAAAAAGATAGGGAATAAGAGAAAATGTAATTCTACTCACATCTTCATTGTGGAACTCTGGGCTAGCTTCCTATGCTTAATGTACCTTTAAGTGGATTTAATCATACTGCATAATCTACACCTGGATTTATTAAAGAATCGTTACAGTTATGTTTAAAATTCATACCTTGTTGTCTTCAATCAGATTTAACTTTCAAGCTTAGAGAAGCCCCAACACTAGGGTTACAAAGCTATTTCAGGTTCTTGGAATGCAAGTGGGTTTAAATCAGTAAGGCTGATCCCTTTTAATGAACGCACTGAAAATGTACCACAAAGAAATATTCCAGTAGTGTTTAGCACGATGAAAAAGAAAAAAAAAAATCTGTGTCATTTGCAGTGTAGTAGTTAAGTGCATTTTCTGTAATCCTCTAGAAAAATAGGGACAGCAACTATGCAGATTGTTCCGTCATATTCAGATTTGCTAAGCAGCGAGTAGGTGTGAATTGCTCCTACTTTGATTTGACGGTGGCTTAGCTTTATCCTTGGAAAGGTTGCTTGAATGAACAAGGCAGTGTAGAAGCAGTGAAGAGGAGCCTTAGCAATATAAAAAGTACTTGTTCACACCGTGCTAGCAAACCAACCTGCTGCATCACCAAGTCTTTGTTTTAGACTTAGTCAGATTCTTGCCCCCATGGCTTTTCTAGAACTCTTGTCCTCTGATGATTAGATATATCCTGCTCCCCTGTTTAAATTTATTCATGGTCATTTATCCTTGACAGCTCCAATTTAAAAAGCTGTTCCTACTCTTTGATGTTGACCTCAATGATGTCAGGCCTTTCTGCTACCCAGAATTAGGCTGTGAGCACAGATAAGGGACTGAAAGTTAACTGCTCCCTTAACTCCTACATTTAGTAGTAGATCACTACTCTCGTTACCTCTTGCCCAGTTAAAGTTGTTTCTTTGCTGCCTTCCCTTTGCACAATTAGAGCTCAGCTTTGGTTCAGTTTTGCCCATGAAAAGGGGTTTGTGCCAAGATGCAGTGTCTTTGGCTTCTCATCCCGATGGGCTGTTGGCTGTCTCCTGCTTGCAACAGACGAGCAACAGTAAATTTCCAGGTTCTACTATATAACTTTTTTCATATAAACCCAGAGACACTTAGGTTGATAAAAGCTTGTATACATTTTTTGTTGTCATTTATTTGTCACCTGATGCCAGTTGAGCCTAATTATCTTGATTTACATAATCATTTGAACAGCTGAATATTCCCCCTCCATAATAGCAATAAAATCTTCATTTTGGTATGTA
This sequence comes from Pithys albifrons albifrons, assembly GCF_047495875.1. Classification (NCBI taxonomy): domain Eukaryota; kingdom Metazoa; phylum Chordata; class Aves; order Passeriformes; family Thamnophilidae; genus Pithys; species Pithys albifrons. The sequence goes on along the minus strand of NC_092464.1, from coordinate 48,103,853 downwards.
TGTGAAACATGGATTGAAATTTTTTTCTTTTTTTTTCTTTTTTTTTTCAGAAACATCTAGGGGATTTTGGTGTTAAAGTGCTATTAGTTTATTTTGATAAGAAATCCCAGTTGCTCTAGGCATCTTGCAAAATAAGCATACAGGATAAAAAGATGGTTTAGCACATAGAAATGATACTAGGAAGGCACATGAGAGACAGATGTGCTGATCAGGGTCACATGCACATTCCTGTCATTTTTATTTTTAGGAAAGAAAAGCTAGTATCAAAATAGACAGAGTTTAAATTTTTTTTCCTTCACAGTTTCCTAAAGGTAAGAAAGAAGAGAATTCTTAGGAATGAAAATTAACAGGTTTTGACCTGATATTTCTCTAAAGCCTACAGATGTAAAGTGCAGCTGTTGACTTACTCTTCAGTCAGGTTTGTCAGAGAGGCTGAGGTGCCACAGGCTGTGTTAGAGCCTGCCCATCCCATCCATACTGGAATGGCTCCTGCTGGGACAGCTGGTGGCATTGCAAACCACAGCTGCTTAAGAGGCTTTTGCCAAGAGCTGCTGTGGATGAGGAGATACTTCATGACCAAGTCTCACAACAGTGGTAAGAAGTGGGGAGTCAACAAAGAATGGTGAAACTTAATCAGCCATCTCAATATAAGGTGTCCTCACCTAAAAGCCAGAGCCCTGAACAACATTCAGGAGGGCTTGTAGAAGTAGTTTGCCTGAGAGCACAGATCATTAAGATGTCAAGTGTTAGTGAGATATGAAATTGCAATTACGCAGTGCATCTTTCTGATCATTTTCCCCTCTTGCTGCCATGACAAGCATTAAAAAACCCCTTCATCAGGAATTATCTTCAAACTATTAAATCATTTTGCCAGAGCAACAAGGGCTTTATATTTACAGAACTGTTGTGCCTTGTGCTGCAGATTAATTTGAAAAGACTTTATGAAGAAAGAGGCCATGTTAGTTTTTGGACTTTTTATATGACAAAAACACTTACTAAGACTTTGAGTCACACAGCTTCTATAATGTTTTTTCCAAGATTATTACTTTTATGAGTAAGCTTTGATTGCCTTGAAATTTCTAGCATCTATTCTGTCTACTGCTCTTAATATTATGTATGTCTGTGCGTGTGTGTTTTGAAATTAATTGCTTGAGAGTCTATTTCTACCTATCTGCTTGTGTTTGATTACTTAACAATGAATCAACACCCCCTCCCTTCTCTCTCCAGATGCTTTAATCCTTATCTTGCTCTAGTCACCCTGGAGATTGCTTTCATCTTTAGCTGTGCTATTCCTAATGCTTATCTCTTAAGCCTGGCTTTTGACTTTTGCAATGCTACTTAGTGTGTACTTGTGTGTTCAGGTGCATGAGTAAAGCTATATATCTTAATAGTATGTAGTATGTATGTGTAGTGCTGCATAATACATAGAGCTGGAGTATTTCTTGCTGCTTTGATTAGTCCCAGTGTTTCACCTCTTCACTTATTAATTATTTGAAGCAGTCACTGGAGTGACACCTGGTGGGGTGTCTGATCATTTAAAGTTGAAAAATACTTTCTTGTTCTGGATCCCAAACGATTGTTTCATTGTCAGATCTACTAAAAACAAGTTCATACATTAAAACCAGTAATACTATCTTCGTTATCTCAGTTTTCCCTGAAGGTTGTGCAGAAGGCTGAATTAATCAGTATTAATTGGGAAGAATTTATCAGTAGTTTTAATGAGAACAGTAAATGAGACTGTTGGATAAGGTTAGTCTAAGTCCTTTACATTCCAGGCACCGGTGTTCTAAAAATGAATATTCATGCACAGGTTTAATGTAGTTAAAGTAATCCTTCTAAACTATATGTATGTTTGTTGGGGATTAGCTTTTATGTACAATTAGTTTATAGAAGAGCATTCATGTACTAAATACAGGTTAACTGACTAAAGTTTAAATCATATATGAGAAACTCCAGTGGAGATAAATTATCTCCTCAGCTTGATGCTGGGAGAGATATTTTTATCTACTTTTCAACCTATATGGCCTATCTTTCTAAATTTTTTTATTTGAATTTAGTTTAGTCTGTATTCTTATATCAGCATACCATGTATTTGTGCAAGTATTCTGTAATGAAGATGCTTTAGGATTATATGCAAGCTTTTAGAAGGAAGCCTTTCCCAGAAATGCTGTTTTATTTGTGCATTTTATGCCAAAGGAATGGAATGGGGAACATGACAGGATCAGAGCTGATTAAATTTCCTGCAGAGTCTTATTGTCATCTTGTTATTAAATCCTTGGTTATTTGGAATGCTAATGATGACATTTTAAATCTAATGTAATTCTAAATGATTTGCAATATTAAAAAATGATCAGAACAAAGAAATAAGTAAGCCCCCCACCCTCTGCCTCCCAATACAAAATCAAAAGCTTACATATATTTTCTGAACAAAGTATTATTGTGAAATTATAATGAATTTTTTTAGAGACACTATTTTTATTGTTTGCTCTTTAGTAGTTTTTTCATTTTGTCATAAATAATCAAAGCCACAGTGTATACCCTTATTTTCTGTGGAAGGGAAAGGTGTTTGGGGTTTTTTTTGGGGGGGTTACTCAAAATGTCAAGAATGGCAAGGGGTTTTTTTTCAGTGGTGGACATCTTGGGAGATGTGAAGAACAAGTGCTCCTTTATTAAATGAAGGGGCCGCTGAAGACTGCATCTCACCATTAAAAAATCTCTAAATGGCAGACTAAATCAAATCCAATTACTAGAGTTGCTACATTGAAACTGATTTTTCATCCTTATACCTCTGTACTGCTATAAGCATCTTCCATATAGTAGGATAGCAAATCATAGAGTAAGGAACACCAATTGCATTGGTTAACTATGGCTGTAGAATAATACTCAGGTTTTCAACAACATACTGAGCTTTGCAGTTCCAATTTGAGAGAGGGTTTTTTATTTTATTTTATCTTTTTATTAGGTAATTTTTTGCATTAAAATCACTGGGACTATTCAAGCTGTTAGATTGTATGCTTTTACCTGCTAATGGCTTAGTGGCAGAGTACCTTGCGGGCAGTTTGCCTGCCCTGAAAGGTAATACTCCACTCCCTTTCAGACTCTGTGCCCTGCTGTTTGCATTGAGTAGTTACCTCACTGAAGAGCTTCATTGAAATCATTGTGGCTGCTGACTATATATAGAAATGAAGCTAATCTTTGAAAGCTGCTTTTTAACATTAAAAAAAATCCTGTGCAAATACTCAGGTTAGAGCATGTTATCTGTGTTGAGTTTAAACCCATTTTGAATTTACTTGAGTTCATACAAAGATGAATCTCAAATTTACAGGTGTAAAATGCAAGGTAGTGGCCTGCAAACCCTAAGCAATTTATCTACACACTGGAATAAACCATGTGATCTTTGCAATTCACTTGAGGTGGTTGCTCATAGATTAAGTAATGATTTAAAGAAAACAGTCTTCAGATTTAAAGGAAGAAATCAAGGCATTAACTGTTAGAAAATTGCTGCTTTAGATACATAATCTCTTCTGGTGCATTTTAAAAATGTATTTGCTTCCTATTAAGTGAAGGAACAAACAATGCTCTAACTTTCTGCCCATCTACTTGCCACCAAAACATGGCACCCCTCTATATGACCTTCAGTTAGGAGGATTTCTGAAGTGCTAAGGGAAAAGTTCACTTCTTTTCTTCTGTTAGATCCAAATCTCTGAATTTATAAGAAACATTTAATTTGGACTATGTCATTTTTGAGTGCTGCATGCAATGTTCTCCTGGGGATTAGTTCTTCTCGTATAAAACCTCTTTCTTCCAGGTGACTATTCTTGCTGTCCATGCTAAATTGCTTTGAAGACTATCTGTTGCACGACTTCTCTTGCTCTTCTGCTACCTCTTAGTCCATAATTGGCTTAATTTTCCTGCCTTTCTGCTGCTTTATTCCCTCAGTCATTGCCCTGCTGCATTACTGGTAAATGTTGTCATGACTCCTGTCTCTTGCAGCTTTGGAGATATGTTGTCCTTTACACTGACTGCATTTGTTGAGCTGATGGATCATGGGATTGTATCGTGGGATACATTCTCTGTGGCATTCATTAAAAAGGTAAATTTGTAACCAGTGCTATCTGTTCTATATCACTTTTAAGTTTTGAGGTGAGTTGTGGTTTGCTTGCTTTTCTTCCTTTTTCTTTTTTTTGTTGTTTTTTTCCACCCGCAGGTACATTATTCAGGTCACTGGTCCGAAAAGGTACATGAAAATGGGATTAAAGTGCTATTTCAAACTATAAATGTGTGTACCTACAGAATCTGGCCCAACTTCTGTGGAAATCAATAGGAGTGAATTTGGATCAAAACAATAATAGGCTTATTACACAAGAAATTGCTTGCTCAGTTATACTGTAACCTCCCTGTGCAGATACCATGCAGTTAAAGCAAAAATTAGCATTTTGATTTAATGTAAACTAAGATGAGTAATGCCTTGTTACTAGAAAAAAAACCAAAACACGAAAACAGCACTAAAATGTTTCCTTTGGAGTTATGGGAAGAGAAATGAGTTAGTTTACAATTTGAAATTAAGATGATTTCTACTAATTTTATCAAATTGTACTCTGGCCTTCCTGAATCTTGCAGTTGAGGTATGTGGTTTTGAAGCAGATCTTTCCACCATCGGCAATATCTTTCATGTCTTACATGTAGGAGATGCGCAAAAGCAGCAGAAACATGGTACTAGTCTTTAGGTAAAGAGATTTAACAGACTTCAGAAAGTTTTTGTTACTTAAAGCCTTTTCATTTACTGTGGGGAAAAACAAAAACAAACCACATCACACTTCTTTACAAAGCATTTTCAAGCCAGATTGAACTCAGAATTTTTAATAAATTAAAATGCCTTTGTACAAAAGATATTGGTTACTTCATCAAAGTTATATCAGAAGCAGAGGTGGAATGAATATAACCTGTGGCAGACACATCTTCATTTTAGCAGAGTGTGTCAGAGGAAGGCCTTTTAATTCAAATTTGGTTAGAAAATTGCTGCCACCAAAGGAAAGTATTTGCTTTTGTTGCCAGAAGTGAAGGAAGAATCAACTATGAATAAAACATTAGATACTAAAGCTCAGTTTTGGTAATTAAAAATGCTGAATGCTATTTATAAGAAAAACTAGTGTAACTAAGTCTGGTTTTTGGGCTTGCATTATTTTGTGGTTTGTTTTGGGGTTTTTGTTTGGTTGGGTTCCCTCTTCTCCCTCCCCTCAAATCTTGCTGTCTAGGTAGGTTATTGTGATGGTTATTGTTACCTTTTTTATGGCAAAGAAAATTTACAACTTCTTAAACTTATTACAAACAATCCAAAGTCAAGTTCAGAGTGCCTTATCTGCTATGGCAGCCTCCTAAGGAGCATATGAAGAAACTTGCTAAAATTAATTTAAATCAATCTACTTCATTAATAACTCAAAATTACTGTCTTTTCCCAACTTTATCAATGTCTTTTTCCCTGTGGATTGTATTGTAACAGCAGAAGAAAGTGTTATGTTCGCCCTGTTAAAGGCTCATCTCTTCTGTCTGTCACTTCCATAAGCTTCCCTGGACAATGACCCAAGTTAAAAAACAAAACAAAAGACACAAACAAAAGCATTCACACCAAGTACCTATGAAAACCGAAACTGGGGAGTAAAACCAAAAGTGAAAGGAGTGAGCAAGAAAGAGACCAAGCAGAAGAATAGAAAAGTTAGAAGAGAAACAGAAGGACAAAGAATAATATAAATAGAGGAAAGAGGCATAACTGTGTCCTTACCTGCATGCAGTTGAGAACCAGCAGAGCCCTCAGTGGAGCAGTGTGGGCAAAGGGCAAACCTAACGGGACACCTTTGCACTATGTCTCTCTGGAGGCAATCTGCCACTTCATTCTCACTTGCTTTTCTGACCTTGGCTTTTGACAGACCACTTGAGGTTCTTAATGGTCTTCCTCCAGTGGTTGACAGGATGAATGAGAGCACTGATAAGTTTCTGCTAGCTGGGTAAGAACTTCAAACCAACTGCTGCTGTCCTTTGAAGCTGTCTTTCATGTTAAATGAAAGCTAAATTACATGGGGTGGAATTAGTCTGAATTTTTTTCTTGAGTGGTTTTTTTAACTTAAAAATATAAAAGCTGGAGGAGACCTCAAGGGCAACCCCTCACTGCTTCTAGTGACTAATTCTTTGGTGCTGAATGTAGACTCCCTCTGACCCTTTGGGTACGTAAAGACTGCTGTTCCAAATCCTGCAAATAAGAACTGATACTTTTAAAGAGAGCTTTGTCACTTAAGAGAAAACAGCATAGTTTGAAAAAACTACCTTATGATATGCAAGATTCTCTCAAGACGTTTTTCTTGCTTATGGGAATATAAAGTTAATTTCCAGTTTCCATGATTGCCTAAAGGATTTGGACGCGCAGTTCTTAGAAAAAGTCATGGTAATTGGATATCAAAATTGTCCTAGTTCCAGCCAGGACAGGATTAATTTTTGCAGTAGCCAGGAAGGGGCATGACTGGGACCCAGAGGTTATTCTGAACCACCTCACATAATTTTCCTGGGATGGGGGAAGAGGTCCCTTCCAGGTCGGGGTAGTTTAGCAGCAGTTCACGTATTGCTGGTTTCATGTGGTGAGCATTTGCCTGTGAGTTGTTTGCTTCTCTTACAGACTCTGTTATTAATGTTGTTACTGTTACTGTTCTTTTTCTTATTTTGTTGCTGTTTCCAGTAAATTGTTCCTATCTCAGCTTGTCACATTTACCTTTTGTGCCTCTAATTCTCCTCTCCAGCTCACTGCAGAAGGGAAAAGAAAGAGGGGGGAGTGAGCGAGCAGCAGCCTGGAGAGTCCCAGTGGGAACACTAAATTGGCGAATACCATTTGTAAACCATGACAGCCTTATTTGGCGTCCAGTGTAGGGCATGAAGGGTTGAAGTATCAACAGATTTGCCTAGAGCAGTATGAAAGCAATTTCGATGTAAGCATTTGTTGTATTAGGGCCACAGCCACTGGTTACAATGTTGCTTGGTCTGTTCACATGGTTGAGGTATCTAATCCTGTGTGTGTGTGTGTATATATATGTATATGTATATATATATATATATGTGTATATATATATATATATATATATATATCTGTATATGAGCTATTTGCCTATCCTGGTGCTCTTTTTCAGAGCAAGGAGAGCAATCAGGATTTCTTTCTTGCTGTAGTGTGTGTTAGCAGTTTGATAAATTTAAGGGCAATGAGGGTCATTCTGAATGTGTGTTCGGTGTTGCTCTCCTACCCTTATGTCGGGCACTACCTCTTGAAGTCCATTAATAATTCTACTCAACCTGTGGGGAGACCAGGGGAGGATGGTTTTCCCCATCTTTTAACCCATTTTTCCTCCTTCAGGCTTGTTACAACAGCTTTTGAAAATTTTGAATTTCCTTTGGATGTTAAGGAAAGCTTGCTCTTGTTGCTAAGTCTGTCCAGTCTCCTTTGGTATTGTCCATACCATGTTTAGAGTAACAAAACAGATTTTTAGGAGGGTCCTTCAGAGATCTGCCTTGGAGATGTATAGTCATGAGTGATGTGGAATGTGGGTGAAAATGGCCCAGCTTTTGAAGACTGTTCTACTTAAATGGTGTGAAAATTCACCCCTGAACAACTATAGGACTTTGAAGAAGTGGCAGAATATTTGAACAAAAAATGCTGTGGCAGTTCCAGCAAGGCATGGAATTATGCAGTGTGCGGGCCCTGGCTACTCTTTATCAGATACTGCTTCTTACTAGACAACACCCTCAGGGGAGAGAGGAGGAAAGCAGAACAGCAGGTACCATGGCCACTCAAACTGCAGCTGAACCAGAGGAACAACCTGTGCCTGTAGCAGTAACCCCTATACAGAAGAAGAAATCCAACACCAAATCAGCTCACTTTGTGAGGGATGAGAAGGAAGCAGGGCCCTCAGAACAGGAGGAGAGGCAGGACCAGAGATAATCACCTGATCCCTGTCCCTGAATGAGCTGTGAGATATTTCAAAAGATTTCAGCCTCCAGTCACGTGAGCCTCAGTGACTTGGCTGCTCTGATGATGGGATATCACTGCCCATGATATGAAACTAGATGGTGGTAAAGCCAGACAACTGGGATTCCGGTCTCGGGATGTGGTCATTGACATTGTTTCTGTGTGTCACAACTGTCACTTGTTTTTTTCTGTACTCAAGTGCAACTCTAGTGCCTTACTTTAAAATGATGTGCACCTTTTAAAATTTTACTGTGCTTTACGACTTGAGAGAACAAAACTTGGACAGATTTTACTGTACACTTCTTCAACAACATAGTCCAGGCAAATACCAAATGAACACACATAATGAAAATCAGATCTCTTTCATTTACTGTTCTTTCCCCATGTGGTTTTTGTTCTTGGTGTGTTTTGGGGTGGTTAATATTATTATTTATTTTTTCATTTTTTAACTTTTGAATTCTCTTCTGTGCTTTAAGTGATGCTGAACCAGGAAGACGACTCAGATGATGTAGTTTAGTTTACTATAAGTTTCTCATCTACCCTCAATTTACATGTTTAGCTTCTTGGAGCTGAGTGAGTAAAGGGATTCTGTTTGCTAATTTCCCTTGAAATTGGTAGGAAGCTAAGCACTCAGACACTTGTTTTGTATGTGGCTATATATGTTCCAATAGGACTAAGCAGATATTAAGGTTACAGATATTTTGCTGAAGAAATAATTTTATCCTTAATGAGAGACAGCTGTATGACAGGTTTTTGTGTGAAAGTGAAGAGCAGTCAAGTTGCTTATCTCTGGAAAAGGTTTAGTATTTCTGTGAGCTTATTATTTTAATAATTAGAATTTCCGATAAATGACTGCAGGGTTATTTTTGAATGTTGAAAGCCTGTCTCTGTATGGAGTGCTCAATAAGCAGAAAACAGCAAATAACACAAATTTTAACTCCTGTTGATTCCTGTCTCTTCTCAAGAAGGACCTTTTTTACCCCAAGCATCCAGAGCTTCAACTGTGGTAATAGAATTTTTTTTAAATGTAATTTTTCTCTCTCTGGAACTTAAATGCCATATTTTTCGGGGTAGACAAGCCTATTATTTCTAGCCAGACTTCATGCATCAGTAAGGTGGTTATGAATATACACATTTTGACATGCAAGTCACCCAGCAGATGTTTTGCATCTATTTTCAGTGTCACATCTTTTTCAACACACAAGACAGCTTCATACCTTAGGTTTGTGTTTGTGGGTGAGAGAGGTTGTGGTCCAGAGTCAGAAGAATAAGTAAGGCTAAGGCAGCTTTGCCTGGACTGAGGTTCCAGGTAGCTATACTGTTACACTTCTGCAGGCCCCTGATATGAATATGTTATAGCCCAATGAGGCATTAACACTGACACATGAAGGAGCTTCTGCACCAAGAATAATTAATATATGTCAAGGCTGCTAAAGAGGTGACAGAAGTCTGGCAAGCTGGGATGCAGTCTGGCCATACTGTATTCCTGCTGCACAGTTGATCCATGGATGCCTGATAACTGAGGCATCCAGGGCACGTTTGGTTTTATGTGTGAGTAGTGCAGAGTTGCTCTGTGCATACACTGCCCCTGTTGTGGGCCCTGTGGACATCTGGCAGCTGTGGCTGTAATGCATCAAAACACATCTGGATTGCCATTAAGAGAGGGATGGTACTACAGTGCTTCTGAGATAGTGCTTGTTACTCTTAACAGCACATTGTCCTTCATACAGTAATGTAAATATTACTTGGGCTCAGGACTTGCCAGCAGCAGATACTAAAAGTCTAGAGTAGAAAGGGGCTGAGTTTCTTCTTTCCTCCTGTTCTCTATACAGTTCTTTACAGAAAATAAAGTCAGTGTATATTCTCTGAATTGAGGTACATTCAGCATGGCATGTTCCTGTTGTGGTAATGCAAACCAAGCAGCAGAGCAAACAGCAGCACTGTAATAGATTAGAAAAAAAATTGGTTCCTCTTTCCTTGTCTCCAGACAAAGTGGCAGAAAGAGTGTTATGCTCCTTCAGTACTACTTAAACATCATGAGTGCAAAAAATACCATTGTCCATGTGTCAGCATTGAACTGTGAATTTTACAAGCAACTGGATAGCTTTTCCAAGCATTGGGCATACCTTTCTTCCTCCTAAAGGAAAATGATGCCTAGGTCTGAGCAAGCATCCAGAGCTGGAAACAGTAAAACCACATTAGTGGCTTGTTGCATGAGGTCTGAAGAGGCATGTGCTCCCTATTTTGTGGAAAGAACATGTCAAACTTGAGACAAGGCTTCTGTAGACTGTTACTTGGCTGTAAAGAGCAACTAACTGTGGTCGCACCACATTTCTTCTGTCTGTCTCTGCTTTCTTGGGTACCTTTCATCCTGACTATGCTGGCATCAATAGTTCTTGCACTTCTTGCTTCCTGCATCAGTAGAAGGCAAGTTTCTTCCCAGGAAGCTGTGTACATGGACTGGATGTAGAAGGATGCAGAACATGTGTTGCGACATCTTACTGCACAGCTGTGTTGGCTCTGCAGATGAATGTGCAGCATGGCATTGCCAGACTGCAAAATAGCTGTGGTCAGACCTGTTTTTAACAAATGTGCCATTTGTTCATGGCAGCTTGCAGTAAAAGTGAAAGTTATTAATGCAAGTCTGGTCTCTAGACAGAGTTATGGAACCAGTTCTCCTGGTAAATTATCACCAATAGAGCTTTAATTTGTAACCTAGAAAGAGCTTTCAATGTTATTGGTAACAGGCAGGGGAAAAAAAGGGCATATTTTTCTAGAGTGTGTTTTGCCAGAAAGCTAGATCTAAATTTGTGCTTTGAAACATTTGCCTTAAGCCTAAGTATTTGTTTAGACAGAACTGGCTAATCAGATTTCTGCTGAAGAGAATGAGAAGTAGTCTAGTTGTCCTTTCCAAAGTTTTCCACACAAAAAAAATGTAATTGTTTTATTTCTCTAATGTTCGTTAACTATGTTCCTAATGTAATGATAAAGCATATGTAAGACATATGAATATCAGCATAAATGTGTGATGATTTGTGCCAGCTGAAGAACCTGTTCCACTGTGTCCTTTGATGGTATATGCAGTGCCTGGTTAACTGTGTTTCACTGATACTTAGTATGTGTTCTAGACTACTTTTTCCTAACACCTTCCTGAGCCACATGCACAGTTTTCTTTATTATCTTTCCCTCTTTTCATGACAAGATGTAAATTCTCTAAATGATTGCATTTGTAGATAGCAAGCTATGTGAACAAATTTGCCTCGGACATCTCTATCTTGCAACGGTCCCTAGCAATCCTGGAATCAATGGTGCTCAATAGCCATGACCTGTACCAGAAGGTGGCACAGGAGATCACAATTGGGCAGCTAATCCCACATCTGCAGGGGTGAGTGTCTTCAACTGCCACTTGATATGGTAGATGATTTTTTTCCCCAAAAACATGAGTAGAGCATTTGAGAAAAACAGTAGTATAAAGACTGGCAACCTCCTTTATGATTCCCGTGTGCACTACAAGTGACTGGATAACTTTTTCCAGCTTTTTTCTGGAGTTGCTTGGTCATTGGGAATTTTTTTATTTTTTTTTAATAAGCTGCATATGTAGTTGGAACTGGGGAATGAAGAGAAGAGCACCCTTTAGTAATAAAATGCTTAATGCCATCAGCATACAGACAGAGTTGTTTTCCTTGTCACCTTCTAGGAAGTGTGTAAGAAAAATTTCTGAATTTTTCTGAAGATATATTTGAAAAGGGAGGGGCTTTTTCTAATATGCAGTGGTTAAAAGGATGGAAACTGCTTCTTACAGCATAGGGTTATGTACTGCGCACAGTTATGGTTGTCTCCTAGCTGGGACATTTTCAACTCACCTGGAAAGCTGCAGGTCCTTTTCCAGAACCCGTTAGGGAAGATTCCTCTTCCTACCTCTAACTGTTGTGCATCTGGCAGAAGAAGATTGTTGGTCTTCTGCTGTGATCAGTGGAGGTTCAATGGCAGTACAACAGGGTGGTTCATTCCACCATTCTTGATTGCTGTGTCTCCCTCTGGGGCATCTTGTCTCTGTCAGTAATAAAAACAACCTGGTCATGACCAACTTTGATTACTTAACTTGCATGGGTAACATGAAGTGCAAACAGTTCCTCCGCTTCCACCTGCAGTAATGCAGCTGGAATTGTCAGTAACATAAATTTTGTCAATAGAGCAGCTGGAAGATCAGTTCTTCTCTCATGTTTATAACATTGTTCCAAACAGGACAGACCAAGAAATCCAGACGTATACCATCGCAGTAATAAATGCACTCTTCCTTAAAGCACCAGATGACAAGAGGCAGGTAAGTTGTTGGGTTTTGTATACCTATGTATCTGTAGGCAAAGTGTTTCATATTCATACCTAAAGTTGTCCCAGTCACACTTTTCTTGCAGTTAATTCAAACTGAAACTTGTTCAGCTGTTTCATGCTGGTATATCATTCATTTTAATGGAGCTGCCTCCATCTTGCACCAGTATTAGTAGGGATTAAGCATTCTTCCATGCTTTTGTAGTTCCCTGTAACCTCATATGAACCATATTGACTGTGGCTGACTGTAGTATTTATTGTACTGAACTCTTTGCCAGCACAGCTTGTAAAACCAGGCTATTTTTTGGTAGAATGTTTTTCCCCTGGATTTTTTTATTAAAAAGTGTGTCCCTTTTGAAAACAGAAATATCCTGCCATGTAAGCATTTCATGACTTTTATAGTGTGCTATTTTAATTTAGCTTTAGTGCCCGATATCAGAAGTCTCAAATGAAAAGATTGTTAGTTGCTGTTAAATAAGAATGGAATGTGAAGTGTTATGAAATAGTGAGGGTTTATCCATGTTTATGAAGTTGTTAGCCTGTGTCAAAACAGATTTAGTAATTTATTTATTTAACATTTCTGTCACCAAGAACAGTGATGATAATTCTTGTGGTGACATACTGTTACTGTCCAGAACAAGTTCACTGAGAGTTGCTGATCAGTTCTGACAGGGATTTTCCTTAGATTTATTTATATTCTTAAATGTTGGAGACTGTTTAAAGAAACATCAAAGCCCTAATGAGGTCTTTCTTCTTTTTTTTTTTTGTTCTTTCTTCCTTAAAAATATTTTTAGCATTGAGAACAGGGGAAAATAAACCCATCGTTTAATTAGAAAAAAAAGATAAAAGAAGGCACTTCTCCCTCCTTTTTTTTTCCTTCATTCTCCAAGATAGGCTTTAGTGATTAAGGGAAGACATGTAATAAACAAAAATTGGAGTAAAACCTTTCTTTGAATTTTGACATAAATTAATGACGCATCCTTGTAAGAAAACCAAATATTTTGGGTTTTGCATTTGTAAATAGTTGCTACTGCTTTTGTTTCTGTGAAAAGTATGGTTTGGCCACATATGAAGCTGAGAGACAATGTCAGATGTAGATAAGACTTTAATATTAATCAGTGGACATGTCTTCCTGAAATGACGCTACCAATTGTTGCCAGCAAGTAAAACTGTCTTTTGCCAACAGTGTAACCATCTAGTGAGGCTGGAAGTCAGCCAGGTAGACTTCACCTGTAGTACCTACTGCTTTAACACAGAACTTAGTCAGGGAGTTTATGATCATCAGAAGATAATGGTCTGATTTGGCTTGAAGGCTGGTAGCTCTGACACTTGCAGAAAATTTTCTTCAGCTTTTAATAACTTAGAGTAAGTCAGAATCTGTTAGATTTCTTTCTGTATCTGTCTTGTGGTTAATTAGCAAATCATATAATAAAGAAGGTAGGTGTCCACTCGCTTCAAGATAATGTTAATTGGTGCTGTTTACTGAATTCTGTCTTTCTAAAATAATGTACTGAAGCGAGCAGTCTCGTGTAATTATCTGGTGATTGGCACTCAAGGTTCAGTGCTCACCACTAATATGGTTAGAAGTGAGAAATTGCACCAAAACTCAAATGACTTGAGGAGCTTTTGATACCCTCTGTGCTGCTGTCTTACAGGGAGGGACTGGCACGATGTGCATGACTAAACTGCAATTAAGGAAAAGATTTAAATTGACACTGCTATATGAGTTCTTTCCTCTCCCATTTTATTTTCCCCTCTCTTTCTGTACCGCAAAAAGCCAAGAGGTCCAAGATGGTGTGGTTTTTGTTTGTTTGTTTGTTTATTTTAACAAGAGCTCCCTGGTTGGTTTGCTTCTTTCACCACTGTCAGGGACCAAATCATCTGAAAAAACCTAGGTTATTTAAAAAAAAAAAAAACACCCCCAAACAACCAAACTGACCCCTGCCCCCCTCCCCCCAACCCCCCCCAGAACCCCTCACGCACAAAAACAAATAAGTAAAAAACCAAAAAAATTCACTCAAAACAAACAAACAAAAAGGTCTATCAGAACAGAGATGAGAGTTTGAGAACTGAAATGATACTGTGTATGATTGAAACACTTTTTTGGCAGTTATCTGTATTTTTGCAGAGACATGTTACTATGGAAAATGAGATGGCAAATTTTGCCTGATAATTCTTCTCTTCTGTTAGCACAATACTTATATTAGAAGAGACAGCTCATTAGCTGCTAATGACTATGTAGCCTTTTTGGAGACAGAGATGATTATGATGTAGAAATTGGTTTTGTGAATGCTTGTTGTTCCTATCAGTTTTTAGTCCTGTGACAGAAAACAATGTTTCAGTAAGAGCTTTTTAAATTACAGATATAAGAAAGAAATGACAATTTAATAATATTCAAAAAAGTGAGATTAAGAGAATTCCCTTATTTTTCCTTGAATGCAGAAAATACTATCACCTGTTCATCTTTTGGCAGCGGGTAGTTTGACAAAACCAGACAGTCTGTTACACATAATGTGAAGTATATAATGTGCCTGGCACTCCCCCTGCAGCTCAGTTGTGCATTTCTGAAAGAGATAAAACCATCTGTGTCATCCATTACTTTTCTGTTAAGTGCAATTTAAACCTGCTTAGTTAGAAAAGGCTTAAAACCTAAAGCTGAGTTTCTCTTCTCTTTGGTCCCTTCTTCCTTCTTTATCACCCCCATGTTCTGTTGCAGCACCTTTTGTCTGGTACAAAGAATACAGTTCAACACCCACGACTGCCTCCAGCCTCACAACTAGATTTTTTTTTTGCAAACAAATTCTCACCCTAACACTTGCTCTATTTACACTGTTTCTGCAGCTGTGTTTTGGCAATCCAACAGTCTTAGTTTTGCAATTTTTTTTTTGTTATATAAAAGTAACCAGTATGTACTCGTTACTACTCTTCAGCTCTAACAAAGTTCAGCAGGATTTTTTTTTACATTTTGTTTCTCCCAGTGTTATCCCAATCCCTAAATAGTATATTTTGAAAAGAGGAATTAAAAATATTTACATGATGATAATTTCTCTAAGTTGTATATATTGCATATGTGAGCGTGTTTCCTCATACAGACAGACATATACATGTATTTCCATATTGATGGAAAAGCTCATTGAATTTAAAAATGGGGTATGTACTTGTAGTGTGGTTAAAATTAGACTTTCATACATTGTAGGACAGTTTGCAGCATGGACAGTTGGGATCAGCAGCTTAATCATGGCAGTAAAATCATGTTCAATTTGATAGTGATTTCAGACAGGCCTAGAAAGAGAAGTTAATTTAAAGCAAACTAGTGGACCAATATCATCATCGTGGCTAGGCTTCGCGAACGAAGATTTGAGAAGGGCACTACCCACGCTTGCTGCAAGTGTGCTGGTGGCTAAAAAGGCCGATACGGGATAGGCAGGTCCGGTCACAAAAGGCACAGCGGAACGTCTCCCTAGGTGACATTGGCAAGGAACAGTTCTATCTGCGTTGTCTTTTCTCCTCAAGACTGACTCTCTGTGCATTCTCAAAGGAAGCAGCAGTGTCATGAATGGTGTGTCTCCATGAATCCCGATTGGAGGCCAGAGTGGACCATTGGTGGCAGTCAATATGGCCAAGGCTGAGGTGTTGTTTCAGGGAGTCCTTGTATCTCTTTTTCGGGGCTCCTCTCTTGCGGCAGCCGGTGGCGAGTTCACCATAGAGCACAATCTTCGGAAGGCGGTGATCCTCCATCCTGGAGACGTGCCCTGCACAGCGCAGCTGCGTTCTCATCAGCATGGCCTCGATACTGCTGACCCCTGCCTGTTCAAGAACAGACACATTGGTCACATAATCAGACCAGTGGATGTTTAGGATTGAACGGAGGCAGCGCTGATGGAAGCATTCGAGAAGCCACAGGTGGTGGCGGTAGATGACCTAGGATTCAGACCCATATAAAAGAGTAGACAGTACAATGGCTCTGTAGACACTAATCTTTGTACTTTTCTTCAGGTGTTTATTGGACCAGACTCTTTTATGGAGTTTTCCGAAGGCTTTGTATGCCTTTGCTAGCCTGTTGTCTATCTCTTTGTCAGTCTTCCGTCTAAGGAAATGATACTTCCCAGATAGGTGAACTGCTTGACTGACTTAAGCTCTGAATTGCCTATGGTGATGCGGGGATGATGGAAGACTTCTTGAGGTGCAGGTTGGTAGAGAACTGCTTGACTGACTTAAGCTCTGAATTGCCTATGGTGATGCGAGGATGATGGAAGACTACTTGAGGTGCAGGTTGGTAGAGAACTTCCGTCTTCTTCAGGCTGACTTCCAGCCCAAAAAGCTCAGCAGCCTCTGCAAAGCAGGATGTTAAGCGCTGCAGAGCGGCTTCTGTGTGAGCAATGAGGGCGCCATCATCAGCAAAAAGCAGCTTGCGGACAAGGTGATTCAGGGTCTTGGTGTGGGCCTTCAGTCACCTTAGGCTGAATAGGCTTCCATCGGTACGATATCGGATGTAGATGCCGTTTTCTTCATCGAGGTCTGCTGTGGCTCTTTGGAGCATCATGCTGAAGAAAATTGTGAATAGAGTTGGGGCAAGAACGCAACCTTGTTTCGCACCACTGGTTATTGGAAGGGCTCAGAGAGTGCATCGCCATATCTGACTTGTCCACGCTGATCCTCATGTAGCAGGATAATCATTTTGAGGAACCTGGGGGGTCATCCTAAACGTTCCAAGATCTGCCACAGGCCTTTTCTGCTCACAGTGTCAAAAGTTTTGGTGAGGTCAACGAAGGTTACATAGAGACCTTTGTTCTGTTCCCTACACTTCTCTTGCAGTTTTCTGAGAACAAACACCATGTCTGTGGTGCTCCTATTGGCTCTGAAACCACACTGGCTTTCAGGTAGATCTTCTGCAATAGTGGGTACTAATCTGTTCAGAAGTATTCTTGCGAGGATTTTACCAGCAATGGATAGCAAAGTAATACCTCGGTAATTTGAGCAGTCTGATTTTTCTCCTTTCTTCTTGTACAGGGTGATGATGACTGCATCACGGAGATCTGGTGGTAGTTCCCCTTGTTCCCAGCAGCGCACAACAAGCTCTTGGAATTTGGCATGGAGTGCTTGACCTCCATGCTTCCAGATTTCAGGTGGAATTCCATCAACCCCAGCTGCCTTGCCAGTTTTCACCTGTTGTATGGCCTTGAGTATCTCTCCCATAGTAGAGGCTGCATCCAATTCATGTTACACCGGTTGTTGTGTAATGTGTTGAATTGCTGAGCCTTGGACTACACGGTTGGCACTGAAGAGAGTCTGAAAGTGCTCAGACCATTGGTTCAGGATGGAGGTTTTATCTGTTAGAAGCATTTGACCATCTGCACTGAGTAGGGGGCTTTGAACCTGGTGTGTGGGTCCGTACACTGCTTTCAGGGCCTCATAGAATCCTCTTTGGTCACCCAAATCTGCGCATAGTTGTGTCTTTTCTGCTAGGTCGAGCCACCATTTGTTCTGGATGTCTCAAAGTTTCTGTTGGAGCTTATTGCATGCAAGACGAAAGGTGGCTTTTTTATATGGCAAGATGGCTGAGCAAGGTGTGCTTGGTGAGCAGTTCTTTTCTTCTTCAACAATTCCTGGATCTCTTGATTGTTTTCATCAAACCAGTCTTTGTTTTTCTTGGAGGA
Source organism: Pithys albifrons albifrons (assembly GCF_047495875.1). NCBI lineage: Eukaryota > Metazoa > Chordata > Aves > Passeriformes > Thamnophilidae > Pithys > Pithys albifrons. The sequence goes on along the minus strand of NC_092464.1, from coordinate 48,085,865 downwards.
GAACCCTATGGACTCTTCAGAGGACTGCAGGATGCAACTTTTAATATGTTGCCAAAGCGCTTCAGGAGATGGATCAATGGGATTATCTTTAAGTCTAGTTTGAAGGTGTACCTGGAAGCTGTCTCTCACTGTGGCTGTTTGAAGATTGCCGACTTGGAGCCTCCTCCTTGGAATGCCGCCTCTCTTAGGTTTGGGCTTGAAGTGGAGGTTAAGTTTGCAGCGCACAAGGCAGTGGTCTGTTTGACATTCTGCACTCGGCATCACTCGAGTATGACGGACATCACTGACATTTCTCTGTTGTACTAAGATATAGTCAATGAGGCGCCAGTGCTTGGATCGAGGATGCATCCAGGTTGTCTTCAGGCTGTCTTTCTGTTGAAAGATAGTGTTGGTGATGGTGAGCTGCCGTTCTGCGCAAAACTCTAGCAGGAGGCGTCCGTTGTCGTTGCAGTTTCCAACGCCATGCTTGCCCAGGATTCCTTTCCAGGCTTCAGAATTCTTACGTACTCTGGCGTTGAAGTCACCAAGGATTATGATCTTATCATCTGCAGGAACATTTTGGGTGAGGCAGCACAGGTCTGTGTAGAATTTGTCTTTTTCCACTGGGTCAGCTTGGAGAGTTGGGGCATATATGCAAAAAAGAACAACATGTTGCTTGTTGTGTAGAGGGAGGCATAAGGACATAATGCGATCGGAATGACCTGTCGGCAGATTTTCAAGTTTGGAGGCAGTGGAGTTTTTAATCATGAAGCCAACTCCTGAAAGGTGTCTTTCGGTTTTGGGTTTGCCTGACCAGAAGAGTGTGTAGCCAGCATAATGTTCTTTAAGGCTGCCTTCCTCATGAAGACGAACTTCACTGAGAGCAGCAATGTCAATGTTGAGCCGTGACAGTTCGTGGGCAATTAGAGCAGAACGACGCTCAGGACGTCCACTATCCCCAGTATCAAGCATGGTTCTGATGTTCCAACATGCGAGTGTTAGTTTGAGCACAACTTTGCAGGCAGGTGTATGCCTTTGAAATCTCTTTGTTTTTGTTTGACCGCATGGAAGATGCCGGTTGGCCGCGGTTATCTAGCCGGGTGTGGAGATGAGCTTTGTTTAGGCCACCTTTGCTAGGCCCCTCTCCGTGTGGAGCAAGCAGTGCTGTCCCTAGAAAAGGCTGCTTGGTCATTCAGGATGCTGCCGCAAGAGACTGTCATCTCCGGGGTCAAGTCTCTAATGACCAATATCTTGAACCGCCTGCATGCAGGGTTGGGTCTGCGGCTTCCAGCTGCTTCCTATCACCTGCCGTTTTCGACCCTCGCCTGTTGCTACAGGGCTTTGCAATGTGGGCGAACCCTTGGAGCCTGCGCAATGGATTTTTTAGGTGAGCCACAGCGTGCGCAGAACTGGTCCCACCCTTTACTCCTGAGGTTCATCTGCCACAGCCTAGCGAGCTTGGATGGTGACAGCGAATACCTCAGGACATAGGTTTGGTTAGAGTATCCTTCTCTTAGATGGATGGCCTTACAGGGCTAAGCAAGCTCCATCTGCCCGGGTTTGGGGTTGGAGTTGTCCTTCTCCTAGGATGGTTGCCAGATGGCTAGCGAGCCCATCCTGCCCGTGGACACACTTTGTCTGACCCTTCAGCTGAGACCTGTCTGGCATGGGAGACCCTACCGGCGGCACAAACCACCTCCAGCATAGCTCACAACCTCATGAGGGCACGCAAGCTTCTCCCTCGTGACAAGGGGGTGTCCCCCGAGAAGGGACCAATATCACCATTGCTATTAAATACAGAGGAGAAGTATTCTTTGTTATAATGAAACAGTACTGAGTTGTAGCCTGATTTATTGAGTGAAAGTTAGAGCTCTTGACTTTTAAACAGCCAAAATAGTTTTAAATGAGCAAGTTGTTTGACATCTTGTTTTAAGATCCTGACTTGCTTCCAGTCCATGCTTCCTTCTGTATTGTTTGTAGGGAAAGGTCGTGCTTGAACAAGTGTGTGAATAAATACTCTGTTGAACCCACAGAGTTCTCTTCTCAAGTCTTCCACTGCTGGTTTTGGATCATCAAAGTCCTCAGCTTGTGACTCACCTTTAATTTTCTTTGTCCCTTTTCTCACAGTAGTCTGAGTTTTTGAATATCCCCCCAAATAATGTAAATGGTCATATGACTGATATGCTGCTTCCTTTCATTTATAAATAACCCTGCAGAAATGTAAGACCTTTTAAGTCAGTGTGTTCTTTTAGGTGTGACACTAAAATACATCCTTCTGGCTAATATTTTTTATTTTTTTATTATTTTTTCTAAATCAGGAAATGGCAAACATACTAGCACAAAAGCAGCTTCGTTCCATCATCTTAACTGTAAGTATACAGTTTTCAAAGTTACTGTTCACTAGAGGAGAGAAGAGTTGACTCCAGTTTGGTGTTCGTAGCTGTAATATAGAAGACAACGGTTTGGTTGTTGAGTGTGTTCAAAACTGCTTTTCAGAAAGATTCTTTTCCCAGTTAAATAAATTGAGGTTTCTTCATGAAAATATAGTACTGAATACCTCTGTATCTTTTGGTTCTGTCAATTTTTCTGTCTTGATATTCTGTCACAACTTCCACAAAAAAAGCAGGAAGTAGAATAAGGTTAATGAATATAATATAGAAGACCTGCACCTCATATTATGGAAAAATCAGGGATTTTGCCTTTGACATCAGAGTAGATTACATCCTCAACAGAACAAGGGAAAGTGTGCTTTCTCAGTGTAGAACAAATCAAACAACAAACAACCCCCTACACTTTCTCACTCACTATCATAATTTCAATGATGTGTACAAAGACCCCAGAATTTATTTCAGAAGGCTCTTTACACTGTGTGAGTTCATAAAAAATTGTAATAATCATATGGATAATATTCTTAGGCATTTATTTATTGTTATAAAATGGTCCAGTGCCTTTTGGCAGACAGATTCTTTTGTTCTCTGGAACTAGACAATATCAGTTATGTAACCATCTCCTACTTGATGACTATTCCTTTATTTACTTTGTTTAGTGACCTGGGTCTGTTTCCCATTTAGAACTACTTGGTGGTTTTGGCACACTAGGGATTTTTAAATTGTCCATCAGTTTTGTGTTTGCCTTCTGAATGGGATAATTCTGCACTTAAGGGGCATTGTATGCTAATATATTTCTAAGCAGTTTTCCTCATACGGAATGGAGTTTTCTGGGAGAGGCAGAATTGGGGTGTGATGTTGACTCCCTGTTGAGCCCTGTTAAATCACTGTATTCTCTGGCTGTGTTTGTAGCCTGAATATTTCTGTGCTCAGATAGCTACTCTCTTAAATATTTTCTTAATATACTGTTTAAAAAAAACCAAAACTCAAGTTCTAATGCTCTTGATATGGAATTAATTTCTCTTTGAAGTAACTTCTCAGCACTTGTGTTTTTTAATGCCACTTTCTCAGTATGTGCACAGACCTTAATAGTGTAAAGCCCTGCCACTTAAAGTTACATACCCAGTATCTGAATCAGTGTTTGTCTTGATTTGTTGATGGGGGGATTTTTTGTGTTGGTTTTTGTTTTGGTTTTTTTTTTTTCTTTTCTAGAGTGTACATACAGTATTGCATAGCAAGCACATACTGTGAGAGATGGAAACACCTGGCTGCACGCTGTGCAATTTTCTGATATGATGACATCCACCACAGTCTCTCCTTTCTTTGCAGCATGTTATCAGGGCACAGAGAGCCATCAATAATGAAATGGCACACCAGCTTTATGTTCTGCAAGTACTTACCTTTAATCTTCTGGAAGACAGGATGATGACAAAAATGGATCCACAAGATCAGGTAAGCATCTGGCATGATCTGGTCTTACCAGGAAGAAGACAACTGGTCACTGATGTACCTAAACCTCCTTATAGAGGGAAAAACACTGCTAGGAACACTTACATAAGTCATTCATTTTCTCTCGGTGAAGTTGGATTATGTTTTTTGGTTGTAAGAAGATGTACTGGCTATTGCATTAATTGTGAAAAAGTACAACTAAATGGCAGGGCCATTTTCCTTAGCATTTAGTTCCATGAACTGAATTTTGTGTCTTTCTGAGCAGAAACTCTGAGCAGCAGTCCTGCATATGTTTCTTTTTTGTGCTTCTCACAAGTAACAGAGATGTATGGCCCTTCCTAAAAATACTTCTGTAGAGCTAAATTGAACGTTTACATGAAAACTATCTGCTGTGCTAGATTTGAAATTAATTTTGTGGAACAATAAACCCTGTTCTTCATTCTGGGAACCTGTATAGTAGCTGTTCATTAGTTTATTGCTTGCTGTGTCCAAACATCAGCTTTAATATTGTTCACTGTGCAAAAAGAGACTCTCCCAAAGAGATTCAAGAGTTTTGAATGTAGGGTCAATAACCCATAGGGAAGATGTATTTTGCTTCTTTATTTTTTCTGGCCTCTTTTAGGCCCTGTACAAGGAGGAACCTGATTTCACTTTTAAAAGGATGTTACATTAAGACTTGATAATTTAGAGAAGAGAAGGTGGCAGAGTGAGATAGCTGTAAACATAAGTAACATCATGCTGTAGGATTTCATCCTTCCTGCTTCTTGAGGCAAGAAAGTTTGACTCTTGGGAATGTATATTCAGTCAACTAGTGCATATCTCCATAGAGAGTGACTAACACAGTGTTGTTAGTATTGATGATAGGGTGGTTATCACTGTATTAAGATGTTTGTAGCGATGTGTAACTGTAGTAATTCCTCTCTTGCCCATTTCTGTGGTAGCAAAAATAGGCAGTTACCAAAATGAATGTGGAGTTCTGAGTCATTTTGATTTCAACCACCAAAGTGCTAAAGTACCAGCTTCATTACCAGCTTAATTGGAAATGTGTGTAATCTCTTGGCTGCTGTAGTTAAGTTTAAGTGTGTAGTTAGACCTTGATAACATGGATCCTGCTTCTTGGAGTCAACTTAAGCACCTGCATGTGAATCTCACAAATGTGACAACTTTTGAAAATGGGAACCACAAGGTCTTTCTTGCTGTCTGTTTCTCCAAGTACAAAGTAGGGGATTTAGACACAGAAAAGAGAGGTTGGGCAATGGAGGCAGCACAGTGTTTTGAAACACTGTGGTATTTTTATTCAGTTGAGAAGTAAGTTATTTTAGTCCATTTTTTTTTAACCCTTGTTTTGACATAGGCTCAACGGGATATCATATTTGAACTCCGAAGAATTGCGTTTGATGCAGAATCTGAACCTAACAACAGTAGCGGCAGTATTGAGAAACGCAAATCTATGTATACTCGAGACTACAAAAAACTTGGATTTATCGTGAGTATTTTTGTGTGGTGGTCCACTGAAAATGGGTGGGTATGTCCATTGCAGCTCATCTTTTATTCAGTCACTTCTCTTACTTAGTGTTCTGTCTATTACCTAAAATGGAATAGTTTTCCCCCATCCCCAGAAATCCTGTTAACCCCAAGCGACAGCTTTAGCAGAAGCTAGAGTGCTGCAAGGGATGGCTATAAACTCTTTAAAATGGATAGACAAGCAAAGAGAGGCAGTGGGATAGTCCTTTACTTTAGGGAGTGTTTCGACTGTCTAGATCTTAATGATGATGATGAAAGGGTTGAGTGTTTATGAGTAAGGAGCAGGGGGAAGGCCAATGAGGCAAATGTCATGATGGAAGCCTGTTATAGACTGCCAACAAAAAAAACTGGGAACAGCATCCAGTGATGAAAAGTGTTGGGCAATTGTAATAATAGTCAGCACTATGAGCCCCACCTCTTCAGTGATCTATAGACAAAATGCTTTCCTTCTAATTTTTTTCTTTTTAACATTGTATGTGGAGTTCTGACTTGAATAGTTCAAACATAGATTAATTTTTTTTCTAGAGATATGATGTTACTTTTTGCTTATTATTCTGGGCTGTGAAACAATGGCATCTTAGTTTTCAAGAATTTAACTTAAACTGTTGATTTAATGTCAGCTACTACAAACAATAAATTATTTAACCACAGATTTGAGTCACAGGTTTCCTGGGAATGGTGTGTGTGTATTAAAAGAAAGTTCAGATTTGCACTGATAGAAAGACAGTAGATCAATACTTAGATTGCTGTGAGATAGTAGTTCATCCTTTATAGATTATAGACTGATAAAAAGTAGAGTCAGAGTGAAGTCATGCAGTGAACGGGCAGTGCACAATTCTAGGTAATTTGCATGGTGTGGATTAGTGGTAGTCAATTAAGCAGTAGATTGAGTTGGGCTTTAAGAAGTTAAAATGAAGCATGATCAGGATGGGATTGGGATGCCAAGCCCTGCAGGAATATGAATAGTCCTTACATTCTATGGAGTTACTAATGTCAGCTAGATCTCTGAAGCCCCTTTGTTCCAGCTGGTCATCTGGATTAATGGTAGCAGTCTGCCTGTCTAGGGAGGATAAAACTTTCCTAGGAGGGAGTGAGAGGGATATGGACAAACCAGACCCCGTGTGATGCATTTACTTAGCTATTCTTGTTGAAGACCTGAGTATGGTCATCCCTTTTCTTCCTAAAAACTGAAGACCTGAGTGTTTGAAATCTTATGGCATTATGAGTTATAGGACTGTGAAAGCCCTGAACAGGAAGTGGAAGTTTTGTGATTTGAGACTGAAATCTGGAACTGGTGTTGAATGCTGAAAAACTTATCACAAAGGTCATGAATGGTCATTTTCAGCTCTTTTGTTCACAGCTTCCTGTTGTTTCCTCCAGTTGGTGATATTATCTAATGGTCATAGGTTTTTATCCTTTGGGAAAGCATTTCAACTGCAATAAAATTACTGCTTTCTTAGATTCAGATTCTCTTATTGGCTTTGGCAATGGCAGAGGAACTTTTTTAGGATAATACTCTATATGTGCTAATCTAGATCTGATCCTTTTTAAATTTTATATTTATAAGATTTAATAGTTGGCTTAATGGTAGAAGAGCAAAAATGACAGATTGTCTGTACTACTGAAAGCTATTAGTAGTTTTCCATCCTCCATTCTTTCTGTTCCTACAACCCTCGCTTTCTCTATCTGCTATTTCAAAACTTGTGCAATCACTTGTTGCTAGGGAAAAAAACAACCCAAACCAACTCCTTTGGAGAAGATTTTCTTTTGCTGAGCTATTCAGATATGCAGTGGCTGAGACTGCTTTGCCTTAAAACAGCAGTGCCAAACCCTCAGGTCAGTTGCCATATTTCTATGGGTAACAATGGCTCACTCTAAAGAAAAACACTTTGTCATTTAATAGTGATAGCTAATAATTAAGTGCCATTCAGCACAGCAAAAGCCATGTCTTGTAGCACTTCACCAGAAAGGAGAATTTTCTCTTCACCTTTCATTCTAATATGTGATTCACAGATTTGAGTATCTTTTTATTTAACAGATTTAAATTTGCAGATGGTATGACTAGGACAGAAAAAGCATGCTCTATCCTTTGCCACTTAAATTCCCTTATGTTGGACCAGTGGGTAAGATGGGAATATAGATTGGATTTCTCCTCTCGTTTTTACCTTTTTGACCACTAGAGGTTGCTCTTCTCCATTGTTTGAGAGCTCCATTCTCTGTTCTGTCATTTCGTTTTGAATATGAAATTTTTCAGTGGCTATTTTAGAAATAAGCCATTACTGGCTTATTCCTCAGGTTAACTTTTAGAAGATGAAAACCAATGATACACATTTATTTCTAGGCTCTGTGAAAGAGTGTATTTGTATAGTTGCTGTCGCTTTCAGCATTTAATCTTCTTTTGAGTAAAGAGACATAGTGGCATATGACGGTTTTTGGAAGTGCTTGAGACAAATCAGGTTTTGAGGACCAATTCTGTCATTTCTGTTTTCAGAAAGTAACATTTACCTGTATAGTCCTGTTGCTGTGTGTAGGAATATCACAAGATTTAATCTCTGGGAGTAAAAGCCCAGGACCTCAAGTATTATTGATCTTAAAGCAATGAAAACATCTAAACTAATGTAAATGTTTGAAATATTTGTGCATTTTATTAATATTGTGTTCACCAGAACTGCAGCACCACGTTGTACGAGAAGAGCAGCAAAGCTGAATTCCTTTAGGAAAAGGCAGAAATAAGACAGCCAATAAAGCCTTAATTCATTCCTTACTCTTTGTCTCATTTAATTACATGCATGTGCAGTGTTTATTTTTTCTGCTTTCCTCCTCCTGTACACGTTGCTGTGCATTTCTGTCATGATCTTTGTCTCTTGTTCAGCCCTAGGTTGATAACTGTAGTTTCCCTTCCCGTCTGTCTTGTTTCTGCCCTACCACTCTTGTGCTGCTTCTTTGCATGAGCCTTTCGACTCCCAAATACCTGATTTTGACATTCACCTCTCACTATTCTGTGTACCCTTCTATTTACCATCTCTTTCCACTGTACTCCTGGTTTGCTTTTTGCTCCAAGGCTGGGAGATGGGGCGGGCCAGGCAATGCTGAGGACTGGCAACATCTTCAGAAAAAACCCTCTGTGTGTTCCACAGAGGTTTGTTAAATTCAGTTCAACCTGAGCATTTATAATGCAGTGAACTTTAGGCTGTGTTCAAAAGGAATTTCAAGACTGACACAAGAGCAAATTTTTCTGGCATAGCATGAGTGGGCTGGAGTTTCTTGTCAAAACAATTATGTAAAAATTGATTTAATAACAGCAATGCAGTGCTTAATAAAGCATGCCTAAAAATGATCAAATAATTTGCTAAACCTTGCTAAGGCTTTTGAACACAAAGAAAACGTTAGGCATTATATTTTAACAGTTAAAATGATTATAAAGTATCAGAAACTGAAGTCTAAAAATGGAAAATGTCAGACAACCTAATCTGGAGGTGGCACAACCAGATTTTCCCATAATTTAAATATTTTTCTCAAGTTTCCATTTGCTTTTGACATTTTGCTTCCCTAATGTTTCTGTAAACATTGGTGCTTGATGGATCTCTTACAGTGCAACCACAAGGAGAGGTGCTGAGACTTGTATGAGAAAGGTGAACAAAACACATGAAGTACAAGGAAAGAAAAACAGAATGGAAGGGGAAGGACATATAAATGAACTGATGATTTACAATTTCTGAATCTACATGCAGATAATTCAGTCTGAAAAGGGACTTCTAAACTTCATTTCCTAAAAAAAAAAAAGAAGGAAAAACCAAAAACCCCAAAACAAAACAGTCTCCACTTGTTTAAAAACAAAGTTTTAGTTTTATTAAATAAATATTTTAGATTATTTTACAATATGCAGCTCCACATGGAAATGTCACAGAATGTTTTCTAAGAGAGTACTTGAGTACTTGGATCTTCTCTTTACAGTAATAGTAAACGTCTGTTAGGATTCTTTTTCTTTATAATTCACCTAAAGATAGAAATACTTGATTTACCCTATGTATATGGCTCAATATTAAAAGAAAGCTGGTAACTAATCTGTAATATTGCACAGCAGAGGGCACTAGCATCGTACCAGATGTCAGTTGTTCATAATAGTTTTTCAACAGCTTGCTTCCATGAATACGAACTCTTTTTAGGCCTAGAAATAGTAGAAATAACTGTTATGAGCTATAAATTCCCATTTCTCAGTTGAATGTCAGCAGATGTTGGATGTTTAGGCTAAATGATACGTCTGTGGATTACTTAATTTGGCTTGCATGTTACAGTTTGTTATACAATGCATTGTAAGTAAAGTTTTCTTTCTAGCACTTACTGGTGAGATATTTTATCCCTCCAAAATATTCCTGTGTATGAGTGGTTTTTAGCCTTATGTAGGTTTTGTGACAGGAATGCTTTCTTGCAACCTGGATTATTTTTAGTTCTTTTCCCTCACCCACCCCCAAAAGTCTCTATGAATCTGTAAAAGATGAGATTTTGTAAATACAGTTATAGACAAAGCTAAATTTGATCATCAGCTCAGACTGTGTTCTGCAAAGGTGAGCAATAGCATCAATCTCTTTCCAAACCTGAGAGGCAGAAGTACAGAAATCCCTCAAGCTTACTCTCACAGCCATCCTGCCCTTGGTGCTGTCACATAGGTGGATGTCCTACTGTGAATTCATCAGTAAATCCAAAGGTGAGAAATTTTTTCTTTATCATGACACTCTTAGCTGCTGATCCTGAGCATTAACAGAGGAATGCAAAAGAATTACTGCTGTTTGGAGGCATGAGGTTCTAAATGCTGAGAGAAAACCTGAGGAATATTTTTTATTAACAAAAATGGGTACATTGTAACCAGGAAAGTCAGACATTATGATATCAGTGGATGATGCCTGTGTAGTAGAAAAGCTATGAATTTTACATAAACTTGCCACTGTTAATGTGAACTGTTAACTGTACAGAATGAGGTGCCTAGGCAGATGCATCTTTATAGTGACCAATAACAGAGTCCAGCAAATTCATGCTAGAGCTGTTGTTCTTGTTTACCATGCAGCTGCATGTGATTTCCCAGGATTATTTGTCAGCAACTATGGACATCTGACAACTTGAACATTGTTAAAATGAATAAACCAGCCTTTTACCATCTGCAGCTAAACTCCTGTCAGCTCTAGTCCTTCCAGAGGAGAACAGATTTAAAAGAAAGAAAATCCCATCTTGATGGGCCACTAAGTTCCTTTGACCTTTCAGTATCACTTAATAATGAAGTTAAAACTAACCAGAATGAAATATCTGTGGTTGTGTGTCTGTGAGTGTGAATGAACTGACTCCGTGTAATATCAATAATTTTGTGGTTTGATTTTTTTAATGCTTTATTTGATGATTTTGAGGTTTTTATAAATATTAGTTGAAGGAATCATCCTTTAAATCAGTCTCTTAGTGAATACAATTATTTTATAAAGGGAGGAAAAAATGGTTTAAAAATATTTTTATAGCTTTTCAGTGTTTTTAATTGTGAAACTTTAAAATACAACGCTTAAACTCCTTGTGCTTTGAAAGAGTATGCATCTCTTGAAGAAAATCCATTAACAAATGTAAATGTGCTAAATTAAAATTAAGCACAATGGAACATTGTCTAGCATATTTTTTATATACTATGTGTGGTTTATTGAATTGTTTTCTCCTTTGTTGCTGATTTACTATGTGCATCCCAGTTACAAACTCGTGGGGGCAGGCAAGCTCCATGGATTTGAATGTAGTTGGGGTGAGTAGTTCGCTTCGAGTGTATCATAACAAAAGAATTGTTTTCTGACTCCTTCTCTTGGAGGTGGATCTTGGACATTCTTCTCTGGATATAATTTACCACTCATACCTCAGACTTTGCGTAAAAAAAAAAGATAAGATGAAGAAACAGTCCCCACAAAACTGGTCAGATGGAATGATAATCTCTCTCCTTTTGTAATGCAAGTTTCATCTGCTTCACAAGGTTTAACTTGGATCTCTGATTGCAGGGAAACCCTTCCTTGCTATTGACATGATGGTACTTTTATGAAACTGTGTAAATTCAATGTAATGTTAGTTACTGCAAATAGTTTTTTAAGCTTCTGTAATTTTTCAGTGTATGCCTGTACACATACATGCAGAGCATGGTTCCCCCTCCTCTCTGCAGTCAGTTTGTTACAGAGCCCCTGCACAGAATCATGGAATAGTAGTGATATGTCTTCTTTTAAAAATCCCTAAATTTTTAAAAAATTTTTCTACGTTTTTCTCTGGAGACATGGAAAGCCCAGCTGGAGGAGCTCCACTGTCACCTGTTTCAAATGACCCTGCTTTGGCAGGAGGATTGGACTCAGTGACCTCCAAAGGACCTTTCCAACCCTAACAATTCTGTGATTCTGTGATCTTGGTGCAGCTCCATCCACTTCATGACATCTGTCTGGAGGAGACTGAAGGCAGAACAAAACAATACACAGACATGCAAAATATATTAGCACTTTGTAGAGCCCAGCTTTAGTCACAAGAGCTTCACATTCCTGTAGGGGGAGGCAAAGAAAAATGGAAGTCAAGGAAACTGAATTCCCTAATGAATAGATTTAATGTTTTTCTTATTTTCTTTTTTTTTTTTAAATTACCTCACTGTTGAGGACAGATGAAGGCATCCTACAGGATGGGCACAGGTTATTGTTGACTTAAGATGGAAATGTGGACTCAAAGGTTTTAGGCATTGGTCCCATATTCCAAACCTGTCCCTGACATCTACAAAGCTTGGCTGTTTGTACTTAAGCAGGGGAAGGATTTGACTGCAGAGCTAGTAATTTTGTACATGAGGGTATCCATCCAAAAGTAGCTAAAATATCATATATATTGACAGTTCCTTTGCTGTAGATTAGTTTTCAGATTTTCCTCTGTGGTTACTACAATCTTGACTTGGTCACAGGTAATAAAAGAAGGGGCAGTGCTGGAACCACAGGCTCCAAAGTGGCAGCAGGCTTTCTTTTACCCAGTTCTGCAAGTCCATATGCCTACTTAGAGATGATATTTCAGCTCTGTTTCCCAGAGCTCTGAGATGGAGTTTTCCATTTCAAATTTGGATAGTTGTTGTATCTGGCTGCCAGGCAGCCAGTAGATTCACATGGCTGATTCATTTTGAACTGAGGTTTTCTGAGACACAACACTGACTTCTCTCTACTCTTTATTTGAACTAAGCACAGCCTGGGCCTTTCCTTTGGCACATGACAGCCATTTTAGCTAGCTTGCTTGAAAAAGGAAAATGTAAAACATTTCTACAGAAGTATGTAGAAGAAGAGCAATATCTAGCCCAGCTTACTTGTGTGATACTTGTCACTGGGTTTAGGTTCCTTGCAAAGCTCACTATTCTCAAAGAAACATAAATCGCAGCGATGCTGGGATGTCCTCAGCCACTGCTGTTGTCACTATTACTGAAATTCCAAGGGAAGTAAAATTCACTGCACCGTTGGAGTGTCAGTCTTCTTGGTCTGTGGTTGTGCTGTGCCTACCATAGTGCATAAGCATCATATCCTTTACTGGAGATGACATTTGTTATAGCAGGAAGGATCCCATTCAGAGTTTCACTCAAGTCTTTTGAGTAATGATGTAAGAGAAACGCAAATGCATCAATTAAATGGGCTGCTTTACATGTGGGTTCCCTGTAGATGCACATCCTCAGGAAAATTCTAATGATTATTTTTACCCTGATTTTACTGGATTGATTAAAATTTAAGTAATTTTTCTTTAAATGAAACCACAACGAAAGTTGTTTAAGTTAATGCACCTTAAATTACAGAAGCAAACTTCATGTCAAAATAACTAAGTTTAGATAAAACGGCCTGAAGTGTAACTAAACCAATCAAAATTATGCTCTCCTGGTATTCTTAGAAAAATCTGATTCAAGCAGCCCAAAATTTGGCAGAACTTGGTTTTAAACTTTTCTTTTTTCTTAATAGAAGAAAGGTCTAAATATTCTTTTTTTCTTGTTGATAGGCAATGCAACTCAACTTTTTTGACTGTACACTAAAATACTTATGTACAATCATTAACTATTTTTTAAATTTTTTCCTTAAGTTTTATAAAAACATGTCTGTTAAAGAACTCTGAATTTCTCCTTAGTTGTGCAGCCCTTATGTAATTTTGTTTAAATAATGAGTGGAAGTCACAGTGGACCTTACTCAACCTCCATTAAGCATACCCACATCCAAAAAAAGCTTTTAATGCCAAAATTGGACTTACTAAGTCTCACTAATTGACACAGAGATAGAATTGCTGAGATACATTTTGATTCTGGCATGTATAACTTCTGTCTAGTTGTAAACTGTTAATCTGTGTTTATTTGCAGTAGTCAAGTGTGGATGGATTAATTTCTTTGGCTTGCTGTTCCTGCTAGCACTGTTTACACTGTTTTCTCACATGACTGTCATCTTGCTAGCTTGGTAATTCTCCTGCTGGGTAGGATGGGAATTCATGCCTTAGATCCTATCTGTGTGCAGAAGGCAAACTGCTTTAAATGACATTGATAAAATTAAACTAGTTGATCTCCTGATGCATTCCAAAGTCATAAAAAAGTCTGTATTTTTAATAGTATCTCTTAGGTTGGGGATGCTCTATGCCAGTTTTTCCTGATGGACTTCATGAGTGTTGCAGTTCAAACAATACAAAATTGTCTTGCTGGCCAGGTAGCATATTCCATCATGGTTTTATAAGGGCTGGAGTTATCTAAAAAGCTGCAGCCATTGGTTGCTCTTCAGCAGCATTGGCTGCATTACACCCTTGGAGCTGAGCCTCTGGAAAGCCTTATGGGAAAGGTCCCTGGTTCCTTGCAGTGAAAGCCATCTGGATTAACTCACATCTCATCCAGCAGCAGTGTGAAGTGGACTGACTTTGCCCAAAGTGTAGGACAGAAAATCTGTCAGGGTCTGACTTTTAAATAATCTGGTAGTCTCAAGTATGGAATAGTAATAAACTATTTAGTATACAAACTTTTAGTTTCTTGACCTAGTCTAGCTGTATCTGCAAGTGGATGTTTGACTGCTTACTCAGTTATTCTGTAAACTCAGTGTATATGAGGAGATATCTGGAAGTAATTTTCCATGCTGAAAAATGTAATTGAAATAGCCATGTCCCATTGATTCATTCTAAATATCCCTGCAAAAGAACATGACCTGTTACTGCTTGATAACTACATTTGCCCAGAAAACATTACTTCAGTAATAAGAAGTCAGCAATCTGCGAAGTGCTAAACATCTATCTAACTTTTAAGTCTGCCCTTGTTAACCAAAATGAAACCTTAAACTTTTCTCATAATTTTCATACACTGCACAAGATGTGGTCACTCTAAGTTATAGCACTCATTTTGGATTCTTCTGGGCTTTCAAACTATGGGCAGTCTATAAGGCTTAGGATTTTGGAATTCAAAGCATTAGCTCAATGTAATATAGGTATCTCAAATACAGGTACGTGCAAAATACAAAGAATTATGCAAGAGCTCTTTGTCTTGCTTTATAACATGTAACTTATTCATGACGGAAAATATGTAGTGCTTGTCTTTTGACATGCCTCTTATGTTCTATCTGATGATTTTAGCTGGTTGAATTGCACCGCCCTAACATTTAGATTTTTGCAATTTTGACCAGCATAGCATCCTTTCATGGTTGGGACAGGTTTCTGTAACCGGAGGGAGGCGGGTTTTTGGACCTGAGAGACGACTTCACAGAAGTTAGCAGCAACAGGCTCCTTTTTTCCTACGCACACACACTAATATACATCTTTAAGACTGTAACCTTCCGCAGGTGCTTGACACTTTGGCACTGATCATTGGTTAACAATGTTGTTTATATTACAAAGCTTCTCATAATTGGCTGACCATGCACATCTGCTGAGAAAGTCGGCAGCAGCCATTTCTGATTTCATTAATTAGTTCTTAAGGCTACAGCACTAATTTACATAGGCAGTTCAGCATATGGCTTGCTTTTTAGGTGAAATACCATATAAAATTCCAACAGGTTTCCAGTGGTGACTTGGATAGAACTGTGTATTGCTTTGCCTTAGATTACATAGTACCTCAACGAATTAAGGGAATACACTAGTCTAATAAAATTGTTTGTTTTGTCTTTTGTAGGGCTAATTATGTGCGGATTTTACTTACAATTTCTTTGCTATTGAGAAGATTGTTTTCATATTAGTGAGGTCAAGCTTGATCCAGAAAGTCTATTGCTTAACATGTTACATAGATTGTAACGGGTTCTGTTATCAGGGAATAACATTTGTGGTCTAATAGTACATATTTCAAAGCTGTCACAAAAATGACAACAAAAAGATCAAAACTTAAGCAGGCAGAAATGGCCAAATATTTGCCTAAACACCAAGCTGGGAAGAGTTAGAATATAGTTAAAGGAAAACCTACCTTAATTGTATGCAAATATAATTTGTAAGTCTTCATGAAGACTATGTCCAGTAGGAACATACTGGAGTTGTTTATGTGTGATGGGATAGTGGGGATGTGATTTAAATGACTTGCACTGAAAGTATCTTAAATGATTTTCTGCATATTCTTTCAAAGATAGAAGTTGCTAAGCTTTGGATACTTCTCACTTGAGTCACACAGTCAATATATTTATTTATTTGTTTGTTTATTTGTTTTCTGGTAATTCAGGAATCCTCTATGTACATTTTCACTCTATCATAGAGTTCTATTGGAAAATTTAAAAAACAGGCTTTGGAAGCAAATGTGTAAATATGCACATTTACATATTTAAAGAGTTGTCAAGATGAAAACAAATCTGTTAGTTCTTGCTTAATTGAATACATAAATGTTGAAAATTCCCAAGTCACTCTTATGTCTCATTAAAGGGGATGGTGGAAGTTGTGTGCATCATCATCATCTCATTGAATATAATGCTCTTAAATAAAAAGACCTCTTCAGAAATGTTGTGGAGTTTTTTAATTTAACATTTTCTTCTTATTTGTAATTCTTTTGTAAGTGAACAGATGGGAACATTTTGTATGTAAAATTTCAGGTTTATTTAGGGAAGAGGTAAATGGTGAGGTTGTGTGCTCGTTGATACTTCCAACATAAGTTATCAATTCATAATTCACTGTGAATATAACTCAAAAAGTTCCCACTCTTCTGGTCCTGAGTTCTTAAGAACAAGCATTCATTTGTGTACTACTACAATTTCCTCATTTTATCCGGGGAATGTTTTTGTGTAGGTGCTGTAGAACGAGGTGGATAATTGCTTTCCTTCCTAGCCCACAGGATCATGGTTTGGATTAAAGGAAGAAGAAAATGAGTAAGCAAGTAATTGAAGGTGGAAGAAAGTGATTGCTGACCCTGGTGTTATCTTTGGAGAGAGATTGTTCTTTTTCCTGAAGAAAAAAATACGACCAGTTTTGAGAGGGTTCGTTTTAGAATGACACCATTTAAATTGGAGTTTTCAGATGTTCGGAAGCTCCTCTGTCATCAGTTCTTTTACACTCCTGATTCTTCCCTGGAAACTTCTGATGTGTTTTTGTCATGCCAACCTACAGAAGTGAGGCATGCAGAAAAGTTTCCACTGAGGTGCTTTGGTATTGGGAAAATGGCTATTACTGGGTCTGGCATCTGCTCCAGGCTGCTTTCAGGACAAACTAGCATGGATTGGTAACTGATTTACATGGCTGCACATAGCACTGGTGCAAAGTCTGTGATAAGCTGTCGATATCTGTCAAAAGAGAAAGAAATTTGTATGTTAATGGCCTGGGAATTAAGGGAAATAAATGGTTTATGTGCTTTGGCGTATTTGTTTGGAAGATACTGTTGTTAGGAATAATATAAGGAATGAGTGGTACTTACTCCTTTGGTGGTTATAGAGAGCACACCATTACTATGCTTGGGCATCTCGGTGCGAGGACACATTCTTATGACTGAGATCTATACATCCCCCAGAGACTGCCAAAAGTGAGCCAGTGAAGCCATTCAGGACAGGGAAGAAAGCTTTACACAGCTAGGGCTGCTTGAGGATTTCTAGGTTTCCACAGTATCTTATTGTATTGGTTAACAAATTCTTGATGCTTTTGGTATGTTATTGTGTGCAGCATAAGAGCATAAGTGGTTAAATACTGTTCAGTTGCTGAAGCTGAAAGATGCATAGATATTACTCAGCCTAGTGGAAAAAAATAAAAAATTATCTGAAAAATTTGAGGTAACAAATCTGTTCCATTTGTGTTTCTTACTCTTTAGTTTTTATGAAAAGTACCATAGGTTCTGTACTAATCAGATGCAACAAATATGCCTGAAGCACTGTGTTCTGTATATATAATAAATTATGCTGTAGGTGGAGGTGTTTGCATACTTGTGAATTATTCACTATAGCTTTTTAGATAATTTAGCTTTGTATCTGATTCTGTACCCACTCTCAATAAGTTAATATTTCAACCACAAACATTCATCATGTTAAGAAAAGGTTGATTTTAGGGGGAGGGAGGAAGAAAGAAGGAAGGGAACAAAGTGTCTGACATTCCTTTTGAATTTAAAGAGTAATTGAAGATAATGTGTTGTCTCTCACATGCCAGAACTGTCTTGTGGATCCTCAGCTATTATTAACTTCAGTTATTAGACTTAACAGAGCTGAAGATCAAGCCCTAGTTATCCTGGGATCCGGAAACTTTTAAAACAAACACCTAAAAATAGTTGGGTTTGTAGACTTGACTTGGCGAAAAAGTAAGAAGTGATGGAGAGATCACTTTCTGGTTGAACATAGAGCTAGTAGTAATGATAAGAGACAAAATGAGTTACCTTGCCTAAACATAATGAGATTTCTCATGTTTTGGTTGTATTTTATTTCTCTAAAATTTGAGATGTAGAATGAGATGAAGGAAAGAACTATTCAAGCAGCAGTAGGTCAGCCTTTTTATTTCAGTGTCCTTCTTTTATTTTATCATTGTAAATACCAGTGAAATCAGTACTAGTATTTTAATAACTGGAGAAGGGTTCTTGATACTCTCTGCTTGCCAGGTATTTATCCAAGTGTACCCTACCTGTGCTATAACATGAGAGCCAAGATTGTATGTTTAGCCCTACACTGAAGTTGTTATTTGCAAAAGGCATTGTAAAGCTGCTGCTGCAGGGCTCTCTTCTCTGGTGCTTCCTGTGGCTCTCAGCATCTTTCCCAGGGAAATGTACCTCATGACACAGCTATGTATCAAGTGGTGTTCCCCAGCACGTGTACTGTATGGCCAAAATGAAGGTAATTTCAAATGCTTAAAAGGATTGGCTTAGATATTTATGCTGGGTTGGGGGATGGACAGATGGGCATTTGTGTGTCTGCCAGACTCAGCCTCTCTTAAAATACAGTTTTCGAAATGTTTGAAACTGTGAGAGGGAAATTTTCTCCTCCTAGAAGCTGAAGTCTGTTGGGCTTGTGAAGCCGTTTTATACTGATTTTAAGTATTCTCACTGATAAATGCATCAGTGTAGGAGATGAAAGGTTGAGTTGGGCAACTAGCCCTGAAGGGCTTTTGTCCATCATTCAGATGCACAAATGAAAGTGAAAAAAGAAAACCACCAAACAAACAACTCAAAATCTTAAAAAAGACGAGTGAGGAAAAGACAGCTCAGTAAGCCATTGTCTTCCCACCCTAGAACTACTATCACCCTTCTGCAATACCTATTGCTGGATATTTCCATATAAAATCTAAGATTAAGGACATGCTCTTGATTCCCTATTGCAAAGTAATGAGCCTGTGGTTGTTTTTCATGTACACTGGTTCTTCTAAGCTGGAAATTACAATCAACAGGTTGTGCATGCCATCTTCAGCCTAATATCTTTGTCTACTTTTAAAGCTGTATCAGGAATCTATATGTATAATTTTTGCTTTCTACTATTTTTAGTCTTTTATGTGACTGTGAATTAATGACTAGCTAAAACCAACCTATGATACATCTAAAGGTAAAATAGGCAAGAAAGTGGAATCTCACATTTCTATCACTTTATGGCCTGACAGACTCAACCGAGAGAAAAGTAGTAAAACCCATGCTTTTGTCAGTGAGGTGGGTGGATCAGACCCTGAGCACACTGCAGAAACAGACTAATGGAAGAAATCTTGGCTGATCTTTGCCGGTTTTCTGGTAGTAAAATGCACTTTTAAAGGCTCTGTCAGCTGTATGTTGCAGAATAGAAATGCCATTGCAGAGCAGCTAGGGAAATCTTTCTGTATCAGAATGATAACTGGAGCAGGAGACATTGCAAAGGTGGTACTGATAAAAGGGCAGAGCAGAAGAGAGGCATTTTTTTTGATGGAGACATACTCTTGGATCTTTGTATTTCTGAGCCGCTTCTGTGGTAAAACCAAGCAAATGTTCACGTCTAAAAAATTAACTACATACAACTTATTCAAATGTAAATTTAATTACATCCAATCAAGAGATCAGCTGGGTTAGTGAATATTTTGAGCAAATGTATATTTTCATGTAGCATGCGAAACTGAACATTTGAAATACATTGGGGTGTGTGGAAG
Source organism: Pithys albifrons albifrons (assembly GCF_047495875.1). Lineage (NCBI taxonomy): Eukaryota > Metazoa > Chordata > Aves > Passeriformes > Thamnophilidae > Pithys > Pithys albifrons. Next base: position 48,066,012 of record NC_092464.1, on the reverse strand, counting down.
CTAATGAGTTCTGGTTATATTTGTTATCTTGATTCATTAATTCTATAATTGAAACTAATAAATTCAGAATGTAACAAAAATGTACCTGAATTCCACAAGGTGAATGTGTTTGATTTTAGACAGTTTCTCTGAGGCCCTTTGTCTTCAGGAGTCCACAAAATCCAATAGACTTAATATAGCTATTTAGTCTGATAGACTTTTTTCTCCATTTTATGGTTTGATATCATTCCATTGCAGTTGTATAAATAGGTGTTTTGGCATCTGTTTGCTTAAATATCTGCATTTTCATGTACTTTTAGTCTGTAGTACCACCAAGGAGTCTATCTGCCTTGAAAGACTTGAGAGATCTGCTCTTCTAAAGCTTTCAGCCTTTGGGAAAGTCTGTTCCACAGCTAGAGAAGTGAATTACTCACAGGTCAACCTTGTAGCGTTTGCATTGGGGTTTCAAGTTCTTTCAAGGTGCTGACTGAGTGATCTTGCTCTCTTTTTGCAGAATCATGTAAACCCAGCGCTGGATTTTACACAGACCCCTCCAGGAATGCTCGCCCTTGACAACATGCTGTACTTCGCCAAACATCACCAGGACGCTTACATACGGGTGAGACTGCTTCTTGTCCTTGAGACCTTTGTGGGTGCCTGTTCACAGTGACTATGTACTGTTTGCAGTTGACTTTGAAAAGGAGGTTCAGACTCCTGATATCATTAACAACAAACTCTAGGAAGGCAAACCACATGGCAGTAAAATGTGGCATAAGTCTGTAAAAGCTTTGGAAGAAAACTATACATCTAGTCTATCGTTGCTGAGTCAAATATAGATACTACTTTTTGTAAATACTTTTTGCTTAAGTCTGCAAAGAGAAGGGAAATGAGCTTGTGCATTTGTCAGATGCATAATGGATGACAACAAACTCAGAAATTAGTAATTGTGTAGAATTCTCTGGCCTCCTCTAAGCCTACCAAACAATGTCAGGCTTTTCTGTGGAAAGGAGGCTTTGATGAGTGAATGCCTTGAGACGACTCAGTTGGCAGTGTCCTCAGAGTTTCCTCTAAAACTACTGCTGTAGGTGAGGTCATGCTCAGAGTAAAATACCTGCAAAGCAAAATGAGTCTCTTGCATAACCTGTTCCTGCCCCCTGCCCACTCCTTCTTCCTACATTTGTTATTTCAAGGGTAGTTAGAGCAAGTTATGTGTTGCATCCTTACAAGAAGCATACAGCTGCCTCTGAAGAGAACAGCTTTTCCTGAACTTTACTGGAAACAAGTATTTGCTAAGCATAAACAAGCAAACCCAGCAAGCACAGTTGGAAGTAGGGGATAGTCCAGAAAGTCAATCTCTGGAGATCATAGGGATGGTTTAACTCCCCAAGAAAAAGTGCACATGCAAACCTGCTTACAGAAGTTTGTGTATAGCAAGGAGACAGTAGACACACCAATCATTTCCACTAAAGGTTGAGTGAGCTTTTCATGTACATTATCATCTGTTTTTTCTTCAAAGTAGTTTGGTGTCAAAGTTCTACTAGGTTTGTAAAGGGCCTGCCAATATCCACAGACATAATAGTAGACCACTAGATTGTAGGATTTGCTCTTTAAATAGATTTTTCTCCTCAGTCTGAGTCTAGCAATAACTCTTAAAAAAGACATTGTGGTAGTATTCAAGGCAACAATGTTTATCAATCCCTATAGGCCCCTGAGGGACTATTTCACATTCTGGAAAAAGAGTATGTTTTCTGGATAAACTATGCTGAATATATTTTTTAATATAAAAAAGAAATGGTTACTGTTTCTCATTAAAATTTGGTAAGATCTGCGTTATGGTACTTCATAAGCTTCTCCTGAAAATTCTAAGTTTAGAGAATACACTTAGTAGAGGCAGCCAGTGCTTCCAAATGAGACAATCATGTTTTAAAGAAGCACAAAAAAGATTTAAAGAGGACAGAAATTCTATTGAAATAGGGCTTTCATTGACATCTCTCAAATTTATTTTTTTACTTTTCATTTTCATGTTGCAAATGCTGTCTTAAAAATTAGATGCTGTGAAGCATGTAATTAGCCATGGCCCAGCATTGTTTCTGTAATGCAATATTTTTGCTGCTGCATTACTGAGAATTTTTGTTGTTTTGAGATGCCTGTTTTTATTTTTTCATGGTTCCTGTTAGCAGGGTGCCTGAGTGCCTCATGTATTTCCCATCTAAGAAAGAGTACACGTACAGTAGAAGTGCCTTACAGAGCCACTCGGGTTCAATTGCTTGCCTAAAGCTGCTTTGGGAACTCTAAATATGCTTTGGGAGCATGTTGGCCTGTCCACCGCTCCTGAGGAGTTCTACTTAGTGTTTGTTCTTGTGTTTCTGGTGCAATATGAACCCCTCTGAGATGAGTGGTGTTGTGCAACTCCAACAGTGCAGATAGTTGTTGATTGCTAAAGACACCTACTTTGTCTTTTTATCTCCTTTACTTACTGGTGGGTGTACAGTAGTTTCCTGTGGGTCCTGCCATGTCTGTTTCTCTTTTGAGTTCCTTATTTTACATCTAACACTACCTTTCCTTCATGGCTTTTCACTCCCAGAGCTCCCACAACACCAGTTTGCTCTACTTGTACAGCCTGTTGACCTTGCTTATTTTATCAGATATATTTCTATTCCTGTGCCCTAACAAAATTTCTCCTGTGGTCAAGCTAAAGTTCCCACAAGAAATTGTTAGCTACCCAAGTACTACTTGCATACTGAGCAACATGTTTAACACAATCTCTTCTCATTTTTTCATTGTTGATACTAGGAAATATTTTGGTTCCTAGGAGGAGAAATGATTTTCAACTTGGCCCTTTGCAATACAGTTAATTCCTGTGCCATGAGTTAATTCCTAAGCCCCAAAATGAGATATCTCTTCTATGCAGTAATTAGAAATTGAGTCTGAAAACCAGAACTTGTTTGAAATGAACTTGAAATACATGAAGTTTTCCCTGACAGAATATGGTGTATTAAGCAGAGATGCTATCAGTAAGTCATAATGGTTTTATTGAGTGTATTGACAGTGCTGCATTTTAATGGGCAGCACAATTCTGTGCAGTCTGACCTACCACTTTCTTAGGATGCCCCAGCTCTGTGACCCTTAGTTAGGTTATCTTCCTGTATTAATGAAAATAATGAATAAGCAGAAGTTAGAAGACAATGGAGTCAATAAGTAATCTCTTCCCTTTTCATTCCTTGTTCTGCCTCTTGTAAATGATTCTGCTTAGGAGTAATTTGCATAATAAATGGATTAGTTAGGTGGGGAGAATGTCTGAAACTGAAGTGCCCTTTTGGAGACTGGCAATGGGGCTTCAAAGACTGGTAGAAAAGTAAGGTACTGCAGCAAACTAAAGTAGGAAGAGTAAATACAGTTACAATTTGTTGAAGAACATGAGTGTGAAGGCAGTGGAGCAGATAGGTCACTCTTCATCTTGAAAGCAAAAACATTTCAGGGTCAAAATATGGGTGCCTCACAGTGAAGGAGGAAAAAAAATAATCACAATTTTTTCTCCTGTTTTAATTTTTTTTTTGCCTACTTGCCCACAATCAACTGCTCTCATTCACCTTTTTCCTGTTGCAGTAATATGTTTTCTTTATTTGCTGTCTTCCTTCAGATAAACACAGTGTTTATATAGACTTTGAGTTAACAGATTTTGAATCTCAGGTTTTTGTTTGCTATACGATATGACTGGAGCCTCCAGCAGAAAGATTCTTTAGTGAACAGTCAAAAAACAAACATGTTTTATTCGACTGTGTGATGTCATTAGCTACCATTTAGATTTTTTAAAAAAGTTTCCTATTGAATTAGTTTTCTGTTGAGTTATCTTTTCTTTCTCTATTTTAATTAATTGTCTAGCATTATCAGTGACTGATATGCACTGCTTTTTTTTCATGTTCCACTTAAATAATCAATCACTATCATCAGAGGCTTGGCTTTTAGAAGATGATGACATAGTGTTTGGAACACACTGACGGAAGCAATGTTGAACTCTGAAAGATATTTTAAAATTTTCCACAGGAAATAATTGGCAGCTTCCCAAGCTCCATAATTACAGCACAGTCAGAGTGTATAATTAAAGTTAACAGTGAAGAAAATGATTGGAATAAAGCTTTGTGACAGATAATTATTTTTTTGTTCTTTTGTAGCAGACAAGTCATGTGTCCCCCCTGGTTTCAATTTGCTCCTTTCCAAAACTACTTCAGCTTTACATTCTACTAATTTTAAAAAAAATAAAATTATAAGTTATCTTTAAGACAGACATCATTTGGTACAGACATCTTGAATTTTTTCTTACTGGTAACTTGTAGCAGTGTGCCTTTGAAACTTTTCTGAGTGTAAAGAGGGTCTGAGGAAAAACCTTTCCATGGAAATTCTATTATGTAACCATTGCTTTTACTGTTTTCATTTATTGGTGATTTGTTCAAGTTTATGACCAATTTCGTTGCCATTAGATTAGTAGGCTCTTCATCTGTGTAGGAAAAAATAAGTGTTTCTAGGAAAAAATACAGTTTTTCTATATCCTAAAATTCAAGTCTCATCTGCAGAAGAGAACATTTATCCCTTTTCCTACTGATTTTATCTAATTCATTCAAATATTTCTTAGATATTATATGATAAATATTTGGTATAAAATATTTCCACCAGGGTGGGAAAGCACTGTTAAAATTCCTCCTCAAAAGTTTGCCTTATTAATCCCTTGGTATGTTTTACAATGGATCCAATGCTACTACACTTTTGTGAGTGATGTGTAAGTGGTATGCCCCTAAATTTTCTATTCTTGTAGTTAAAACAAATTTAAAAAGTTATTAAAGTGTTCCAAATCAAAACAGCATTTGGACTTCAGCTGCACCAAGAATTATTTTGATCTGTTTTATGGTCAGTAGTAAAAAATCCCCTTTCCCTTGCATTTGCTGAGCTGATATATTGGTTATTCATGCAGTTGCAGTGCAGGGACAATTCTTCCCCAGCAGCTACTTGAGTTGCTATTTTTGGGGAGGTTGAGGAGGGAGTTCTTTTGCTTTTGTAGCTTTCAGAAGTCATAGTGGAGGAGCAGGTGCTGTTTGCAAGTGCCGGTGATGCAGGCAGGAAGATTGCTGCCATCATGCAGAGACCTTTTAGAACTTAAATGGGTTGAGTCACAGTCAGACTGTCTGCCGTATACTTTCTAACCCATGCAGTTGTTGTATAGGAGGCTGCCTACACATCCTTCCGCCAATTCAGAGTCTGCTCATGCCTACTCATTCTAGCCTGATCAGATATGAGGAGTTCAATATATAATTTCAGTATTTTCTGAAATAAAATTGAGCCTGATTTCTGCCATACTTCTCCCTCATCACCCAGAAATTATGGGAAAAGGGATGTAATTAATTTCTGTTCTGCAGAAGATGGAGAGAAAAGTGAGCTGTGTTGCAAGAGTCTTTCTGGTGAGTCTTGTGAAGGAATGCAGTTTTGCATGCAAGACCTAATTGCCTGAACCCAGTGGTTCCCTTACCTGTCTGTTCTTACCTTCCACTCAGATATTTAAGTGTTTTTTCTGCCTCCCTTTTGTTTCTTCCCAAACATCACAAGATGTCTCGATTTTACATGACAACCTCGAGGGGCCTCCGTCACTGACGGCAGAATTGAGATGGGTCCCTCAACAGTAAAGAGGCAAAATCCTGGAGTGGCTGTTTGCAGCATGAATGCAGAGCTAAGTTAGTACTGAGTGAGGAAGAGAATTGTGAGGCAGTCATGGCACTCTCTGCACAGACCTGTGTGGTGTGCCCAGGGGGATACATATGTTAGTCTTACAGTCCTGCATGAGTTCAGGTCACTTCTCACCATTCATAGCAAACAAAAATTTTCTCATGGGTACAGAAGCTGTTGTCTAAATGAGGTCCTGATACAAAGGATGTATAGTCTCTGTGTTCTGCAAATACTGCAATTTCCTGCCTTCCACCTCTGCCACAGGTGGGCAAGGAGAGAATTGCAGGGAAGACATTGCCCTCATACATTTGCGTGGGACGTGGAGTGAGAAGGGATACCTGGCCTGTAGTTTTCAAACTGGATCAGATCAACTCCAAATCACTGTCACATACTCATGCCTGTGGAAAGTGAAGAGCACATCCTGGTGCTGCTTCTGAAGATGACATGACAACTGGGCCTTCTCATCTTGGGTCTTACCATTATGCTTTACAATTACTCAGTTGAGTCTTCATAGAGTGGCAAGGAAAGAAGGAAGATACTTATTATTTCAAGAGAAACCACTGCATATTAAGCTTTTGATGGAAAATTAAGAAAAATGACACTCATGCTTTATTCTAAGGTGTTTGTATGAGAAATAAATTTATTGCTAGATGAGCACTGCAGAACTGTCCAAATTTAGTTTGTGATATTTCAGCACTAGATTTGTTTTAAAAATAAAACCACATCATACTGTTCCAGAAGAGAACCAACTTCTGGAAATTTTAAGCTGTCTCTGTTAGAAGTGTTTTATGGCTGCAGAGTCAAACGCTGTTGGTAATGTTACTATGATGGCTTGAATTCACATTCTTACCAATATGTTATTACATAATGACATAATCAGATGCTTTTCTTGTCCCTCCTGTCCTGTATAACAGTGTCACTCTCTCCTGGCTGCTTTGCCACAGTGGCCTCCATGCTTCCTGTTGGCAGTTCTCCCTGGCAACAGGCAGTTAGTTACAGGGCACTTCCTCGCAGGGCACACTGATTGTCCCCCAGGTGCTTATTCATAGTTGTGCACAGCCAAACACGGATCAGACATGTAGTGTCTGATCCTTAACATGGTCCTGTAACTACCTGGCCCTCTGGTGAGGCATTAGAATCTATGTTTCTCGCATCAGTGTCCCCTTTCATGTTTTCCATTATCTGTAGTAGGTCTCAGCTCTTCTTTCAAATCTTAGTTTAAATTGCAATTCTAGTGCCTTCCAGAGAAATTCAGAAATAATTGTTGCTTTATTTTGTTTTGCCATGAGAAATTTCTATAATGACTCAAGAATGTGAAGGAAGACTGAGATAAGGGAGAGAGAAAGCATAGGAAATTGAAAATACAAGGTCAGAGAGGACAGTGCAGAGTGAAGATGTTGGACGAAGACTGATGCTGAAGCAAATGACAAGCTACTTTAGGAAGGAAGTAAAATTGCTAATGAGGATGAATGGAAACTGAGTCTGACTGCAGTAGAATCTCTTACTCTTCTCAGGAAGCATATCCTAAGGACTTACTTCTTAGAGTTACTTAAAGCATCTAAATGAAATGGGAATGGTGAAGCCTACCATATGTGATAAGGAGGCTTAGGAAATGGGAAGGCAGTGTCAAGAAAAGGAAGAGCATCTCTGCAATTTCTAGATGTCCAAATGCTGCTTGACGTTTCATTTTGAATCTAAGGAGGTTTTTATGAGCTTTACTAACTAGCTCTCTGAACCTCTTGATATTAACCTACAGCAGACTGCTAGAAAACTTGTTCTCTATTAAAACAGGATCATTTTAGATAGTACTACAAAATTGGTCTGTGGAAATGTTTCCTTTTAATAGTGCAGCAACAGTCATTGAATTGTCTGCTGTGGGATTTATTAGAAGTATTGATGCAGCTATAGTGAATATTGCTTTTCACTTTTGTATTTACTTCCTAATCATAATGAATCTCTATTACATTGCCAAGCTCTGATTTTGGTTCAGGAATCTGAGAATTACATCTGCAGTTGCTGTGGGCAGTATACTTTGAGCCAATTTCATCTTTAATGTGAAGGATTAAGGGACTGGCTAAGTCGATATTTCTTTCCAGTGAACGAGAAATATTTCTGTCTGGTGGTTTTAGCCTCCTGGATTTTGAGGAGAAAACTCTTGAATGTACCTGTCTTGAAAACTTTGCCTTTTGTCAGTCATTAACTCTTAGATGCAGTATAAGCTTCATTACTGAAGCTCATGCAGACTTTTAAGCTCATGGTAGTCAAGTGTGGAAAATCCTTAGTCTAGTCCACTGCCTCCCTGAGGGTCTGTTTTGTGCTTCTGAGGTAGTGATGGACTCAATGAATAATTCAATGGAAAATCATAAAGGAACACTGCCATAAAGTTAGAAAATCTTTTGATTTTGGGGGTTGGTGTCTTGTTTTGGTTTTGCTACTGGAGAATTTGCATTATTCCTGTCTGATCTTGGCATGATACTTGAATTTATTTTATTTTAAAATTAAAAATAACTTAAAATCTGTTCATGTACTTATTTCACATATTTATGTTTCATATATTTATTTTCTTTAAGTTTTATCTATTTATTTAAATAAAATGATATTTTAAAATATTTCAAACTTTATTTTATGACCATGCCTTTGGTAGATACCTTGAACCTCATACAGCTGTCCCCATCCCTTTGTTCTAGTCTGTCAAGATCCAATGGCACAGCCTTCCTACCTTCCAGCAGATAACACTCCTGCCCAACTTGCTGTCATCTGTGAACTTAGAGGGGGCATTTGATCCTCTCATCCAAATCATTGATGAAGATACTAAACTCGACCCCAATACTGAGCTCTGGGGAACACTTGTGACTGGCTGTCAGCTGGATTTAGTTCCAAACTTTATATATATATAATTATATGTATATATATATATATATATATATATATATATATATATTTAATATATATAGTAGGTAACTTAATAAAAACTGTACAGATCTGTACTCTACTACAAACCCTGTAAAATTCCCATGCCTTCACAGGCTACAAAGTTTCATATGTAGAAGTGTCAAGAAAATGGATAACACTGATTTCCTAGAAATTTCACCTCCTTTCATTTTTAAAGACATTTTCAAACCTCTTCCTTCCTCCTCTTCTGCTAGTCAATTCATCTCATTCTTCCTGTGATATCATTTTCTTCTCATTCTGTGCTTCTGTCATGCACTTTATCTTTTTTCCTTCTATTTTCTGAACTGCTGTTTAGTCAATTTTTTGTTTCAGGCTTTGTTTTTGTTTTGTTTGGGGTTTTTTGTTGGGGTTTTTTTTGTTTTGTTCGATTTTTTGTTTGTTTGGGGTTTTTAAAAAAAACAAACATGACTTGGACTTTTCCTGGCTGCCCTCTCTTGGTAATTTTCTTTTTTTGTTTGTTTGTTTTTTATTGTGATTCTCTGGTGAAGGTGGTGAAAGGTCTAGAGCATGAGTCTGATGAGGAGCAGCTGAGCTCTTAAGTCTGGAGAAATGGAGGCTCAGGGGAGACCTTACTGCTCCCTCCTACTCCCTGAAAGGAGGTTATGGTGAAGGTGGGAGTCAGCCTCTTCTTCCAAGGAGACAATTGGACAAGAAGAAAAGGTCTCAAGTTGTGCCAGGGGAGATTGGAATTGGGAGATTGGAACAGAGTAGTAGTTGAGTCTCCATCCCTGTGACAGTATTTAAAAGACATGTAGATGAGGCACACAGGGACATGATTTAGTGTTGGACTGAGCAGTGCTGAGTTAATAGTTGAAATTGTTGGACTTGATAATCTTAAAAGTATTTTCCAACTGAAATGATTGTGATTCTGTGCAATGTCCATGGTCTCTGCCTTTAAGTATTTGTTTTTACCCAGCAAAATTTAACCACTGTATCTGCTCATTGTGAAATATCTGGTGGATCTGCAACTCATTGTGGATTTGTGATGGGGAGGAGGAGGAAGGTAATAGGGTGCATTAATGAGCATTAATGATAGACCTCCATTTGAATGAAGGTTGTGTGGGCTTGCAACTTCCTCACTACTTTCCTTTCCGTGGTAAAATAACTGTTGTGATAGAAATGTGAATCAAGCCAGGAGTGCACTCTATAGACATAGAAAAGCGGTTTCTGTCTTGAGCTGTGTGTTATATTTCTTTCCCTGCTATTGTTTTCACCAGCTTATGAAGTAAACATGTCCATTCCCCACTTATTTCTCCTCCGTAACCAGAGTGATAAAGGAAATAACATTAAAATCATGCCCTTATCAGTTGTATTTATAGCATTTTACTTTGGAACAGGATATGAGTTGTGAAGTCGTGAAAAGAATATTACAAATGAAATAATGAATGTTGTAAATCTGTTGCCAAGACTAGGAATGATTTCTCTTTGGGTATTTATAAGAAGCTCTTTTTTTTTCTTCACTTTTTACTGTTGCTGTTTCATACAGAAGATCCATATCTGTCAGAATGGCCTACAGATATTTAGATGCAGTAAAGGACCTTCCATCTTCCTTTCTTAAAGAAATGTAAAATGGCAGCACTGCCTTATTTTGTGCAGCAAAAGCTAAAAAAATTGATGCTTGCAGAGTGTGTGTCTGAGGATCATTTCAAGAGTGCTTTACATATTGATTACTCAAATTGCCATTTAATTTGCTGTATAGCAATACACAGTACCTTAACTATTTCTCTGGCATTCATATTGATTGCTGTAATTCTGCCTTGCATTATATGCATAGATGGTGTCACCATTAAATATTTATGTGCTCATGAAATGTTAATATGTTGGGTTAATGTGAAACTCAACAAAGTGCATTTGCCAGAAGCAAGCAGGAATACTGATCCAAGTGCTTCCCTCTCCCTCCCCCTTGCCCTTTCAATTTGCCTCTCCATTGATTTTATTACCAGTGTTTCTCTGCTGTATCTAAATCTGTGTTGAAGCAACACCCTGCTCCAGTATGCAGATTTTATGTTTTATTATGTGAGAGATAAAACAGGGTAATAAAAAGAACAAGAGATCTCAGGGAGGTTTTGAGACACGCAGCTTTACATTGTGCTTGTGCTACTCTATCATTGTTCTTGCTTTTTGGGTCTAGAAATGTAGTGCTACCCTCCATGAAAGAGACCGAAGCAGGATGAGTCATCCAGAATACAAAGTCATGTTCATATGCTCCTCGAACAGTGGCTGCAGCAACGTAAAACAAAAATAGCAGGGGTGTTTCTTTGATTTGGTACAGCTGTTACCCAGAGATGACATGGAACAATTACAAGTAATTTAAACCAAAACTTTCAGAAGGAAAAGTCCTCTTGGGAGACTTTTATACATGATTCTGACACTGTCCTGTTGGAAAAGGCCAGTAAAAATTCTTAGTGTTCATGTGTCTATCATATCCCTAACGACCTTCTAAGCTTTTGTGGAAAGTGTAAGCAATTTTAAAAAGCACTGGAAAACAAAACCAAGTGATCACTCTTTCTCATCACACAGAGAGTAACAGTAACCATCCTTTTACATCTCTGGGTGATGGGCTGGGAGCAGAGTATCAGCCAGAGGCTGCCCTTTGTACAGTGGACTGAAATAGCACATAACTTAGCACATAACTTTCCTATTTGTCTTTGACTTTTCATTCTTTCCCCACTTTCACTTGCTTCACAGGGAAGGTTTCTGCACATTAGAGACCATGAAACAGTCAAAATTAATATCTGGGAAGGGACGAAAAGGTTTTAGTGGCACCTGGCATTGCACTGGTCCTCCCCTCCACCTCTCTTCCTGGTTTTGGTTGAAGTTACAGCCTTGAAGCCTTTTGCAAAGCTTTCTTGGCTGTAAAAATTGGAAGATTTAAAACAAAACAAATGAAAACCACAAACAGACCCATAGCCAACAAACAAAAACTGTGATGAAGATGGGAGCTAAGGAGACAGGAGGAATGCAAAGCAGAGAGCAATGTCTAAACACCTGTTTGTGAAAAAAATTTAGAGAGCCTCTGAGGTTCTCTGTTGTTTGGCAAAATCTCTTACCTTTGAAATTCATTTTATTCTTTGTTCTCATCCCTAGGCTATGCAGCAGCTGTTTAGGATGAATTTTTTTCTTTTTGTAAAGTGGCAAAGTTTGTTCTGCAAAGACAATTCTTACTGCAAATCTCTTTTGACCATTTAATTTTTTTCCCTGCCTCTATTTTGATCTTTTATTTCAGGTTCAGTGCTTCAGTGAAATCTGCAGTATTTTTATATCTTGTTTTTTTCATCTGCAGTGAAATCTCCTGTTTAGTTGTAGAGCCAGAGAAAACTTTAGCCCAACTGTATTGGATATGGCAGAAATTAATGGGTATAAAAATGTTCAAGGAGTTTTCTCTCATTTATTTTACAATGTCACTCAACAGAGAATGCAAAGAGTCTCCCTGAGTCATTTTTACAGCATTCAGGGTCTTGATACAAGAGTACTAGTTCCCTGAAATGTTTTGCACTTGAGCACAGATTTCTTCCATAATAGAGAGAAGAATGAGAATGTTTTCCTCCTTTGGGAGCTTCATTTTGGTATTTAACACTCGAGCCTTCTTTGGAGACTGAATCCAGCTATGCAAATTCTGTCCCACTTTGATTTTATAGATCCTTCTAGGTGTGTTCATGTCTATAAATAATTGTATCTAATTTCCTTTAACCAGCAAATTAGAAATGAAACTATTTCTTTTTCTTTGGTTTCTATTTCAGTTTCTCCAAGCCAGTGGTAGTGTAGAACAGCAACATTGCATAGTAATGGCGAAACTTTCCTAGCTTGTCATGGACCAGCACTGCTTATGTGTTGCTGACTGCCTCAGATATTGAATCATAGAATGACTTGGTTTGGAAGGGATTTAAAGTCATCTGGTTAAACCTCCCTGTCATAGGCAAGGACACCTGTGATGAGACCAGGTTACTCAGGGGCCCATTCAAGCTGGCCTTGAACTGCCAGGAATGGGGCATCCACAACTTCTCTGGGCAACCTGTGCCAGTGCCTTATCACCCTCACAGCAAAGAATTTCTTCCTAATAGCTGATTTAAACCTATTCTCTTTCAGTTTGAAGCCATAACATAAATGGTCTAGGTCGTTTAGCTGCGTGGAAGGCTAAGCTTTACGAAAACAGAACCTCCACATATAGTTTCCTAAATTCGGTCTTGTGTATCTTGTAAAGGTTGAATGTGGAGAACAGTGTTTCAACTCATGGGTTCCTCAAACTGATTATTTTCTGTTTTGATTCCACCTTCAGATTGTCCTGGAGAACAGCAGTCGAGAGGACAAACATGAGTGTCCATTTGGCCGAAGCAGCATTGAGCTGACAAAGATGCTGTGCGAAATACTCAAAGTAGGAGAGCTACGTAAGTTGACCTGTTTGACCTCAACCAACCAGGGAGTGGGTTCAGTGCTCCCTGAGTTTATTTCAGTGCAAGAGTTTTCTTCTGAGAAATGTTTCATGGTATAGTTACACATTGAACACCAGCACTCAGAATGACTATGTCTGTTTTCTGGCTTTCTCACTAGTTTGTGGTATACCACAGATGAGGGTGGACCAGGGGAAATGGACACCCATTCTTTGACTGTCTTTGATATGAAGCAGGGAAATTGCATCGTTTCTAGAGGAGTCACTTCTTTTCCCGTCTGTTGATGTGATATAGGAGACTTCATGGTTGTTCCATTCCACAACCTTGTCCTTAGGTTGGCTTTATATGAGTTTGTTCTGGGAATCCCCATTTGTTCTGGGATTGCTCATCTAAACTGACATATCCCATTTTCTCTTAGATATCTACAGCTCTATCTGAATACCAGATGATAGATATATCATTTACTCTAACAGTGTGATATGAAATATTGTATTTTAATACAGAGTAAACAAGCTGTCTTTGGCTTGAATTACAATCCCTTGACAAATTGTTAGATACTATCGAGCAGAAGAGCATGTCTGTATCTTCATTAGTCTAGAGTGTTGGTGTTTAACTCTATCAATATGGATAAACTTCAGTTACCCATCAATAATATTTTCGGTCCAGCTGCAGTCTGTTTTGGCAAGCACTACCACGAGCTTCATTTCTTATGGCACAAGCAGGTGGCACAACTGAGATGCTTTCCTTCTCTGAGACATGTTTCTTTTGAATTTTTTTCCGTAATAAAGATTTTTTTCTTTTATCTTTACACCCAAGTCCGTGGAATGAGAGAAGCACAATGTAAAAGGCAGCAATAAAGTCTGTAGGTATCATTGGTTCTGGTTCTTAGTAGCTCTGCAACAGGAATCAAAAGCTCTGTTTAAAAATTATGATTTGGCTGTTGATACATCTGAAGCTTTTAAATGCAGTGTCTTGAGAGAATTTATTAACAACAACAACAAAAAAAAGCTGTGCAATGGGCCAGGATAAAACCTGTGCCTTTCTTGCAGCTTCCAGATTGATAGTTTGTATGTACAGATCCAGATAACTGAGTTGATGTTTACTTCTGAATACCATCGTAGCTAAATCAGAGTTATTAAAGACTGCATTTACTATGTCTATAAATAAAAAGTTTAGCAACTACTTTAGATGTATGGTAATGGTAATGTGTTGTGCAAGGTTCAGACTGTAGCAGACACAACTCCTTAAAATAACCTCACTGCTGCAGTTGAGGTGTCTAATGCCAAATCACGCATGACAGATCTGTCTGAATTTTTCTGCTGGTAAATGTAGGAGGGACATATCATCTCAACAAAGCTGCAAACCTATTTCAAATAAGTGCTAAAGATCAATTTTATTTTTACTAATGTGCAGAAAAATATCTGAAATCCAAAGTACATCTTTGTACATAGTGTTTTAATCTGTGTCCAATCACAACATGGAACTTGCACTGTACTTTGTTGCTAAGAAAGATGATTGATCTGGAGGTGGTGTCTCAGACCTTTTCCTTGCTGTATCATAAGTCAATAAATAAACCTCTTTTGCCACAGACAGGTTTGTTATATGTATGCAGGGGGTTGTATGTAGGTGATTTGCCATGTGTGGTACTGTTGTCCTGATTGTTGCTAACTTCTGCAGACAGCTCCTTTCATATTTTGACTATTTCCTTATCTGCTTTTTAGAAGTGGGGACTGTGAATAAGATGAATGGGTTGGGGTTTGGGTTGCGTGTTGCATTTGTGGGTTTTGTGTGTGCTTGTGTTTATTGGGGGTTTTGTGGGGTTTTGTTTGGTTATCTGTTTTTGTTAGGAGTAGCTGTATGGTTTGGAAGTGTGCGGTTAGAAAGAAAACAGAAAAGTTCCCCAAGGATAGACCTGGCTAAGGGATGTTACCTGTTGCTGTTCTGAAGCCACTTGTTTTGGCGTTACTGAGGCTGCCAAGTCACTGGATGCTCAGTGTGCTGGTGTTCAGCAGGATCCTCCCGTGGTGGACATTCATAGACATGGGCCATTGTAAAAGGTTAAGAGAAGGGCACTGGTACTTCTGTGATACAAACCAGATGTAGCATGGCTGATTTCTGTAATGTCATGCTAATCTACACCCACAGAGCATCTGTCTCTGGATGTGGCAATAAGATTGTGATGTAGCCTTATATTCACAGGGGACAGAGCTAAGGTTCCTTCTAACTCATCATGACATTTCACCTGTTCACCACTGTGCTTTCTTAATGGTTTTGTTTACGTGAAACTCTAATTGTGCTTTTGAAAGGCTGTAATAATATACACCTCAAAAATAATGTGCAGAAAACAGATTTCTTGAAAATGGCTTCACAGATGCACATCTTGACCTATGATCAGCAATATATTTTGCCAAGAAATGCAAACTAGAGCTGACATCTCAGGAAAATGTACTTTCCAGTTTGTTCTTTACTTGAGATTAAATGCTGTGTTGCTGCATAGGATTGGACATCTTAAAAATCAGTAGTTCCAGTTCAGGGCAAAGGTGTCCTGATAGTTTGTATGTGGTAGATTTCAAAATATGTATTTAGGCTGCCCATGTTTGTTCAGATACTCAAAACTCACTATTATTGTTTTGCAAAATAGAACTTTTTTTTTCTAACAGTTTCTGAATTGCATAATTTAAAAGACACAATAAATGACCTTTTGCTCATGAAATATTCAGCAATAGAAACTTTCTTAAAGTGCAGAGTAGATAAAAGCTGCTAGATTGTCCATTATTTATGAATAGTACTTTAATGCTGATTATATTCTCCTCACTATGCTGTATTAAATACCTTTGGGCAACAAGAAGACACTTCTCCATTTCTTTTCAGTTCTTTCAAGCATGCATTCATCTCAGGAAGGACTCACAAGGCAGTGTTAAAGGCATGCCAGCCCTTCTACTTTTGTATTGCCCCAAATCCAGGTAGTGGACTTCTCAATTCTTTGACTTTGATTCCAAAATATTCATGACTTGGAAATTCATCTCTTCTTCAGCAAAACATTTAAGTGTATGTTTAGATCTTGTGTAAATAAAGCAAGCTCAAATGCAAGCTGTGAGTTGAGCATATGGTAACTGCTCTACAGAGGTGGACTTGCAGAGTAGAGGAGCTAAGACTTAAGAGGAAGGTTGGTGTAGTGTTTTAGTAACATGGAAGTTAGAATGAAACATGTCCACATTTCAGTAAAATGTCTGAATCAGAAAACAGTGGAATATTTTACTATAAATCTTTTAATCTTGTGCTACTGTTGCTAAGAAGACATTTAAAAGGATGTCTTTAATGAGTACTTGCCCAGGCACTCATCTTAGCAAACACTACTGTAATTCTGATTTTATCCAGTAATAACTTCCTTTGTATACCCTAACAAGAGAATTTTCTTCTTGTCTTCTGTGTCTTGGAGCTGACATTAGACAGGAACTCTGTTACCCAGTGGTCAATCCTCCTCATCTGTGGAACACTGACAAGTTTACAAAGAGGAGAAAAGGTCAGGCCATTCATATTTCCTCCTTAGTAGCTATGAAAGCTAAGGTAACTTCTTCCTTCTCTCTTACTCAAGTTTCAGTACATGACATGTATGCTCAGGGGAAAAAGAATACCCACATAACAGTCTGCTATCTTTGCTGGGGGACAGTAACACTGCAGATAAATGTAAAAATTAAAAGAAAGCTCCAAAAGGCCTTCAACCTTCCAGAACTGGGCTTAGTAAATTTTATGAGAGATTAGGAGTTCATTAAAACCTAGTATTTGTAGTAAGTAAGAATCTGAGCTCACTATTTTGCAGAAGTAGCCCTAGTGCCCTCTGATCTGTGCCTCCAGTGCCCAGTTCCCCATACCTCTGCTCAGCATGAGACACTTTTCCACTTTCAAAACCCCTTAAAACTGTTATTTCCTGGTGGGAAGTGGTGCTCGCCCATGTTACCCGATTTATGTAGAATGGGTACAATTTCCCAAAATTGTTGCATTCTTCCCATACAGGTTCAAGTGAAGTTGTATAGTGTTGATGCTGGTGAAGAGGCTTATAACTGGTAGAGGAACAATGAATTAATGCTGTGTACACTGAGGGAAAACAGTGCTACCAACAGAGCAGTAGCCTAAAGATGGTATAAGCCAATATTATTGCATACCTGAAGTTATTCTGTAGCTAAAGCATGTCAGACATTAAGTATTTTTCAGTGTATTTTTGAGCAGGATACAGATGTTCAACTGACAATATTAATGTGATTGTTTTGATGGGGGTTGTTTAGGGTTTTCTGCAAAAATCTACTCTCAAGCTTTATGATAGACCACAGGTGTATATGCCACACGTCAAATACATACATATGGAGGATTGTCTTAAAGTTTTTAGCAGATAAAAATCTTCACTGGTTTGTGGGTTTTGTGGATTTTTTTTTCTTTTCTGTCATGAGGAGTTTAATTGTCATGGGATTTGTTAGACTTAATTTTCAGGATTTTTTTCCTCAAAAGAAAAGATCTAAATGTGAATGTATTATAATGCTGTTTGTGCATGTTTTTGCTATAGATTTCTTGTTGCAGTTATTGCCCGGGTTGCACAATTGAAGTGGTCTAGAGATTCTTATATTGTTGTCCCTTTATCAAATAGAATGTGCTGAGCATTAGAAGGTAGACAGTGATATTCATGGTTGTGCCCACTGAGAAGAAGGTAATCAAATCTCATGCTCCAAGGAGTAAGCTGATTGCTGTAAGGGTCAGGAAGCACTTTTTCGTCTTTGCACAATTTTCCTCTGCATTGCACAATCCATAGTGTGCAGTGTAGTTTGTTTCTGTTGGCCTTTCCCTGGAAGCATGTTGGTCTCTGCAGGTCAGCATTCCAGACCTGAGGGCTCATGTGGTTTGATTTTCCTTTTGCTACAGCAAACACAATATTTTTATAATTGAATGTTGTATTTTAAATTTTTTTCCTCTTGCTTGAAAGCTAATTGCCTTTTTATGCTATTTTCCCTCCTCCTTCTCTCAAGTTTAAATAGAATAAAGCCCTTAAAATAGTAAATAAAATAAGAGATTTTTTTACTGTTCTGACATTTCTTGTAATTGCATTTTTTGGACTCACTTTATGAGTCAGGAAATGTTGGTTAAGAAGTTGAAAACTTTTCTGGCCAAAAAGCTATTTAGTGAAAGGTAGCAATTTTCTGTTTGTTTCATCAGGAATACAAGAAAAAAATAAAAAGACATTCTAAACTCCTTTGTCTTAGCTTTTTACTGCATTCATTCTTACATATCCATGTTCTCTTTTCAGTTGCCCAAACTATCTTCACATTAGATAACTGCCATTCACAGCAAAAATTAGGCAGATCTTAGAAAATAATCAATATTTGAAATCAAATTCAGTAACAGTGAAGGGGTTGGGGGGGAATATCTAAATTAATCCATATTGATCTTGAGTTTTAGGTGTTCCTTTGGACACCTTACTAGCCAATTAGACATTCCTGACTATATGGATGTTAAAAATGCTTGTCCTTGATGTAAAACTAACAACTTGCTCAGTACTCTAAACTGTTCTTTTGTATGATAGCAATGTTATTTTATTAAATAGTCCTCTCCTGTTTGCTGGCACAATCCCACAGCAAAGACAAAATGAAACTTTTTGCTGTGAAGATACTAATTTATTTGCAATTAGCCTCTTCTTGCTCTAAAAAGACTTAATATCTTCATGCTTGTGGCAAACTGTGAAGTCTCTACAAAATATCTACTGCAATCTGTGAGAATATGAGCAACGGAGCTGCAGACACCTTTTGAGCAAGATGTTTCATTTTTACCTCTGAGTCTCAGTGAGATGGATTTAGGAATGTTGCTTTCTACACATGGTACTGTTGGCTTTCAAGCTGGTACAGAGTTGGCTTCTGGGTCTGTTATCTAGACAACTGTCTAGTATCCTCCAGTGTTTTTATCTACTGTCTGCAGTCATATGTCTGCTCTTTGATCTCTTTGGAGCAGGGATCATAACTTGTTTTATATGTGCAAACTGCTTTATGTTATTGGATGCAGGATTCTTTAGCTTCCTAAAATTACATTTATTCAATTTTCAACATCATTATTAGTAATGAAGAGTACAGTGCAGGGAGAGCAGCTCAAAAAACAGTTAAGGGCAAGAAAGTTGTGGATGTGAGAGAGTTTTTTCTTTTTTAGAAACTGATTAATGTATCCAAAAGAAAACAAAGAGGTGGCTTGATTAAGCATGAGGAACTCTTTCATCCTTTATTGAAAGGGATAGCAGGAGTCAAGACCTGGAAGTTAAAAGCTAATAAATTCAAACCGGGAGTCAAGTGTAGGCCTTAGCTGTAAGGGTGCTGAACCAGGGAAGTAACAAAACAGACAGCTGAAGAATGATGAGAGGAGGAAAAAAATTTCTGATGTTGATTTCCTGTGGTTAATGGACAGTGTAGTTTTGGCAGATTTGATGGTATGGTAGAATAACAGCTGTAATTTGTTTTAATGTGGTTACTGGAACACCACTCTAGATTTTTTGAAAAATTTTAATAGGCTATAGTGGGTAATTTAGTAAGTTAAAATTCTGGGCAGATATGACAGTAAGCAGGAAATATTAAAATAATTTGGATTATTGCCATAGGAATAAATTGCTATGGGTTAAAATATGTTTGATTTATTGCCACAGAAAAAAGTGTGGACAAAAAAAATCTCCAAAATATCTCCCATTTTGAAAACTGCATCTTTTCTGATGTTGGAGAGTTCGTTCAGTGCATTCCACAGCATTTTGTGGTTTCTCAAGAAGATAAAAATGCAACAAACTTCCCTCTTGCAATGCCAAACATTGGAACAGGCTGCCCAGGAGCTGGTTGAGTCACCATCCCTGGAGGTATTTACAAGATGTGTAGATGTGGCCGTTCGTGACATGGTTTAGTGGTGGACTTGGCAGTGCTAGATTTATGATTAGCCTTGATGATCTTAGAAATCTTTTCCAGCCTAAATGATTCTAATCACGGCTTGAAGAAGTAAGCAGTTGACAAAATCTTCTAAGAAATTCAGGGTTATAAAGTTCATTTGCAAAGCTTCAGAGGAAGGAGCTTCAGAGAGCTGAGATGTAGCCAAATGTTGCTTTTCTGTAACAATTTCAATACGTTTTAAGGGCTAGACATTGTTCAGGAACAGTTTAATACTGAGCAAATTGAAATTAAGAGAAAAATAACCTTGGAATACATTCTGCACCTTCTATTTTCATTTTATGATAATATTTTATAAATATAGATTTGTTAAAAGTAGCCAAAATCTCTTGTATTTTGCAGCAAGCTATGCTTCAAATCTGAAGTTAGCCCTTATGGTTTCTCAGCACTGCTGCACATCAGACTGGAAACTGCAGCTGTTCCTTTTAAAACACCCATATAGTTGCTTAATGAATTGTACGCAGAATTGAACAATGTATAAAATCCCAATATTGTTTTAATGGCAACTTTCAGTGTATATTAATGTTGTTTTTATATTCCATAAACAGGTTTATGTTGGCAAAGCTAAAGGATTTACAGGGTGGAAGTGAGATGTATTGCAAGGGAAGAGGTGCATCTGTTCAAAGGAAAGGCAGAATGATTTTGGGTTTTGAGGACAATTGTACTAACAAGGTCTCTGATGAAATGAAAACAGCATTAACTGCTAAGTGCTGTATTTCCCAACACCAGGCTGTGTTTGCAAAGACTAGAAAATGTGCAATATTCTGGGAAACACACAGGGCCTTGCAAAGAATACTCCCTTCACTGAGCATCTGAATATCCTTGTAACAACCCGTTACTGGACTGCCTCTGAGGTAGTGAATATACAGCTAATTGTTCCAGGTTGTCCCTGCACATGTAGCTTCATGGATGCTTGTGAGGCACTGGAGGCACTCCTGGGTTGCTTTTGACTGTGTAGTCAGGTTCTCTATCAGAAAGCTTTACCCTCTTAGACTTTTAAACTGTGTTGATTCTAAGTAAACTAGATACCTTTTTAAATTTTGAATCTGAGTTTTACAAGTATTTCAAATTCAAATTGCCAGGCTTCTGAGAGAGAAGCCTATGCAGAATGTCCTGACACAGTCCTAACCAGGGGTAAGGCAGGCACTTAGTCGTGCTTAGTGGTGTTTGTCTAAGGCTTTTCTCTGCCTAACTCATGCTGCTTCTTCAGCCATGCACTATGCACTATAAACACACTGTGTTTATTCAGGCAGCCATGAAAGTTCCTTCTGTTGCTTGGTGAATGCAGGTGGTCTCAGTGGAAAAAAAACCCAAACACTGAAGCAGAGACTAGTTAAGTTTTGTCATATAATTGTATGTAAATTTTGGCACCACATAATACTGTGGAAAGCTACTTTAAACTGACTGATCATATGTGCACTTGAAAATGGTTTTCATGGAGAGGTTATGCTTGATCATGAATCTGATTAAAAAGGGCATGCTATTTTTTTTTCTTCAAAGAAAACAATGATCAAAACAATGAAAATGAGAACACGAGATCTTAATACTTTTCCTTTAAATTATTGGCCATCCACCACAAGCATTTATTTGTAAAACACTATCAAACTGCCCTTATTGTTCTTTGTTGTAAGTCTTTAGCAGTCAAACTCTTCTTTGCAAGTAAAAATAATGGTAATGGTGAGTAACCTGAAAGGAGCTATGTGGTGAAGGTGGCACAGATTTTTAACACTGGCTCGCTGATATTATGTGAGGCGGTCTCGTGGTGTAATGGTGAGCACTCCGGACTCTGGTTCACAAGGTCGTGAGTTCGAGTCTCAGTGGAGACCATATCGGGCAGTTAAATGCCTCCCAGCCATCCCATCCCATCAGATTTCGGATGCTTAGCAGGGTCAGCCCCGGTTAGTACCCGGGGCTGTGACAGTCCCGAGGACTTCACTGTCACTGTCCAAGCTCGCTCAGCTGTGGCAGATGGACCTCAGGACTTAAAGGGTAGGGCCAGTTCTGCGCACGCTGTGCCTCACCTAAAAAATCCACTGCGCAGGCTGGAAGGGCACGTGGGGAGAGCCCTGCCCAAGTCTTCGTTCGCGAAGTTTGGCCATACACACACTGATGTACATGTTGAAATACCATCCATCACTTTCATTTCTAGTGAAATGCTTGCTAACAAAAAGCTTAAGAAATTTAGATTCTAACAATTAAACTTCACTTGCCCTTCCTGAAGAAGCATAGATTAGCTGGAACTGGAGCAGGAGAAAGCTATATACCCTCAGGCCTTTCACAGGCCTTGGAGATGTTCACATTCAGCAACAGCTTTTAATAGTGCTAGTGAAGTAAAATGAAAACAGAAGACTGCAGGGTTATATTTTATTCCATGAAGAAGCATTTAAAAAGCAAGTGCACCCACTCTTGAAACTCCCTTTTCAGCTTTATTTCTTTACTCCACATGTTATATTCCATATTCCTGGATTAGCAGAAACTTTGTATAAATGTTCAAATGTTGTGAATGAATTTTCATGGCATGTTTCTTTTATATGTGAAAAGGAATTGAATTTCTTGTTTCATAACATTTCTGGTCTCTTTATGCCGAAGTTTTTTCATGGCTATCTTTTGTGAATTGAAAAATTCAGTGCAATTTTTAAATAGAAATCTTTAGTATTTGAGAATAAGGAAGAGGGAGAGGGGGACTTTTGATTTTGGGAGAGGAATTCTATAGAGCCTGGGGAATTGGCTTATGGCATTAAAACAACTGTAAATGTGGTGTAGTGTTGTGGGGTGAACCCAGAAGGTGAAATGGTGACCTCCTAGAAAACTGCATAAGGATATCACATTACTTCTGTAGGGCACTGGAAATGTAAGTGATGGGACAACTGGCCCATTTTTAGTTAACAAAGCTACACTTTCCATTTTGTTATTCCAAGAGAGTTCTGGGAAAAGATGGCCCTAGTTCTTCTTGAGGACATACAATTCCACTCACATTTCTTGTTCTTAGTGTGTCAGAAGGTCCATGTGTGCTCTCAAGGTACCTCTCAGAAGCAGCACTCTTCTGTAATTCCTGCTCATCAGTTTTTGGTTAACTTAGAACTACACTTTTTATACCCACCAGCTGTGTGCCTGCGTATGCTGATCAGTCATTAGAGGAATATAATTATATGCTGCCTGCTCCAGGAGCTTATCACAATGTGCAGTTTATTAATAGGGAGACATGAATGCAAGCACCCATACAGACACTTGGCATTTGTCTTTGAAGCCAGGTTGTCATATTAAGTTAGGCTCCCATGATTTTTTTTATGCCATGTATTGGGGATATTGGAACAAAACAGAGCTCTCTATGAAGAATTATTAAATATGTAAATGCTTTGCAGCTGAAGAGTTCTTAACTGCCACTAAACACCTTTTAGTTTGCTATGTCTTTGTGGCACAGAGAGCTACTCTCTTCTAGATCTTTCCAAGTTGTTTCTAAAGGAAAAAATTGTGTCTGAAGTTAGATATATCCTTATTTTTTTCCTTAGGTCTTATTTGTTATTGAAGTTTGTACACATACTTTATTGTTTTTCTTGCAATTTCAAATGCTGTGTATTAATAGGCCTAAGGCTTCCAGCAGTTCTGAGTTCCCACTCTTTCAGGACTAAGCTCCCTGCTTATTTTTCCTGAGCCTTTATGTTTTATATATGCACAGCTTGCTAAGTTACTTGCTTATAATTCCCCAAACTGACTGGTGGCTCTATTTTCTCCCCTAATTACCACTACAGAGCATCAGTTTAATTATTCTACAAAGCCTTTAAGAAAGGGCTTAAAACATCCATCAGCTCTATCCAGATTTCTTGTCTCTTCACATCAAAGACCCACTTGCTGACAGATACTTAAAAAAACATAGTATAATGGTGTTATGGGCATGTATGAAGTGACTGATAAGGAGCTAAGAAAGAGTGTTGGACTGTTCATCTGAAGAAGGTTACTGAGGCACCAAAAATAATTGGCTGTCTACGCACATGTGAGTGTGAAAGAGGTTGTTGGTGTTACACTCTCTGAAGCTTTTTGCAATAGATTTTCTTTTGGTAGTTAGTAAGTCCTTTGGTTGGTTGATTGTGCTTTGACTGGCTGTATTTCGTTTTTAAGTTTGTAGCTCCTTAGCACAAAATATTTGCATAGTAAAAATCTGAGGGAAGATTTCTGATAGTTTGTTGTTTGGGCCTCTCCAAGCGTTCAATGAGAACTAAGCACTGAAATTACAAAGCTAGAAAGCACCGCAAATGACTTTATAACCATTCATTTCACTTGTGTTTGTCTTGATAATATATTTTGTCCTTCATGTGTTTAGGCCTCCATAGTTTTTGGTATCTTGCATAGAATTTGCTTGTCCAGGTCAGTGACAGGACATTGTTTAGCTGTATCCAACAGGTTGAACACAGTAGAATTCAGCATAAGTTTGTCATGGGGTGGAGTAGAACTCACAGAACTGGAAGGTTTCATTTTCCAGGTTGCAAACTGCGCAGTATCACACTTAATAGCTCAGCTGTTATTCATTTCAGGGTTTTAGAGTGATAACAAACCCTACCTGAGACACTGAAGTGATTTCAGGGGGTACACCTAAGCAGGAAAGATGTAAGTTTTAAATAGGCAAAAAATTGGCTGAGCTGTAATGCAGGAGTGTCACTGCTACTTTTGCTAAAGGTGGAAGTTGTTATCAAAGTAGATGAAACCATTTTGGAAGAGAAAAATGTTCTCAGAGCTGGTGCCAATGAAAAGAGATCATAGGGAACTGAATGATTTTCCACAGAGAACAGGTTTGAGTATGTCTATGTTGGTCCCATATTTATTAGTTAATCAGGCTGCAATTACTTTTAAATTAGGCTTTTGATTTTTATGCTTTGCAATACAAAAATATGAATCTTGTCTTATAAAAAAAATACCCCCAAACCAACAAACGCCTCCTTGTGGATGCTTTTAAAAAAAATCTTTGGCAAGTCTTAATAGGTAAAAATGGAAATTGTCCAATTTTCCTTCCCCTCTCTTTTTTATAAAACATAAGCCTCATAATTTCAGAAGTGACAATTTTGCAGCCTTCAAAGACAGTCTTCATGTGGAGCCATGATGCCATCTGACCATCACCATGAAAAATAGTGAATCTTTTATTCTAACAACACTTCAAACAGTAAGGATAGTGTAGCCCTCTGATTTTTACTTTATTGCTGCTTTTCTTCTTAGCCCTATTTTTCAAATATGTTTCATGAGGGACTTGTGATGAGACGAGCAATTCCTGCAATGACCAGCTGCAGGATACTGCTAAAACTCATGGTCCTGATCACAGTTAAGGGCTCAGATGGTGGTAGTCTTTGCCTAAATTCATGTTCTGGAGTCCAATGTACTTGCAGTCAGGAAAGTTCATTTCCTTTTCATGTATTAATCCATGATCAGGGTTGTTACAAGGCTGTCATCTTGAAGGTCCAGAGGATCACTGACCTATGGTAGTATTTTGTTCATGTTCTATATTTAAAGGCATTAAAAGTCTTGAGGGTTGTTTGTGAGGTATTCTTGAGCTTCACAAGTCAGTGTATGGATATGTGTCCTGGAATTCTTCTCTTTCTTCAGCTTCCAACAGTGGAGGTACCATCCACCCCTTTCATTTCCTTCCCCTTCAGAATAGTGACAAGTAGTTTTAATAATTTCTAATAATTATTTCCTTGCATTTCAAAATTATACATTTTTGGTTCTGTGAATACCTGGCACAGCTTCAGGATTTGCAGTGCAGGTGGTCTAGAGCTCAGCCTGTTGTGTTCTCTAACTGGCTTTGTTTGTGAAATGAAGAGATTTCATTGGATTCACCCCACCCCAATTTTAAATAGCATATCTTCATGTTTTACGAATATTTGAGTTGCATTTTCAATATTTTTTCCCAATATTTGCATATTAATAAGTCATTAAAAACCATTATGTAAATTTTATCGAATAGTGAATTTATTATCAAATCAAATGGCCTTTAGGGGTAATTGTAGGAAGCTAGGGAGATGAAATTAGCTCAGTTAACTTCTCTATTTTTCCATATAGTTGAATACCAAAGACTTGGAAATGATAAAAGGCATTTCTGAAATGCCACTAAAATGGTGGAAAGGAGGCATACCATGTTGGGCTTCTGGGGAAGTGGTTTGGTTTGGTGGTGCGTTTTCCTTTTTTGGTATTGTTTGTGGTTTTGGGTGTTTTTTGTCAGATTATTTTTGGCTAGAGTAGTTCTGGGGTTTGGAAGTGTGGGCTTAAGAAAGAAAACAAAATTCCCCAAGGATAGTTCTAGCTAAGGAATATTATCTGTTAATGTTCTGAAGCCACTTCCTTTGGTGTTATTTAGGCTGCAAGTCACTGGCATGCTCAGTGTGCTGGTTTGCAGCAGGCTCCTCCCATGGAGGTCATTCATAGATAGGCATGGGGTGTTGTACAGAGATAATTTGACACCTTAAACATTGGTTTTGTTTGCTTGAGTGAGGGCATAAAGCTATTGCAATCTCTGCATCTGAAACTGGAAAAAATTTATTGCATGTAAAAAGTGTTCTCTTTGTCAGGCAACTGAGATCAAGAAGAGGTAGTCTCATTCCATTTTTAAAGTAAGAATGGACATCCCAAGACTGGTTTAAAAATCTCAAGAACTCTCTTACTTAACCCTCTGACATCTGGTTTTTCAGTTTAGGGGTTTTTTTGAGACGGTTTTCTCTGCATTTGTCAAAGTGAGCTTAGAAATAAACCATCAAAGTACAATTGTCTTGATCTCTGTAGATGAAGTTTCAAGATGACACGAACTATGGTGCAACTTTAAAAAAACTCCATTTGTTGGAACTTCTGGATTAGGTAGATGAGGCCTTAGGTAATGATAGATGTATTAGGCTGAAATTTTGAGGATTAAGATTTAAAATCTCATGGAATTTATACCCTTTAAAATACTCAGCTGCAGTAGCAGCAGCATCTTGCTTTTCTTTGCTTTGAAAATTTGAGTTGACCCTTGGACAGACAAAGTTGCACATCATGGCACACTAGAAGAGCTATTTCTGTCCTTGCTCTCTGACAATGAACAAATAGCAAAGCATTTCCATCATCAACAGTTCCTTTCCTCCTCTTTTCCACCCCCAGATTCCAGGGGTGGGTGGTGACAGCTTGAAGTGATTACATATATTTTCATATACCTATTCATTTTGAATTAAAAAAAGGTATTTTTACATGCCACTGCCAAATTATGAATTTTTAGATGTTTTTGTAGGTGCTTTGCTTAAGCTGCCACAGTTACTGTCTTATTCACTTCAGTTTAAAACTTCCTCTGCAATGTGTGTGTGTGTTTCTTTCATTTTCTTATTAAATGATCTTCTGCAAAATCCAGATTACTGTACAAGTATTAATGGAAAGCAAATCTTCACATGCATGGGCGGTCACACCACGAGTGGTGTGTTTTATTAGAGATTGGATGTCGCTTAGTACAGCAGGGGACAGTATTCCCAAGGTGCCTTGCTAGAGCATTGGCATAGAGGCAGTTGCAAAGGCTGGAGAAAGGATCAGATGTCACCTCACCTTTCACAGTAGAGTATGCACAGCACGTGTATGTGTGCCAAACATCCCAGTGCATAACAGCTGATTTACTGGGATAGTAATTATCACTTCCCTATGAAACCCAGAGTTGCAATAAACTTCCCTAGGATTATTTTCTGAATTATAGAGTTTATCCATTCACAAAGGAGATGCAGTGTTGCATAAGTTGCATAAGGAATTGAATTGCAGTGTATGTTTCCTGAAGTATTTCTGATCCCAGCATGGTTAAGCAAGACCTATTATTTTTGAAGAACAAGAAAATCCAAGCAAAAATAAAGTGCCTCTTGTCATCATGAGAAGGAAAGGAAAAAATTACTATGCCAGCTCATTCTGATTAGGCTAAGCTGCCCCAGTGAAGGAAATATTTACATTTCATATGGTGAGTTCACATATCATGGGATTGTACCCATGTGCAAGAGGATGTGGGTTAGAGGCTGTTTCTACATTCTTTGTGTCCAAATTCTCTTGACCTGCCCCAACACAGACAGCTTTTTACAGATGTGGCTTTATTATCAGGTTTTGTAGCTAAATGAGAAGTTTGTACCTTAATTCTATCAAATTCCACAGCTTCCCATAGTTAGTGACCAACTATGTGAAGATTTGTTGTCCTGCATATGTTTCCAATATCAGTTTCACAGGAAAGACCGCAGGTCAGCAAACGGGTTAAAAGTGAGATCATAAAACTGCTTTTTAGCTGAACTAAAGCTTAAGCAAAGATGGCATAAGCAGCAAGGTTTTAAACACAGATGCTACCGAGAAAAGGTGTGTTCCCAATAAATTTTTGAGGGTTTTTCTTTGTGTTTAACTGAGCCAAGACATGATCCAAACTCATTTCCAAGCTTTCTGTTAAGTCTAGCTTCCCTATATCACCCCCTGGGTCTGATTCACAGAATACTGCTTCTCTGTAGCAATTAGTGATTATGTCCCTTTCAGGACCCCCAAAATGCATCTGAAGGCAGAAGAGGAGTCCAGGACCGCATTCCACTGACAGGTTCAGGGAACCCTACAACTTATTTCTAAGCCACTCTTTAAAAAAAAACACAATTTCCTGGTATAGTTGTATTGGGGAAAAAATAGCATGGAAAGCAAGCCTGGTTTATTTCCTTTTTATCAAGCATTCATTTTGAAGGGTAGTCATCTCATTAGTGGGAGCCCATCTGCTCCTATTTCTTGCAAAGTAATCTGCCTTCTGTGTGTTGTATACACACGTGCACAAAGGTTTCCACTTCTAGTCAGTGTTGATTCCAATTTTAGACTTCAGGTAGGAGAAGAAAAATTACTGTTTCAGGAAAAGAAAAGTAAGTTGCATGCACTCAAAAATTTGTCTGGAATGGTCTAACTCCACTCCCTCAAATAACAACCATCTATGAATAATGAGAAATTTGTTCATTTAAGCTCCAGTAATGATGGTTCTTATTGATTCTACCTGAGCCCTGAAGTGAAGCAAAGCAAGACTGGTTTGTCACGTGCTTATATATTGCAGAGTTTTTCGTCCTGTTTTCAAGTTGTGCGCTATGGAGTGAAACCCTCCATACAGAGTATTTCAAAGAAATATTTGTTCTGTTGTCCTGGGTCTTGCAATATTTCCATCCAGACAAGTCGTATTATAGGATCTGTTGTGGCAGCATCCATTATATTGCAATGGAAAGATCCTTCTGAGATCTGAGGGGAAAGTGTTCATTCCTCACACTTCTGTCTGAGAAATGAAAAGAATGATACAGCAGTAGGACTTCTGTTTTCTGACTTCTGTTTTATTACTTAGACATTTCAGAGTTGATGTGAGCTATGATTTGAGAATTCCCAGGAGCAAGGCTGCAGCTTTTTCCCCTTTACCACCTGCGTTTCTCAAAGTGTCACAGACTTTTATTACAGCCCTATCAGAAATCTCCAGAGTCCCATTCACTTGGAACAGATTGATGGTGTTTTCAATCCTGTGGCCTTAAGAATGTATAACTGGTCTCATTTTGGTGAACATATAAAAAGCTGATCATGTTATTAAGATGTAAATGAATCTATTTAGTGACAAACCTTTAATGCTGATAAACAGCCTATTCCCATTTCTCACAGATGTGTTATCTTTTTATTGAAAGGTCTTTGATATATCATACATTAAACTTCGAATTTCTAAGGTCAGATCAAGGATGTGTTCATTGATACTACTGTACTTGGAAAAGAAAAAAAGGTATGATATACATGAGACCTACAAAAAATGTAGATCTCTTGTGTGTCCCCTTTGTGTCTGCAATGAAAATTATGGCTGTCGGTTCTGTTTTAGCTGCAACATGTTCATATTGTAAAACTGTGTTTCTGGCAGCTCTGCAGTGGGTTATAGTCAACTTTACTAAGAAGATTTTATCTGCAGTCACATGTGCTGGAACCTATATTTATTTTTTTCAAACGGAATCTTAAAAGTTGTGTACACTAGGGGATGTCTTTTAAGGGTACTAGACATGGATACAACACAGCAAAAATAGCTAGGAATTAGGCAGTGGCTCAGGCTTTGTCCAGCAGTGACTCGGAGCTGTGAATGCTTCAATTCTGGAGCACTTTGAGCCCTAAATTCAGGGGGGCTCAATTTTCAGAGTGCTGAATCACCTTGTCAGAAAACAGGGTCTTTGCTACTGTTTACCACCCAGGTTGCGCTCCAGAAATTAACTTTAGAAAACCAAGATTAATGCACTTGGTAGAGATTCAGTAGAGATTTTTCTTCTCTAGAGAGACTGACAATCTCTTTGAAACACATTAGATTTGAGTGGAATTTTTTTCACCTAGAAAAAATGTAACAGTGGTAGCATTACATATGATGAAGTCATTACCTTTGGAGGTGAAATGCCACTATTGTACCCAATTGAAATCTTTGTGCTGACAGATCACTTTCAAGGAAAAGGCATGAGCCTATCAGTACCTCATTTCATGGTGACTAAAGGGGAGTGCAGCCTCCACAGATGGGACAGATGGGAAAATCCCAAGTAACTGTAGGAGCACTGTGTTATAAGGAAGAAGGATTACAAGGAGAACAGAAACAGGAAAGTGTGTTAGGTGTACGATGTAAATGGATGCTGACTGCATGTAACAATAGAAAGTTTTTAAGGGTTTTTTTGTCTTTCCTTCATGCCTCCTACTTTCAAAGTCATCCTGGTTAACTGTAAATTGGTCTGTTGGCTTTGAGATAATAGATTTCTGGCAAACCAGTTTAGCTTTTGTGTTGAATGAATTGGATTTGAGTAGATAGATGCATGTGGCTAGAAAATGTAAGAAATTATGGATTTTGTGATGGTAGGAGAAGAAATCAGATTGATCTGTGCCCCTCAGAAGAACAGAAAGGAGCAGGTGTGACAGTGGCACAGCTGGATCAGTAACTAATGCAAATGTGGCTAAGATGGCAAGGGGGAAGAGCTATTTTGTGTGAAAATATGTTGAGTATTCCTAACATTGAATTCTGGTAGGCTCCTGCTGCTTTATTAAATGATGTAGATTTTCCAGTTTGAGCTCACAACTTCAGTTCCACTAATGAAATTGAACTTTTCAATGTATGACTTCTAATTGGCAGGTTTATAGCCTGCTTGGAATTGACACTCTGTGCAGGAGCCAGATGTTGCTGAGGCAGGTGTCACAAAAGATTCTTTAAATTAAATTTTGATGGCTGAGGGCCTGCTTCTAGTCCAGCTTTTACTGAATTGAGGCACATAAATGAGAAGTGCAATGAAGGTTGTATTTCCCTAAATATTCTTGTAATAAGTCCTAACATTTCTGCCTTTTTGGAAGACTTTAGTGTTTGTTATGAAATATTTCAGGTTATTAATCAGTGAAGTTTTTATATTTTTTTTTTGTTAGGGCTTTTAGTAAGACATTCCTTAAAACCATCTAACCCAGTTACTCCAGTTACTATGGGCCAGGACAGTAACTCTCCTAGTATTTTAAGAATTGTTAGTGCCAAGGGAGAGGAGGCCAGGTGTGGGTACAAAGCTGGCTAGAATCACTTAAACAAAGCTTAGCATCCCCTGGAGAGTATTGATGTTGTCACTGTAAGTGCTTGAGATTGGAGTTTACTTGTTACAGAGTGTCGGTGTGTGCTGTCTGGTTCCTCTGCTGCACAAGGCTCTATCTGTTTCATGTTACATATGGAATGGTGGCATCAAGTCACCATCTTGAGCAACGGGTTCTTTTGGGACCCATGTCAGTGGCTCTTTGAAGTCACCAACAGTGTTTCTTCACTGTCAGTGTTTTTGTGGTGAATATCTATATTGTTTGAATATATTTCAGGTTTCCATTTGTTTCCCAGTTAAAATCTGGATTTTTTGTTTGTTTTTTTTTCTTGTGAAATATTTCACCCTCATCCAGTTCTTCTTAGGATGGATAAATCGAGTTACCATAAGCAGGACTGTATTAAGACCAAATAGTATAATAATATTAACCATTATTACTACTATGTTTACTACTATTATGGATAGCATTTTATATAACTACATGCCACAGCTGTATTTAAGTAGAGGTCAGTATTGTTCCTGTGATCTTGTAGGTGACAGCTGACCATAGTAGAGCTAACATCTAGGCAATAACCTTTTGGCACAGCCAGCATAACTAAAATCTAGAAGGATTACATCACTTCATGGTGATGCACAGGGGAAAGAGTTCACGGGTGCTTTTCTCTGCTCTTGGAAGCCTAGTTCTATTGCAGTATTGGTACAGTAGCACTGGTACTAGAATAGAAAGGTCTCCCTCTCCTTCACTGATTCTTATAGAACAGTCAATACAACAGGATTGCACAAGGCCTTGTCAACAAATCCTTTGTCTTTGGAAGTGCCTTGACTGTTCCAGGCAACATTTGTTGGGCTCTGCTACACTTGGATCAGGTCTAAAGGCACAACTGAGCCAAGGATGTAGAAGAAAACTAGTGTAGAAACTAGATGTGATGTGATGCAGCAGGGGAAATATCTTTTTGGTAACTAGAGTCAGAAGGAGATCTCAATAAAAGGAGTCACTTGAGGAGCCAAGGGTCTCTGAGAATGGAGGTTCTGTGAAAAAGATTATGTGGATGTATTGGGGAACTTGTGTTAGATTTTTGCCTTGAAGCAAGTGTTTGGGTTTTTTTGTCTTACCTCCCTCTTCCTTAAAGAACAGAGGACAAAAAGGAAAACAGCATGCAAGTAAACAATTCAGGAAAAACATTTCACTAAGAAAAAGCCTACATGGTGGAGTCTAATAAGTAATTTATTGAAGATTAGGGTCATTTGGTGAGAGAAAACAATGATCTTCTAGCTGTGTGAATAAGCTATTGCTCATTGCACAGGTTATTGAAAGAGCACAAGAATCTCAAACTAGACTGGAAGTTTAGTGTCTTTTAGGGCCTGGCACGATTCACAGCTCTGAGGAAGGATGGGTAAGATGTAAAAGGGCATATTCTGCTTTTGGTAGCTTTTTTTTCCCCTTTCCCTTGGAATAATCAAAAGCAGTGGTGAGATAAAAGGAGGATGTAGAAATAAAACCATGAATTGTTATGAATATTATTTGTCTACCTGCACTCTACAGTAATGATTGGAATACTGTTTATTTTTTGAGACATCTTGAAAGGAAAAGATCTGAGAAATGACTTGCTCTTTGTCTGGTGGTACTGCCCTGAATACTTTCTTTTAGCCTGCAGCTAAAGTAAGATGAAACAGTTGCAAATACACTGCTTTTTTAAATGCAGGTACAGAGGGAATTTTTTCCTATATGAGAAAAAACAATTTAGTTGGTTTCATACTTATTTTCATCTCCTTTTCTTATAGAGGTTGTTTCTTTGATCCAAGCACTACCCTAACTAGGCAGATTTCCTGAAACTGCTGTGTTTGCTTTCTGGTATGTGAAAAGCATTTTTTTTAATCTTCTATGGCAAAAGAAACTTGAGAGTACTTACTCAGCACAGGCAGCTTGCCTCATTGTCCAGCTGAGTTCAGGAGGACTATTTATTAAGTGAAAACAGAATTAGTCTGTTTTTCCTAATTCAATGATAGCTTATATTTTTGAAAGTTGTAGGGATTGTAAAACAATTACCTGAAGAATGCCAAATGTAGATCCTTTTGACAGCTAAACCTTATGCACTTTTCCAGTTGTTTCATTAACCTGTGTTCACTATTATAAGCTAAATAGAGCACACAGGTTCTTAGGTTCTTTGAAAGGCCTCGAGAGAACTTTTATCTCTTTATTTCAGGCTCTAAGCTAAGGCAGACACACCTGCCCCTTCAGAAAACAAAAACATGAGTTCGCCTTTTCATTTAAACATAGGGGAATAGCATACACAATTATTTTAGTAAGCAGTGAAAACGTAGGTGCAAATCAGATACTGAAATGAAATGCTTGAAGCCATTGGTATTCTTCAAGTTTGTTTTTCTTTCTTTTTCTCATGGATGACTGTTTCTGTCTTAACTAAGTTTCCAGGAATATGCTGTTTTAAACTTTTAAAGTGTCACTGCAGTATGCCTTCTGCTTTGCATGGAAACATGGTCTGTGTGGACATGTGCAGCTACAACTGAACTTGCTCTAGCAGAAGCAAATTGCCTCAGTAGCCTGGCCAGAGCTATCCACTCAGGCATTAGGTAGAATAAGCTCAGATGGAGTTGCCCTTAAAATTGCACCTTTCATTAGTGTCTAATGATCAAAATCCTACCAAGTGAATCTGATTAATTATTGTGAAGGTGACTAATGCTAACAGTCAGGGATGGGCAAAATTGTCCATGAATTCATAATCAGGGGGAAAATGGTTTCAAATCTGGTGGTTCTCCAGATGACTTATAAAAAAAAAAGGGGAAAATGGTGACTTAATGTAATCCTTAATTCTAATAATATCACAACCCATTAGAGATTGCTCTCACATCTTTTTATGAGAAGTACCCTTAAGAGTGAGCATTACATCAGTGCTAATTGCTTGCCTTTGTTCGAAAATGCTAAACTGCAACAATAGGCCATGAACTCATGAGTATTCTATACTCTGAACACTTGTGAGATAGTCCCTTGGGCTGCATCGCTAAAGTTGACTTCAGTTATTTAACTTCATCTTATGTTTTGTAGAAGACCTTGACAGAACATAATAATAATAGCAATAATTTATTATTCATCTTTTGCATGGCAAATTAGTCTTTAATATATCTTGATTTATGTTCATATGCTAATCACAGTATATAATCACCTGTTTTGTTAATATTCATTTAGTACAAGGATCAAGATAACAAGAGAAACTGACTGTTTTCACTATTGACACTAACAAATGCTCTTCTACTTTATTATATTAAATGTTATATTTCAAGGGTACAAAGAAGTGAATGAAATAAAATCCATCTAAAACCAAAAGCCAACATAAACTACTGCAGGCCAGGTTCTGCCACTTGTTGGCATGCCTGACAACTGATGCACAGTGATGTACTGTATGTTGTCTTCATCATGGCCTAAATTCAGTAGTGATGTGGACAGAAAAGGATGGTCAGGCTTATATTTAGTGGCAGAGCAATCAATGTAGCATATGCATCACATGTAGGAAAGTTGATGCAGATCTTAAATGTCCTGTAGAGCCTCTTCCCAAATGCAAAGTCAGCTGCACTGTTTTCTGGCTATTGTAGGAAAACATGTTGGGTCTGAAATGCTTCCCTGTAGAGCAGCAACAGATTGACTTGGGGAGTCAGTGCTTGCCATTTGGACTCCAGCAGTCAGAATGGCACTGGGGTGTCCCAAATGC
The DNA here is from genome assembly GCF_047495875.1 of Pithys albifrons albifrons. Classification (NCBI taxonomy): domain Eukaryota; kingdom Metazoa; phylum Chordata; class Aves; order Passeriformes; family Thamnophilidae; genus Pithys; species Pithys albifrons. The sequence continues at coordinate 48,030,754 of NC_092464.1, read as the reverse complement.
ATACTTAGGGGAAAACTGTCAGGGCTCAAAGGAAGGTGCTTTTTAAAGCATATGGACATTGGAACATTAGCCTTTGTTACTCCCACACACACCTCAGGGCTATCAAAATTTGGCATCTTTCCCATACGATTGTATTCATTCTATAAAAGGCATAATGTTGTATGTCAGAGAGTATAATCATTTGCACACAAATAGAAGTGGAGGGAGAGGTGTGTGAATGTAGACACAGGGTAGAATCTAAAGGCACAGCCTATGTTTCCTACAAATGCTGAGAGATTTGCATTGGGTGAGTAATGCAGAAACCTGGATGCCGAGCTCTGAATGCTGTATCTAAGGAAGATTTGAAATAGCAACTAAGGGATGAACATAACACTGTACTAGACAGGCATATTAGTTCACTGAACTTCTGTCTTTGTTAAATTTGTAGTTTATTACTTAGACTTCTGACAGGGAAGCGTGGATGTGTGCAGCCTACTTTTGCTAAGTGGTTTTGTGTTAACTTCTTGCCGAATAACTATTATTATTTTAAAATATTTATTAAAGAAATGGTTCATGTCTTTTGCAGGGTTGTTCAAATGAGTCAGCTCAAACATTTTAGAGCTGCTCCCAAATTATTTTAATCATCCACTTATGAGAAATGAAAAGACAGCAAATGAATTGTTTAAATTTTTAGAGAATACAAATACTGAAGGCCTGAGAAATCACCATATGGGGCAGTTGTTTTCTGCAGTAAAAATACACTTCTACTGTTTTCCCTGTGGATATTTGCTGATGTTGTTGTATTTACCAGCTTCTCTCTGACAAGCCATAGAAAGAATTCTAAGATCGATGATTTTCATCAGCTGAGTCTGTTATATTGGCATATGTAATGAACTTCACTCCATGTGGTGCTACTTTAGATATTCAACACAATGCAAACTCAAGTCTAATGTTACTTGTTTTGTTTGCTTTTAGATATGAGGTTGTTTTAACAACATAATTTTTTGATATAATTCTTTGTGGTTTTTTTATTAGATTTTTTGCCTTTATCTATTTCACCCTTTTGAGTTCATATTTTTAAATTTTATTCCACACTTAAAAACACGAAGCTGGTTGGGTCTTTTTTTTCAGTCTGTTCTCTTAAGAAACTGAACCAGTGTTACCATATTGTCTATCTGATCCTGTCCTTCTTAATAATTTGGGTACAGGAGTCAACTTCAACCAATATAAGAAAGGATGTATGAAGTTATGGAAAATGTAGAGAAAATAACTTTCTGAATACAATAGATTTCTTCCTTCAGTGTGTGGAAGATTTTTACAGGGATCTGGCATTTAATTATACACCAACAGATCCGTGTGAGATCTTGGGCATTTAAATGGAGACCTAAATACACAAGAAGACAATTCTCATTGATCTTGCTGTTCACCGAAAACCAAAATATCTTCCACAATGCTTATTTCATTTATGTTATTGATTCTTTATTTTCAACTTCAAGTGAAAGATTAATGTGACTACAATCACAGACCAACAATCACTGCTGGTATTTATTATGTAAACATTGACAGTAAGTGACACAAATGAATTGTTCAAATTTTTAGAGAATACAAATAGATACAAAGTGCACATGAAGACTGGAAACTTGATGTCCCAGTGGAATTCCTGGCATTTACCATGCACCCTGTCGAGGAGCAAAAATTCATAAGCCTCCAGGTCCAATAAACATAGTTTTCAGAGGAGGGGAAAAAAAACAAACAAAACAAACAAAAAACCACCCAACAAAAACTTAAATAGGAAATTACATTGAGACACAAATACGGCTACAAGTCTTTTGTGTGGGAAGTGATGGAGTTGAGAGATATCCCAAAGTGGTGGCTGTCAAGAGACGTAAGGTCAGCACAGTGAAGGCTGATGAGGAACACCCAAGTCTATTAAATGCTGACATAGGATGATGGTCTTCCATTGGCATATCAATGTGGAGACATTTGTGAGTAATTAATGCCAAAGCCAGGCAGAGATGTTTGTGTCTGAAGGAGATATTGATCCTCTGGCACAGTACCAGCATATAATGACTTTATTTCCCTTATACCAGTTGATTGGGGGACTATCAATTATTTTATCTGATGGATGTTGGTGCAGTAGAGTGACAGCTGGTTGCTATAGCACTATTGAGTTGCTTGATACAACATTGATCACTTCAGTTGGTTTATACTTTCTCTGTATTATAGCTAACCATAGAGTGCCACCTGTAAAATATGCAATTCTTATTTTGTGAAGATTAAAATAATAATTCTAGGAAAATATATCTCAACACTTGATGGCAGAAAATACTTATGCCTCTGGAACGCCCTCCTCTTTGCTTCTATTTCTATGTAGTGGAACATAAAAGATGAAATTTCAGCCTTGCATTTGGTGCAATGCAGAGGAAAGCGTGTCTTCCCTTGGGAAAAGCAGAGTCCAGCCTAACTTGCATCCATAGAGAATTGATTGTGTAGGGTCACAGGAGTGCAACATCGTAAATCTGAACTGCCAAAATGATTGACGAGAGCTGTTGCAAATACAGGAATTAGCCTGAGCAACACAGGACAAAATAAAGGCTGAAAGAACTGACCTGTTGGCCACTCTTCTTTGATGGTGAGATACAAGTTGAACCCCATTTAGGTTTCAAAGATCTGCCTTCCTGAGGTGCAGTCCCTCAGGAGATGGTTCAACTTTTAGGGAGATATGAAGTACAACCATCTTTTTCCTGTGAGAAGTACACCTTCTGGAAATGAGACCTAGAGAGCAGATCTCCACTTGGATGCTTACAACAGATCCTGAATATACATAGATTTTGTAGGGTATTGTTGTGTGATTGTTTTGTTGTTGGTTTGGTTTGTTTTGGTTTGTTTTATTATATAGAAGGCATACTTTTGGAAGGCTTCTAGGCCAAGTCAACCTCTGATAAATAAGGTCTCATGCTTATGGCTACATATTGATAAATTACCCTCATCAGCTTTTCTGTTATCTTTTTCTCAGACACAGTCCAGGTCGGTTACACACAGTGGTCAGAGACATTTCACATCCTTTTTTTATCATTGAATCTCTTGTGCTCTTTCTGATGCTCCTTTCTCTTGCGTTGCTAAAACCCAACAACACAAAAAAACCCAAAACAAAACGAAACCCAAGAAAACAAACAAAAAAACCCCAGACAGCAAAAAACCAGCCAACAAACAAAAACCCCAACCCAGCAACACTGACATGAGTAGTCTTAAGCAGATGGTAATTAGGTAATTACAGGCAATTTAAAAGATTGTTTTGCATGCTTTTATTCTGTGAAAACAATCTTCCTTTTTTTAACTCGCTTCAAATATTTTAACTGTAATATCATGGTATTGTTTATAACTAACCATTTCACAACAAAAATTTACCACAGTATCTGTTATGTGGGCCAGTGAAAATGGCAAAGATTTTTGCCCAGGGAAATCTGCTTTGCTTCCCCCCACCCCCCAAAAGGATCTAAAAAGTTGTGAAAAGGTTTGAAAAAAGAAAAATTAGATTGATATTTTGTGTGTATATATATATTTCAAATGGAAAAAAAATAATTTAAAATTAAGAAGTAAATTACTAATTCTACTGAGATCACAGCCTGGGGTGTTCTCAGAAGTTATTCTTCAATCTTCTTTCATGTGTTAACTAAGATACTGCTTACTGAGTCTGTATATAATTTCATCCTTTTTCTGCAGACCAGGTCATGGAACTTCCCATGCATCAGTTTTTGTTAAATTTTCTCCTTCATGTGAATAAGTGAATCCAAAATCTGAGCCTGTATAATTTAACTTGGATTGCTACCAGTTAGTCCCACACATTTAAGACAGACCTCCAAAACTACTATAATGAATGCAGAGCTCAAAATATCTGACTGTTGTCTGTGCAAGAGAGCTTCATCTTCTCTAGACTTTTACAAGAGATTTAATCAAAATTGAATATACAGAGAGGCAAAAATACCCCTACATAAAGCAAGGTATTAATGCTCTTCTTAAAACACTGTTGCCAGTGACTTCTTGATATTTATCTCTTTCAATATATGTATAAGAATAAAGTTTTTATGTGAATAGTCTCTTTGGCTTTAGATACTTGTTTTTCAAATTAATTATAAGATATTCCTGTGGAAATATTTAAAATATATGCTCTGTCTTGAGAGAGATTAATGCTAGCAGAACTGGAGTAGTATTTCTTACCATCTCTTTGCCTTGTTTTATCATGAAAATGGTTTGTTTTGATGTTTCAGGTCCCTGACCACAAGTTCCCATATACCATGTAGTGTTTCTTCCTGTTAACTGTGCCAAGCAATGGTCTACCTTTTTCTGTGAATAATTCCATTGTGCCTGCTAGTAGAGCAGTATAATTTTTTTATTTTTCAATCTCTTAGGCAGGAGTGCTTGAGTCATAAGAATGGCTTGCATCCAGTAAATATGCAAAAAACTATTTTCTGAAGTGGAGGAAGAGAGTTTGAAAGGAAAAAGCAAGCAAACACACACATGCATACTGCCTCCCTCTAACTGCTTCCCTTATCCACCCCCAATGAATTCACACCACAAAATCTGTGCTCAGGACTCTCTGGGTTTCTTTTTGTTCCTGTTTAATCCTGTACCAAGGCTAAGTACTCACTCAAGAGTTGGACTTGATGATCCCTGTGGGTCCCTTCCAGCTCAAAATAACCTGTGTACTCTGCAGAAGTACTCTTTAACATGACTTTGACCAGATCTCAGCTACTTTAATAAACAACACTCCTCACTTGTGCCAGTGCTGCACTTTTCAACCAGACCAACTAGCTGCCTACTCTGCATGCGTAGGATCTAATGGAGTTTGACCTGCACATCACTGAGAGACTATTTTGGCTGTGATAACACCCAACTGTCACACAATGTTGCCTGTTACAGGTTCTGTGTCTTCAGAGCACTTGCAAAATTGCTGGTACCAGTACTCATGTGATTCAAGATCCTGTGGGTTCTTGTGCACTTTGCTTTAGATGATATTCATGCTAAAATATATTGCTATGATCTCTCAGGAGTGGAGGGTCCAGCCAAGCACAAAGGCTTGGAGTGAGTGTTAGGAGCTCTTCCAGCAGGTTCCTCCTGTGGAAATAGGCACAGTGCAGAGGAGATCCAGTATCTCAACAGGTACAGGTGGTAAGGCCTGGTTTATTGTGGAAATAAGGGTCACCGCAAATTTTTGTGGTTTTACCTATGTCTTCTGGTGTTATTAGTAGATTCATACTGCTGTTCTTGGGGAGTGGAGATCATCACTACATTCAGCATCCCTGCTCCATTTCATTTAATCTCTTTGAAAGGGAGCTGTCATCATCTGACAGGAAGTTTATGTTCTGGACAGGTCTTGGCAGTTTGTTTTAAATGTAGTGACCTGTATATCTTTTTTGAGGAGAGATTTCTTTCCATCCTTGAACTTTTTAAGTCCTTTAAGGGCTTACTGCCCTTTTCTAGACTTCCTGATAGGATGAATAAATTTGCGCTGGCAAATATTTGGTCATATGCGTCTATTTGAAAACATGAAAAATGGAAGAAAAATCAAGCACAGCCAGTTCTACATCTCTCTGAAGGAATTCTAGCTTTTCTCAATCAAATTCAGGAAAGAGTCATTCCAGGACAGTGGTTTTATAGTATTACCCACAGGTTAGGTGCTACTTTTTATGTTATTCTAAAAGAGTCAAAGTTTCTTTAGAGAAGTAATTTTTTTTCTAGACTAATGGATACAATGTGGGGGAAAGTTTTTACAAAATCATATGACAAGCTTTTAGTTTGTTGCATTTTTCTGATTATATCAGAAGCAAGAAAGGAAATGCTCTTAACTGTGCAAGCTCTTCCTTAAGCCTGGAAGTTGTTTGTTCATCTTTGACAAACAGCAGTTGGTCTGATATAATTTTCCCACTGCTCTTCCTCTGTCTCTCTTAGGTCAGGTTGGGAGACACCACTTTGAGAGGTCAATAATGAGAGAGAAAGGCACCCACACATACACACACCCCGCCTGAAGTTTTACATCCATCTGGGGGTCCCCAGCATAGCAAGGATGTTGACCTCTTGGAGCAAGTCTAGAGGAATCCACCAAGATTAGAGGGATGAAGCACCTCTCCTATGAGGAAAGGCCAAGAGAACTGGGTTGTTCAGCCTGGAGAAGTCTCTGGGGTGACCTAATTGCAGTTTTCCAGTACCTGAAAGGAGCCTCTAAGAAAGATTGAGAGAGACTTTTTACAAGAGCATGTAGTGACAGGACAAGGGGAAATGGCTTTGAACTAGAAGAGAGTGGGTTTAGATTAGATATCTGGAGGACGTTCTTTGCTGTGAGGGTGGTGAGGCACTGGAACAGGTTTGCCCAGAGATGTTGTAGATGCCTTTTCCCCGGAACTCCTTAAGGCCAGGCTGGATGGAGCTCTGAGCAACCTGGCCTAGTGAAAGGTGTCCCTACCGACACAGGGGGATTGGAACTAGATTATATTTAAGGTCCCTTCCAACCCAAGCTATTCTGTTATGATTATTTTGGTGAAGCTTGAGTCATTAATGCCTGGCTCATTATTATCAGCAAAGTTGACCAGATTGCAGGCATACTAATAAAACTTGTCTGGCATGACTCATGTAAAATGGGGAGCAGAGAACCATTCATAATGAAAAATGGCCTAGAAGATATTTCAAAATAATAAAAAAATGTCTCTTGTGATATTCATAGTCTTTTTATAGACTTCTGGGTTTGTTTGTTTGTTGTTTGGTTTGGGTTTTTTTTTTTTTTGGTCTTACCAATAAACCTATCACAGCTAAAATACTTCTCATGGAGATGTGTGTGTATAATAAAAAAGGCAGATATATCACAAAGGCATGCATTGAACTACTCTGCTTAGTTGTGCCTTTGGATCAGAGTTGGTTTTCTTACCTCATTGCTCTTCTGGAAACATTGGACTAAGCAGATGTTCTTTTATGCTCTGTTAAAAAGCAAGCTTCCTACTTCTGTTTTTATAAGGTTACTTTCCATAAAGTGAAATTTGGGTAACTCCTAGCTTAATTTGACAAGAATTCTAGGGTGATTGGAGAACTGTTCTCACCCTCAGTAGCAACATTGCTCAGCATGGACAAGGTGAAGTTTGGTAGACAGTAAGCAATATATTCACAGCACAATTTAAGAATCTTGCTTCTGGTAGATTCAGTACTAGATGTGGCAGGACCATCATTATGTGGTACATAGTGGGGGTTAACATTTCCCTGCATTTATGTAACTTAGAGATTTACTAAATTATGAAGCACCAACTTTCAAAAACTGGTATTTAAATGAGAGATGACTATTAAGGCTTTCTGTGGTGATTTATCAGAGATAAGCTCCTTAATATGAAAATCTCAGTCATCTATGCAGTAATACCAAGTAATCCAATCAATAATAAAACCCAGTGTGCCTCATTTCTATTTGCCTGTTCTTTTTCTGTCAGCGTGAGTCTAAGATGGAATTGAGTTTTATACCATCTTGCTGAAGCAATGGAGAGACTATTTGTTAGAATAGCTGAGTGTTCCACCTCCCTTCAAGACTGAATTGAATTATGAGTGCCCAGGGCAAAGTTGTTGCTAAGATATGGATAGATTTATCATGACAGGTGATACATATTAGAGCATCTGATCAGTCTCAGAGGAAGAAAGGAATTATTAACCCTACATTATACTCAGAGAAACTGAGTTATGTGGTGTGATTCTTATGCTAGTGAGAAAAATGTGAATCAGTTCAGTCCCTGCTGATGTGTTCTGGTCATAGATGATGAGCAAAACCTACTGAAGAAAATGTTATTGGTCCACCTCTACGTTGCAGAGGAGATGTGAGCCTTGTTGCAAAATGTTAGAGGGTATTGTAGTGCTAACCTGAAATTCCAGCCACTTCACTTAAGAGCACAAGGTTACATATTGGTGCTTTCAAATGTGATGATGTGAGAAAAGTAGTTGAAAATGGGAAAGGAAAAAAGTAACAATGCAATATTTATAATAGTTATGAAACTATGAAAAGACTGAGTGAGTGCGGGGCAAATTCCTTAGTTTATATTCCAATTTTGTATGTTTATAAGTGTACACAATTATTGTTCAATAAGATAGCAATGTCATAATAATTATTGTAATATTTTGTATTGTCCCTGAGTTCTCTAATGCTTACTCTGATTGATGATGTAACAGCTTCATTAGTGCAGTTTATTTTCCAATGACAAATTACAAAGGTGTAAATAAAAAAGATTTCTGGCATTGTGCAGGATGAGTAACTTCTGGTTTTGAAAGGTAGAAGGTTTTTTTGTATATACTTTTTATGGTCAGTACATTTTCTTACTGTACATTCAGTAAATCAACATTAATCAAATTAAGGTAGAGAAAATTAATGCAGCAGTTTTGCAATATCCAGACACTAAAGGGTAGCTGGCCTAGGTTTAATGAAATAAATGCAGAAAGCAGCACTACTGCAGAACTGAAAATGAGGGATTAGAACTGGATCACTGCAGGTAGCCACATTGTATATTCCTATTCATAGATTTATTGAACTACATCCTTATACAAATCACTGTTCTTTTCATGCATGAGAAGGTTAGAAACCTTTTCATTTTCAGCCTAAATATATTCAGAATTAGTTTAAACATGTTTATTTTTGTGCTAAATTTGTTCTTTATTTAACAGCGCTTCTCTTTCTGTCTCTCTTCTCTCTCTCATGTATTTATATTATTTCATTTCAGCCTTCATCCTGCGAAATTAAACCAACATAGATGTTTCAGTCCATTCCAATACCATTCTCCATTTGCTGACTATTTCAGGAGCCCTTCCTTCCATGTTCTCATTGGAGTCCCTGTATCTTACATATGAGTGCCCAGAACTGCAGATGTTATTCCAGTTTGTGTAACTACCACGGCCTTGTATCACATCTTTTTTATACTTCACTACCCTTGCTAGAAATTTCTCATTGTTTGTTTTAGGATCACTGTTGATTTTCTTAGGATTTTTGTCACAGTAATGCCTCTGTATACAAGTCATTTTTTCTGCTCTTTCTTCTATAACTGGGAAGTCTCAGACTGGAACAGAAATCCCTTTTATTACTCAAAATCTTTTCAGTCTCTTATTACTCAGTGTCGTACCATTCTGAGATGTTCAGATTTCAAAGTGCTTCCTTTATGACACTCTGATCTTCCCTTATGATGCCATCAGCAGTTTTTGGGCTCCAGCCAATTTTGTGGTGGTACTCTTAGATTTTTGGGCCAAAGCCATTAACAAAAGTCTGGATCCAAGACTGCCTTTTGAGAAATTCTATCAGTACTGCCCTTATCTTGATACCTTCCTTTCCTTTTTCTTATATCGATATGTGGCCAGAACCTCACCCACCACACTGATTCCTGTATCAAATTCTATTTTGTCCAGATGAATTCCTGATTTTCTGTCTGTCACACACAGTTATATCAAAATATTTTTCTAAATCAAGCTAGATGCAGGAGAACTAATCTGTTGGCTGTGCAGATAAAGCCCACCACATTTCACACATGAGAAACAATAGTTATTTTATCAAAGATTAGATGAATCAGACGTGATCTCTTCTTAGTAAGCCTGTGCAACATTTATTCTCGTCTCTATTCACCTCAATATGTTTGTACTTTCTTTCTTTCTTTCTTTCAAAATTTGTTCTGAAGCAGTGCCTGCTATTGAGATGTGCCCTGACAATAACCAATTTCACTTTCCTCTCCTCTCTTTGTTAAGTATAATCCTTGTGTTTGATTTGTATTCTTCTTGCATGACAGATTTATTAAAACTCTGCCTTACTTGCAAGGCCACATGTAGGGCAGAGGGGATGGACTTCATGAGATGGGAAAGGAAGGGCACTTTATGGTGAAGGGAGAGACCTAATTTAAGAAAGGTGGTGTTTAATATAAAGCAGATTCTCTTGCAGGTTTTGTAGTACTAAGTTTGGCACATAATTGTGATACCTTCATGTGGGTAGCTGTGAAAACTTAAGCATGAAGTCTTTATGAAGACATAAAGTTACTGTGGCTATTTACAGATTTAAACACCAAACTGGAGGACTGAAGTGTCAGTGTGACAGGAACAAGGTCCACTGGTGCCCATTCTCTGAGCTCAGGGGGTGCCAGGCCAGGCACCACAGTAGGGTTATGGCACAGAAACATGCCATCACCCAGAGGTTTTATGTCCCCAACCACGTGTCTGTGTTGATCCTTGTGGGAGGTGGCAGAGATCCCTCTTCCACTCAGGCAGCAGAGCTGCCTGGTTTGGGCTGCTGCTGGAAAATAGCAGGGAGTTCAGCTTCAGCTAGGATGCCACTTGTACTGTGAAAAACTTGAACTTACACCTTAAAATCCTTCACTTTGCTGATTTTACTTTCAAGGAAATTTCCCACATGTCTTTCAGGCATGAGAAGAAACAAAAAGAAGTCTCTGCATTTTAGCTTCCTGTTAAAGATGCCAGAGTAAAGTGGAAACCCTCACATCACATTGTCTGAGCAGGTGTTGACCTCTGAAATATGAATAGGTTAACACAAGGAGAAATCAGTTGAGTCTATTTTGAATTGGTTCCATTTTAAGCTGGAACTTGTCTGCTGCTCTGTGGGAATGGGATTGGTGCTAGTGCTGCATTTGGGCAGCGAGAGACAGAAAGCTGTAAAGAGAGAAGTAACGAAGTAACGAGTTCTGACCCCATGACAGACAGATACATAGAGCTCTTTGGCTGCAAGTTTTCTTCAGCAGGAGCAGAAATATTTGCAATGACCAGGGTTTAGTTCTTCAGGCTCAACCACTTGCAGCTGGGGACAGAGTGTTTCCACTTTTAGTTGAGCCATTCCTCTGAGCTGCCAAGAGGAACACACTTCCCAAGTTTGTGTCAGTTCGGGCTCAGGAGATATTTCTCAATATTGAACTAGGTTGAGATCCAGTTTAAAAATAGTCCAAATACAATCCCTAAAACAAAACCACAGAGGTTTAGAATTCAGTTCAGTTCAGGCTCACTATAATTCCTTGCTGGGAAAAAGTTTTGGCTGCTGAATTTTAATCTAACATAGGAAAAGTTTCTACTACTTTACATAAGTTTAAATGTGAAGAGTTGACTTTTATTTTTCTTCTAATGTCACTCTAGTGCCTTAGTCATTTTCAAACCAACATATCTAACCTGTTCTATTGGCAATGGAGAAATATAGCTATTTCTTCAAAACTGTTTGAAATCTCGATTGTTTCTTGATGGTTGGTTTGGAAATGTTATTTCTGTAACTTGTCACAGTTTTTAAATAGATGCTAATAACCTGTACATACAACTGTCACGGCTGGCCAGATTCAGTCAAGATAAAATTGAAAAATTCTTTCTTAGGTCATGATGGTATTTTTCTTCAGATGAATTTATATTGTTTAGCTTGTGTTATGAACCAGTTTATTTTAATAAAAGTAAGGCTAGTACACTTGCCTCATATGCAGTGTCTCTTGAGACGTGACTGGGATAATGCTTTGTAGAAAACCAGCCAAGCAATAATCCTAAATTTTGAGAACTAATTTTAAACTGAAATACAGAAGCAAAGAGAGGTCTTGTATATACAAGATGACTTTCATTTTTCCTGTCTGAAATTGCTAAGTATCTGCAGTGGGAGTAATAGGAGAGAATTTCTAAGAAGGCTAGCTGAGATCTTTGTTCAAATGCAGCCAGAGTCCAACAGAGAAATTTCAGCTGAAGGCTTTTGCCTACATTTTCTGTTGTCATCTTTGGTTCTGAGAAATCATTTTTTTCATCTTTGTATGTTTTTATTCTGCAATCTTCATGCGTACAAGCATATTTCTGGAGAGAGTGATACTGTAGTTGGGAAAATAAGACCCTCAAGGCAAAATTAAGGAATTACTCGTGGTCAGGGTGGAATAAAAAATTGAAAACATTTAAATGTCTTCAAAAACCTCAAGGCATGATGTAAAAATTACTCTAGTCAATTCTTGTAGTGAACAAGGACAAAACAAATAACAGATTTGCAATACAGAATGTGAAGATGTGACTTCAGCAAGTCTTAATATGTTGTCTGGGCCTCTTTCCTCTCTCAATCTCCCATGTATTCACTTATACTCAAGGGCTTGTTTTCTCCCAGCATTCTGCAGGCTTTTTATCTCCCAGCATCATGAGGAGAGAACTGCACTGCTTCATTTGTCCTGAACTAGGTGATTCTCTAGAAATTAAAGAAATTTAAGGTGTGGAGTTATAATGAATCAAATCAGTTAATATACAAAGCAAATTAATTTTAAAATGTTTACACTCTCTGAAACACCTTTCAGCAAGCAACCTGTTTTCCAGACTAAAATACAATGCTTTAACATACTATTTTTTCTGCAGTGGTATGACTGAAATGCTGGTTTAATGTTTCAGCATATAAAGAAGAGCAATAACATAAAGCAGGGCAGGAATACAGCCTAATTAAACATTTGTAAAACATAACTCCTGATGACTATAGTTCTACCTATCCAAAACTAGGGTCTATCAGCTGTAGGATCATAAAGCTTAGTTCCTACTGGTGTATGAAGTAAAAAGCTCCACCAGAGCAGCTTATGAACTGAATGTGCCACTCAGAAATGTATTGTTTAAATAGCTTCTCTTGTTAAGCCTGTGGCCTAATTAACTTGATTTTCTGCTTGCCTTTCAAGAGGTTAAGTTTGACATCTGAAGAGTTAGTGTTAACTACTGTCCCTCTAGAGATTGATTAATGTTCTCAAAGCCACTTGAACATGCCTGGCACTTAGTGTGTTATGGCAATGATCTTGGATAAATAGCCTAACAAGGCTAACAAGCATTGGGGTTGATGTTTCCCGAGCAGCTTGCACCCTGCCACATCGCTTTTCTCCTTTTTCTCTGAGTAGGAATTACTCAGTTTGGTCTGTGTTAAAAGACCATGCTTGGGCAGTTTTGGTTTTGTTCTGTCAGTCTGACTTTGGGACTCTAGCCCAGATTGTTAAAAACATAATTTACAGGTTAAGAAAATCTGTAGAGGAGAAAATAATTTAGGTGGTTGCGGTTAGATAACTAAGGTGCAGTTTTCACCATAAGTTAATGAACTTTGCCTCAGCATTTTGAATATATCTGGAATTGGTTCAAAGCAAGTGGTTGAATTTAGAATACTTTTGTTCTGTTCCATTTTGTGGGATGGCAGAGGAGCTGGGTGAGTTTAGCTCACTTTCTGGGTGACTGGACATTTGTCCTCACAGCTTTTACACTTTGGAAGCTGGCCTGACTTGATTAGGCAGAAGTATCAGGCAGCCAGCCTGTCTCATACCACACCATGGGGGCAATGAAGGAGCCTAAAGCCTGTCACAAAGTGCAGCAAAGGAGGCATCTCTTATATAGACGCCTCTGATGGTGCGCACACAGGTGCGTACACCAGGTTGGTATGGGGAACTCAGTTATAACCTTTTTTTCTTATAGAAGAGTGCGTTGGTACTGGGAAAAAGATTATTTTCCTCCCTGACTTGACTGTTGGTTTATCGCTTTCTCCATCTGCTCATATGGGTTTTTTTCCTTGCAGTTGTCATGATGTTCCTTATTCGTAAGGTCAAATATTCCCCAAAAATGTTATTTCCACTAGTTCTCTCACACAAAGACCACATAGTTTCTTTCTGATTTTAATGAGTAGGTCTATGTGAGTGAATAGTGAATGGGAGCTGCAAAGGAGGAACTGAAACAATCTCTAGACTTCCCAGGTTTGCAGTGTTTTTCCTGCAGATTTTCATAGGCTTCATTAAGTTTTGCTTTACAGATGGAGCCTTAGCCAGCCTACTTAAAGCAGGATTAATTTTCAGTGATAGTTCCTCTCTTGTGAACTGAAACAGTGTGGTCTGTATTTCAAATGGCAGCCAGAGAATATTCTGGATGAAGTATCTCACAGAAGGTCTTCAGAGAAGCATGAGTTATAACCTGTAATGCAGTCTATGTAACTTCCTAATAAAGAAAATGAGTAATTAGAGGTAAGTGTGTGCTTTTTAGCAAGAATCCCTTCAGTAGGAGAAGCAATAAGCTGGTGCTCTCTAGAACAGTCAGAGTAAAAACTGAAAGGCAGTTTCTTAGTATACTGATTGTGAGAGAGGACATCAGAGGGGTGCACAAGCAAAGAGAGCAAGAGTCCACTTCTTCTGCACCCAAGAACTTTTAAACCCAGCCTTCAGAGTTCTGTGTTGGAGGTGCTGCAACACATCCTAGGAAATGTGTCAGAATATAACATTTAGAAATAAACATTGCCAAGGGGTATTGCAGGAATAAAGAGTGGTTACACAGTGCATGTGCTTGCCTTTATGCTGCTCTTTGTAAATACTGCATATCTACCTTCCTCCATTGCTACTGTCATTCTTCCTGATGTCTCTGGAGTTATGGTTAAGTCTAGTTTCTCTTAGGGCTTAGAAGAGAAAGGATACAACATGTAAAGGAACAGGGTATCAACATGTGACAGATGGGATAAGGTACTTCCCTTGATAGGTCTGAGCTTAGCTGACCTTCTGTCACTGTCACTATCTGTGACTGTTGGACTTGAAGTAGGCTGTCTGTGGGCTTAGAAATTGTCAAAAATGCTTTTTTATATGGTGGTTTGGTTGAGGATTTTTAATCTTTCATGTAGCCATCACTGCCTTGTGTGTTTTGCAAGATGTCAGGAACCTGACAGGAACCTGACAGAGCAGCAGTGTTACCGTTTGTAAGAAGATTTTGCATGGCACGTTTATTCGTTTAACAACTTTCTTTTGATTCTGCTTTATGTAGGTACTTCCCTCTTATTCTATATGTTTACTAGAAGTGACCATAAAGACTTCATTGTCCCTAAGCAAATGTGTTACATTAAACAATTAATATTCTCTTGATCTTAAAGGTCTTTTCCAACCTCCATTAATCTATGATTCCATATTGTTATTCAGGGATACTGTAAATATGCCAGAGCATAATTGTTGATCTGTACTTGCATATCTATGTCTTTTTTTCCCAAAAGACTTTTACTTGGTATGACAAATACAAACCCTTGTTTTTTCATACCATTTCCACTGTCAAGGAGCTTTCTCCTAGAATTGCATGATTAATTCACATGAAGTGCTCCCTCACCTCTGAAAATGATACTCCAATTTATCCAACAGATTTTAAAACAACATTTTCTTGTTGTTATTGATCACTGTTCTTTTTAATACTAGGAGTAGTGAAGGAATGAAGAGGGAAGCCGAGTACTTTCCTGTTGCCCAACAGTGTGCTGTGACAGATTGTAGAGGCAGTTCAGATTTATTTATAACTGGCACCTGTTTTGTCACAAATAAAAATAGACTGCTTTTGAAAGAGATGGGGAACCCTTATCAGCACAGTGCTGGCTCTCTGTAATCTTTCTCATTTCCTTGTTGCATATAAAAGCCTTTTTAATAACTCTCCTCTTTGCACTTTGGCTTTGTGTTTGCATTTCCAAAGAAGTCTTCAGTCTTCAGGTCTATTCTAAGCTGGAAAGGTGCAGTGAAGTCTCTGTGTTTACTGAGAGTTGCAAAGGGAGTTATCTTTACAAAGTCAGCCTGCTTGTGTGGCACTGGCTTCATTGGTTTCCTTCTGTTCACCATCAGCTCTGGATTGGCAGGGCGAGTCTGCCTGGATATTGTTCTTCATCTGTCTCTTTATTGCCACCTCTGAACTGCTAGATCTCTTGGTAGTCATGAGTGTGGGGCTTTATTGTCTTGTGCTGCAACAGTCAGGGTTCTTCTTCCACCACTTTTATTTGGGACAATAACAGAGGTGGATTTTAAAATAATAGCTCCTTCATTTAATGATAGAATGGGGAGAGTAGATGCGTTTCAGACACAGCTGCAGTCACCTTCAAAGTGAATTTGGGTAAGTTACTGAAGAGTTTGGGGCTTCATATGCCATGAACATCCAAGTCCTGATGCTTCATTGAATCCTTGTGTTTCATTGTGTAGTAAAATTTATTCTCGGCCTTGAGAAACCTTGCAGACCGTAGGAAGCCTTTTATGTGCGCTTTTTTTTCCCCCAGTTTCCCTCTATAGCTCCTTTATAAGTCTCATAGGTTCAGAGACATAGTGCCTTATGTTCTTATGAGGAGTTTGAGTTGGTAGTTTTTGCTGCATGTTTAGCAATTTCATGTAGTTTCTCTTCCAACTAAATATGTGATAAGGCAAGGTAAGATGTTGAAGGTCTCTTGTAGCCCTGAGTTGCTAGGGAATTTTGGTGGCTTTTGTTCCAATACCAGTTAAGTGTTCTAAAGAGAACGTTTTCCTAGGAAAGAAAATTATATGATTGGCAGCGATATTACTATTTGATTACTGCACTTCCACTGCTAGTGACCTCCTTTGCCTTAAATTACACTGTTTCCCTATCATGTGCCAGAAAGGTAGCTAAAGGTTCAAATTATTGCCAGCAGACTACAGGGCTCAACAGTATAGATAACTTGGCAATCATTATTTTTCTGCAGTATTAGGTGCAGGTTTTCTTACATATTTGATGCGTTTCTGAGAGAATTTTTGATTGCTTATGTAAAAATGGATATGGCAGCAGTTATTTTTACTGTATTGCATCTTCAGGGAGAAGCAGAAATTAGAGTGCTTCTTCTCCTGAGAGCTAGTCAGAATAAGTTGCTCTTTGGTTCTTCTGTTACTGGCAAATAACAATCCCAGAGGAGACTGTGCCAAGTGGAGATGATATTTCCAAGGTCCATATTGCACCCTTCATTTGTGCATCTTGCTGCACTTCTGAAAGTGCAGTGGATCTTTCCACCCGCCTCCTCTCTGATCAGATATTATCATCTCCATTCTGTGAAATCAGGAAAAACAACTGAGGGGATGACTCACCCAGAATTAAGCAGCAGCTCAGTAAGAGAAAGCACAGATCTCTCTGAAAATTGGATCACATGGCTCCCAGGTACCTTTCAGAGAGGGAGATATTTTTGAATCCCTCTCTCCCTGGGACTTTGCAAGCCAGTTTCCCAGGGCTCTGCATCACTGCTTCCCTCTTCTCAAAATTGTGCTGATGCAACTTCAGAATGCTTTCTTGAGGAGCTTCAGGGTGCACCCTCAGCTCAGAGGCTGACTCCTCACCACAGGTGTGTCTGCCTCTATATGTGACAGCAAAATTGCCAGGTGACTGAATGATAGATTGATTTAAGCTGCCTGCCTACTTTTGAAGTGTTTGAGAGTATGCAGCAACCTTATCACTTTTATTTATTATCTGCTTAATCAGATCTATTGAACTTCTACTTTGTAGACCAATTGTACATGGCTGACATCTATGAAGGAGGTGTCTCATTTGTGATTAGCAAATAATCTTTCATATACATTGCCAGTGTCATGGGTCCAACCTCTAAGTTTACAGAGAAATTACTCTAACTCACCAAACTTGATAACCTGTAGGATCACAAATGGATTTTGAACATAATGGGTTGGCTGGTTCCTAATTCCAAACATTCTCTTCAAGATATGGCTTTCATACCATACAACCTTTTTCATTTCTTGAATTCAAGAACTTCAAAAGGAAGGTCAGAATGTCCATATGACATTTTAAAGAAGTGGTGAGGATGAGTAGTCTCTACACAGCAGTTTAGCAGAGTCAGAAAGCAGAGTTTTCTTAAGAGGAAAGAAGTACCTTGCATAGAGAGGTGTATTGCTGTGTCTCTGCCTGCTCTTTTAACTTTGGGGACAGGGAGAGCTTATCTCTGTGTTACTCCCAAGTATTCCATGAAACAAAATCTAAGATAAAAAAGTTGAACTTCCCCCCCCCCTCCTTTTCCATGGGGAAACATGTTATATATATCGACACATAGCCTACTTTTTGAAGGGAAGGGAAAATGTAATGATCCCTTCCAGCTATCAAACATTTTCTGTTGAACTGGTGGCCTTTTCTTCATACTGATTTGGACAGTGAGGTTACACAGCAGCCTGCTGTCTCATCTGGAACACTGATCCTTTCCTGGAGTCTGGTCTTGCATTTAGAAATCACTGTTGTCCTATTAAGTTCACCACAGCAACTTTGAAATTTAAATCTCTGCTGTGCTTCAAGCCAAACACTTACTGAAACATCCTCACATAATCCATGACCTTTCAAGACAGATTTATGCAAATATGCAAACACCTAACTGTTCTTGACACAGCTAAAAGAAATTCAACCCTGATGATGTCCTGTCTCATGGGAAGAGGTGTTTAGATATGGGGTAAAAATGAAAGTACAACTCTTCCCTTCTTTCTGAATTGGTTTTCTTTTTCCTATTGTTTTCTACTAATCCACAGAGGAACAAGGTAACATGTCAAATCTGTTTACTCCTCAAACAGTCTGGAGTGCTTGAATTTCTTTGTTGTAATTTAGGAAAGAGCAAATAGACAGAATTGTGTTGAGTGGACACTAAAAATACACAGTGAAGGAACTATGTAAAATCCCAGGTAGAAAGTAGCTCTTTATTTTTTCTGTCTTCTTTTTTTTTTTCCATTGCAATTTATGAGAAATGAACTAAGCTTCTTCCTCAAAGTTCCTGCTATAGATCAGCTAGAATCTTGAAGGACTACTTGTATCCTGAGAGGTAGCATATTGATCTACAGCTCCAAGAATTGTGCCAAGAAAGGAAAATCAACAAGATCTTCACCTGATTTATGTAGGCCAGACATCTGTGACTTGCCTTTCGAAGGTGATCTCACAGAGGCGTAATTAAAACTTGATTATGAATAATCATGATGATTTGTGTCCCCACATTGCAGCTGTGTGTATGTTTTTATGTGGTTATAAATTTGCTTAGTCCTTGATAGAGAAAATAAAGGTTAGAAAGTCCTGTGCTTAAGGGCCAGAATTCTGCATGCAGCTCTTCTGCAGAAGGTCTCCACATTTTTCTAAGGCTGAACCTCTGTTTCAGTTTAGAACTAGTCAAATTGCCAGTTAGTGAAACAATAAATTCAGGAAGTTTCTAATTAGTGAATTGAGCAGCCTCTAAATTTGCTCACTCTGCAGGGAGAGGCAGTTCTCTGGTATTAGAGGTGCTGACTTGGGGCTGGAGAGAGTGAGCCAAGACAGCAGTTTGTAACTCAGTCTTACTGTGATCTCAGTACGCTAGTACTGCCTTTTTGTTCCTCCTCATCTCACCTGTCAAAAGGAGAAGTACTGGGACATGGGATTTGTCCAATTCTTATTCATTAAAAGAGACGTGTTTTTCAGCTCTTGCAATTTTTCATCAGATATTTAAATACTCTGAGCAGAGCATTGATGTAACCAGAGCTGAAGCCTGAAGATTTTTACTTGGAATTGTGTTACTTTGGATAGAATTTTCATGGCATACAAAAAACTACCTTTGAAGTAGTCTATGGATTTTCTTTGCTATCTTGATGCTGGTGGGAATTTTGAAGAAACTCTTTATGATTTGGTTTTAAATTATTCCTAGGATCTGTTTTGTGTTTAAGACACTGATCCTGCTTTCTAACAGGCCTTTCTCTATTTGTATCAATAACAGTGATTTTTACTCTTTCATTTTGAGACTCAAAGGCATAAAACATAGCATGTTGCCTACATATGAAAAAATGGTTGGGGGGGACTTGGCATCTCTGATTTTGCATGCAGAGCGGTCAACATAGTAGATAGAGTTTGGGGTTGATTATCATAAGGAGCATGAGTTAGAACCAATGATCAATTTCCCGAGAATCCCTAGTCTTTCCATTAATTTTGATTTATTGATTTTTATGGGCAGGAGCAGTGAGAAACTCAGGCTTTGAGGAAGATCAGAAAGGCCAGTGTGTGTCGAGGGTTATTGCCTTGTTTCGTGCTGTGATTTATACAGTGAAGGTACTGGCTGCATTCTTCTGCTTGGTGTTATTTTATTTCTTATCATTATAGTGTTTCATGACTTAAAGAGAAGTGCCCACTGAGAATCCCTTCTGTTATGTCTCTGACATTATTACAGGCTGCACATTTGATTATTGGAAGTGCTGAGCCCTTGAAGCTCCAGTGGAATGAATGGAAGCTGAAGGTGCTCTGAAAAGCATGCTTGAGGTGTTTTATTCTTTTAAAGGGAGTCAGCTGTTCCTCATAAATATAGGTCTCTGCTTTGACTAATTCCTCCTTCACTGCAAATCCTTTGAAGTAAATGGAGTTTACTTGACTAGAATGAAACCTTGCTCCAAATTTCATTCCCATCCTTGCACATAGCTGAAGAATTGATTAGATCTCAGTAAATCTGATTTAAAAATTAAGCTTCAAATTTACAATTAAGCTTCAGAGTTTTGCTTTATAATTGGAATACTGTATGCTAGGAAAGATCAGAAACCATTTTTCTTTGAGAGTTCAGTTGATTCTAAGCACAGTTCATATGCCTATGGCAGAACTGCTAGTGCAGCAGAGGTAACTAAACACACTAAAAGGGCAGGGGTTTTTGTCTAGAAGAGGTCCCAGGACCAACTGTCTGCAGCTGGTGCAGGGAGTTGACCTGCCTGAGCCATTCCCATTCTCCTGAAGAGTGTCTCTAATTCTCCCATTTCCACTGAGAGAAAGCGGATGTCAGACAGTGATTCAGCCTCAGGAAAGGGTGATTTAATCCAGTGCTTGATAGTTTTGCTGTCCTTGTGAAGGAGGAAGCTTACCTAAGCAGTGGCTGTTTGTTCCTCAAGTAAGGGAAGGTGATGCTGTTGAGGTGGGAGTGACTGCTGGTAAAGTTCAAAGGACTCATGCAGAGGTGAAAGCTGAAGCTGAGAGATTTGGGGGACTAGGTTTATGAAGAAAGGCTTAATCAACTTGATCTTTTTTGTTAGTTTTTAAGAACATAAATCAGCAACCTACTAAGGTGGCCCTAAAAGTCATGGCAGAGTTTAGAGATTCTTTTCAGTCCTTAGCTAAAGCCACTTCTGTTCCCAGGCTGCTCAGATGCACTCAGAGGTCAGCATTGCTTCAGTCTTTAGTTTTTAAAAATTCATTCTTTGCTTGAAGAG
The DNA here is from genome assembly GCF_047495875.1 of Pithys albifrons albifrons. Taxonomy (NCBI): domain Eukaryota; kingdom Metazoa; phylum Chordata; class Aves; order Passeriformes; family Thamnophilidae; genus Pithys; species Pithys albifrons. The sequence continues at coordinate 48,009,836 of NC_092464.1, read as the reverse complement.
ACTTATAGTACAGTCTTGCTTTTCCATTTTGGGATCCTCACTACAATATTTTTTTTTCTTCCTTAAAGGCAATATTTTATTAAAGGAAGCTTGGAGGGTTGATTTTGTGTTTTGTTTGTTTCCTTTTTGTTATGTCTGTCTCAGATAGGGGACAGATTATAGAAGATCTATTGCTTTTGTTTCCAGTTATTTTCAAAGAACAAATTTAATCACTTACAGTCTCACCTTTAAGTTTGTCTAGATTTCTCTGGTTACCTCTGTGATGTGTCCATTTACAATATGGTACATCCTCTGCTGTGTCAGCGACATTTCAGTGTGTACATTGATCTAATACTACTTTGTGAGTGATGGGGTCTGGTGTTTGGTTCTCAGCAGGCAAGACCATGCTGTTAGCAGAGGGGAGGGCGGTTGTTTTGTTGAGGAGGCTTGTGCTTTTTCCCTTTGTCTCTCTGTCCCGGGTTGAGTAGCTAAACTTGGCACAAACAAAAACATTGAGAGACTATTCAGACAAACATGTAGTTGCTTCCTCTTGTTCCTGCAATTCGTCTCTTACAGACAGGGTCTCTACTGTGTTTTGTTGTCTTTAGGATTGTAGAATAAGGCTAGCTTTTCACAATAATGTTTAGACATCCCTTGCTCCAAGAACTATGATTTCACTCAGTTATACTGTTTCATAAATTTTGCAGCTGATTGTGTTTTATGATTATTTTTTGAAGCTCCTGCCTGTACATGTCTTATTCCACGCCCCCTTGTTTTTCTGTTTTTAGCCAGTGAGACCTGCAACGATTTCCATCCCATGTTCTTCACCCATGACAGATCGTTTGAGGAGTTCTTCTGTATCTGCATTCAGCTCTTGAACAAGACATGGAAGGAAATGAGGGCAACTTCTGAGGACTTTAACAAGGCAAGAGAAAGGATGGGGTGGGAATAACAGGGTAGAATGGTACAACAAGGCCATATATTCTTCCCTAGAGGCACAGGGATTTACTAATTCCCATTCTGCTGAATGTTGTGGAGTTTTATCTGTTCAGACTCTGTATATCAGAATGCTGCCATTTAGAAATGGTGGGTAGGGAATGGGAGGCATAAGGGAGGTTCATAGAACTTCTTCAGTCATGTTGCACTGCAGACTGAGACTAAAATCCTGGCTTGAGGGGAAATTCTGCCTTTTTATGTTAGCAATATTATGCTGAAGTGCTGCAGCCTCCAAGGTTGTAAATAATGCAGAGAGAGTACTGCAGTGATAATTCTGTACATCCCTTTCATTTCATGTGAGCACTAACGGGATGAAATATTCAAGAGTGGACACAATCATGACAGAGTGCTGTGCAGTTTACCCTGCTAAAATAAACAAACAAACAAAAAAAACAAACAAAAATCCCCTCAAACAAACCCAAACCAATCAAATAAAATGCAACCAAAATGCTCCTCAGTATTGCACCCTTTTTGTGGTAAGAATTCTGGAAGCTTCAGCCAATCTCATCACCATCAAAAAACCTATAAAGAACTGGTATGTCTTAATGGTCCCTAGACATCCTATTTTAACTGCCTGATTTACCATGAGGCTGAAAAGTATCTCTGGCATTTTGTAAGAATGACAAACTCATGCTTTTGTAGCCAGCTGGCATCCTTATCTTTCTTGGGGTCCTCTGACTGAATCTTGAGCCTCACTCTGGGAGATATTGGTTATAGAACTGTTGGTTGAGAATGGAAAGTGGGACTGCTGCTTTGTGTCAGCATGTGCTATACAAGTGCTCTGAAGTCACCAGACTCAAATGTTATGGGAGAGCTAGTAAGAATGATCATGCCTGACTTCTAATTGGAATTACCTGTTATTGAAGTGGTCTCAATGTCCATTTTATTCTTCAGAGTGAAGGTGAATTCTTAGGTTATGATGAGGAATAAACTGTGTTGAGTTCTTTCAGGCAAGTTGGTTGGCAGCAGTACCAGAGCCCTGGCTAAAGAGAGAAAGGAAGCCCAAAGTGCATGCTGGTGTAGCTAGGTGACCTAGAGGCTTGTTCTTGCATGGAATTTCTGACACACTTCTCGTACCTAATGATCCAGGAGCACAGAAGGAGCACTAGCAAGAGAACTCACTGAAAAGTGTAGGATTGCTAAAATCAAGAGCTTAAAAAAGCAACTTTTTAAAGACTACTTTATAATATGTAGTTGTTTTAAATGTATTAACAACTGCCTATTACAGGCCTTCTGTTTCAGTAGAAGAAGGATTTGTCTACATAATTTCCCCCAATTTGAGTTGAAATGTTATTAGGGGATTCAGAAAGAGAATGGCTCCAGTTCTGGCAACAGCCCAGATCACTCTAATAAGAAAAGAAATAAATTTACTTTGCAGTGTTAGGTATTGTTATGGAGGTTTATGGAAGATCAGGTTGTTTTTTCTCTGATCTAACTAGTCTGTTATTTATGTCTCCTGTTACTAAAAATCCTGCGACTTCATCCATCAGTTCTTTCAGGTTCAGCCAGACTGGCAGTAGGTCTTAGTGCATGTGTTATTGAAGACACAGGCAACTCTGTGGGGCAAATCTGAAGCATTTGCCATTGGATTTGTGTCTGGTAGTGGCACTATGGTGTGTGATCCTTAACCCAGGATCTCTGTCTGCAGAAATCACTCTTGATTTTGTAACTGTTCCGTAAAGGGGAGGGAATGCAAAACTCTTGCGTCTCTCATTTCTAACAGTTCTGTAATTAAGTTCTGTTTATCTAAATCCTTTCTTAGAGTCATAAAGAGTTTTGTGTACTCTTATCCACTTCAAATGACATGTGGTAGTGATGTGAATTACTCAGCTGATAACGTCTAAAGGGATCTGTGAGTGAAGCAAACTGTGTTGCTGTGTGGGCTTGTGAAGCACTTCAGGGTTTGTGGGGGATGATACATTCCAGAGTGGTACCCAAGGTTTACCCATCTGCTTGGTGGGTGACAGCTGCCAGTGCCGACGGCTTTACCAAACTAAACACCACCATTTTTAATCTTTACCTGGCAAGAGGCTTTGGGGATTGCAGCATGTTAGTATTCTATCTGCATCTTTCCTGTGTGCTAAGGGTACCTGTTTCTGTGCCACTTTTGAAAACTTGGCAGGCAAGGGCCATGTGGACCCAGGGAGCACTTAGCCCATACTTTGAAAGGAGACATCACAAGGTGCAGTAGCTTTGCTGTTTGGAAAAAAAAATCTTCTATCTTCTAGTTGTGTTACTATTCTTAAGTTTCAATAATTGATTGTCATGGTAATGTATGAAACACCACTTTTTATGATTTACTACCCACCTGGTTGATGGCATTATTTGTGTTATTCCTTCCTCCATCCCTTCTTCCCCTAAAACCTCCAAAACACATTTGGACACTCACTACATTGAATGATAAATCTTGAGACCTGGAGATTCTGCCAAAAATCTAGACCACTTGCTTTGATCTTTAATCATAATTGAAGAAAAGGAGCTTTTAACTCAGTTTTCAACTTTTGATTAATCACAATTGCTGGTACATTGACTGTCTGTAGGAGGTCTGTGTGCACATACAGAAATTTATTTCCTCATCTCTTGCATTGGGGAATGACAGGTATTAAAAGAGGTGAGGTGATTGAATATTTCCCCTCAGGTTTTAGTGCCTGTTCTCAAGGGGTTTTTAAGGCACATATTAAGACTCTTTTGATGACAAATGGCATATTGCACCATCATGGTTCTTCAATTCATGTTGTGGAGATTTCATGTAGATCTGTTCCTTTTGAAAGTTTCAAAAATAATTAAACCAGCACTTTGCTCATAGTTGGAAGAATTTTATGGTGTTTTAGTGAAACATTTATGATCTCATGCTTTGTCCAATTCTTATTCATTATAAGAGACATGTTTTGTCAGCTCTTGCATTAGAAAAATTCCTTTGATCTCTTGTGGTGATAGTATGATACTGTCAGACCTAAAATCTTTTTTTGCAGTCTCTCTATATACTAGTAGATGTCTGAATAGAATAATTCAGACAGGCAGCTAAGCTTATATTATGCTTTTGTAACATTTTAAGACATACATAATTCATGTATTGCGAGTATCTTAGAGAAATTAAGATGCAGTTGTAGATAGACATGCAAGTGGCAACAATTCCATTTGAAACCTTTTTGTTTTTATATGAGCCTACAGATGATCAAAGGACACTTTATAAGTTCTGTCCTCCACATTCATTTGTGAGCAGAGAGCATGGTTTATGTCTTTGAAAATACAATCTAGTCTCCAAGCTTTACATAATTCTACATGTTTTATTGCAGCAGAAGAAAGCATTGTGTATTGATTTTTGGAGTCAGTGCTGACTGCAAGAAAGCTGGATGGAGTTATCTCACACTCCAGTATCACCATACCCATTTAAATAGGTGCCCATCAGTCAGTTTTTCCCACCTACACTCTGCTCAGGATAATCAGGCTCTGCTGCCACACAGACTAAGATGTACTTAAATTGGTTTGGGATTTATTGTTTATTTTTAACATGATAGTAAGTGGAATCGAAAGTGCCTGTCCCACAGTAAAATTCCTCCTATGGGGCCAATTGGAAGCATACCCCCAAAAGGAAAATTTTTTATTGATCCCCACTAATTGTTCTAAAGTAAATGCGCCTGTATTGCCCTAATGAGGATTTAAATTGATCACTATCTTTGTAATGATCTTCTTCACATACTGCTCCTTGGGATACAAGGAGATGGCAAGTTGTACATTATGTAGAGGACATGATTATCCCCTTACTTCTAGTTTCCAGAGATTTCAGTCAGCTGCTTTCTGTACCTTTGAAGTTCACATGCTAATAGGAGGAAGGGTGAGCAAATGTATTATTTTAATTGCAGGTCCAGCCATAGCTTATCTTATTAAACCTCCAGAAGAGTATGAACAATTTGCTACTTGTGTACCTAGTATAGTGCCATCTTAAAAAAGCACATTAAGAATAAACATAACTGCTTCCAGTCCCAGTGTGGAAGGAAAAAGATGAAATTTTGTGACTCACCTAGCAAAGTGTTGAAGCTCCATTGTAGAAAATTGGCACAACGTGGCTGCTTTTGTTAGTATAATAGTGTAGTTTTAGGTTTTTACATGGCCAAAAATGACTACTCATAACACGATGCAGATTACTATTTCAACATAGCTAAGGTTAAGTAGTGTGTGCCAGAACTGAAAAACATAGAAAGTACTGTGGTGCACGGCACTTGGAATCAAAACCTGGTGCATTCACTCAAACTACAGGTTTAAGGAATAAGAAAGTGGGACAAGGTTGGCTGATGGTGCTACCAATGCATTTTGTTGTTATTGAGACATCTCGTAATTTGCCCTCTGGACACGTGTGTTTGAGATGATCATAGTATAAAACATGGGATTTTAAATTTTTTATGAAGATTTATTTTGTAATTAGAAGATATTTTAATAATAAGATTATATAAGAAGAATATTTTAATAACTAAAAGACACTGTTCTGTAGTAAGAAAAATATTCTCAAAAAACTCTGGTTTCAGCATTCATTCCACAGTAGCAGACCTGAGTATCCTGAGGAACTGGCCTTGTGGTATCTGACTATTTCAGTGACACACCAAGCTGCAGCACTGGATGCCCCTGCAGCAATGGGGTCTGCTCAGCCAGATGATAATATATGTCACTGACAGGTATCCACATAACAAACTGCCTGTGTGGTAATCAGAAGAGTAGACATTGTTCACAGCAGCAACAGATGCAAACAATAAATGCCCTACGTGAGTCCTGTAATTAAATAGCAAGGCAAACACTGAGGCATTTGATAACAACAAAAGATGTTTATGGCTCATGCTCAGACTCTGCAAACATTTTTCGTTGCTCACTGACAAGATAACAGAAAAGGTAAGTAAGCAAAACATAAAAATGAAAAATACTATTTCCTTACTCGATGCTGGTTTGGAAATGCCACACTCAGTTTTCTCTCAGCTTCTCTAGTGTTGTCACGCTTTCAGCAGCTGTAGGATGAATATTTGTGTAAGGCTAGGTTCAGAATATGACAAAGTGTTCAAGGGCAGGCTTTTAAGGAACATACTTGTGTGAGTGCTGGTTTGTGTGAAAATGGGTTGTGGGCCAGCACCATCATTAGCTAATGTGTTGCCCCATGAGGCAGTAAAGGTCTGGGGGGTCATTTTGAAGGGGTCAGAGCAGCTACGTGGCAGAGCAGCTGTCACCAGCTTTGCTGAGTCCTCCACAAATTGGGGAGACTCCAGGAGCAGACTGTGGGCAGATCCTGACTGAAATGCCCCTCTGGCTGCAACCTTGTTGTCCTAATGCTGTCTTTATGATGGCAGCTCCAAACACTGGAAGTGGCAGGGCTTTGTCGCACTCCTGAAGGAGCAGCGGGTCCCCAGAATGCTCAAGTGATCCCCTCTAGTGGCACTAACAATATTCTGCACTTTTCTCCTCTTGCAAGCTTGTCCAAGTTTTGATAGACCACATTTTACAGGAAGGAGGGAAAGGCACCCAGAACTGAAGTGCCTTGGCAGTGAAGCAGCTGCAGGGTCAAAACCAGAACCAGGATATCTGGCCAGTTGCTCCAGCCTCCTCCATCACCATGCCACAGCTGCAGCAGCGCCAGCCCTGAAAGGATGCTTTCCTCAGTCTCTGTGCACCTCTTTCCCTACACCACACTGCACAGGGATGCTCAGAGAAGGATGGCAAATAATAGCTTGAGGAACATGAAGAAACCATTACCTTAAACAGGAGAAAAATTAATGCAAACAAACTTGAAAGTAAAATTCTTTGGTCAGTCTGTAAATCTATCGGTCACCTCCTTTTCAATTCAGTGAAAAGAAGGGAAAGGGATGGTAAATAGCTCTTCTCAGATGCCCTCCAAAGCATTATTGTTTTCTTACGGGTCTGAAGTAGATGAATTTAACTGCTCTTGGGAGAAGCTTTGGAAGGTTGTTTTGTTTGCATTTTACCAGTGAGAAATGCCAGGCTAGTGGAATGATTGCACCTCTCTGTTAGCTTTATTGCACCTTCCCTTGAGAGAGCTTTGTTTATATCAGTCAGGGATACTGCAAATAAATTATTCTCACATAGAATGAATTCAGTATTCCCCAGGCTAGGGCAGATTAGCACAAATTAAATCCCAAATTTTCACACCTGAGGCCAAAAGCACTTTATTAACTTTTATTGGAAACAGATAATTGCTATAAATATATTGTATCATTAATTGTGTAATGCATGAATTTATAAAAAAATTATAGCAATTAACATTTTGCAAGTCTGTTGCATAGCTTGCACAGAAAATTAGACTTTTTAATTGAAGAAAAAAACCTCCCTTCAAATACAGTAGAAATCTTTTAGAAGACTGTAATTGGGGTGCAAAAAAATTGTTAGGTCTATTTCATTAGCAACCCCTTCCTTAAGAACAGTAGATTTTAAGCAGTGCAATTTGATATGATGTAGGAAGAGCCTGTTTAGGACCCTTCCCTAGCTTTTGGTCAGTGTTCCCTCTATGCTTTTTGTGGCCTAGGTATTCCAAGTGTATGCCTTCATTGGCTGCTCCTTTAGGAATGGCTCTGTTGAGTCTTCTCTGTCTCTGTGCATTTATCTGCATCTGTCAGATCTCCAAATGTGCCCCACTGCGTTTGTCAAAGACAGTTTATTACTTGACTGCTGCTCCTGGCTGCAGGAACCTGAGAAGGGGTGTTTAAGATGCTGAAGAAGCGTCTTTCCACTTACTGAGGCATCAGTCTGTAAAAATCAGATTTAAGTATTCATACTCCGAAGGCTGGGACTGTCAAGCTCAAAAGGACTGAACAAGAGTATTGCATCTTTAAATCTCATTAGTTGTTTCCCTTTGAAAATTTTTAGTCTGAACTAGCATTGTCAAGAATGCAAATACAGTTTAAAAAATTAATTTGTGAAATTTAAGTTGCTAGATGGCATAATGAAGCAGTAAGGAGCCACAATTGCCCTTTTTCTGCACTTTGTAACTTATGAACTATTTTTTCTAGTTCAAAGACTGTTTTTCATTTAAAACAGTATCTTTACCATTTTCTGTCTTTGCCACAAGGCTTTGAAAGTCTTTAGTAATAGGGTCATGTCTAGTTATAGCTGAACAATCCTTCTCCAGTGATCACATATGCAGTGATTTCATGGAGGGCGGCATAGTCTTAAAAGGAGAAGCATTTTGAAGCTTGATTTCTGTCCGTTTATATGCCAGGATGGATATGCTAACAAATAGATGGTTTCCTCAAGCCAAAAGCAAGGAAGGGATGTTTCAACAGAACATCTGCTATTTAAAACAAGGAAAAAGGAGAAGAGGTTTATAATATAATCCATTCCTTGGCCAGCAGCTTATCTTATCCTTTCTCCAGTGATGAAAGTTGCTGTTTGTTTCAGCAGTGAAGTCTCTTATTTGTGGAAAACTTACCCTCCTTTGGCAAAGTGGATTTTATCACCCAGATTTCTAGTGAAGTCTGTGTATTACTGTAGAACCCATATGGGTCTGTGTAACACCCTGGAGATGGCAATTTCTAAAACTGCTGGTACTTCATATTTTCAAAGCATTCTTCATTTTCATCTCTGTGGCTGCTGATCAAACCAATAAACTTCTCAGCCTTCAAAAAGATGATTGAGTGGAAAGCCTGATATCCAGAGGAGAAACACTGAGTGTGGGTTATCTTTGCTAACTGCTTTTTTTCTGTTCCATAGAAACCTTCTGCACTGGAAAAAAAATTGCCTCACTTCCATGTAGAGTGTGTAGTCACTAAGGGAAGTGATATAACCTAACTGGAACTGTCACCAAAACAGCGTATTTTGTGACATTGCCCCTGTCATTCGTGTCTAAAAGCATGGATAATAATCAGATCCCAGGAACCACTCTTGTCCCTGTATTTTTATTTCTTCTTTCTAGGGTATGTTTTTGTAGTACAGTTAAATCAGAGGTGCATGGCATATGGCTTTTTTTTGCATGAATTGCTGCTGATGTGAATGTCAGTGGGCATATAATACCAGATTTTCATTTTGTGAATTACAATGCATGGAATTCAGCCTGAGAGCTCCCCAGACTATAGACCTTAATATAGGCAAATAAAAAAGGGAAGGAATGGGGGGAGAGGTGATGTCTCAGAGATTTTGTTTCAGTTGAAATGAGGTTATCGTGATGAATGATGCAGCTGACAATGAGATTTTTATAGTCTCTCTTGGAGTAGCAGAAGAGCTTGTATTACTGTTGATTCTCTTTAAGTAATTGTAATCTAAATAGCACCATGGTTGAAAAGAGCAGCAGAAATCTTCCATACATGTCTCATAAGCAAAGCCAGGGTGCTTTGTTGCTTTTGTCTCATCTGTCCTTTTACAAATGTCCTTCATTGTTTGCAGTTCACATCTCATGTATTGTCTTGATTGAATACGTCAGTCACCATTAAAAAGGCGTTGCCAGTCAGTCTCTGCTGCTGTCTGTCTCTATTTTTAGCACATGAGGTAACTGCCCAGCATCTGACAAGCTGATCCTGCCACACGATGCACCAGTGGATATTAAAGCTGGCTGTGAGAGAGGCACATGGGAGGGGAGGGCTGCTGGGAGCCCACATAAGAGGAAAAGAAGGCGTGTGGGTGTGGATGGGCTCTCCGCTCCTTTACCCACACCAGCAATTGCAACCCATGTCTACACTGGGCCAGCAGACCTACATGCCCTGCTGGCTCTCTGTAGTTACCTTGGGCACCAACCTTAGAGAAGCAGGAGCAGAGCTAGCCTGAAAAGCTTTCTTAGGTGATCACAGATTAAACTGGGCCTTGGTTTGCTAATGTGAATTGTCCTCAGATTCCCAGAGACAAGATGAGTGTGAAAATGAAGGAGGATGGGAGGTGAGAGGTGTTTAGCACATGTTTTCTGAAGGAAGTGTTAAGTATTGTACCACAGAATACTTGACCTTGAGACCACAGCAGGGGCAGTTGTTACTTGGTATGGTATTGAAGCTGAGACATGTGAACTTGGGTTCTGCCACTTTTATGCTGAGAGCTAAATAGCTTCATGGAGGATGGAAGGTGTTGGGTGTGCCTCTGGAAGTGGTAAAGCTCTTTTTTCTTTCCCCTTTCACCTCTACATTGAGGATTTGAATAGTATGCAAAAAATCTTATAGATTTGTTGATGACTGGAAGATAATTTATTGAGAGGCTCCATCCATACCTCGATATGTTGGTCATGGCAAGCAGAGAAGCAAGGTCCCTTGTAATACAAATGAAAGCTGAGGAATATCACAGCTGAGCACAGGAACAGAGAGAGAGGGAGTTGACACCATGTAAGTATATTAACCCGAATACCAGAGAGGGGTGAAGGAACAAATACCAAATTCTGTGTCAGAATCCTTGAAAAAGACATTTGTGTAGATGATTAAAGATCCTGCAATGTCAACTGAAGACATCATGCCATGATCATGAAACTGAAGTGCTCAAGAACCACCCTTGCATCAAGAATGGCAAGTCTGCTTCTAGAAGAGTGGGAGCATCTGGGGAAACAGGTTTCGCACATGCTTTGAATTTTATGGTAATTTTTATCTCTGGATACTTATCTTTATATTTCAAGCATCAGTTTTCTGTCTTAGGGAAACTGATCTTTGTTGTGCTTATGATAAGAGAACCTCAGCATCAAGAACTTAAAAATTGCAGTTGTATCCATTTTGCTTGAATAGTAAATGCTGTCTAGACCTTTTTGTTGTACTTAACCAAGAGTCCAAAGGAAACTCCAGATCTCATAATATCATTGTTAGATTGTAAGCCTCTTCAGAATTGATTGATCAGCCCTTCATAGTGAAAAATCACAAAGTAGAAAAATGAAACATCCTTGCTTTTGAAAAATCAGGTGTGTGAGATAAAGGATGTAATCTCATAGCTGCTGAGATTTTCAGATCCCTTCCAAGAACTCATTTCTGTGTAAGTTAGGGATCTGGAAGTTGTTAATGGGCTGTTTTATTCCCAGTGATTTTCTTCTTTTTTTTAATGATCTGAATTGCATATAATGTGATTCCTCATATAACTGATTTTTTCAAAAGCATATGTGGATAGTAACTGCATGCAGAAATCTTACTGGATTTCTTTAAGTGAACCTTCCTTAAGTTTCTCTCCCTATTCAATACTTCAACCAGGTTTATGACCCCAAACTTTCCTTCTGCCTGTCCTCTTTCCTTGGAGCAATGGCATGGCTCATAGTACTTCCACCTCTCCTAAGGAGAGTGTTAATGATTTTTCTCTCTTTCTAGCTGGGGTTGCTTGCTGATTGTTTTGCACAGCCACATCTCCCACCAAGACATCAGAAAAGACCCTTTCAGGTTGCAGAATATTAGAAGCCAGTTTGTGAAGCCAGGATGGGGGTTATTGGCAGTTCTGTATTTTCAGCAGTAGTAGAAATCTGAAGGCCACTGTTAAATTGTAAAGTCAAAATTGCGTGCATGGACGCGTTCCCTTATTATTAAAAAGTTGACCTATATGGACAAAAAAAGTCTTCCCTTGCAAGTAATGGTGTAAATACAACATTTTAACAATGGTGGCAGAAAACTGGAATTCTTTAAGCTAATTCTGCATACAATGGGCTGCAAAGCTGAATTTAGTTAGAGAAAACCTCAAGTAGAAGGTATGGTGTGTGTGCAGCTTGAAAATGGTTTCAGTTATATACATGGCCTAAATGGCCCTTCTTGGTGTAAAACCTTTAAAGTACTAGCTAAGGAAAAGTCTTTAAACCGGTGGTTCTACTTGAGGAGAAAAGAAAGAAAATATCTCCATAAAACTTATTTAGCTTTGCATGGGTTAGAGGTTTTTTTATTGCCTTGTTGCTTTTAAGCTCCAGAGAACAGGATGTTTCATAGCTGCTCAATTTACTTTAGTTATTATCATTTGAAAGAGTTTGATGATTCTAATTTCCTTCTCTACGCTTCTTGATTTTAGTAGATGCTTCTCAGTTTTAGTAGTAGAGTAACACTTCAGTATCCTGTATTGATTTTTATGATGGCCAGGGCTTTGATATTAATTTCTCCTGATATTTTCTTTGATATTAAAAGCTGAGGTTGGGTGGTTGCCAGTGCAAAATGAGGACTGAGAAAGACTAATTTCATGTTTTACAAATATAATTGTAGGTATTTGCTTGTAGGATGGTCGATGAGTTGTGTACCATGAATCAGCAGTGCACCCTTGTGTGATGTGGACTAACTGCATGCTGGGCTGCATTAGCTGAAGCATAGCTAGCAGGTCAGAGGACAGGATTATTTCCCCAACCTGGCCTTCATGAGGCAGCAGCTGAAAAACTCTGTCCGATTCTATGCCCCAGTAATGGGGAAAAATGGATAAAATGGAGCTAGTCCAGCAAAGGGCCACCAATAGGATTAAGGATGATGGAGCATGTGGTATTCGAGGAGAATGGGAAGGAACCAGACTTGTTCATCCTAGAAAAGGTGGGGCCATGAGGGTGGATCTACTTCCGTTGTTTGACAAGAAGCTGAGAAAATGCATTACCCTTCTCAGAAGGGTACAGAGAAAGAAGAAGAGAGAAGTTTCAATGAAGGAAACTGTTAGCATGCAAGGATAAAATACTCCCAACTGCTTATATTGCTGCAGCACTGGAATCAATTGCACAGAGAGATTATGGAATCTTCATCCTTGAAGAAACTCAAAACTTGCCCAAACTTGCCCTGACGAACCTGACTTAAATGTGAAGTTAGCTCTGCTGTGTCTGCAGGACTTGATGATGCCTAAAACTTTCTAGCAAACTGAATTACTTTGTAGTTTTATGTGTAAAAATTACCTTCTTATCCACTATGAAATAGGGAGAAACAGTAATTCATATAATTAATCATCATTGAAACAAACTTATATGCAGCATCAGCCAATTTCATAAATTTTTTTCTAGTGTTAGCTAAAGTGCAAGAGATCCTTGTGATGAATTCAGTAGCCACTTTGAGAAGTCAGACTTTCCCCATTACTGTGGTGTTCCCTTTGAAGCAGTTTTTACTTGTCTTAGCTCTGACAGCTCAACTGTTATTACTCAGGGGCATTTAAGTTCCTTCAGAAATTTCTTTCAGAATTTGAAAGCACTTCCTCAAATTATTCTTGCTAACATTTACAAAAGTATGTTTACAAAATACTACTTGCTACTCCTGCAGCTCAGCTGACGTGGTAACTTGTCTAACCACAGTAAATCATTAGCTTATTTGAACCCTAATGCTTAAAGAAGACCATGTGTATAGAAGTTGCAGAGTGAGGTTTGGCTACTAGTGAATTGGGTTTGGGGGTCTTGTTGTTTTGTGGTTGGTTGTTGGGGCTCTTGGGGTTTTTACAAATGCTTGTCTTGTACATGAACTTTTGTATTAGCTAAAGATCTGTTGCTTACAGGTTATAGCTTCATGTACAAGCTATCATTTCACCATCCTGGGAAGTTTCGGGTATTTCTTTTAAGCACAGGTGTATGACCAAAGGAGAATACTCTTTAAACTGGTGGAACATAGAGAGGGCAAAAAAAGAGAAAGGAAAGATGATGCTGAGTGATTTTTAATTGGATAACAAGAATACATAAATGATGTCTTGATGCATGTTGCTTGGAAAATTAATGTTAGAGATGGGAACTTAGCCCACAGCTCACTTGTCAGTACTTTAGTGACAGGACACTGTCACTTCTTTTCTCATGTCCTGATACACAATTCTCTTAGCAAGGAGACTTCTCTTTTTCCCTCCACGGTGGAAGTACCTTCCACATTAAAACAAAGTATTTTCCATTCGTTTACATCCCTTAAGGGTTAAGTGGTTAGATGCAGTGTTTGATGCACTTTTGGTGTAAATGGCTGAAATGAAAATATGTGGCAATTTGAGACAGTACTGATGAGGATAAAATGAAAAGATGACATTCACACTGTCTTTTTGTGCACAATATCTCAGGCACACTGTTAGAAGCAGTACAACTTTGAGAGCAATTACAAGAGAACCAGAGCTGTCAAAAATTTTTTTCCTCTCTTCAAATGACCAGGAAGACTATAGACATAGATGACAAATTTAATAATCAACCAGTATTTGTCAGTATGTGTGTATGTGAGCACAGCCTTTGCAATGCTCACAGTGATTACCAAGCCAAACTAGGGCAATGCTGTGCCCACAATAAGCCCAGCACTGCAGCTGGCTTTGGGTGGGTGGGTTTCTGAGACTGCCACAGGGGTTACAGATGCTCCATGCTGGGCAGAAGGTGCACTTGTAAGACAGGAACTTGAATACAGAAACCTGTACGTTCACAGTATCGGGCTTCAGGACAAGCAGTGGTGCTGTTATTGCCAAGGAGAGACTATGCCTCGGTCTTTCTGGAAAAGAAGCCCAGATGTGAAAATTAGTTTCAGGCTACACAGAAATACTGAGCACCACTAGACAGGACAGCAGCTCAAGTGTGGAAGGCAGTCAGACCTCCAGACCTCGCTGTGGGCTGCAGCTTGGAGAGAAAGGTTGTCTACAGTGACAGTATTTTAAAAAGAGTTATAAAAAAGCCTCCAAAAGCTTTGCATATTACAAAGCAAAGCTATTCTGATTAAAACAAGAGGACTGCAGAGAAACCAAGAAAACCAGCAAATCCCTTCTTTCTATTTTTCCAGATTGTACAAAGTGTTATTAAAAAAAAAAAAAGTTAAAAATATATTCAGAAATCAAGAGAAGAAAAACAGTCATAAAAATTGTACAAGCACCATTAAGCTTCAGATATTTCCCTTGGACACATTGCAGTACCTTTTCAAAGCAGCATATGGGGTCTATTCTGGTGGCTCTAATTTTAACATGAATGGGAGTCACATGGAATACTCCTGGCATACTGCTTTGAAAATATATCCCTACATGATTAAGGAAGACTGAAATCTTTTTAAACATCTATTTTTATATTTTTAAAGCCAGTTCTGAAGTGTTTTTAAAGGAAAACATTAATGGAATTAAAATGGTCCAGTCCTGAATAAAGCAGTAATGTAACAGGTGGAAATACTACTGGCTTAGCATTACATGTATGGTTGTGCTTCAGAGGCTGGGAAATGAAGAGTGAGGACAACTTGGAGTTTGTATCCACTGTCACAACTGCCTCTGCATTGCTTGTCTTTTTTAAATTTGTCTTTTCACTTGGAAGACAAAGTAATCATTCCACCTACCATGTGCAAAGAGCAGTGTTCAACAAGGAGAGTAAAAGGCAGGATTTGTCTCTTCGATGGCAACAAACATTGCCATGCTGTGGTATTGACAGCATCTTCAGCTCATGGATGATTGAGGCTGAAGAAATATGTACTCTGAATATTGATTAGGGAGACACTCATTAGCAGGAAGGAAGTTCTGAGCAGATATAGAGTGAGCCAGAACACTGATAGAGCTGGGCCTGGTGTGTGGGCTGAATGTGAAGTGGGGTTGCTGGAGGGAAGTTCAGAGAGTCCTTTCTGACAGCCGGTCCTTCCTACCCATCTTCAGAGAAAACAGCCTTAGCTTAGCAGCTTCTTGAATTGTTTTGAAAAGGGTAAGACAGAAAATGTCCATAAAATCATATTGAGGAATACAGACATGAGCATAGTGAGGAATATGGACAGTCCTCTGGTGTCCTTCCAAAAATGCAGGGAAAGAGGGAAAAGTTACTTCTCCCTTTCTAATACTTTTTCCTTTTTTTCTCTCTCTCTTTTTTTTAAACTGAGAATGTAATGTTTATTTTTATAACTTAAGTTTTGTGTGGGATGCTGCTTTAATGTTTGAGGATCTCCTCTGGTTGTTTGCAATTTCTCATTGCCTGTCTTACTAATATTTATCTATCTTGACATTAGAGACATAAACACAAAAAGATTGCCCACCTTTTATCCTTTTCACTAAATCTTCACCAGTAATGTGTTACATCATGATGCTGAGCTGCCCTGTCCTTCATATTTATTGACCTAGAGTCGGATTTCTACGGTCATTCCAACATAGTTGCCACTTCCCAGACTTAAACATGAGATGATGCAACAGGCAGCATAAGAGGAAGAGTATTTATGTCAGCCTTATTTAAGCAAGACACTTCATTTAAGCAAGTGTATTTATACAGTGAGGTTATTTATATCACATTTGGCAGTGAATGGGCGTGTGTGGGCATGCTTCTGTTGTTCATGCGACATGTGTTTGGGGTGTGTATATTTGGCTGCACGTTTCCATGTACATGCATTGAAAGAGTGGCTGTTGATGTCTTGGAGCAGGGGATGTTTGCAAAGCCCAGCTTAGGGAGGCTTTGAAGTCCATGGGAACAGATGCATGCTGCCAGATGCTGACACAGAATGGGAGTGTCAGTAGCTCATTTTGTGTGCTCTGAATTACCTTATGAGGTATGGGTGATATTGCCCTTTCTAGCTAAAGCTGTGCTCACTCAGTAAATTGCTCCTATTAGAGTATGCTTCCAATAACTATGTGGTAAACAGCTCTAGCTGTTCATTCACTTCATGTGAGCATTGATTTGACTTTCACTCCTGCATGAGGTGGAAGGAGACAGAACACGTTCTTCTCAAGAAAACTGGTTGCGCGTTTGCTTGATCTGGAAACTAGACTTGTGTTTTCTGTTCTCCTCATTAACTGTAGTCTTGGCAATCCCCTTCTGCCACACCAGAGCCTTCCAACACTTACCCTTCCCTGCAAGCCTGTGATGTAAAAGGAGTGTGAAGGGGATGTGATAAATGGTGGGTAGGCACTCATCAACAGCCGTTAAAATAATAGTCTGCAGGTCCTTCAGCAGCAGCTAGGAAGGTGAACCAAGGCCAAGATAACTCTGTAATGGAGTTGTTTTTCAGTATACTCGTTCTAAACATCATCAACTAGCATTATCATTCTGGTCTTAAAGGTGCATAATCACACCAATACAGTGGGTGTCTGTTAGTCTTAAATAACACACAGCAGAAGCTTTTGAAATTAAAACACACACATAGAAAACTCTCCTTGATAAAAATCCTGTTTCTTTTTCCAGAACACCTAGGCAAGTACATACAGGGGTTTTGGAAATCCAGAGATGTTTACTAGTATCATTCATCATGCCAGTCTTAAGGGTCTGTTGGATAAAACCCAAGACCCCTGCTTCAGGTTTCACACTACTAATCTCTTCCCCATTAGCAAGAGAGAGCATGAGTTTTGTGTGAACAGATTTAATCTTCCTGTGCAGCAGATGTGCTGACACATGGGTTTCTGCAGTCAACGGGGTAAATAATCTCCTGTTTATGTAGTTTGTAAGTACCTATTTATGTAATTGACATATTAAAAAATATCATGCATCATTATTTAAAAGGTGAACCATGACAGCAGGAAGACAAGTTCCAATAACTGAGACAGAAGATTTTTTCCTTTATTATAGTTCTTTGGTTTTCTTAAAAGCAGAAAAGTTACAGAAATCATTCTGTTGCCATTTCACATGAGTGAGCAGAGATTTAATCTGCACCTTCCAGAAAAGGAAAACCTCCATGCACTAATGAATAAAATGGAGAGGAGCATGCTTGCAAGAGAGGCAAGGCCGAACACATAGAGTGTAATTTGTTTCAGCAGTGTTAGTACAATGTACATTCTTCAGTGCCTGTCCTCCAGAGACCCAAGCACTAAATGGAAGTCTTAGACTGTTCAGATTGCAGATAAATCCAGCTTCTGTTGCTTCTTTGGCAGTCTGTGCAAAGCATTAGCTAGAGAAGGATCTAAAGATGGAAGAATATTGCAGGTAAAAGGCTGCAGTGATGTGAAATTGTTCTTCCCTGGACATGTGTACTCCAGACCAAGTGACTGAATGAGAAAACTGAGATTACAATGACATGACCGATTTTTTTGTTGTTGTTGCAAAGTGTTTTGATACAAAAATTATTGCATGAAGTTGAACAATGTGAGAAAAGGAGGCATCAGGGAAAATCCTAGCTGCAACTGTGGATGAAGAATATGGGATAGATGTGGCAGATAGATAGTGCTCATGTAGACTGAATGTACTAAAATTTGTAAAACTCACGTGATGATTTCTGAGCCTCTTGCAGTTGCGTATTTGAGTGCCATGTAAGGAATCTTGAATTAGATGATGTGTACTGTGAAACCTTTTGCTGTCTACTGTCTAGATTTATTATAGCTGACTTTAAATTCTTCAGTGCCTTCTCATGCTATATGACTGCAATGTATGTTTAAAATGGCAAGACTTAAAGGTTACAGACAGCTGCGGGGGCTTGTGTATTTTAAGGGCTTTTTTAATATGATAGCTATCCAAAGACAAACTAACTATGATTGCATATGACACCGCCATCAAACCTAAACATCACTTGAGGTTATTTGTCAGATAGGGCTCTGCTGTACCCAGTACCAAGGTTAGAAAAAAATTTTTTTTCTTTTTTTTGTTTGTACATGTATCAAAATCTATCCACCTTCAAATTTGTTCACTGTGTTAAAACAGTCTTCCTCTAAGCAACTCAGTTTTTCTTTCTTTCTTTTTCAGACTAGGTTTCTTACAAGTGGTTATGGTGGCTTTCTTCTTTTGGTTTTGTTGGTTTTTTGGGTTTTAAAGGTGGGGATATTTTGGTTCTGAATCAAAGATGAGGCATTTTATATGTTCTTGGAGTTAACACTGGAGATAGAAAAGGAGCCTACAGTTATGTTGTCTAGACTAGGAAGTCTCCTTTCACTACCCAGACTATGTGTAATCCTCTAGCAATAGGAAAACTGAGAAATATTCATGTCAGTTCCCTTAGCCAATTTCAGGATTGTTTGTAGGCTGCCTTTGGCTTAGCTGAAGAGCTGCAGTTGTCAGAGAAGATGAAGAAGAATGGCAAATTCAACACCCCTAGACAGTCATCATCCAGATTGCTTTTGTGTATGTCCAAGACTGCTGTATGAAATTCTATAAAGCTCTGATTTCATTTGTAGAAGAAAAATGGTGGTTTTCTTTAATGCATGTCCCTGTATCTTGAAGGCTTTTAACATACATATGCATCCTCAGAACGGGGACAACTTGCCCAGTGATGCAGGAAGATACTTGAATGCTCCTTCTGCTCAAAATACGGGGTAAGGTAGTGAACATTGTGTGCATAGTGCTGTTTGGATGGTGGAAATTAAATCTGTCCATGCTTTGCAGAATGAAAGGGTCTTTGGTTTTGTAATTCATGTAGACCTTCTGGGTGCTATGGTGGCAGATCACCTCTGAAGGTCATGTCTAATCTGATTTGCAAAGCTGTGTTTCTGACTGTTTTCAGCAGCTTATATATCACTAGGGTGTTCCTGTTCAGATAATCTTTGTGGTTTGTAGTAAGGCTATCTTAGATGACAGAAAGGATAGATTGCTGTTTATGTTGTGGCACAGCCTTTTCTTTTAAATTTATGTTTATGTATTGCTATCGAAAAACTTCTTTCAGATGCAGTAATATGAGAGAAAACAATAAAACCCCTCAGACTATCTCATTTGAAATAAAGCGTAGGAACCCTCTGATGAAGGGGCATAAAGTTTTCTGATATTAGGATTTGGGAAAAATAAACTGAATATGGCCTTGAAACCCTCTGAAATACTTGTTTTTATTATCTAAAGGCGAGGTCCTAAGTTACACTTCATGAATACAGATGTACAAGGGATATCTGTAGATAATCCTGGAACAAATGAATAGGACTAGCTGTTCATGGTGCAAATCAGCTACTTCTACAAACGGACTTTTGAAAGGGCTGGAAAGTTTACTTAGAATTGGCAGGTAATTTATGGCACTGGAAGAGGAGTCAGCAAGTCTGTGACTTGGGAAGTGTTAGTAGGTAAACCATCTTCCTCTTTAGGTATCTAGGCTAAAAAAGAAAAACCCACGATCTAGAAGGATGAGTAAGTATTATATCACTGCTGATTGTTCCTCAGCTCCTACACGCAAACAGGTCTTAGCCCATGACAGCAAACTGCTGAGAGCTGCTGTCAGATTGACAAGTAGCAGCTTCAGTGTGAAACCTTCCTAGAAATCTTTTATCCTTTTAGTTGAACAGCATCATTTTATCCTGTTACCTTAGAAGACACTTTTCACAAATGTGGTTTATTATGTTGTTTTGAAATTGCCTGGATTTTTCTAGCCTAGAATTTTTGATCTCCCTTAAAAGCTTTCTTGGGTGTCTGTGACCTGTCCTGCTTTAGAGTGTAATGAAATTCTTAGTGTGTTTATTCTCACAACACAACCTTGTGAGGAAAAGAAATGCAATTTACAGGGGAGACTACTGAGAAAAGAAAATGACAAAGGTGAGATTTCTTAATATTAAATCTAGTGGCTTGCTGCCATCAGAAGCAGAAATCTCGGTCACTTCTATCTCTTACCTTTGACAGAAAAAGACCTTAAAAATGGGTCTTCTGAGTTCTTGACTGGTTGCCCTAATCTGGGACACAGTCTTCTCTCTGTCAGGATGTGAAATGCAGATGGGTAGGCTGGGAAACTGGGACAAGGGAAGCTTTCTCCAGATACATCAAAGTTGCACTGATAATCATGTTTTCTTGCAATAGGGCTTTGTTTAGCAAAGCACAGTCTAATGGAGAGTTTTGTACTCTGTATCACACAACAGAAAGGAACAATTTCTTTAATTAGGAACCTCTTCAATTTAATATTGGCTTTTAAAAAAATTCAGTGTAGAGACCCACTAGGAATGTGGCATTTGGTTTTCATTGTCCTCTACCATTTAAATATTTATGTATGGTTTGCATGACTATTTTAAGCTCTTCATATTGACAACACTTCCAGTCCATAAGAGATATGACAATAACATCTAGAAAATATAACATTGGAACACTCATACACAAATGACAGAGTATGCTCCACACTCTTAGACCACTCTCTCCCCTGTGTAACTTAGGTGGAAGGAGGGATGGAAAAGGGAAGGAACTAGACAGATTGCTTTTTTTTCAGCAAGTTCTATCAGCAAATCTAGGCTTTTTAACTAACCCCCTTTCCTTTAAAATTTACTTTGAATATCTTTTCACAGTCTAATATTTCAGAACTGAAATAATGACCACAAAAGCTGGCAAGCTCAAGGTGATCATTATAGTGATGGTGCTGCTCTAAAGGCAAATGAAAAGCCAGAAGAAACACAGCATTGCAAGAAAAGTGAACCTGTGTGGCATCCTGAGCCATTAAAAACACAGTTCTCTCAGAAGCTTATTTCTCTGTCAAGAATTATAATTGAATAACAGATGCCCTGAAAAGCCAAATCTCTGGTGTAGCTCTTGGTTCTTGGCCTTGCTCCTGAGCACTGGACCAACAGGCTTCAAAGAGCTTTCTGGATTGTATTAGACTCAGGCAGAAGACGTTTAACAAGGAGTTGTACAAGTAGATCTTTGTAACTACCTGCCAGGCTCTATCACAGTGTATTTTAAAATGCTGCTATTTACCATGGTAGCGTGGATTTCTGTTATTAGTGAAATACAGAAATATTGGTTTTTTTCAGTAGGTCTTTCACTGTTTATTCTTCTTTTAGTTAAGTAAGTTAAAGTAAGGGTTCATGGAAAAGGTATGTATCCTCATTTTGTCCATCTGAAATTGATTCCTAACATGATACTAATAGAATAACAGTGTCTCATGGTCTGTCTGAGCTTATCCTATTAATATAAATGCATGCATTTGACTTTTCTCCTCATTTTGCAGTTTCAGTAACAAAAAAAAAAATGGAAAGAGCAAAAGATTTTTCCAGTTGTTTCAGAGAAGTCTGAGGAGCACTCAGAAATTGCCCCCAACTGTTAAATCCCTTTGCATTGGTGGTGTAGGAATCTTTCATCTCTATCCAATCTTGCTTCCTTTCTTCTAACCATCTCTCCTCCCTTGTATTGTCAGAGGGTAGGACAGAGTTATTGTCAATGGCTAATAATCCTTTTGTGCACGAAGTTTTCCTGGTGATGTGTTTCATCAGGCCTTGGACAGAACAGGGAATATCCAGTGTAGAATTAGTTGCATGAAGATTCAGGTCACTGTCTGTTGCTGGCAGATGCAGTTTTGGAAGTTTCACCACAGCTATCTCAGATTTTCACCTTGTTTTGGAGAGAGACAATTTATGAAACTGGAAAACAAAATATAGTCTTTTGACAGTAATCTGATCGTCTGCTGGTCCATTACTCAAACTTGAAATATGAATAAGGTATAATTTTTGTCCAAAGGAGGACCAAGAAGATGATCAGAGGACTGGAGAACCTCTCTTATGAAAATAGGCTTGAGAAAGTTGTGGTTGTTCAGCCTAGAGAAGGGGAAGGCTCCAGGGAGAGGTTAGAGCATCTTTCAGTACCTAAAGCAGGGCTAAAAGAGGAGTAGAGTGAGACTTTTTATAAGGGCATGTAAACAGGACAAAGGGTAATGTCCTTAAAGTGAAAGAGGGTTGGTTTAGATGAGGAGGAAATTCTTTACTGTGAGAGTAATGAGGCACTGGAACCAGTTGCCCAGAGAAGATGTGGATGCTCCATCTCTGTCAGTGTTCAAGGCCAGACTGGATGGGGCTTTGAGCAACCTGGTCTAGTAAAAGGTGATCCTGCCCATGGCAGGGGGTTGGAACTAAATGATCTTTAAGAGCCCTTACATTCTATGATTCTATGATTAGGGTACACAGAGAATGTACCTCCTTAGCATATGAATTCATACAAGTGGATACTCCTGGGGTACATATGTGCACATACAGATATGTGTTGTGTTGTGTTTGCTCAGGGAGAAAGTCAACATGTACACAGCTCTGTCTGCGTGTACATTCCCAGCATGTCTCAAGAGAAAGCAAACTCAAAATCAAATAAGCAGTGAGAGCAGAAGGGAAAAAAGATGAGATTGCAGTTGATTATGAGCCTGGCAGCAGATGTGCTACACAAATCCAGCCCGCTGCATCCAGGCTGTTTCCATGGCAATGGAGCGAGTAATTGTGGAGCTCCGGCGCACTCCCCCGCGGCCCCCGCCAAGGTGGACGCGGGTGCCGGGTCCCCACCAACGCTTCCTCTGCCCCAAGAGCTCCGGGCTCTGGGACAAAACGAGCAGGAGGAGGAGGGGAGCCCCAGAGATGGGGGAGCTCTGATTTATTTATGCCTCCCGTTTGATGGTGGGATGCGAGAGAAGCAGCGGCGCTCTTCCTCGGGAATATGGTCTCCTAAGATGCTAAATAAATGGGCAGGAGTTTCCCTGCCGCGGGATTGGGCTGCCATTGGCTGCTGCTGCCCGCCTGTGCCAATGGGAGCCCGTCGGCCACCCGCCACATAAGCAAAGCTACACGCTCAGCCCAGCGGCGCGGGGACCGGGAGCGGGCAAAGGTGCGCGAAGGAGGGGGCTGCTCCTCTCACATGGCTACAACGAGGACGGGGCTCCTTGGAGAGCTTCGCCAGAGACCATCTGCTGCCCGTGCGCATTGTGCCTTCCGCAAAAAGCAGCATTAAGTCATTCGCTCGCTATCGTGTGGGAGGTGAATTTGTCATCGGGAATGATGGAGCTACGAGATCTCTGTAAGTAAATATGTGTGCTTTATCCTGCTGTTTTAGCCTGGGCATAGATCAATAAACGGTGTCTAGGAATAGCACAAACAAATCGGTTACAACTGTAAACAGCGTGAAGGATTCCTCAGATTTGTTTTGCATGTAGCGAGATGTGTTCTTCCTAATGGTTCCAGGCACTGGACAAACTAGTCAGCTGTTTGCATTGCCTTGGGTGTTTTTTTAGCCTAATTAAGATTAGTGTGTGGAAGGATGCTGTGCTCTCTGGGGCATCACCTCTGTGTTTGAAAAGGAAAGCCAACTACATGGAGCAGAATCTTACAGGCAAAAAACTCTAAGGTGCCCACATATAGTCACCAGCATTTGTGGTGTCAGTATAATAATAGCAGGTGTGTTATTACAGTGGTCAAATGCTAGTTCAGACCCTGAGCCAAGAAAACACAAGTTGCATTCATCACCGTGTTCAGAAAAAAAAAAAGTCATTGCTTTTCCTACCCTTCATGTTCTTTTTTCTTTTTTTTTTTTTTTTTGGTCAAAATTAATTTCTTCTTTGGAGAAGGCTTTTAAAAACACATTTAATTCAAAAGCTTTCCTGTTTGTTTATGAAACCCGTGAGTACATGAGAAGTGTGGAGAGTTTGCTTTTCGCCATTGAGGGGCATGTGTTAGAAGTTGATTCCTTTGCCTGTTGGGACTCTGCTTTTGATTCTGTAAAGCAGAAATGGTATATTTAGAAGGGGGAGGGTGTGTGTGTACAAATCTGTCCCTCTGTAACTCTGTGGGGTTACTTCAGTTACACCAGCCTTGAATTCAGCTCAGTATTGTTCATGTTTTATCAGGTATTTGCCGTTAGACAGGGAGCTTTGCTGCATGGAGCTTGTGGATGACTCTGCTTAACCCTCTCAGAGATTGTAGTCATCTTATCTGGTTTATAAAAATATATGGGGAAAAGGACAGAAAAAGGAACAAATAGATTTTAAAAAACCTTTTATATTTTGACCCTGTGCTTGAGCTAGTCATGTGTATCAGGAATTTTATAGTAAGCAAACTCGATGCAAACACCATAGGAAGCTGACTGCTTTTTAGTTATCCATTTTTGGTGTCTTGTGTTCATTTTAGAACTTAACATGCAGCTTCATTTCCCAGCATTAGGAGCTGCTGTGAAGTCACATTGCTGCCTGGGAATCTCAGGCTGAGGGTGTGTATTTTTTTTTAGATATGGTTTAACTGGTCAGCTTTGCTTTTGAGATACTGCCTTGCAAGTTGTGGCAGAAGGTGTGTATGTGGAGCTTATCCCCTCAGTTAAAGCATTGCCTCAGATTTGATGCCAAAAGGAGTTGTCAGTGTTTTCAAGAACTGTTGGATCAATATAAATTTTAAAAAATATGGAACATAGAATTCAGTGGATCGATACAGGGAGTGTCTGTTGGTCACAGCTGTGTAAAGCTCCTCTGTGTAGTTTTGAGTGTTCAACTCGATGCATCACAAATGCAGGAAACCCCCTGATTAATCTTGAATTATTGCTTTTTCTGAAGACATAAGTCACTCTTCCCTATATTTCCCAGGGGGGTTCAGGTTGCCTTTTATTGAAATGATGGCCCCAGACATCTTATGGCACTGGACTTAAAAACAACAGAATTTTTCTAAGGTATGCGAAAAAGAGATAACTGTTAGCTGTTATTGCAATACTTATTTTGTTTAGCAGTGATGAAAGTGCCAAGAATGATTTTTTTTTTAATGAAGCAGATATTTAGCTGCTATGTCACCTTCCCCAGAGTCTTGTATCATTCATTTGTATTTGCTTGGCACTGGTGTAGCTGAAAATCCCATCGCGTACAGCAAAGAGATGTGCCAACTCCCCGTCTTGGAGGTGGATGCTTTGGTCTAGGCTGAGATATTCCATTGAAAAGCAGTGAGAAATCTTGGACTTTTGCATATCTGAGCATGGTTTGTCCCTGTCTTCAGGCTGGTCATTTTGAACACCTTTGTGATGCATCAAAATGAAGTTCCATTGCACCTTTGAGGGTTTTGGTTTTTTTCTATACCTACTATCTTCTGCTTTATTTTCTGATTGCTAATGAGAAAGCCTAGGAGAACATTGTCTTTTAAGGTTACTACAACTCTTAAGATGATATTTTAGTTCTTGTTAGCACTCCAGAGATACAGTTCCAATAACATAAACCTCTCAAGTTTAGTTGCTAATGTTAGGCAAATACTGTATGTGATAGAGTTCCTCTATCTGCCATAGCCTTGTTTGAAGGGATTTTTTTTTGCTTCTTTATCCCTGTACATTAGCCGATAAAAGGAGGGGACCAGGAGTGGGGAGAGAGAGAGCCCATAACTGCTAAGCATTGAATCAGTCTGTTTGAGGGCTTCAAACCACAGTAGTGCCTGAGGTAGAAAAACTTGTGTTGCAGTCAAAGCCATGCTTGGATTAGATTTTTGACCTGAGGGTGCAGAGAACAGTTGCTTGTTGCTAGTGCTTGGGGATGATCTATGTGGGAGCGGCATTTCAGATTCCCAGGCTCTAAGAGTTCCAGCAACAGAGGAGTGAGTAGGCTTCAGTGAGAGCTGTGGCATGCTGGCAGCAGTTGGGAGGATGCAGAAGCTGAAAATTGCTATCTTGGGGTAACTTTAATTGGTTGTATTGGAAAACACTTGGTTTGATGGGCTCATATGTCTACTAAAACGCTTGGTGCCAGACCAAATTGGCATACCTCCATTGACTTACACGAGATGCCACCAGACGTTGATTTGATCTTCAGTCTTATGCTTACATTTTTCTCGGAAGAGTAAGATTTTTACAAAGGCAGCAGGTTATTTTTTTCTCTCACTTTGCCTCAGTGACAGTAATGTCGAAAACTTAAGTGGAATAGGCATTCCACAGGTTTTGATTTGTTTCCATTGGCTTTAAGCTTAATGAGTTGTCCTTTGTCTGCTTCTAGAGACTCATTCCCATATGTTAGTCTTTACTGGAAGCATAGAGCACAAATTCTGATCCGAGCTTTATATGTGACAAGTGATACTAAATTTGAATATTTCATTATTTTCCTGAATCTCAACTTTCCTTCAATTTCAAAAAACCTTGTGGTCCTTCATGTTCTAAGTAAACACATGCTAGAGCCAACAGTCTTCAGTTTTTCCTCAGCTGTATTTTCTTTTCACCCCATTATTCAAGTGAGTGGGTACAAATTTTACACATAGGTGTAAAAAGTTGGCTTGGTATGTTTACATCCAAAGTAATTGCAGACATTAATAACTCCAAATAAGACTAACCACTCAAAATCAGTTCCTTATTTTTGTGTATGGGGAGAAAAACAAGTTTTTAGGAAAAGTTTCTCCATACTAGGATTTGGCTTTCATGGACCATCGTGCCAAGTCACAGAAAGCTCTTGCTCCCTGTTCATTGCATGCACACTTGCATCTCAAATGGCAAAACAACTCAACACAGCAACACCAAGCACAGAATAAAAATGGAACAGCAGTAAAACAAAGACGAGTGAATCGTGAAAAGCCCATTGATTTGCCTGACACCCATTTTGTTCAACATTGTGCAGTGCTAATCTGAAA
Organism: Pithys albifrons albifrons; assembly: GCF_047495875.1. NCBI lineage: Eukaryota > Metazoa > Chordata > Aves > Passeriformes > Thamnophilidae > Pithys > Pithys albifrons. The sequence continues at coordinate 47,982,875 of NC_092464.1, read as the reverse complement.
ATTCCTATGCGTCATGAAAACTTTTCAGAACAATAAGAACTGTCAATTCCAGCAGATTTTACAGGCCTATCATTATTCTTCTTGTCTTGAAGCACTAAGTGGCATATAGAGGGATTTTTGGCAGGAGTTCAGGAGTGGTCTCGTAAAGAGGAATCATGTGTCACTACCTCACATATGTTATAATTTGCAATTAGAGTTCAGCCCAGTGCAGGCTCCTGGAACCATGTGCTGCTTCCCCATCTAAGTGTGCTGCTTTTATGGACCTCATTTATTTTGTCTCTTAAAAAAACCCACAACTACAAACCACTACCTTCTACTGTTCTTAGTTGCAAAAATGTACAAGCAAGAAATTGTACATTCTTTCTATATTTTGAGTTTATGTCCTCCAGAAAACTAGAATACTTTAATAAAATTATATCCCACCCCACCTGCTGCTCCTTTGGAAAGGTGGGGACAGCAGCAGTGTTGGCCACAATCAGAAGTTTTTATTAACTGCCTTTCGCTTGAGATTGTATAGCTGGTACGTCCTTCTCTTAGACTATCTGTTAAGAAAAGAGAAGCTCGCACACCCTGCACTCCCCATCATTAGGAAATGCAGCCCCTCTTAGGATGTGCCCCTGTGAGGAGAAGGATAATGACAGGAAGAAACAGTGACTTTACATCAGAGAGACTCAAGTTTAAGTTCTTTATGCATAATCAGAAGCTATGTAACTTTACAGTGTTTTGTCTTTCATACTTACACTTACCAGTGTAGCATCATCTGCATGTATGCCTCACCCAAATTAAATAAAGTTTCAGTATGGTAAGGGTCATGACATTCACTCTGAATATGAAAATATTCATTCATTTATGGATCCTTGGTCAATATCAATGTAACTTACAAAGCCCATACATGTTGCAATAAACCTCCAGCCTTTTCAAAAGTCTGTGGAGCACAGATGCCTTTTTTGTGGAGTTCACAAAATTCTGGCAGGTTTTACTACTTAAGAATTCAATGGTTTCAAAAATACATGTGAAAATCAGACCTCAGACGACACACATGACCTTCATATAAACTAGAACTTTGATTAGCTGTAGTTTAAAGCTCCTCTGCAATGAACAAAAGCAATCTTGTAATGGGGTGAAAAGGGAGATCTTCATATTAATGCTAGTCCACTGTCAAATTAATACATCAAATATTATACTCTTATACTGAATCAGTGGACTGCTTTTGTCAGGGCTTTTGATGTGGCAGAAAAGTGCCTTTTCCATAGCTACAAACCCAACTTTCCTAGTCTTCCCTTCTCTTTGAACTTCAGTTTTCTTAAGACTTGGAATATCATGATAGAGAGAGCAGCATTCACAGGTAGGTATTTCAAGACTCACATCCAGAGGCATATTAGAAGCCACACAAAGGGATTTTCTTTAAGCAAGGTTTTCAAATATATGTAACCTTCTGGCTTGACCTCTGGATTCACTCCCAGTCTACATTTCAGGAAAAAGAATCTACCCACATACAGTTATCTCCAGTAAGATCAAAGCTGTCATTGTATTCTGACACCTGTGAGAAAGAAATGGGTATAAAAAAAAGTGGGGGGAATGGTGAAAAGATTTGAATGAGTTCCCATTTATAAAAGACATGCACCCATAGATCTTAGAAGTGAAAGAAAGACTTTTGGGATAGCTGCAGAACATTTCTTGCCTCACCAAGGTAATTGAACAGACTTGAAAACATAAATGAAAATAGATTTTCTAGATCCCTACAAATATATCTCTGTGAGTGCTTTGCTGTGAAAGTTAATAAGGTTCTAACTTTAGATTAGGTTTTTTGACTGGTTCCTAACAGAAGCCACTGCAAAGGATGGTGTTATTGCATGCTACCTTTGGAGCCCCTCATCAGGGTGTGGTGTCTTTCCCAGTTTCCACCCTTTTCTGGCAAAGGTGTGTAGATCTATCCCAGCTCCAGTATATATTTCCTGAAGGACTGCAGTGTATGTTCAGGCTGAGAGACACAGCTCTGTTCACCTGCTTGTGTTCCCTGCTGCCCTGTGTGAAAGCACCGGAGTGGCTTTTCACAGCCTGTCTTTTCTCATGTGGATGGATCATCAGCACAAGGCATAGCAGAGTCAAGGTGTGAATTTTACTGTGTTGTGCCCTTGCCTCAGCATATCCAGCCACAGCAAAAGAGCCCTTGGCTTTCAGCTGTCTGGGATGTGCCAGAACATCCTGCAGTAAAGCCTTTAATGCCCTACACGGGAAGTGTGTCCCAGTTTTTGGCAGCACCACAAGGTTATCACCTCTGCATCGGATAATTCAGCATGATGCTGGGGAGCATTGTGGCTGGAAGATACTTGCTCTGCAAGAAAACTAATTTACAGTCCCTGTATTCAATACAAGGGGTTAAAATACACTAGCCACAGGGAAGGGAAGAACTGTAGATCAACCAGACTTCTCTCTGAGCCCTCACAAGGGACCTTCTCCTCTCCCCCTCCCCATACTCACCTTTTGTAGAGTGGAGTTGAGCCATTTGGCCAACAGGAGCTCTTCTCAGCTTTCAGAAAGGGGACTCTCCCTGGTGTGAGACTCTTTGTTGGCTGTTGAGGCTCTCAGCTGCAGAGAAATATAGAATGTCCATGAAACCTCTCATTTCTACACCACTAGTTGCTTTGGTGCATAGAGTAAATAGGCAAGGACTTGAGTTAGAAACACCTCTGATGCTTTGTAACTGAAATGAGGAGTTGGATTTTGTTCATATGTTAATAGTTGGTCTTGAATTTTTCTGCCTTAAATACTATTATAACCCAGTTAAATATTTAATAGAAGAGTAGAAAGTCTATTCACAGTTGTTTCACAAATAAATTCCTTTGTTCCACAACTTACTTTTTAAAATCCCTTCTTCAAATTTTCACTCTATCTCAAACAGCAACAAATGCTTAGAATATCATGAGTCCCATTTTCAACAGCAAGTGGAATTATGCTCATTTCAAATGGTACTGAAAAGGTACAAGTGAATCTTAAAATAAGTTCTGCTTTTTCATGCATGACATTATGTACCAATCCATCTCTGCATGCAGGATGTCCATCATTCAGAAGTCATGGGGATCTGTACCAAACTGAACTTTGCACCAATCCCAATAAGTTTTCATTGCTAAAGTTTCTAGCCCAGTGAACTTCAAGGCTTTGCATTTGTATTATGTATTTAAAGTATAAGCAAGGAACTTCAAACTAAGAATGTCTTTGGTGGAGTAAATATCAAGCATTTCAGGCATACAGTTCTGACCATTAATGTTTATTATTGATTTGGTAAGATGAACAATTGCTGATTTTGGTTTATAAAGCACTTTCTGTCAGGTTTCAACAAAGAATGAAATAGACACCTTTCTAATTTTGTTAACTGTTACTGGGTACTGGTAATTGAATGAAATTTGGGTTTTTTCCAGTCAGAGGGATAATTGACAGATTTGTAATGTGGAAAGTATAGGAAAGCCCCACAGCTAATTATAAGATTTTTAAACTTAAACACCAAAGCTCAGTTGCTGCTTGCTCCAGAAGTTTGCCCGAGCTATGATTTAAAGGCTTTATTGCACCCAAAGGCTGTTGCAGCTGGCAGCAGTGGGCTGCCTAAAGATAATCACAGTGTGTAGTTCTTGTGGTTGTAAAGAAATGTGCGCATTTTGTCATGATCTCCTACACGAGCAGACACCCGGGCCTGAATCCAGATCCTTTCAGATCATGCCCTTGATCTGGTGTCCTCATCATTGCCTCTGCATCATTCCTGGTGGCAAATCCCCTAGCCTAACAAGGATATTGTGCATCTCTGATGCCACAGCCCGTTTGGAGCATCTCTGTGTTCCCAGTGCCACAGAGCACCCATGAAGGTGAACATGGCAGGTTGTGTGTCCCTTTTGGTGCAGAGCCCAGCCATGCTGCCTTGCAATTCCAGTCACCTCAGCAGTATTCATTGCTTACATGAACATCGTGGTTAGGGTCCAATCTCAGGAGCTACTTAAAAGGAACACTAATGCACAAGGTAAAGCCTTGGCTGTGTTGAAACAAGTGCTAAAACTCTCATCAGTTTTAGGGTGGTTCTCAGAATCAAGAGACTGTCTTCTTCCTGGAGTGAAGTGGTCAAATTGTTCTGTGAAGTCAGTTAAAAGGCATCTTCTCCTAAAGAAAATGAAAGATGTCAGAGAGCTCTATGTGAGTCAGTCACAAAACAAGTAACACTTTTGGTTACTGATATAAAAAAAAAAGAATGTTACACTGGGGACAGCAGCTTGTTACTTGCTTTGCTTTCAGGGTGCAGGGAGAAAGGAAGAGAAAGAAACTACTTGTAGCCAAGTTGGCTGTTACAGTCCAGCAGCACAGTCAATCAGATTTTTTCATCATTCTAAGTCATCCTGTAATAGCACTGATTTATCTTGCTGCCATGCAATTGTCCCCTGTTGATAATTCCAGTTTTGTCAAGAGATGACAGAGATTTTACAGAAAACCTGCAAGCTACTCTTGCCAGCAGCAAACAGTAGGAGAGCAAAGTAAGATTTCCTCCTTTTCGCTGATGCCTATAAATAGTCCATGCTAACCCTAACAGCCTTGAAGACATAGGGAGTCTTTTTTTAAAAAAAAGAATCCATTATTTTTAAAGCTACATTGACTCAGCAGAAGTAGACTTGTGTGCTTTAGATCATGATAGGTTGGTAATCAAGCCCTGCTGTGAATGCTTACCTCTTTTATTCTCGCTGTAACATTTTACTTTTTTTTTTTAACTCTGCAGTGGACTGGCACAAGTCTTGATATAATGGCCAGAAAAGAGATTGCTTTATTATTATACATATTTTAAAAAAAAACCTCTTATTTTTTACAATTTAATTCTGTGTTTCTTTGGTTTGTCCCCTGTGTATATGAGAGAGGAGATCATTACCCAAAGTACCTTTAATTTTTTTTCTAAGAACAGGTTGCTTAATAATAAATTTTGAAGTTTTCTGTTGTGCTAAGCAGAACTAGTCACAAGAGTCGCTGCATGGATTTCAGTGGTATCACTCCAATATGCAAGGGCTATCCAAACAGGATTTGAGCTACTTTGAAGAGTGTACAAGGTTTCTTAGGAAAGCTGAGTCCCTTGGTCTTGCAGACAGGAGGGTTTCTTTCAATATTACATTAGTATGCATGCATCCAGTTAGAAATTATCAGAAAATCCACATTTATGTACTAGGAGGAGATAACTAGGATGCTTGCCATTGCTGATGTAAGCAGAAAAATTATTTTCTCTGTGTGTATAGATATTATAAGTAATCTAATAATACATCTCCTTTTGGGTAGCCCTGTAGCCATAGAAGACTTCTTACTAATACAGCTCATAGGTTCATCACTGGAATTGTAAATTTCTGCAGAAGATGCAGATCTCTGTATTGCCAGATTAATTCTTTTTTTTTTCCCGGTGAGTCTAGGCAGACTTAAAAGGTATTTCCAAAAACAAAAAAAAGGTAGCTAAATTAATACATTTACCATACTGACAAATGTTTAAATGAAACAAGGCTCTAAAACAGCCTAAAGTTATTACCTACCAATCAAGTAATTTCCCTGCTGTTCAGTCTTGAGAAGGAGTTGAGTTCTGAAAATACCATTAAAAAGTATGACTTTGAAAAGGAGAAAAAAGAACAGATTTCTACTATTTTATGTATATTTTTGCATCTGATAGGAAGATTAAACTGTGTCTGTTTGAGAGCTGCATTTGATCACTTGAGATTCTGTCTGCTCTGCTCTCAATCCTGGTTTTCAGGATTCTTAACCACCAATTTCTAAACATGGTAACTCAACTGCCTGCAGTCAGTTGTGTTGGTCTCATCAAGAGCCACACAGGACTACTGGTCTTTGAATAGAAAGTGGCTTAACCTAGCAGGCAGGTCAGTGTTGTTGAATTTTCTTTTAAAAGAGTTTGGCTGGTCTAGTAGTTGGTTTCAATGTAATGCTTAGATGTCATTCTTTTATTTGGGTATTTGGAGAGTGGCCTTACTTCAGTAATGATGAAAATCATCCCTGCTTAAAAATCTCACCTCTGACAAAACTTAATTTTGCATTGTGAAAAAGAGCTTTCCTGGACAAGCTTTTCACTTTGGTTCACTGATCTGGCAGTCCAGTGTCTCACTGAGTGCTTTGCTTTAGTAAGGCTTGCCTTGCCACAGGGTGAATAAGACAGAATACCTCATGGTAGCCATCAAAGATTTCATTGAAGTATCAGCATGAGCTGCCTACAACACCTCCAGTGCAGATATCCTACCCTACATGTTCTAGGTAGCTATTAGGGAGAATGAGAGGGGTAGCCAATTCTTAGGCATTTTGCTGTGCAACACCTTCCTCCTCAAAGAGTTGTAAATGAGCATTCAGAATTAGGTGGATCACTTTTAAAGTACAAAATCATAGCACCTTACATTCCTTTCTGTTTTATTTTAGAAATTCAGTCCTAAGGTAAAGGAATTTAGAAGCAAAAGTAACAGGCTAATGCTATGAAGCCAGTGGTCCTGTATTCAGCAGTGCACATATCAGGCCTTGGGCTGTAGAAGTTTACAGATGCCATCCAGTAGCTTTTCACTGACATCAGTGGGCACTGAAGGTTGCTCCAGCTTACTGTTAGAGAGGCATAATAAATTTGTTGTTGGCCAAATTGATGACTTAGAAGCTACCCTTCAAACATATCATAGGAACAAGCTGCAGACACGTATTGCCTATTACATACATGCTAATGTAATACATGTCTTCTGGAAAACTTTAGTATACTTACTTAAAGCCAGGAAACCTAGTAAAGGAACTTGTCTCTAAAGCTCTGGAAAGGTGAATTAAAGTTGTTCTGAGTGTTACCAAAGCAGAATAATGGCCAGAAAATACTCAGCCAAGTCCAAGGGAGCAAAGTAGGGTACAAGTCCTTGCAGCCTTTGGGGGTAAAGAAGAGTGAACAGCGGGGAAAAGCAGAACAGTAAACCAAAATTTGTTGAAGCTGGCAATGTGTGTTGTGAAGGGAGGAGAGAGCAGTTACCTATATCCAAAACAGTAAACCAAGATTTGTTGAAGCTGGCAATGTGTGTTGTGAAGGGAGGAGAGAGCAGTTACCTATATCCAAAATGGAAACATGAAGACCAACCTTGAACAGGATGGTATTATTTGTATTTGGCAGGCATCCTATCACTGAGAAGCAGCAAAGGAGAAAGCCCTGTCCCATGATGCGGGTGGTGACTAAGTCAGATTGACACACTCTGCTTCAGTTCCTCCATCCACCACAGATTTGTTGTGCCACCTTGAACCAAGCAAGAGAACTTCCCTCTTGCTCCCTGGCTTTCTGCCTCTGTTGTCTGTGAGCAGTAACACTGTCCTGACTTAACAGGATGTTGCAGGGATATAAAGCAAGCAAAAATAGACTTGAGCCCATAGGGTTTACATTTCCTTGCAAATGAGCTGCAGTAAAGTTTACAGGTATAAAAGTATTTTATTAGCCAAGGATGCTTTTGTAGTTAAAATACTGTAATTCTAGTTTCTTAAAGGAGAATCCTTTTACAAAAGTGTTTTTTAGAGAAGCAAAAGTAACCAGTGCTATGTGCTAACCCTGAAATTTTTTCTTGTGTTCAGTAAATTTATTTCTGTGTTGCTGGATCCAAATGAGGGTGATCTCTCTTTGAAACTCAATTTTATCAGTGTTAGAGCCAAATTTGGGTCTGAAAGAGCTAAAATTTGAGTAAATGTACTATATGATGTGTGTGAAAATATGTGACAGGCCATAGCTGGGCACCATCAAGGTTTAAACTCAACCAGTGATACCAGTTTGGATTTGTTGAATAGTTTTGGGTCAAATAAACATTCAAGGTCATGAGCTGCTTCACTGGTACATGATTGGGGTGTCCCCCACCATGACCAGAGCCAATGTCTCCTCCTGCTGTGCACTGTTCTTTCCCAGAACAAGATGTAGGCTTGCTGTGTCATGGGAGACATTAAAGCTGGCTTACTGGGGAGGAAGGAATGAGGGAACCCTCAAGAAAAGGAGAGGGAGGGAAGAAGAGACAATAGGCCATATTAATTGCTTTGGAGACGCTAGGTAGGTTACCTTCAATTAGGTGGCTATTGTAGAGGTATTTTCCACCTTGTTTCTACAAGTCCTGGGATTAGAAAAAGTATTTGAGTAATATCTGTGTCATTTACATTTCCCAGTGCTTCCATTTACATTGGGATGCTCTAGTTCATCAAACTAAATAAAAGACAAATAAAAGAATGAAGCATCTTCTCCAAACACCAATCACCTTCAAGGAAGGAAAGATTGGAAATATAAATAGCTACCAAAAATGCATCCCTGTGCTTAAAAAATGCTGAGTTCTAGGATGTTTCTGCTGTTAATGCCTTGTCTCTCCACCCCCTTTTTTCTTTTTCTAACTCGATAGTGGCAGCTGATATAATAATGGGCTGATACACAATTTTACAGTCACATTTAGAACCTGACAGTGTTCTCTTTCTGGAATAGGAACACTTCTTGCAGCCCACAAATGAAACAATTAGCTATAAAACAGAAAGCAGCTTCATAAAAAAAAAAAGAGAATTAAAAAAATTGTTCTCTGGTTTACAGATACGGTTTATGAATTTGTTAAAAGAAAGCAAAAGAAAAAATTCAAATAGGTGAAGAAACCTCAGAGTACTTCACCAGCTCTTACAGGTTCTGAGAATATTAATGATTTAAATTAAAAGTCATTTGAGAATATATAATAGAAGAAAGGGCTCTGACAACAGCAGATGGAGCAGAATAGAAATGGTGATGTTACTGTATGTACCTGCTTGCACTAAAAACAGCAGCTGAAAGGAGGCATTTGAACTAAGCTCTGTGAACATTTATCCTTATAGCTCTTATTAATGGGTTATTCTGTTCTTCTCCCAGCTTCTCTTGACCCTTTTCTAAGGGTTAAATTAATCCCTTGTGCAGCTCAGCTGAGAATAATGAAGTTGCCCCAGGTTACGAATGTAGCCAGTGGGTTTGACCTACAGAAGGCTGAGCTTCCATTCTTCACTGTGTTTTCAGGCAGTTTTGTTTATGTTGGATTAATTAAAAACACCCTCTCCATTCCCCAGGCTTGTGTGCTCCCTGGTAAAGAATAAAGGAGGTTCCAGTGTCTGGCCTCTCTCAACCTATCCATGCCAACACAGAGAGGAGGTTCCAGTGTCTGGCCTCTCTCAACCTATGCATGCCAATGCAGAGACAGTGGAAATCTATGCTAATGAGGGGATCTTAATGACCTTGATCATGTTTGTGAGCAAAAAGGCTCATGTTCTGATAGAGCTGGTGTGGGCATGGTTTATGATGTGAGGAACAGTCTGGATTTCTACAGTCTGTTTCCTGTGATTCTGGAGCCACAGGTATGGCTTGCATTTGGCCAGTAAGGCAGAGCCTTCTTTTCTGGAGGTGAATGCAAGGCATCAAACCATATGGTCAACTGGAATTTGATTTAGGGTAGGCAGACTGAAATGCCTGTCTAGTTCTGTGTATTGTATTTTTAAAAGGTTTCAAAACAGGTGCTTTTCTCTTAACATTTTTAATACATCACTGTCCATGAATAGTACCAGCCTTGGGTCTAAAATCTGGCTTTTTATCTGGTGTGAGAGACAGATTGGAATCTGGTCCAAACTCACCCCATTGTTCTGAGAATTTTGACACAGTAACTTTCCTTTTTCCTTCTTTCTTTTGACACAATTTTCTAGCTCACTTGTATTTTTTCCCACACTCTTCTTTCTAACATGCCAGTGTGCAAGTAACACATTGTGGCCAAGTGTACACTGGTATTTTGCTCTGAGGCATCAAAAGCAAAATAGACTTGAGAGAGACAGAAGTTGCCCTCGTGAGAGCACAGCAACAAAGTGTCTGGCTCCATTGCCAGAGTGCCATGAAAACCAGGTGGATCCAGCCAAATCTACCCTTCCCCTCCCCCTTTTCTTCTCTAACCCTCTAAATTGTCTGTGAATTGGGGTTTAAGCTGGATTTAACGTAGGCCATGTACATCAGCTTTATTCCTTCACAAATCAGGGGACTTGCACATCTGTTTTAGCATAAGCATTTCATTCCAGTGTTCAGTAGAGCAGAGACAGACAAGGGATTTTTGTCATGGATAGAAATGGATGGCTTCTGTCAACTTGGAAATCTCTAGAGGTATAGAGAGCACCATTGTACTGAAATCTGAGAAAGGTTTAGTTTTCCTTATGGTCAAAACCAACCTGTGAACACCAAAAGGGAATTTACAGGGGGTGTTTAACACATACCAGTGATGTTTCTGATGGCCATGCTGTATTGTGTGTTGGCCCTTTGCTGATGTAAATGTTTGATTAGTTAGCTCCCAAATGTCAAGAGGCTATTTTCAGACAAAGGAGAGAGTGGTGGCTAAGAAAGATTTCTTTCAAGGTTTGTAGTTGTCTTGGATTTGTTTTGCACTGATTCTACAGAATGCTGATTAGTATAAATCATCTTGCATTGCAACACTTGACCAAGGCCTATAATCATGTCACTACTTCAGCTGTGTCTGTTTGAGAAGTCCCCAGATTAAGCAGAGTACTTATGGTGAGAAGTCCCCTCTTTGCCAGCTGGGAGGTTTAAAGCAGCTGCATTCTGAAATTTGACAGAGAGAAAGAATCTATAAACTGCTTTGTAAAATGGTCTCTTCCTCATTACCCTAGTCACACAAGTATGCTGAAGGCTGCAATCAGCTTTTTTCTTTTTTTCTTATTTTAAATCAGACACACAAAAGAAAAAGATAAATGAACATTGAACTGAAAAGGATCAATTGGGTCATCCAGGTCTCATGCCTGGAACTCAGTAATAGACATTAGAGCAGAGGAGACCATTAAACTTCTATTCCAGCTGTCGTGTTGCATGCTTCAGGGCACAACATTTCCCAATGTTCTTTAAGCCATGTAGATCCTTATGAAGAACTAAGTGGCCTGTATAATGTGCTACAGTATAAATCAAGGCAATTGCTTATCTCAGGATTTAATTTCTTATATGAAATGGTATCTGAAAAATACATTTCTTAGATGAAGTTCCTAGGTAATTCAGGGGAAAGCAAAAGTACCCAACATTTTCAGTTGTCCTCCTGGATCTTATTCTAATAGCCCAAGCCTCAGCTTAAACCCTGAGTGCATGCCATGTGTGTGTGAGAGGTACTAAGACTACCTATAGCATTATTTTCCCCTGTCCACACTCTTAGATGTGGTACTTGCTGGTCTTCATCTCTGCAGAGTAAGATAAAAGGAGAATGAACCCATGAAAGGATTAAATCATGTGTCCAAGTTCATACAAAGGCACCTGTGGCAGTCAGCAATTAGATCTATGCAATTTAAATGTTAGCACAGTGGATCAATTAAAGGGATTGCCTTATTTCTGTTGTTTTTTGGTATTTAAAGTGAGCAACAAACCTTCAGGTGGTGTCCAGATTATGGTCATTATGCACATTATTATTAGCCAAGTTTTATATTTGTAATATCAATGCTTCTATTGTGCTTTGCCAGACCAAGAGCTGTGCTATTGCTTCATGTTGATTAGATAAATGTTTGTCTATCCTCCCAGAAAGCAAACAGTGCTCCTATGCCAAGTCTTTGCTGGGAGTCACAGCAATAAGAACACTCCTTAAAAAGAAGAGAAACCTGATGGAAATGGTAATGAGAAAACAGTGTCTGAGTTATGTGCTGGACTGGCGCTTGACATGTTCATGGATACCCAGAAATTCTGCTTAACTACAGACAGCACAATATTAACAATTTGCACTACTTGAAAAAAATAGAGTTAAAAACTTTACAAGGACCATAATCCTAGTGCAGGAGACAAGACTAGAAAATTCTCAGCCCCTCAAAAAAACTTAAAAATCTAGGAACTCTTTTGTTTTGGAGGAATTTCTGTGTTAAAAATAGTATTTTTCATAATTGGGTATCTCTGCCTTGTATGTAACATCCTTGCTTTGTGCACCAGATGAAAGTCACATCTGTGGCTCCATTTGTCTAACAAGCAGTTTTCCTGCAGGCTCTCTAATACTTACCCTGGGGGCAGTTCATGGACCTTATCTAAGAGGAAGAATTACTTTGTAGTAGTTTTGACATGCTCTTTAAATAATACTCAAAAGCCATCTGAAACCAAATTATATAAAGAGGAACCTTTGTGTGAGTCTCAGTGGAAAAAACAAGAATGAGAAATTTCCCTGTTCCATTTCTGCTCTACTCTGTTTCCTAGCCAAGGGCTAGGAAGCTGTTTAAGGCATAGGGCTCAGTAATTAATATTAAAACAAACAAGCAAATCTGGAAGATTTTCTCCTGCTCTTCAGTGTCCATATTCACCTACTCCCCACATTATTCAGACGGCTTTCAGACTGGCATGTATTTAGGCAGTGTCCTACTTGTACTGGTATTTGCTGCACAGATCACAGAGTCTGCTCCTCATCTGACAGAATAATTTAATCCTTGTTCTCTAAACCACTTATTGAAAAATGCTTCTGCTGGTTCTACTTTAAGCCTTGCCCTGCTTTAAGTCCTGTCCTGCTTTCTCCAGCCCTGTCCTGCAAGCTTGCTGGACAAGTAGGTTGGTAGCCAGTGATGTGACAGAGAGCTGACCCACTGGATGATGATGCTTTGCTTAGGGCTGAACTCAAGGTGGTCTCAGGAGCTGTTTTAGCACCTTGAGTGTCTCAGTGATTTACAGAACCAGATACACTCTTGCATTAGTTGAAATGGGAAATGATACAGATTTATGATGATGGGCTTGATTGACATTTTCAATAGGACTTTATCTTTGATTGTGGAAGAACTTATATTCAGAAAAATGGCCGATGAAAGCTCTGTGAGGATAGTCCTAGTTAGTGACAGCCTTTGAGTAGCCACCAAGTGGTACTGGCAAAAGCCATCCCCAGTACTTCACACTGCCCTAGAAGTGCAGACCATTCTCTGACGTGAAGAAACTGGGACAGAAAGCAGATGTCAGTTCCTCCTTCTCATCTTCTTCGGACATGCCTGCAGTTTGGTGATGTAAATGTCAGCCTGCAAGGATTCAGGATTCAGATCACCCATGCATTTCATTCTTGGGACATAGCTGTAGAATTTGAGTTCACTTTTAAAGGCAAATACACTAAAATTGCATGTTAAAGCTCCTTTCCTGTTTGAAAATGTTGGTTAAAGTTACAACAGTAACATCAGCAACCAAACATTCCAAAAGAAAACCTTTTTGGTTTGTGGAGTTGGGATGATTGGCTTTTTGTAACATTGAATCTCAGCTTGGCCTTGGCAGCAAAATGCCATGTGGCTGCTGTTGGAACAAGACAGAGAAATGGGCTCTTTAGTTTTGACATCCCTTTAGCATTCCGGCATTCTGGAGGATCCCCAAGGCCCCCTGGAAACCAGATGCATTCCTGCTGCAACAATTAACGTAACCAACCCTTGCAGGAAGGGAATGTTTGTGAGAGGGGAAACACTACAGTATTTTCTTTTGGAAATTTCCACTATTGACATGAAAAACAGCAGGGTAACAGCAAAGATGGATTGCAAATTTTGACAGCACCGACAGGTAAATATTGGCTTTGTGCAAACAAGTTTCTATAAATAACCCGTCTGCTCCAGAAACTCCACAGATGGCAGCAGGGCTGCCGGGGTATTGATTTACCCACTGTGCTCAGTGCAGAAAAGCACAGCTGTCAGTTTTGCTGTTCTTCCCATTCTGAGTGTTGCTGCTGCTCCTGCTGAGAGCTGCGTGCCTTGTGCACCGTTTTTATTTGGCAAGTGGAGATGAAGATTAAGAGCCCAAAAGAAACAATTTGAACAAAAAACCTGCCAAAACAAAAAAGAATAAATGAATAAGTGCAAAGAATAAATGAATAAGTGAAAGAGTAGCAAGGGAGAATGATGTATATATGTATTCCACACACCAGAAAGAACCTGTCTCTTACTCAGTTTGTATCAGGTAATTTAAGACAGCTCACAGGAGCTGTTGGAACAAGACAGAGAAATGGGCTCTTTAGTTTTGACATCCCTTTAGCATTCCGGCATTCTGGAGGATCCCCAAGGCCCCCTGGAAACCAGAGTGGTTTCCAGAGTGTATACAGAGTGGTCCCAGAGACCATAGTGGGGGTTTGAAGGGCAAGAAAAGCTTATGAGAAAACAACATAGAGCTTGTATATGATGGGGAGTAACAGGCTGAGGTTAGAATTGAGGAGTAGAACCTGTGATATCTTTTTGGAAGCCTTACATGCAAATATAAGTCCTGCCAAAAATCCCTAGCAGCTGGAGGTGACTTATAAATAAATACCAGCCAAATAGACAAATGCTTAAAATTGTCATGATTAGGTTTGGGGTTTATATGACCCATTTGAGTGCAGTCTAAATCTCAGGATTATGATTTTCAGACAGTATAGTCAGCCAGTGTAACCACTGTCTCATTAACAAAAATGTTGATTTACAGGCATAATATCTAGAATTGCTTTTTAAAGGAACAGCTTAGATAGACTTCATAATCTCAGTTCCATAAAAATGTTTGCCTGCTGTGCAGGTTTGCTCCAAGGGCTCATCAGTGGCAGAACTGTGCATCTCCTGGGGCAGATGCAGTGTGTGCCATTTGAGGGCATTTTTCTGCTGGTTTTCTGGGTAATATCTGTGTAGTTACACAATCAACCCAGACAATGAAAGTGATTCTGTGCTACATCTACATCAGGGATTTTGCCCAGAATTACTGGGTACAGCTTTTGGGTGTCGTTTTGTCCCATGTGATGGCTTAGGGCTCTTATGTTCAGATTGTTTGTTTCTGTGATTGTTAAGGTTAGGGGTTTTTGCCCTTTCATAGAATAGTTGGGGTTGAAAGGGACCTAATAGTTACAACTACATAACTAAAATGGCAAAAAATTAAGAAGTAGATATCCAGACTAGTTGAAATAGATGGCTGTGTTTGATTTTTTTTAATGTATTTGTTTGTTTTGTGGACTTTGTGTGGTACCAGCTGGGTTTCCTTCCCCTTGAGCTGACTGTGAAGTCCAGAGCAGGATATCTGTGCCACAGTTTTCAGCAGAATTCCTCCTGGCAGGTAGTGGCACTTTTGAGTGCTTGCCTGGATAGAGGCCTAGGTCCACTCATTAGTCCTATTTCTGCCCAGGTTTTAAATGATTACAGGAAAAGACAATTCAATCAATGAAAATTATAAATCAAGAGTTATGTACTTATGTAAAATTCAGGCTTGAGGATTCTGTCTTGATTTTGGAAAAAAAATGAGTTGCCAAATGAGAAAGGATTTTTCCCATAAAACTCTATCCAGACTAGGTAATTTATAAGTAGTAGGGCACAAGAAATTGTCAAGAAGAGGCTTCTGTCGGAGTTGCAGAATCTTGCTGGGCTGATGCTAACCATTTCTGGAAAGTCTGCATACCTTTTGCCTTCATTTTTGTAAAGCATTTTTAAGCATTGAGTAAAGTATCCCGTGCGTGTCTTGTAGAAAGGGTTACACAGTTACATCAAACCCTGTTTTTTTCCCCATACTAAAATTCTACTCGGATATGCTGAAACAACAGCCAGAAAGAATTTCGCCTTCTGACCTGTAGGTCAGTAAATCCACAAATACAAGGACAGGTCAAAAAGTGCTTGGACAATGCTCTCAGATACATGGCATGATTCTTGGTCCTGTCCTGTGCAAGACCAGTAGCTGGACTCAATGATGCCTGTGGGTCCCTTTTAACTCAGGTTATTCTGTGATGCTGGAATTGTAGGTCAACAAGTGTGCTTTGTGTGTGGGGTGTGTGTGTGGGTGTGTGTGTGGCTGTTGCCCATTGTGGTTGTAGCTGAGCCCCCCACTCCTAAGATACCTGTGTCCTACCACCATCACTGTCAGCTTTTCCAGAGCTTTATAAGTTTAAATGCTGAATTCTTCATCTTTGGCAGCTAGATGCATGTGATGAGGTATGCAAACTACAAACTGCTCTGAATATGATGTGCTAAAGGTTTCGATGCTGAATACATTTCAAGCGTTTTGTTAGATTTTTCTCTCTCATGTTATATAAATATGTTGTTTTACCATAAATACCTTATTTCAAGCTGTCCTTGAAAAGAGAGTCCATTCTCTGTTTTGAAATCTCATTTCTCATGTCACAGATTCAACAGAGGAATAAAATACCAATTTGTGTCTGCTTAGCGAAGGAGAAGGGGAGAAAAAGGGCATCCTGCAAAAGCATAATACAAAGTGATGCCAGTTGTCACTGCCTTAGACTAGTGACCTTGTACATTAGTGACCTGTGAGCTACTGCTTCCTTGCTCTCTCATCTGAAGTACAGTTTGCAGCATTTTCATTGCACTCTTAGTGCAGTCTTTTTTCTTAAACCTGACCTGGGGGAAGAGAGGGAAGAGTTATGTGTTCAAAGAAAGCAACATCAAAGTATTCCCAGCAGCCAGTCAAAGCTTCAGCTGATATTAATTCTAATAACTCTGTTGTTGGTGATGTGGACTGTTTATATGGGCAACCACCTGCTTGTCTCAGAATGTTCACAGATACTTGCAGTCTTCTGAGGTTATTTTGTTTTGTTTTTAGGAGATGTGTCTGTGTTTTCTAATAGATGTTAGTCAACAGCACAGAGCCAGCAGTGCTGGATGTTTTTGTTATAGCTATAGCAAAGATTGTTTGGAATTACAGCAGTAAGGGTGATAGGAGCCTCCAAAATATTGGACAAGAGCATTGAGTAAAATAAAAAGTAGAAAGTGAACCTCTGTGTTCTGTATAGTTACCTAAGGAATCTTAAAAGCCTGTCCACAATACATGTGTCTATGCTAGTACAAGGCAGTTATTAGATTTTAAATCAATTTCCTTGGTTTTTTTCAGCATTATATTCCTTTTTCAAGTCATTAAAGTTGTTCCTAGATCAGAATAACTGAAAGGAGGATAATATTCATTGTGAATGATTTTAAGTCAAACTCTCACAATTAAAAGGAATGTCTGAATTGTCAATTAAAATATACAAATGTCATCTATTGATAATCGAAGCAAGAATGAATGTTTAAATTGCAGTTTGTACTGAGTCTACATGTGTGTGCAGTAGTGTATGTGAATATACATTAACAACAGACCTGTACATCCTCTGTAGTATTTTCTTCAGCCAATGGATTTTCATGTCTGTCAAAACACGTCATGTGTTACAGTAAGCTAATGTCTTCCTTGGTTAATCACTAATCTGCCTGTGTATTGGTAAATGTTGTCATGGGTACAGCAATAGCAGAACTGAAAAATGAGCTTTTGCCTGGTTGGAGCTAAAAAATGGCTATTTTTACTTTTGATACCCACTTGCTCAATCACAAATGAGGATAAGAGGATAAAGATGCATGTTCCACTGCCTCTGTAAAATTTAATTACAGAAACATTTTTCATATGTACTTCTCAATATGCAGATAATATTTACTATATGTTCATTATTTGCACAAAGCTCTTCTTTTGTTTGGCTTCATATTTTTTCACCAGATTGCTTTACAAAGTGCAGTATCCTACATATGATCAGCAAGGAGAAATCATATCCGTTTCTTCATTCCAACATGAAAAACACCCATTATTTAACATTTAATTCCTTCTCTAAAGTGCTCCATGCTGCCACAACGCTGCATAATAAGTTACTTAGTTGTGCAGATTTAAATCCCAGACTGACTCTTGTCCCTTATTTGTGGCTTTTTTTCTGAAAGAAAGAAGATTAAACTATGTAAATGGAACATCATTATGGTTTATTTTGTTAGCATGTGCAGTGATGAGTCTTTGACCTACATTTCTTGTGTGTAGTGTGATCTTGCCCTATATCTGGATAATGAATGACAGAAACATTGATGTGGGTCGACCTGTTTTTTACAGAGTTCTTGATATTTTTTTGTACATTAGAACAATACTGAGATACAAATCTTCAGCTGAATCCTAATAAAATCCCAAAGAAGAAAAACACTTTTTTAAAAAGAATAAAAAGGATAAAGCTCAATACCTGATACATAAAGTTATTTGAAAGGAACATAAAGGGCAAATTTGATGTCTGTTAAGTGTTCTGGGTTTTTTCTGTGGTATAGATGACTATGGACAAGATGATGCAACTAGAACTACAGTCTATCTGTTTCAAAATGGGTTTTTATCAAATTTAGGTAGAGTTAGCAAATCATCCTCAGAAACTGACTTTCTCTGGATGCCCCAGAAAGTCGAGCTAAGTCTCTATGCCTGTATCTTCAGCCTTCTACTGTTCTGAAGACTGTGACCTCCAAGAAATGCACACAAAAACATAAACACTGTGCTCCTTCGTGATGGCCTTTCTTTCCTTGACAGCAGTGGTGTATTGATGTGTTGAGGGAATTGTATGTATGTGGCCTCCATTAATACTAATGGTCTTTATGGTTCAATAGGTGACTACCAGCCTGTAGGGCTCAGTGGCATAGTTTGCCTCACTGATATTACTGTCAAATCTGCACGTTTCCCCCCCTTCAAAATTACTGCCAAGACAAACAGATTTTTGAGGAAACTTACCTAAACTGAGACAAATGGTTTCTGATTATTAGAAAGTAACTTGATGCACAGTAGGTCTAGGCAGTATAAGCACAACATGAAAGAAAATAATTATTGAAGATATTTAATATTGAAACCAATATGATAGTTTAATTCCATTATTTCTTTGGCACTCTGATATCAATAGTGATATATGATTAAATACAATTAAGTGGAGCCTTTCTGGAGAAGGAACTAGAAATGTCTCTTTCCACTTCAGCAATCTGTTTTCAAATGGTGTCCAACTAAACTCTGAAATTTTCATATTTCTAGAAACACCTACTGTGTATAACTCACTTTAAATTGGCACATATATCAACAGTATGAAAAAAATGTTCACACCTCTGTGAAACTGAGCTAAAAGGTCACTTTTTCAACAAATTCATCAGCTGGGAAAAACAAACCTAGCTTTCTTTGGAATTTTAATAGCTTTCCTTTTTCTCTGTGAAGTCCAGAGGGCTATATTCTGTAGTGTAAAGACACCATCTGAACAATCCAGCAAGTGTTTCACACAGATTGACATGCATTTGTTTGTCTGCTTAAGTTTAGGTTTGTTTAAATTTGCATATCATGGATTTGATAGGTATGTTCAGGTGCTCGACTTATTTTTATCCAGGGTACAGCATTCAAAGGCTCTCAGGACGCTTTTTTTATGCAAAAGACAGTGACTTGAAGGCCTTCAGTTAAAGACTGAAAACATTAGAAAAGGCAGTGGGAAATATGTATTTGGACAGCAATATGAGGCCTCAGGGGATAGGCAGTAATAGAAATTTTAGCATAGCTGGTAACTAATGTGGGTTATCGCCCAGGCGCAGAAAACTTTTGTCCCTTTATTCACAGGAAAATGTTCAGCTCAGGTTTTTTCTTTCAATTCTATGTATAATGTTTGCAAAACTTCTCAAACAGTGAATTATATAGCCATATATAAGTTACAAAGGTTTTTTCTGTGCTGTCTCATGGAGAGATCAACAGGTGATCAGATTTTTCTTTCAGCTTTTCTTTTCCCCTTTGTTTCTAGTGCAGTGTTTTCAAGGCACTGAGGTGCCAGTACACGAATTTTTAGGACATCCTGAAAAACCTGCTGTTTTCAATAACCTCTCTGGGTGGATGACTGCCACTGGTGTTCTCTGGCGTTGTTTCATCTCTTGATCAGACTCTCTCTGAGGTGGGGGGGGCTGTCTTTTAGATTTGTCTGTTGACAGAAGGTATGTCCAGACTTCTGGAGGGCTTCAACTACTAGGACCAGGATTTTGGATGTTTGAAGCTTTAAATCACAAGCTGAGCCAATTCAGCTGATTTTTATGAACCAGCTGCTTTGAGCAGCCAGGTGAATTGTGCCTAGCTTTAATGTTCATTTCTTCCTGCTGCAATCAGCAGACTTTATGCTAGTGGATAACAGAGATTGTCCTTCCTCTTTGTTTTTCATACTGCTTCTTTTTGAAGAACTAATTGGAAATGGAAATATCATTATTCCCTGTTAATTTTCATGGTGGAAATTGGGATGCTTGGAATTTCAAGACAAAGGGTCATGGAATAAGGACATACCTTATTTCTGTGTTATCTGTAATTGCTTGAAGCCTAAGAGAAACCTGGGTGAAGGTAACTCTTTATAATATTTTTGAAAGAAAAAATGCACATTCGTGTTTTTATTCAAAGTTTAAATAGCAGTCATGAATAAAGCCAGCAGGCAAGTTAAATTATTTTGTTGGAAATAATTCCAAGTACTGTTTCCAGTTCTGCTTCACCCAGTTAAATTACTTTTGCCCAAGATATTGATAGTACTATAATGGGAACAGGTTTATAATAGAAACAGTTGAAAGCATTTTATTTTAAATGCAGCTCACAGTATGGTACCTCATGTTCCTCTCTGGAGTGACTTACTTCCTATTTACCAGGATATGTGATTTTTTGAGGGATAAGTAAATAATATGTTCAGAGTTATCATGGCAGGGGGTTTAAAGATTCCCTAGTTTCACACAAGTGTGACCACACATACAGTATTTCATGATTACAATTTTAAAAACCATTACTTTCAAGATGTTTCTAATAATAACCCTGGTTTTTCAGACATTTATTAAGATTTCAAATAATTAATTGCTTACCAGAAATTATGTCCTAAATGGTGTAAAGGTAGGTATCATGAGCTGATTGAATTTTTATATGAATGTTTGGTCTGTTACCTGTCTCCTATGCCAATTCTTAATGGAAAAGTTCGTCGTGCTCTAGGTAATTACAGGAAAGTTTTCTTCTAATCTTAGATGTGGACAGCCTGTCAGTGGCACAATCCCTACAGTTAACTCTCAGTTATCAACATGTCAGTTTTCAGTCTAATTTTTATGCCATTCCTCAAGAATTTGACAGCCATCAGGCTACTCTATGAATTACTACACAATCTCTCTTGGGTTCACTATTGAATAAACCTGGATTTTTCCTCCAGACAAACACCTGATATTCACCAGATAGAACAGTATTTAAAGCTCAACCTGGCTCTCTGTGATCAAAAAGAAATTTCATCATCTACTTTGGTTACCCATAGACTGAATGGTTGGCTGCCATATTCCTGAAGAAGAGGAGGTATAATAAGTAGGTTAAATGTGTGAGGGGGAAGGTATACGCATATAAAAGGGATCTGTAGCAGCAACTTAATGCCTTCCCACACGGAACAAGAATTTGTAGCATCAGTGCATACCATTTAAAAGTTCAGAGTAGGAATTGGAACCATTTAACTGAATCACTAGAAAATCACAGCAAGTAAGAATTCTACAGAAGTGTGTAGAGGCTCCATCCCAACCAGATTTCACTGGTTGTAACAAGCTTTTTTAAAGTACTGTACTCTGTATTCACCCGTTTTTTTCCATGCATGAAAATTATGGTAACTCAAAGCACACAGAAATAGGTCAGAGGTAACAGATGTCAAGTTCCAAAAACCCTGTTCCCCAGTCCATTTTAGGAATACATATAAAAAATGTGGCTCAGTTTACTAGAGATGTAGAGACGCTAATTGGCCAAGTTTAGGGCACTATAGTTCAATCAAAATATTTTAATTTAAGTGTCTGAGTTCACATTTAAAAGCCTACCTTTAGTTAAGTATGGAAACCCAGGAAACACAGTATCAGCTCATTCCAACCCTCAGTGACTGCAGTAAAAGATTCAGTGGGTATGATTACTGTCTAACTCAGAGGTACTTACACCAGGAGGCTTCTGTGGTGGCATTATTGTTTGTGTATAACAGTGTCAGAACAAGAGCAACACTTCTGGGAGGAAGTCTGGAATTTTTCTGTGGAATTCAGCTCATTTGCTCTCCCTTATCCTGACTTTAGGTTATCCTTTGCTATGCCTCTGAGCATCATCAGGTGGGCAGTCCCCAAAAATAAGGTGTGGGATCCCTGAAAGTGAGCTGTAGAATTTTGTGGCTCCACTTCTGTCTTTAGTGCCATCTTTGTCAAAGAAGGGAAATTATTTTAATTACCTTTATATTTTCTCTAATAGCTTAACTGATATTTCCGTACTATCTGAATTGAATGCATTTTGCTTTCGTAAAATAAGTAAAAAATTGCATTATTAGACAAGGAGAGGGAAAGAGAGAGAGTAAGACATTTTGTCCCTCAATGTCTTCTTACGAAACTCTCAAAGATATGGTGGTATTCAGAAATCGGTGAAAACTAGATGGGACTTAAATATTGAGATATTAACATTAATGGTGGAATGCTGGAAAACCTGGACGGGATGACGGCCAGAAACTGGAATGGGGGAAAACCCGGACCGGGTCATAGCCAAAGAGTGGAATGGGGGTAAACCAGGACCGGATCACAGCCAGAAACTGGAATGGAGGAAAGCCAAGCTCCCTGGCTTGCTCTGTATCATGACTTTATTAGGTGAGAAGTTCATTTTGAACTAGTGTTTTTCTGTGCTATTTATAAGTATGTTGTGATGATTACTGCCTGACTCATTCTTGCAGTAATGTGCTTCTGTGGGTTCTAGATTATCTATTCTTCATGGGTTCTCATATCCTTTAGTAAAGCCTGGACCTCTTCTTTTACCTACAAAAAATAATAGCATTTGTCTAGATCTCCAGGCTGGCAGATTAATTTTTGGTTGACTGTTCCATCTTGAGGAGGAGGAGGAAAATCTAGAATATGTGATAAGGTCGGGTTTGTGTAATTTTGCAAGGATTACTAGAAACAATTGTATCAGAATGTAAATGCTTTTAGGAGATCTGCTGAAGTATAGGAGCCATCCACCACCTGTTTTCCAGTGCTATATGATAATAAGGCATGGGTTTCCCTATGGTAGTGAAACAGTATATACAAGTACTTGGAAAGTTGCTCATTCTGATAAGTATCCATACTAAGTGAAGAGGCCATTAAAAGCAAGATTTAAGAAGACTTCAAATAGCAACAGAATGTGATAGCAATGATAAAATGTGTGATTGCGCTTAAAGCCTCTCATTCTGTTAGTCAGGTATTTCATATATGCACTTTTCTTATAGTCTCATTTTGTGGTTATAAAACCAGGATTGTAGAATTTTGCTGTGATGTAGCACAATTACTTGGTCTTTGCTAGATGTGTCCCTATTAAGTTGAATTTATGCTAATTCTGTCCCATTTATACTGCAGACAGTGTTATTGGCTGCACTACTAAATTGCTTTCTTAGGAGACATCCCATTAGATAAGTGATGCACTCAAAGTAGAATATAATGAATGACACTTTTACTTAAGCTTTATATGATCCTGTAATCAGGATAGAATTATGTCCACTGTGGATGACAAAAGACTTTTTGGGTTCTTGGTGAGCATGGAACTTAGCATGTGATTTTTCCAGCTAATTTTAAATAGCCTAGCCTCTTTCTTCCATTTACACAGGAAAATGATTCCACAGCCTGACACTATTTTTCTAATATTTAGCTGAAAGGTAACTTGCTTTTGTTTTCATTTATGTCTTCCCAATTATTCTTCCCACAGACTGTTTATGTGCCAAAAGCATTTGGGCAGCAATCCATTCAAATACACTCCTTTAATTTTCTGGATAGCCTTACTCCTTTAGAATTTTTGGTAGTGTTACAAAAAAGAATGGCTGGGTGAATTTGAGTACAAAATTTGCCCTCTTGATCGTTACAGACTTAAGTTGCTTGTTCCAGGTGATGTATTAACTTAGTGTTCAGTGACATTTAAAGTAGATCAGCATCTCAAGTAACCTGGATGTGCAAAACACTCCATTTCCCAGCAGGCCCATCTTGGTTATAATTCATGTAGTAGCAGGGTGAATTGTAACAATGATGCTTTTAGGGACAGAAGTTTAGTTTTTCCAGAGTTCTGTGGATGTGATTTTGTGAGCCAAGAACTTAGAAATGTCTTCCTGTGTTTGAGTTCAGGCTATGCAGTCATGGGAAACTACACAAAGCCAGTATGTGGGGCTTAGAGACCAGAGGGCTGTAGGACAGAATTCCTGAAGCTGGCACATAAGGAGTGTTTGCTAATCTGCTTCATTTGCCAAAAGAGATGGGCAGTGTTGAGCACTAGAATGGGTGTCAGGCTATGTAATATGAATAAAAGATTCATTGTGTATGAAGAAATGTGAAAGTTTTCAAGCCACTTGTACCCTAATCACTAAGAAAGAAACATCAACTACAGATCCAGTACATCCTTTCCATTCATGCTGTCTGAAGAGCAAACAACTATTCCCAGGGATGCTAGAACTGGGAACACAATAGAAAGCCATTGTATGCAATCTATGCCAATTATAAGCTCGATCCACAAAACCTTTTCAAGAGTAGCAAGAAATATAGAGGTGCTTAGCTGATTTCTGGAATGTGATGGTAGAGAGCTTCCTTAGTGAAACTTAAAGTAATACAAGTTTAGTAAGCAAGAATTCTTCAAGAAGATAAAGAATTAAGAAAGATCTTCCCTTCATACTGAATTTTAATCCTTCATTTCCATTTGGGAAGTTGACCATTTGAAAGGCTAGTTGTTGGCTGTGAGGTGATTCAATGGAGGAAAAGCTGTACTCCCGTGACTGGTGGTTGACAGCATGTGACACTGAGTGTGCACAAGAATAGTGGTTCAAGAGCTCTCCTCATCTGCTCTCCCAAATGCATGTATTTTTTGTGCTTGGTATTCTATAGTTTCCATATTTTCATAAACTGAAACCTATTCTCTTTACTATTTTAATGAGTTTACAGTTAGAACTAGCAGGACTCCATAGAATTCAGTCTTCTGAGAGGCTGAACTTTGGCTGGGCTCCACTTCCTCTGCAAAACCCAACAGCTTCTGTAATAAGTCATGTGTAAAGGGAGACTCATAATGGTTAAAGAGGTGAGGACCTTGTGCCTTAGGGGCAGATGGAGCTGCTGCACAGCCTTGTGATTTCTCTTTTCTACTGAGTGCGTTGCATTGTATTTTTTGCCTTATCTAAACTACAGATCTTTGCAGTGTGGAAGTTTTTTGCTTGCTGACAAGGTGATCAGCACATGTGGCAACATACCATTGCATAAATAACAAGACAGTGCGTCAAGATTTCTCCCTTTCTCGTGTGTTCTGTGTGGCTGGCAGAAACAAAACTGTGGAATGATGGTGTGGGAAGAGAGGTTGTGCACCCATGTCCCTGGGAAGCTTATGGAATAGACTTTGAGCTGTTGGATACAATACATGGGTGAAAATTTCAAGGAGTCAGTTACTTGGCACTGCAGTACAGCACAGCATTCTTTTTTGTATCCCATCAGCTCCAGAAGCAGTCTTGGAAAGCTCAGTTTAGAAAGAAGGGGTAAGATTGTAGACAGTCATTTGATACTAAATATAGTAATATTAAAAAACAAAAGACAACTGGAATACATATGACAAGGGTAGATGCAGAGAAAGCATGTGGCAGATTTTAATGTGGCAGATTGGATGTCAGACCTACATCAGGAAATACAAATATGTATCCACGTTTTTTGTTTCTGGACATTTGACAAATCACGGCTAGGAATTTGTAAGAGCTTTTGTTGTTTTCTTGTCTCGTTCTTGTCAGAGCACCACAATTCAAGCACATCATTATGACATCAGGCTCAGGACCTACATTCTTCCATGTGCAATTTCAAACGTCCTCTGCCACTCACATTATTATCATTCTCTGACTTGACTCACACCACCACTTAATGTATTTGCAGTTGGGTAGAGAGATTTTGAACTTCATTTTACAATCCTTCAAAACCCCAGCAAGTAGCTCACCTGTGAAAACTTACCTTGCCACTTCTGTGGCAATGACTAGGGAGAAGAGTGTTGCAAGGCAGGCTTGAAGCAGACATAAGAAGCATGTGTGAGCCTGCATTACTCCATCTCAGTACCTTACATCCACGCAGACTGATCGAAGTGTTGGCAAAGGAGGATTTGTGTGGGAAGAAGGGCTGCCTAAGGCAGCATCTGTATCTTCAATATGTTCCCACAGTAATACCCGACTTTCAGCATGAATGCACTCCCACCTATGGCTAAGACGTAAAAAGCATCTAAATTGGGCTCTGTATGTTATATGTGCATGTGTTTAGGTATGCATTAATGCCTTTCTGAGTATCATTTCTATAATTTGTACTCTAGGTAATATCTGACCATGTTTCCTACATTCACAAAAAAAAAAGGAAATCTTCAGTAACCAACGGTACAACCTGTCCTTGATTGTCTTTAAAAAAACCCAACTCTGCCCAATAATCACTTTTAAGCTGATTTCAGGTTAGTTATCCTATTGCATTTGGAGAAGGAAAGTTACATTATAAATAAAGCCTACTGCAGAAATGTGGCTGCAAAATGGCTTTTTTCTAATAGAAGGTGAACTCTCTTCTTGCAGACAGCTATGACTAGGGAGGAGGTAATTCTTCAGAAACTGCCTCATGTACTACTTGAGACATGGAGCCAGCTGTAAGATACAATAGCTGTTCTCTTGACCGCATCTAGTGGAAGACACATATGTCCATTTGTAGATATATATGGATGAGAGAGGGATTTTAAACAGAGAAAGTGGGAAATTTGTTTAGAAGCATTAAGCCTCTTTCCCAGTCCTTTAGTGAGAATGTGAAGTTTGTTCTATTTTGATATAATTTCCCCAATTTTCTTGCATTTTTGCCAATTTGCTTCTGTTGCATACAACTGCTGAAGGCCCATTAGAGGTTGTTATGCATTATTTCTAAAATCAAATTAATGGAGATATAAAGACTGATAAAATAGTCTCCCTGACAGTGTCTGCCCATCTAAGCCAGATGCTAGTCTGAGATAGCTCAAACTAGATGATCTAATGGTTCTATCTGAACTTAAAGGCTCTGAACCTTGTATGTCAAATTACTAAGACTGCAGAAAGTGAAATGAGGTTATTGCAGCTGTTATAATACATTAAAATACAAAAAAATTAAGTAAAAAGGTTTATTAGGCACTGTACTCTGTTTTTCTCAAGCTAGAGAGCAAAATTTGGATGCTATCCTGTAATGGAGATGGGCATTTGGAGCACTCTGCAATATTCACCATAGCTGGACTGTAATAGTAGCTGCAAAAGAAGGTGCTCACCTCATACATCTGTCGGG
This sequence comes from Pithys albifrons albifrons, assembly GCF_047495875.1. Classification (NCBI taxonomy): domain Eukaryota; kingdom Metazoa; phylum Chordata; class Aves; order Passeriformes; family Thamnophilidae; genus Pithys; species Pithys albifrons. The sequence continues at coordinate 47,955,824 of NC_092464.1, read as the reverse complement.
AACAGAGTTCGCACAAGGACAGGAAAGAAAAGGACCTCTTATGACAAGCTGTATTTGATGCAGCAGTCCTTTAAAAGCATAAAGATAAAACACAGATCTGAGGCCTATTCCCTAGAGTTTTCCCTCAGCATGGTTGCGCATAACATAACAAAACCACTACAAAGTGGATCACACGTAACTTCTAGCTCATCCAGATAGAAGCTGGACAAAACTTTGTTAAACTAAATTAACGCCATTAATTATATTCAATGGAGCTGACCTTATTTACCCCAAAAGGGAATTTTGCCAGATGTATTACAGCAGTTGCAGCAGAAAATATTAGCAAATAGGGCAGTCGTCCTCTAAAGTTTCCATTAAGATTGCACTGTTTTACCCAGGGAATATCTCTCTGCGATGTAGGTATTTGATTATTAATATTATTTTCCTTTACCCTTTACTCCTGTTTCTGTGCTTGTGGCTAGTAAGATTGCACAATTCTGGCTGGTATATCACGTGTATAATTTGCTAGTGAGCATCAGGTTTTGGAACTTCTGGCTCAGGAGCCAGTCCATACCACTCAGGAGGGATTCCAGAGGATGAAAGCAAGGGAACCAACCAGAGCTAACTGCCCCTTTCACTGCCCACTGATATGTTTGTTAATATGACTTTTCAGTTATTAATATACAGAATTCTTAGCTTTAAAAAGTCACATTCCCAAGTTCCAGATTAGCTCCTATTTGAATGGAAGTTTTTTGCTATTGCAGATATTTCTGGTGACCACAATAAAACAAGCATGGCTACTAAATACCTGAGATGTTAAATACTGCCATCACTGGGCAAAAATCCATGTGTGCTACTGGTTATAGAAAGTGTAACAGAGCCTTTCACGGTGGTGGTTTGCATTTCCTGTTTTACCAGACTCCTGGGAACTACCAAAAATAACACAACATGATATGCCTGAAATAGTATAATTTATTTCACTGCTCTGACACATTTGAGGTTGTACAGAAAGAACCGATCCATGCATGCCTTTAATTTGTGAGGAACTCTTAACAGTTTTCTTACAGTAAAAATGGCTGTAAAAATCGTTTTTGAATTAGAGTGCTTTGGACATGTCTGAAAACTACCTCATTTTTGTTTAAATTATAATTGTGTTAAACATGGTAGCAATTTAACTATGTTTAAAAAAGCAAGGAGAGAGGGACAACAAACCAGCAGATGAACATTGTAAAAGCCCACAGGATGGTTTCTGTGTTGACAGAAACAAGCATCTCTATTCCCATCATCAGCTGTGAACAGCTATGTAGCAAGATGTGAATCCTGCTCAATCTCATCTTCCTCACTTCCAAGAGTAAAAAGGCAGCAAAAACCTTTCCTTTCTGAGCTGTGTCAGTACTGTGATCCTCTCTGCTCAGACCCAAGTTCCTTCTGCTACTGGAAGGATTGAGGAGGATACTTCTTTTTTGCTAACACTTTCTTAGTACCCAAGGAAGAGCAAAAGACTGTTTATCTTTCAGCAGCAAATAATTACTTAGTCTTCAACTAGAAGCCAAGCAGAATTCATAACCAATCTCACTGTGATAGTTTTGTGTACCAGTGCCTTGCAGGGAGTATTCTGCAACCAAATTAGCCAGTTGTCACTCCCCAAGTCTCTTACCAAAGACTATGGGGAAAAACCTTTTAATTAGCTCTTCACTGTATAGATCTTCCTTGACTAATCTTATCTGGATATCTTGTTGAAGAAAGAAAAATCTATTTAGAAAGGAGCAAAACTATATTATAAAATTCATAACTGTCCTCTTCATCCTTTGCAGTGGGTGTTGAGTTCACAAGAGACCACTATGAACCCAGTTGAGGTAGCAGCAGCCAGAGTGCAGAAGGCATGGTGGGAGTCTTGATACTGATGAGATTAATTTGTTGTGTACCATGGGACAAAAGGAGAAAAAAAATCATGCTGACCTAGCTAAGACAGTACTTACATGTATTTGTGTGGCAGGGGACAGCAGTGGGAGGAAAGCTGAGGAGGAAGCAAGAATAAGTAAAACAAGATTGATTTATCGGCTCTGAATTGTTCATCTGTATTCCATTCTTCACTGTGCTGCAGAGGAGGAGATCAGCTTTAGCATCGTGGTTGGGGAACAGAGCAAGAGAGAGGGAGGAAGGTGATATCTATCACAGGCATCAAAAGTGTTTAATTTTCCAAAGGCTCTGATTAAATAAATATTGCTTCTTCCTGGCAGCCCTTGCAGACATTTGTTGGGGCAGAATGAATCAGAAGGTAATTTGTCTGCTGTAATGATCAGGGTGGCTTGGTGGCACCGTCTTGATGGAGACTTTTTTCTGAGTTTCCTGGGAGCAGCAAACTTCCTTCTGCACCCAAGGTAATGCCCCCAACTTTCCTAAGGTTGGGGATTTCCTATTGATGAACCTATGTAGGGTAAATGATGGTCACAAATAATGATGCATGACCATGGTTAAATTTATTATGGAGCCCTGGTAGTTACAAGGGAGAAGGTCAAAAGGAGTGAATGACCCTTGGGACTGATCCAAGGACTGCTTTTCTGCAGTAAATGGTGCTGAAAGAGGTTAGGCTGGCACCCATGAATGAATGGGAAAATGACTTCACTGGTGATGCTGCCTCATTATGTGTAGACAATAATGTCTGTGTTTCTTCTGTTTGCAATATTAAGGTTTACCAGTACTTCTAATCACTTTTATACTGTGATTATCCCCTTTATTGGTATTTTCAGTTCACCCTTGGGCAACTGCAAAGGGCCTCAGTCACAACTCAGCAGAGTGCAGGTGGCCCCAGCAGCTGGGTGAAGCTCCTGCACAGATGAGAATGGGAAGCTGCTCTTCCATTTAGTATCTTTTACACTTCCTAAGCACATGGAAAAGGAGTCATGTGAAATGATGACTGTGCCCTGCAAGATGTATAAAACTAAAAAACATTTATTTCCGTTTGTTCTTATGATATACAGTGCCTGAATGACCCCCATAGCAGTGGTGCAGCCATAGGTGAGCAAGTCAATCAGCACCTTAGTTAGCTCAATTCACTTTGCCCTTTTCCTTTCATCTCTTCTTCTCTTGCATATTCTATGTAATTTTACCTCCTACTCTTTGTGTGTTGTGGGCATAAAAAGTAAGTGACAGAACAGCAAATAAATGGTCGGTATGAGCTTGCAATGGCCCCACTGTCCAGGAGGAATGAAGGCACAGTTTAATTATGCTGGTCACTCATGAGAGTGATTATAAAATCTAAATACCACTCTGTGAACGGCATAAGTATTATAAAAATCTTATTTCTGCAGTGTATTAGTACGTATAAAAAGACATTCCTCAACTAAAAGGCAGTCTGCCTGATTAACCTTTAGTCCAGCCATCCAGGGCTCATAGGAAAAGAAAAATTAATTCCAACTGATGTAAAACAGCTGCAAGAATGACTTAACATTCCCATTGCTGAAACTGTTGTCATTTTAACACCTTTTGATTCTGTATGACTTTAAGTAAGCACTGTCAGCCCTTACAAGGTAGGAATCTCACTCTTTCAGTGTCCTTGACCTCCTTGTTTCTAGGCCTGAGGAGCTGTGAGATAAGAGGGGACCTTAAAGCTCTGATACTCTGTTGTATGGGAAACCTGTTACAAGCCTGAGACTGAGTCTCTTTAGGTGGCTTGATGTCCAGTTTTGCTTTTTTGTGGGTTTCACTCCTTTCTAGTGGAAATGAAAGAAAATGCTATGGTTTACTGTTTCAGTAAAAGTATTGGGAATATTGCTTCATCATTTGTCTTTATAAAATAGAACAGGAGCTGCTTGCTGCAGTGCCTGTGAAATTGCAACAGATGCATAAAGTCATGGAGATTTGGGAATAGGGACAAGTGGTATTGTCAAAGCTGGTTCTTCTTGTCCCTCTCACATAGGTGCCATCTCAGCTTCGTTAGGGCACAGCTACAAATACAGAGACAAATGTGCTTGCACAGAACAGATTTCCCTCTCAGCTGTACTGAGACACATTTACGTTGTACTCTGAAGTTTAAAGAAGTGGTCTCAGCTGGCCAAATCTTTGAGCATCTCAGTAGTGGAAAAGCTATCCCTCTTTCTCACTTTTGATTAGATGGAAACTGGAAATTTAACATCTGCTCCTTTGAATGAGTGAATTTAGTAAGTCTGAAAGAGATGCCTTTATATATGCAAGCTTATCAACTCTTTGAAATGGAAAAGTTGTCTGTCCTGTCTAGCATTCTATTTTCTGTCCAGTGGAGCCTAAAACTTACTTTAGTCCACCAGGAAAATGTAAAATGAAGGGGAAAAATCTTCAGCACATTCTGCTGAGCTCATTTGTAGGATATTTTGCAGTCCTTGGGAATGGAATTTTCTCTGTATACCAAAGAAAGCATCCCTTTTAGGAAAGGGTTCCCCAGTAGGACATGTACGTATACATCAGAGGTCTTCTTAGTCCTGCAGCCCCGTTTGTTCTGTACAACCAATATCTGCCCCAAACGTTGGGGTTTGCATTGGAAAATGGGCTCCTTGATGGTTTAGAAAGAAAATAATTACATATCTTTGTCATACCAACTTATGCTGCAGTCATTCAGAATAGCAGCTTGCCTTTTCTGATATTAAAGAAGGAGAAAAGAACACCAGGAAGGAGAATTACAGGATCACCATTATATTTGTATACCATGATTCAAGTGTGGCTCTTGCTCAAAGATAAGTAAAGTATCCCTGTAAAAACACAGTGCCAAGGGGAGGACAAATCACATAAAAAGGCTCACCAAACACAACTAGCTTTAGATAACAGGTCCTGTTATGCTGGCCTGAGTAAGGGAGGGGTGCTTGTAGGAGCCAGTAACTAAAGGCTCTGCCTTGACACAGTGGCAAAGATTGGCCCTTGGTGCCAAAATACTCTGCTGCTCTGCATGTACTTCCTTGTCTGCAAGCACATGGGTGCTTTTCTGTTATGTGAGCCACAGTTTCCATTGCAATGGGGAATGTGTGGTGATCTTTTTGCTCCAGCTGACTTTCATCCCTTTCACCCTGCAAGTCTTCAGCATTCCTGTGAAAAGTGGAAAGTTCTTCTCCCTCTTTTCCCAGGTAGAGGAAAGTGTTGAGGGAATTTGCAGTAACAACCAGAGTCTGGGAAGAGTGAGGTTGTCAGAGGTGCTGGAAGTGCTTACTGTAATATCCCAAATCCTTGGAGTGGGAGGAGGGAGTTGGAAATGCTGGAGAAACAGTGAGTAGTGGCAGTTTGATCGGTCAGGCTGAGAGTTGAGGCAGGAGGAGGTTGGCCCTTGTTTTATCTAAGGGGAAGTGGTTGTCAGGTGCCCCCTTAGAACTCCTGACAGTCACTGGGATGAAGTCTATGGAGGGTTCTTGCCAGCTCTGCTGCTGCCTGCCTCATTCAGATGTAAAAGATCCAGGGGCTGGAGAGGCATGGGGGGGATACTGCAGCTGCAGCGTCCCAGTCCTGACAGACTCACTTCCTGAAGAGGCACCATGCCCTAATAATATTCCTCAGCAATATGTACTTGGAGCCTGAGATTGGTCTCCCCCAGTAATACTATCCATTGTCAGGCTTCTTAAATCAGTCACAAAGAATGTAGAGGGAAAGGCATGTTAATTTACATCCTCGATGTTCCCCACCACAGGCACATCACAATAGTGCTCCCATTCCTTCTCGTTGCCTTCCCTTCCCCGAGGAGAGCGAGGTTCCTCCCACCTGCCCACAGCCCTTCAGCGGGTGTGAGCACAACTCCCACACGAGTCTCCTTGCCAGAGTTTCAGCTGCTGGTTTTGCTTCCATGTGCAGGCTGCTCTGGTTGCTGTGCTCAGGGAGCTGTGTCTGTTGAGACAGGAGTTTATTCCTCCTTTTGCTTAGCTGTATTTGGCTGTTGATTTGTACTCCCTCCTTGACACCCAGGTCTCAGTTTGAGGGAACAAGTGATGCCTAAACACAGAGGGAAGCTGAAAGCAGAGTTTCTTGGTGGGGTGAGGAGTTTGAGTATTCAGTGGTCTCTGCCCCAGTCCCAGAAGTCACATCCATTTTCTTGCCAGATTGTCTTTTGGTGGTCATTCCATACTCGTCTAGTCTAAACTGATACCTGAATGCTTCCTGTTCCCCAAAATCTATTGGGACTTGAAGGCATTTTAACTTCACAGGTTTGCACATTGTGAGTTTGTTTGATGGTATCACCCACCACTCTGGAGACCTTTCGTACCACAGAAAGTCTCTTATCCACGCATAGATTTTTATACTCAGTTTAACCTCTTTTCACTACTTGCTGTAACTAATAGCAAAGGGGATATGCCTGGAAATGTTGTCATGGGCAGCCTTCTACTGAATAGCATATAAAACTCCTTAGAAATTGATTATTTGGATTATTAATTTTTTTTCCTGGCCATCCTATGTCTGATGTTCTTTTGCTAATTTCTTACTGATTCTCTAAGTAGTAGCTCTAGTCTTCCAATAAGGAAATATTCCTGATGCCTTCTTTTACTGATGAGTCCTTGTTTGTGGCGTCCTTTATTTTAAGAAGTGGATCTGGAGGCACAAGCAGAAAAAGAAAAAGGATTAAAATGACAATTTGGCCAAAAAGATTAAAATGACAAATAATATGTGGGCTGCAGTCTTCCAAAAATCCAAGAATAAATAAGGCTTCTTTTAAAGTGCTTTGAGGAGGAGGTTGATCATAATTTTATATCTGGGTTTTTTCAGTGAGGCATCCAACTTCTTTAGATAAAGTGCCCTAAAAACTAGCCCATGATAACAAAAGCACTTCAAAATAGGTTTTACTGGACTGTTTTTGTGAACAAGTATTTGAGATTAAAAAAAAAAATCACCCAAATGAAGTGAAGAACTGCAATAGCAATCCAAATTGAAGCTTCATATGTGCTAGACCTATACATACCTGTAGAAAGGGTTGTATGCAATGGACTGCTGATGGATGTCTTTTCGGCCACTGCCAGCTGTCTCTTGGAGTACATTGACTTTTGAATAGAACAGTCATCAGGTTCTTGATTCCGGTGTTCAGTGGGACTTCTCAGGTGTTTCTATGTAGACATAAATACCACTTTTCAGTCCTTTGGTTTGTTTCTGTCTCCTCAAGTTTTACCTTACTTTGTGGAGTGGAGCAGAAAGAGCGTAAGTCTTGAGGAACCCTAATTGTTTGCTGGTCTCACCAGCCTGATTACAGTAACTCCAGGGGTCATTTTGGCCCCCGATTTCTCTTCTTATCTCATTTTGATAGGCACTCTGTGGCACTGGAAAGCACAAATGGGTGTAAACCAGGGATTTTTTTGTTGGTAGAGGAAGTGTGGGAACTTGTACCTGGGTGAAGACTTTCCACATGCACAGGGAACTGTATGTTTTTCTCTCTCTTGGTGAAGTTAGGCTTGCATTGCTGCCTGAGCAAAATCTGTTAGAGGGTCAGCACTTTGCTCAAACCCTCTTGAATCTCTGCCTTTCTCCTCTGCAGGCACTGGACCCTACCATGCATGTTGAAGAAAGCTACCATGATTTGGGCAGCTGTTTTCTCTGCAGTGTTGGCCCCCCATGGCCTCCACATGTGCAGGGCACCCAGGGCAAGGATCCATGTGACCAAGTGCTCAGGAGCTCTGGGAGCAGTGTACTATAAGGGAATTCACTGACCTGTTTTCCCCTCAGTACTTTACTTAACAGAAAGCACTGTGGATAGAGCTTGTAGCTTCACTCCATTGGTTGCACTTTTAAGAATTTAATTATTAGGAAGCACGCACATCCAAACTTGCTATGTTATCTCTGTCAATAATGCCAGCAGATAGTTTGGGGAGATGTTTAGTTGCCACCTGTGTTTTTCATATGAGTGTCACCAACTAAGAATTGGGGAGTGTTATGAGGGATGTGCTGCCGATACATGAAGAGCACTGCTTTAGGGAGGGCAGGTGGCTGTCACTGGACAGGGAAGGACCTTGGCATTATATGCAAAAAGCTCTAAGATCACCCACCAACTGTCCTCATTGGAGTGCAGGTCTGAGTCTCTATCAAGAACTTTGTTTGCTGTGAACACTCTATCAGAGAACTAGAATTTTGCTTCCATTTGGAAATAGCTCTCTTGGATACTGTCCTGCTGGTTGCAGAAGCGGCTCTGTCAAATAGCAGTTTTGAGGACTTGGGTGGCAACATTTGCTATTCTTAAAACTTGTTGTACTTTCATATCAAATCTCTTTTTTCTTAGAGGATGCTAGCTAGCTCAGATTTCTGTTGAAATAGTTTACTACCTTCCCAAAAAGCTTTAAGAGGTAGCATTTTGCCCTCTGTTTCCTTCTGGCAGCTTTCAAAAATGGTGACAGACCTAATAACAGGGCTTTGTACATACCTAAGTTGTTTTATCCAACAAACTCAGATTGGCATTATAAATACAATAAATACTTTTCTACATTCTGCAGCAGATTAAACCTGACATTAAGCAGGTGTGCTCTGCTTTCCCAAGAGCAAATGCTTTGTACGGTGCAAGGGAACCTTGTGGGATATCAGAATTACTATCACTTTAATTCAGCAGTATTACAGTGCGTAGTAAATAGGTGCCCCATTTATATTTTGACTTGGATACAGCGGTGCTGATCAGTACTGGGTCAGAAGAGCAGATTCTTGTTTTTACCTGTATGACAAATAATGGTAATTGGCAGAGCCCCACTGTCAATAGGCTGTCTCTACAGCAGCCATCCCTTTTGTCATCTTGGTAGGTAACGGCTTTGAGTTGCAACACCAGCTCTGCTAAGATCGTGTTTAGTTTGGCAAAGATTAATGATGTCCAAAAGTAGTTTACATGGCCTTTGTGCAGAGCAGAGGGTGCCAAATGATACAGGTCCATCAGCTTCGGGCTTGTGTTGCTTTGCTGTTTTATTTATTTATTTGTTTAAAGCTCAACCTTAGCAGTTTGTGTTCCTTTAAATCACTGAAACCCACCAAACAAGGCACAGCACGATGTCTTCTGAGTCACAGTCCTCCCCCAGAGGAGACGAGACCGAGGAAGCAGAAGCTGTAAGTAGATTTGAGCCGAGCCCCCTGAAGACGTGGGTGCTGATGGTAGGTGAAATAACAGGAGGTATTTCTCCTCATCATGGCAACCAGCAGCAGTGCCTTCCATAAGCCATCTCTCTTGCCTCCCTGGCTCACTCCTCCATGGAAACCAGCCGTCCTATGCTCGCTGCTCCTTGCCACCGGGCCCCTGGGCACCTCGCCCGCCTCGCAGCTGCCGTGGGGAGCTGCTATTTTTCTCTCTTCTACTATAATAGCATCCTTATGAGGCTTCCCCCAGCCTGGCTCCCTCCTGTAATAGGAGGTTGCATGTTTCCGCATGTGGCTTATGCGGTGATATTTGGGTTCATTTAGTATGCTCCTGGGAGTGCATCTGAACTCAAAATAAGGAAAAAAATAAGGGAGGGGGAAAAAAGAAAAGGAAAATTAAAAAAAAAAAAGGGAAGGTCAGAGAAATCCTAGTCTGTACCATGAGCTAGAAGAAGATGAAAACAAGGCAAAAACAGGAAGTGGTTTTGTATAGGAAAATTGCTCTCAGTGAACCAGCTGTGTGGCAGTGTGGGGCAGTGACAGTGCAGTCATCTGCCTTCTGCTGGGCAGACTTGGGAGGGCTCAGAGCTCTCAATTTTGCAGTGGAAAGCCAGGGATAAGGGTAGTCTGTTTAGAGAAAATGTCAGAGATGGCTGACTGTTCTCAACAATCTTTGGACTTGATGTGTTCTTGATGTGACACAGGGTATAGGCATTCCCAAAAGAGTCAGGTATTTAAATATTGGGAGTATCTTATTTTACAGAGAATACCTGCTTTGTATAGATGCCAGTTTCATCCATGTATACATCTTTTATCCTAAAAATCAGGCAGAATTTTATTCCTGATATGTTTCACACTGTCATTTCCAAGTTAGGTCATCATCACCTTTCCTTTCCTGAATCTTTATTACCTTTCTCTGACTTTAGAGCCCAATTAATAGCAGCCCCCTTCCACCTGCTCTGTCTTACCTCTACATGATGGTTTTCCTTTGAATCTACCACATTGCTCTGCAAATACTTCATACACAGAAACATAGGTTGCATCATTCTCACCAATCTTTTCCTTACAGGATTTATTTCTCTTTTCTACCTGACTTGTAGTAGGGTAAAATAGTAAAAACGTTTTACAGAAACTTTTGCTTTCCTTTCCTCATGTTCTCTTCTGCACTCTAATTACTCAATACAGCAGAAGATTTGAAAATGGGGATTAACATCCTTATGTCTTTAACCTCAGTTCTAGACTCCTTGTTACCATCATGTGAAATGAGTGTCTGGACACACTGTGCCTCTGGACCATGTCATGACATCTCCCATTCGGCTTCTTTCTGGTCCTGAATAAATTTACCAAAGCAAATCCTTTGTGGAGTCACACATGAGACAGTCAGGAAATTTCAGAATGAGTGTGATAGTTTTTAATTTGATGACTGCTGCAGTCTGGAGTGCACAGAATATGACCTTTCAGAGGAAAACAAATGGCTTGCCTTTAATTCTAAATTTATCTCCTGCCCCAAAACACAAAGAAAATAGTCATAGAGTTGTAGGAAAGGAGGAGTCTGCTGGCTGATTAGAAATGTAGATTAATAACAATATGGAAAGTAGTACAGTGATTTATGACAGTGTGGGAAAAAGTGCAGTCATAGCATTCAAGTTATCAGAGAAAGGATCTTTCATCACTAGAAAATTGTAAGCCTTTATCCATCCAAAACTCACTAGTTGGTTACTAGAAATAATGCTATTTTAAGACATTATTTACCCTTCTAGGCAGGATCGGTGTGTTTCTGGATATGTGTGTGTTTCTGTGTATGTCATTGGTGGTTTCAAATCAATAGTGGGAAGTAAACTTGAAGCCAAATACTGCACTCTTGTTTTAATCCTTTTGTGAGAAAAATTCCTTTGGCTCTGATTTAATAGGAGTGAAAGGAACGGGGAGAGCGGGGAAAAAAAAGCTAAGAATATGATATTGACCTGGTATTCACTATAGAGAGGAAAGAAATGTGATTTTTTCAGATGTTTCCTATGCATATAATGAAGGGGATGGAGCAATGGAACCAGACTACACAGATCTGATGGTCACTGACATGTCTGTTGTTAAGATTTCAAATAACTGTGGATGGCTTGCCCTGTGTTTCTGGAAGGATATCATGTTTCTGAAGCAAAGGATTGGGTGACCTAATTAGTTTGTTCCATTCCTAATTTCCCTGGCTAACAGGTAAGTTTTGTAAACAGTGAGGTGACTGAATGCTTTTGAATTTTTGGTGTTAGTATTAGGTGTCACTGCACTGTATCCTGGGGAGCAGTTTATTTTCTGGTACTTCTTGTAGATCCAAAAAAAGCTTCCCTTTGATCTGTGGGAGAAAAGATTGCTCCTTTGCAGCAATCAAAAATAGAGGTTTTTGAAGCCCTAAACAATTCCACTGCAGTTTTTGGAGAGAGGTACGGCAAAACATGCCATCTGTGCTTCTTGTTCTAAAAGTAGTCTGGTTGAATTTCTTATACGCTTGGTTATGTGCCACAAATGAAGGGGAAAAATAATATGTGTTGGTCATATTTTAATGACCGGCATAGTAATGATATGACTACCTGAGGCAAAGATATCATTGGACTAGACTGCAAGAATTCAGAATTTTCCAAAGGTATTATTCAGTAATTTCACAACATTTTAAAATTATAATGAAAACATTTTTCCCTTTTTCTTTCTCTCAGACATATATATTTTGTGTCTGTTTGGCAGTTCCAGGCAGAACTTGTTTGTGATAGCCCTGACAGCACTTATTATGATCTGTCAAGTCAGTAATTTGTGAGCAGTAGATTTACAGAATAATATTTATAGCTAGCATCTCAGAAGTCTCAATGGATTTAACCTTTTCATTTCTTTGTGTATTTTTGTGAATCTTCAGTTATTTCATGCAACTATTTTTGTTCTTGTGGCACACACTTGACTCTCTGATATCAATGCAACTATCAGTTGAAACCATTATTAGTATGAGATGTGCTAAAAAATTGGTGTTCAGTACACATGTTTTTTCAGCTGTTTTCTTCAGTTACCTGAATGGGAAAACAAGAATTTACCTAAAAATTATTACAGTTTAATTTTGTTATAAAGTATGATGGAAAATTACATAAATGTTCATTCAGAGGCATAGCATATCTACACAACTACCTTTTTCATAATTTCTAGATGCTCAGCCTAATCATTTACTTTAACTGGAAGGGCATGCAAGTAATGAGGCTGAATGAAATATTCCAACAGCAGCGTACTGAACACTGGGCTTGTGCATTCATCAGAAGAACCTAAGTGTGTAATTTAGCTTTCAGAGAACTGAATCCAAAAACTCATTTTCAGTCCTTCTGGTCTTTTTTTTGTTAGGTAGAATCTTTGGATGTTTCACCTTTCTAGTAAAATGGAATAGGAGGGGGAAGTGGGCAGAAAAAAGGTAGCATTGAAGTGGTGATTGCCATTTAAATAAGGTCCAGAAAAACAAAAGATGGATCTTTGAATTTCTATTTATAATTTTCTTCTCTTGTGTTCATATCAGTAACAGAAAAAATGTGATTAGGTAGTTTGAGCAAGCAAATAAGGAATTTTACTGTTTGAGTGGTGGGCCAACTTTTAGATTTGCTGAAGGAACACATAAGTATTAGCAAAACTTGGCAAAATTGTGGAGTTTTTGCATGTATGGAGTTTAATCAATGAACATTTTTCATAGGGAAATCTCCTTCTCTGTGAAAAATGTACTTGGGAAGTTTTGCTGAATTTGCCACTCAAAACAAGTAGAATTCATAGACACACTAGATTGATTTTCAGGGTCTGCCTGGTTTGGGAGAAGGTTAGCAAAGAGGAGAGGGGGATGAAAGGCAGAGAAACTATCCCCATATTGCCTGGTGCTTTGTGCTAGTTAGTGTATTTGTCCATCATTTAGATAACTCAGGAACTCCATTTCTCTTGGTATCAACAAGACATGAATCTGGTGTGCTCACTCCCCTCCCATTTAGAGGTGGAGCTGGAGAGTCCCTGGACCTGACTGGAGACAATGTAAGCAGGGACAGTGGTAGACTGGGACCACATGCTATTATTCCATGTGGCCATTCCTTCCTCAGGCAGGACAGACCTCAACACAGTGGTTTCAGCTGGTGAAAGAGCCTGGAGATCTTTTCAGCAGTGCAACTGGTCACACATTTGTGTTGTTTTTGTCTCAGGTAAAGGAGGCAGGAAAATATGAAGCTGTAATGCGAAGTGTTGTTCTTTCACTTTTATCAATTTATCAGATGTACTAAGGAATGATTCCAGACCCTTCTGTTCCACTTTTTAAAGAAATTTTCTTCCCTATTTTTCCTGGTTTTCTGCCCATTTAAAGTCTTTTTTTATTCATAATTAATATCTAGAACTTGAGTTCTTTGATTTTTATACTCTCCTATGGGAAAAACTACCTATTAGAATCTTGTCCTAACTTTCCTTCTCTAGAAGCAGAAGTTTGCCAATATATTACAATTCATTTTAATTTAGTGTATGCCATTTGATGTAAGTGTGTATTTTAAGGGAAGCAGCACCCAAATGTGTGTTTCTAATCATGGGTTACTCTCATGCTATTTTCTGTTAGAATTCACAAGTGTGTTATTTGACATGTTAATTACTACATTGGTATATGACTAAGAATACAAATATCTCCTCATTTTCCCCCCTCCCCTCAATTAACATTTAGCTTGAGAAGATCAGTACATTTTGTCTGTGAAAGGTTCTGGATTAAATGCCACCAACAAATGATTTTGTGCATGTTTTATTTTGCCAAACGAGGATGTCAGACACTGGGGGAAATAACATAACATTGGCTGACCTAAGACTTCAATTAACTAACAAGGAAGTTTACAAAAGCTGTCATATTAACTTTGCACATCACTTTACTGGGGCAGACACACTGTCTCACGGCACTTATTTCTTGCTTTGCTTCCCTCGAGGCACAAAGCACAAACAGGAAGAGAAATTTATTCCTTATTTCTAATGCAAATAGTTTTCTACAAATATTTAATGTGAGAAAGAGGTATCCTGTCTATGTCATTCCTGTTTCAGCCCCTTATTACCCAGTTAAATTGCATTTGACCTGTGTGTTTAGATCAGTATTGTTTTGAATTAAAGCCTTTTATTTGAGGGTTCATTTGGTTTTCGTCCTGCAAGAAGACAGTGAACTTCTTTCACACTGTCTTACCAAAATAGTTGAAGACATTATAAACAGTGTTTACATATATTTTGATGATGATGATTCTAAACCTACTTGCACTTCCAGTTTGTGAAGGACTGCTCTTCACTTCCCTTTCTATTACTATCAACTTTGTCCTCAGGCCAGTCCTTAAGGATTGTTTCCTTACAGTCAGTTGCTTCCCAAGGCATAATTGTAGAAATATATCATTTCCCCCATATTTTGCCCCCTCTTTTCCTATTTCCTTTTAACTGAAATTCTAACAATCTCATTTATTCTTTTCCTTTAGCCTTCATTTTCTGTTGAAACTCAACATCTATCAGAACCTCTTTTTTTTTTCCTTCAGACTAGTTCTCATTTTCATTTACTTTGTTGCAAGCCATCAGCCAGATGCCTGCTTCTTTATGCTGATACTCCCTGCTGAAACCTTTGTTCCTGCACAGGTCACTTTTCCATATTTATAACACATTTCCTACTGGCTTGCTTTCTTTTTCCTTTGTATACTCTAGTCTGTTCACATTCCTTATCAAAATCATTTTCTTGCTCGTTCCTTTAACCATATTACCCTTCATTGTGTGATTTTGTGGTACCCCTTTGTCTTTTTCTTGGTCAAGTTTATGCTTTTTGCTCCCAGCCAAAGCCTCTGCCACTGTTACTGTCTTTAACTGAGAACATGAATAGAAATGTTAAAAAAAAAACTGGAGGCCTCCTTAGATATCCAATGGTTCTCCATCAGGATCTATGTATCCAAGGAAATGTAATCAGTGCACATAACAGTATTCTGGGAGCTTTTTTGGACAGTGCCAAATCAAGCTGTGGTCACAGGCTTCTTGTAGAGGTAAACGAGCCCAGGGATGTAATGTCACAGAGTTCAGCAATAAGTGGTCTTTTTCCACTGAACATGTTTTAGAAGATGCTTGCATCCAATAGCAGAATGAGCCAGGAATCTCTTACAGGGAACTGAACATTTTTTTTCATCAGCTTCTTTAGATGGAGTCACTCCTCAGACCCCTTTCTTGCTTTTTCTCAGTCTCCCTTTTGCACCCTGTTTCATGGTGCTCCATGTGCTCATGGCTCTGGGGTTGTTATTCCATCTTTCTTACAAGAATATCATGACTCCTTTATCCTCTCTCTCATACTCTTGCATTTATAGTAGTCTCAGTCCACCAGTTCCCAGAAATCAAGTTGTTTCAGTCTGATTTCCCACACCTCTGATTCATTAGTAAAGGAAAATAAAAAGCAGAAAAATCAAGAACTTTTCTGAAATTTAAAAGTATTGTGATCGCTTCATCTTCAGCCTTTTCTTTCTTCACTTGACCTTCTGAATCTTGGGATTCAGTGCAAAGTCAGGGTCCTTCAAGTTCTCTTCCCTCTTTTCCTCACCAGAGGGCAGGCAATTATTTGGGTCCTGAGCCTCTGAACAAGATTTCTCATTGATGTATTACTACAACATTAGGTTTTCTGACACTTGCTATAGACCTTTTCAACACCTTGTGTGGAATTGCTGTCACATCTCCTATCTCTCAGCTCCATCGTCACATCTGCTGGGTGTGCTCATTTATTCTGCAAAGTGGTAGTCACTGCTGAACTGGGGAATGATGCTGACACTGATACTGCATGAAATACACTGCTCTGCTTGATCAAAACCATTGCATTGTTTCAAGTCTCCTCTATGCAGACTGAAAAATATCTTGATTCGTATAGAAAATTATAATCACAAGCAAAAGAGGAAAGAAGGAAAGGAAGAAAAGCAAGCCAAAACCCTGGCAATATAATAGGTTTAAAATTTTGCAGAAAATGAAGAGATAAAATGTATCAGAACTTATATCTGCTAAATCCTCTGACAGCTGCTTTCTCATCCTGCTTCCTGAAAACAAATCAACTTAATTATTCCTGTGGCTATGTACATCCAGGCAGCTTAGAGTTGCCTCTTTATTGCTGGCTACAGTAACTGTCCTTGTGTTTCTGGAATAGCTAAGAAGATTGAAAAGTGGGTTTTTTTGGTAATTCCAGAGTATACAGATTAGAATAGAAGTAATTGTCTGGAATTTTGGAATCTCTTGTCAATGGTTAGATTGTGCCAGCACTGAGTTTAAATTTGCTTTTGTAGGAGGGCATGTTTGGATTGATATTCTAAAGTAATGGGTAGTGAATGCTTGGTACAGGCTGTGTCTGAGAGACTAGTGTAGTGAATTCACAGACTAGAATATGTGGAGATTGGGGGTGGGGAATCCCCATTAAATTATCTTGCAAGGACCTTGATGTCTCTCAGGATGACTCTTCTGTGTACTCTGAAAATAAAACCATTGATCTAGTTAAGACAATTTATCCTTTGGAACAGTCTAAAAAATGTCTCAAATTACCTGGTGCACACATTAAACATGTAAAGTTTTCATTAAAGGAGTTGACAGGTTGCTTGTAAACTAAAGTAATTTCCTTTACCTTCAGAATTAAATTTTCTTTATGGCCTCCTATGTCAGTAAGCACTGTTCATTAAGAATGATTTGGCCATTTCATTCTGCAACCTTATTTTTGCCTGCCTTGTGGATTTAACTGAAGGAAATCCCTTTTTGACTGAAATGATCAAGCTGAATCTCAATCACCAAATGATGTTCTTCCCTGCATTCTTTACCCTGTATAGATAGAAGGGAAGAAAGCTAAGTATGAATTCTTTACAAGCAATTTGCAAGCAGATGTCTTTTCTCCAATTTTATGTTTGTTGGCTGCTTGATTTTTTAGTGGTCACATGAAAAAGCTAGTGACTGAGGGCCTAAAGCTTCTCACATCTCAGGTGCTTCAGGTTTGGTTGTAGAGAGGAATCTCTGGATGTAGTGTGGTCCAGTGGCTAATTTTTTATCATACAGTGAGGTAGGGGAATCATATCTTGCAGTACTTTTTATTGTTGAGCCAAATCAGGAAAGCAGTGAACTAAGCACAGCATTGTAATGTGGGTTATTTATATGTAAGTCTCGTCTGTGCAGACGGAAGGTGAACTGTCAAGATTCATAGCAGTAAGTCAGTATAACACAGTGACACACACAACCCCCCGAGTTAGTCCTCCAAACAGCAATCAGTGAAACATGTGCCCCAAGATACTAGAGGTACAACTTAGTGGCTTCTGTGACAGCATTCAGATGCGTTCTTGTTGCTGTCATTATACATCAAAAGCCATGCTTATCCAAATGAAATATTGATGTTGTGGGGAAACTATAAGAAGGGTTCATCTCCTGTCTGGTGCTCCACAGATTATAAAATCATAGTGATTTGGGTTGAAAGAGACCTTAAAGATCATCTAGTCCCAGGTCCACCACCATGGACAGGGACACCTTCCACTAGACCGAGTTACTCAAAGTCCCATCCAGCCTGGCCTTGAACACTGCCAGGGATGGGGCATCCACAACTTCTCTGGGCAGCCTATTCCAGTGCTTCATTACGCTCACAGTAAGAATTTCTTCCTCATATCTGATCTAAACCTACCCTCTATGAGTTTAAAGTTATGAATTACCCCTTGTAACACCCCAAATGGGTTGTTGTAAACATCCAGGCCTCAGGCTCTTCTGGGAAAAGTTTATGAGAGGTTGATGCTGTGAGTTTGTAGGAGAGTGTCACAAGGTTAGTGGGAAGGTGGTTGTAGAGTTTGACGCTGATAAACTCCTCTTCTTCACATTTACAACTTCTCACTCTTTTTATTTTGAGCCCTTGTTGTAGAGCCCAAGTGTTCAGACCTGTGCTCCATCCAGAAAGAAGAGATTTTTTTTTGCATAGGCAAAAGATGTCATGACAAGAGGGAGAAGAAACAATAAAATAGAGGGGGTAAATGTTGGAAAGACAAAGTAGTCAGAATACGATATGACAAAGGTGAGATCAAATAAGCAAAACACACAAAAAGCTAGACTAAAACAGCCTTAGGAAAAGTATGTAATGTCAGGATATGGCTGTTGGAAACAAACTCTGGGAAATAAGGTTCTATGTGATTAAATTGAAAAATAAGTTGTGTTTTCTTTCCTACTGTCTTTCTCTTCATGTCTTCAGTGAATTTACCTGTCTTAGTTGCAAAGCAGAACTTGGGATTCTCTTAACTATACAACAGGTCATCAGATAAAAAGAATGTGATTTAAAGCACATGCGCCTTCTGAAACACTCATTTCTCTGTAAGAGTAGCAAAACATAATGTAATTAAAACAACTGTCTGCAGTGTTTATGTACAATCACACTGGGTAGAGAATACCTTTAATTTCATTGTAAGGTCAGACACACAGGGAGGAAGGGTTGATGCTGTCTCTCAGACAGCAATAATCAAAGGCTGGCAATTCAGCTTTGGAAGTTGAACAGATTAGAAGTTCTTGGCAGTGATTCTCAAATCCTCAGGAGACTTGACACAATCAGCAGCTTTGACATCTTGGCCAGCTAGCTAAATAGTATTGCCTATAAACATTACAAGGCAAGTGATGATCCCCTTATGTGCTGGCCCTGCGTCATACACTTCTTGCCTTCTCTCTCTGGAGCAAGGGGAGCCTCTAGATCAAGTAGCTCTTTGATGATACCTGTCAGATCATAGTGAAGAAGAGGAATTTTCATTGTTGGCATGTTAACCACAAAAATGAGTTACGGAGAGGAGAAACAAAAGTGCTGCAACTAAGCATATAAGTGGCAGCACCCTAAGTCTACTGAACCTGAACCTCCTTTAAAGAGTTTAGGCAAGAATGAGCACTGCTTCATGTGAATGATTTAGAGATCAGACTGAAAAGATCACCAAGCATGAAACTCCCTAAAATACAGTATGGATTTATTTGCTTGTCCATTTATTTTGTGGGAAAACTACTTGTAAGAGACAGTTTCCCTACTTCGGGTGCCTGAATATGGGAACTATATCTATGTATAAGCACAAAAAAAATCTGATCTGTACAGATATTTCAATGAATTCATGAAATTCAAACTGCATGCATGCATAAGTGATTGCAGGACTATATTTACTTGCAAATCTGTTTTAGTGTTGAAAAATCAAGGTGATATGGTAGTGATGGTTGTTATAGCAGTGTAGTATGGTTAGTTTAGCAGTTATACTATGCTTGCCTGCTTGAAATTGGAGTAATTTGTTCTTTCTAAGGGGCAAGAAGTTTGATCCCATTAATGGCAATGGGGGTTATGTGTTTTAGTTAAACTATCTGTTTGTGCATGCTGCTTCTGCATGGTACTGCAGGAATGATGGCTGCAGGCTGACTGTAAAACTACATGTGAAAAAATAGTCTGGCGTAACTTGTTAGCAGGCCTGAGGATGCAGAAGTGAAGCCAGCAGCTGAATGTCATGAGAAAAGTTCAGCCCAGTTTGCTGGGAGCCCAAACAGTAGTGTTAGGAGGTACCAATAGCTAAATATATTTTCAATGGGTAAGGTTAGTTTGCAATTTCTCCCCTCTTTTTCATTCATGGTAGTTAACAATATCTTTTAATGAATAATATATAACAGATGAATTAAAATTAATGAGCATCCATTGCTAGTCATTTGTCAAGAAGGCAGAAAGAGGAAGATAGAACATATTTTTAAGCATCCAACTTGTTGCTGAAATTTTGTTTCATTCTTTCCTGCTATTCCTTTGAGGATGTTTCCTTCGAGGATGTGTCCCTCCTTACATATGCTAAGCCCTTTAAGGTATTAAACCAAGACCCAGTAAAATCAGTAGTATTATGCTAATCACCTTGTTGGGCACTATCTATCAATGTTCAAGTGTTAACTGTTGTTTGGGTTTTATGGTGGTTTGTCATTTCCAAGACGTGACAGCACATTTCCTACTTGGACTGGTGTGGTCTAGTTTAGGGTAAGTTGATAATTCTCACTGGCAGACCAGCTAAGTAATTCTCCAGAGGCATTTAGCTGCACATTGACACTGTCTAGGGTGTAGACCATGGAATTCAATATAGCTTTTTACTATCAAGCTGAGTTTTAGAAGACTTCCTCAAATACTAATGTACCTATTAGATTTATAGAAATGGATGGAGCAGAGCTTTTCTAAGGCAAGTTTGCAAGATGAGTTAGAAAACTGAGAGAGCACATGTAGAACCATGAAATATTCATATGAAAAGAGAAGTTGTTAGGATTATTAGGAAAGTTCTGAAGGGCTGAGCTTCTGTTTTAAGATACACGGTAAAGGTGAAAGAATAAGGGAAAATTATCAGCGCAGAAAAAGCTTTGCACTGTTGACTTTTGTCATACTCTTTTTGATACAAGGGGGTGTTACCATTTCTTACTCTTTATTAGCTGTTGCTTTTGGCTGAGATGAACCTCTCTATGATAAATTGTTTTTTCAGCCAACTTAAGCACAGCATCAAATAAATATTTCAAAGTGTATGATTTGCACCAGCACCAAGGAAATGAGTCTAGGATTATGGAGAGACAGACAGTAATCTGTGATACGTATTCATCTGAACTAGATCCAAGCAATTCTCCTTTGTTAACTGTGTCTGAGCAGTTTTTTCCTGATAAAATAATTAATATGCAGATAGATGGCTGCTGTCTAGCTATGCTTCATTCTCATTTTTTGGTTTGCATTGTTTATGGCTTTTATTCAAAAGCAATCCTATAATATCCGTGGCCAATTGATCTCTCTCTTTCTCCTGACTAATAGTCTTTTTTAGTAAGTTCTCTTTCCTTCACTGTGTATGGCCATAATGTGCCTGCAGTGTAAGGCTCTCATAGAATCCTGGAGTGGTTGAGATTGGAAGGGACCTCTGGAAGTCACCTGGTCCAACCTCCCTGCTCAAGCAGGGCCCCACTCAGAGCCAGTTGTCAAGGTCTATGTCCACACAGCTTTTGGGTATCTTCAAGGATGGAGACTCCATAACCTCCCTGGCCAACCTGTGCCAATGCTCAGTAACCCCCACTGTGAAAAAGTGTTCTCTGATGTTTAGAGGGAACCTCCTGTGTTTCAGTGTGTGCCCATCGCCTCCAGACACAAGGAGTAAGGGAACCAATGGGCCAGTTAACCAGCTTTCTGCTACTGCCCTCTGGTGTGAAGAACAACTCTGAGAGCCAGCAGGAGAACTCCAAGACCTAAAGCTCTCCCCAGTCTCTCTCTTGTGGACAGTTAGTCTGGCCCCTGTGGTTTGTGCACCTCACCTGGGTTGAGCTGACAGAAGTCAGGGTGTGCATCTGCACTCTCAGATGGCTCATCAGGACTTCACAGCTTTTTTCTGCTGGTGCTGAATGTGTGCCTGTCCCTGATGTGATGGGAGGAGGTGATTGTCCCGCTCTGCTCTGCACTGGTGCAGCCATACCTTGAATATTGTATGCAGTTTTTGTCACCACAATATAAGGAAGATATTAAGCTCTTAGAAAGCATCCAAAGGAGGGCTACAAAGATGGGAAGGGCCTTGAGGGGAAGCCGCATGAGAAGTGGCTGAGGTCACTTCAGCCTGGATAAGAGGAGACTGAGGGAGACCTCATTGCAGTTACAACTTCCTTGTGAGGGGAAAAGGAGGGGCAGGCACTGATCTCTGTGGTGACCACTGACAGGACCCAAGAGAATGGCCTGAAATTGTGTCAGGGGAGGTTTAGGTTGCCTATTAGAAAAGGGTTCTTCACCAAACAGGTGATTGGGCACTGGGACAGGCTCCCCAGGGAAGTGGTCACAGCACCAAGCCTGGCAGAATTCAAGAAGTGTTTGGACAGAGCTGTCAGGCACATGGTGTGACTCCTGGGGATGGTCCTGTGCAAGGTTAGGCATTGAAGTTGATGATCCTTGTGGGTACTCGTGGATCCCTTCCAACCTGGCATATTCTGTGATTCTGTGATCTTAGCACAGGATGCAGAAGAACCACACTACTGCTGCTGAGGGTACACAAACCATGGACAGAGCGGGACTTAAAATCCTGTAACAAGCAATTATAATTTAGCTGTTGAGGGAGACAGACAAGGAATAAGTGGCACCCTCCTCATCAACCCTCAAAAAAATGTTTCAGAGAAGATGAGCTTTTGTCGTAGGCTATCATGCCCTGTCAGAAGTTGCCTTATTTTTTGGTCATATTACTGAAAAGTCATCCAGAGACCACTAGTACTAATCTCCTATACTTAGAAACTTTAGTGTAACCCAGAGTAAGATTTGAAACAAAACCACAGGAAGTCTTAACACAGGTTTTCTTTTTTTTTCCCTTGTCAACTGCAGGTAATGCAGGTAGTGAAAGAACAGATAATGAGAGCACTCACTACCAAGCCTAGCTCTCTGGATCAATTCAAGAGCAAACTTCAGAATCTCAGTTACACGGAAATACTGAAAATACGCCAGTCTGAAAGAATGAACCAGGAAGATTTCCAGTCTCGTCCAATTCTGTAAGTACTGTCTTCTCTCTCCACTTGATTTTTCATGGAAGGATTAAGAATGAATGACATTTGTGAACTCTTCTGGGGGAACACAGGGAGAAAGTCTATCCAGGGAGACGTGTTCAAAGGCAGTAGTGTTGCATCCACTCAAAGTACATTACGTTTTCTTCTGCAGGGAATCATAACTTTTTCTTTGAGTTCAGTGTAGCCAGATTTGTCAAATCCCAACAGGGTCTCACATGGCTTATTTATATGAAACAGTGCTTTGACATTTCCTAGCTCTATGTGACTGTGAGCCTGGTTTTGGTGCTGTAGTGACTTCTAAAAAAAAGTTCAACTAATCAAACACCACAACATTGTCTTCTGTTCAAGGGCCTTCAAAAATTTCAAATGTTGCTTTTCTGATCAAGACAGGGAGAAGTCCAGAAGAAGAGAAGCCAATATACACTGGCTTCCCAAAAGACTGGTGTTATGTGCCACTGTTTTTGTTTCTAGCATTATCTTTGGTGTTAGTGACAATCAGTCATTTGCTTATTTGTAAATGATAACATTCTGGCAGGTAGCCAGTCATTTGCTTGTTGTTTACTGCCAAGTATCAAAGGCTAATACTGCCTTCATAGCTCCTTCTCATTTCTCAGAATAGTCTTTGTTCTATTGTATAAAAAATGGAGGCTGTACTTGGCTCTGGACCAAGTCTGTGCTTGTGGCTGAACAGGAGGCACAGGACAGATGCAGACTCTGTGGTGCACGAATGATGTACTGAGAATAGCAGGAACCTTTTCAGATCAGCAGAGAAATGGTGAGGGCTCCAAAAGCATCAGCTGAAATGTCATGAAATCCTGACTGCAAGTTAAATGGCTCGTGGTTTTCTAAATGTCCTTTTCCAAGGCAGAAGTGTAGAGACAGATTTGAACCAGAGAATTTCAGGCTTCAGAAGCAGAGTATTAATTTTGATTTGTTTCTAAAGGATATAGATATGTAAGCACAAGCTCTGGGGGGTGCAGAGGAGAGAACACATTCCTCCAGGGGCAGCAGGGCAACAGTGGAAGCACAAGCTAAGTAGAATTACATGCTAAATTTTAATCATACCAATGTGGATCAAAGGCAGAATGCTTCTTTTATATTTTCAGTGTGTTAGAAAATAGGACCCAATGCCCAATTAGAACTGATGTCACTCACAGAAGTGCATCAATTAAAGAGCTACAGTTAGTTCTGCATCGTTACACTGCTCAGAAATCCCTTGCAAATCCCCTACAACATTTAGTGGTTCAAAGCTGCTCAGTACTGCTAAGCATGTCACCAAAGCTTCTCATTTTCCCTTCATTCCTTATGAGTCAACAGTTTAGGGTATGATACAGGTCAACTATTTACATTCTCTTGCACCATCACCTAGCCTCGTGAAACTTGCCAGTGCCCTCTCCAAGCTCTTTATTTCCAGTATCACTCAGTGTCACTCTGGCTACTTGCTGCCACAGTGTGGGGTCTCCTTCCCCATCATGGAACTAGTGAAGCAACCAACACAAATAGTTAAAAGCAACTGAAGTGTTACCCGAGGCTCATTTCAGATTCAGGACAAAGGCTAAGCCCAAAGGCTATAAAGGCTAAGTAAATCAATAAGGTGTTTAAGCAATCACAACTGCATTTGCAGAGATTTAACTGCAGGCATTTGCATTTTGATTACATCCATGATCACTTGTTCTTGACTGTCAAAAGAAACAGTTCTTTCATTTTCTGCTTTGATTCGGTTCCCTGTACTGAACTCTCTCAAATTGCATAGATGGCACAATTGATAGAAGTACAGAATCATGGCCCCATTGTACAGAAAAAGCCTGTGAGTGAAGAGAGCAATCCTGGCTGTGCTGTATATTTTAAAGCCTTGCAAATATGCTAAAAGAGATTGTGCACAATGGTGACTGTAACATTGACAGGCCTTGTTTAATTCTGGTTGAGAATATGGCAATCAGTTGATGGTTTTTCCTGCCTCGAACATGATAGAAGTCTTTCTTTTGCTGTTCATTGTATGAAGCACTGAAGTTTTAAGCTTTCAAGCTGCTGGATAAGAGAAGTTTCAGTGAAGTTGGATTTGAATGTAAGTTGGAAAGTACTTCCTTAGATCCTCATAATTGAAACAAACTTGTATTGCAAGGATTAGTTGTTTCTTTTATATAGAATAGAATCATAGAATTCATTGGGTTGGAAAAGACCTCCGAGATCATCAAGTCCAACCCTTGGTCCAACTCTAGTCCATTTACTAGATCATGGCACTCAGCGCCACATCCAATCTGCGTTTAAAAATCTCCAGGGATGGGGAATCCACCACCTCTCTGGGCAGCCCATTCCAATGCCTGGTTACTCTCTCTGGAAAGAATTTTTTTCTGATATCCAACTTAAATTTCCCCTGGCGGAGCTTAAGCCCGTGCCCCCTTGTCCTATTGCTGAGTGCCTGGGAGAAGAGACCAACCCCCACCTGGCTAGAACTTCCCTTCAGGTAGTTCTAGACAGTGATGAGGTCACCTCTGAGCCTCCTCTTCTCCAGGCTAAACAGTCCCAGCTCCCTCAGCCTCTCCCCATAGGGCTTGTGCTCCAGTCCCTTCACCAGCCTTGTTATGAGCATTGTTGTATCATATGAAGTGAAGACTTTTCAGTATCTATTTTTGATTACGGAAAATAAAAAGTCTTTCATAATTGGTTCGATGATTTAGAATTGTTACTGATCATTCAAACTGCCATTTCATAATGAAATGATAAAGGATCACTTTCATTTTTAATTATTTTAGAAGGAGTTGTCTAGGAATCCTGTGGGTCTGTACAGACTCAGGGATCTCCTTGACAGATTAAATAGCAACAGAGATGGGTTAATGCTAGATAAAGATCTGAGGTCCAGCTGGAGACTCTCTGGTTAAAAGAGAGTTAATATCAAATAGGGAGTCATTGTTAAGTAACATCTCTGTGAAAATCAGCAACATACAGGGAAATACAGGAAGGTATTGATGTTTTTCTGTGTTTTATCTTACATATTTCTCTGCAATGTTAGAAAGAGTCCCTATATCCTGCTCCTAATGTGTGAATTGATTAGGAGAGGGAGCATAGCCAGATGCCAGAATGATAAAAGGACAAAACACATTAAACCAGTTTGGGGATTACTCTCCCATTGTGTTGTAATGATTTAAATGCCTGTAATATGCCCCATCCTGGAAAGAAAACAGGTAACAAGTGAGTCTTAAGTGTAAGCTGGAAAGGTAAAAGCTGGGGACAGTTGTAACTGATGGTGAGGAAGAATTAGGGTAATGTGAATAATTTAAAATAATTTCTAGTTATTTTCAGACATTTTAAAAGCAAGTAAGTGGTGTCAGTATTGCCTACAGTGCCAAGACCAGTAAGATCATAAAATTAGCTATCATATATATTACTGTGTGGTTCTCTCAACCCTTCTATCTTACCAACACACTAACTTTTTACATTCTTACATGACAGAAACACAGTAGGAAACTAACATCAGTTTTTAAAGTGATCTCCTTAGACTTAGTCTGTTGTCTCTGGTCACAATCTTTTAAGTAAATGTCATCTGAAGGACAGTTCGTAAATATTCTCAAAACATATTTGCATTTATGATCTTCCCTTAGCTAATTGTTCACGTTTGATTTTAAAATTAGGCAGGAGGACCTATTTCTTGTACTAAGTTTTTTTTCTAACCCTCCTGTCTTTAGACAGTGATCAGGAGGAACAGAACTCCATTGCTTTCAGATGGCTTTTAGAAGGAAATACAGTTTCAAAGAAGCACATCTTCTGTTTGACTTTGTTCTTTCATTTGTTCTGACTCATTTCTGTCACCTTGAAGTGGTGGAACAGAAACTTTGACAGTGAGGAGCACTGAGTGGCAGGATCACTTCACAAAAATATTTCTGGAATCATGGTTTCAGAAAAATAGCTGAAAAACCATACAAGTCAGAGGAACCACATATTGGCAGGAGCTGCTGAGGCCAGTAAGTGCAGTAAGTGACCATGGCAAGGATTTGGTGGTCTTAGACTTTCACTAAAGTCCAAAATTACCGACGACTGTTTCTCCATGGAGTAATGAGTTGTCTCCACAATCCGTGTGATCAAGTTCGAGGACCGTAAAACAGAAAAGAGTACTACATCTGAGCACGTGGGTAGAAGGACTCTAGCACATATAGAGGCATGAGGACCCTTCTTTCCTACCTCTCTTGCTCCTATGGAAAGTCTGCCTTAGGCAGTGAGGTGCTTTAGAGAGGGTACCTGCTTCTTTTAGTATTGGTTAAAAAGTCCTTCTCTCTCTGGTTTGTAAAGGGCAGATGGGGCTTTAGAGGCCAGAAGAGAGAATGTTATAAGCAAACATTCAGGTGTTAATGTGCTGTTTGTACCAGTGTTGAATGTTTGAAATTAGTCCATCTGGAGTTTAGTTTGCAGCCTGAACTTCTGAATAATCCACACTGGTGTTTTAACACTGTTGTCTTCAGCCCCTGCTCTCAGGTTTCACCTGAGGAATAGGGAATCTCATCAGCTTAGTAAAGGCAAGACATTTATTCAAACACAAAATTCTCTTAATCAGAGTATTTAACCATTCAGCACATCCATATCTTAGATCCCAATGAGAAAACAACAGTGCTTGAAAAATGCCCTAAGGTACTAATAATACATTTCCAAAAGGTGTCCTGTTTCTATAGTTACAACTTATCCTTGATTTTTGACCAGATAGATTTTCACAGCTTGTAAATATGCAGTGGGTATGCATCAAGAACTGCAACCATTTCATTTGCACCTAGAGGAAAGATGGCACTTTATTTTAAAGGTCTGATCTTCCTAGCAGAGGACTTACAGCGATTTCTGTGGAGGTCTGGCAGATCAAAAGCATAGGAGCCATGAATGTGGAAATCAGCAGAGACTGGGCTTCCTCAACTGTCAAGAGGAGAGAATTTTTTGTTGTCTCTATGGGATACCAGAGCTTAGCTTCCTTTTGATGATGATTGCTGGAACATACTGCCAGACAGAATGATTTTTGGTATTAGCTAATTTGCACAGCAATGCAAAATTATGGTTCTGACACACTTCATATTTTATAAATCCTCTACACATTCAGTTATTTTTTTTAATCTTACTAGGCTTGCTGTCGAGTTGATGTTTAAACCTGTCTTTTATATATTCCTAATGAATGTAAGTGAGGATATAACTGATGAATTCAGACATCTGTGAATCCATGTGATGGTGTATGAAATTAAACTTTAAATATTATATGCATATGCTTTCTGCCTGGTTCCTGACATATTGAACTCCTATCAAAATAAGATACAGAAAATGGATTTTCTGAAGGATATATAATATTATTTCTAAATGTACTGTGGGTCTTTGTGCTCCTGGGCAAAGGTAAAATTTGATCTCTGAGCAGTCCCTAGTTATGAGTTAGTCTTTCACAAATTCTGATAATAATGAACTAATTGAATTATGTGAAATTAAGAAGCAGCATATAGTGCTGGACATTATTTTAGCTCATTGGGATTGCTCACTATTTTCTATTGTTGTTTCAAAATGTGTTTTAGCCTTCTTGTGTTGTCCTAAATGATAATGCAGGTGAAGTATACCAGCAGAGGATTGTGCAACAAAAGGTGCCAGACCTTCAAATAAGCCTTACCGGATTCCTACGATGAAAGAGCATTATTTGCCACAAATAAATCTTGTTGATGCCTTATAGCAAGTGTTATTTTTAGATGAGTAAAGTAAGAAATAAATAAGTTACTTGCCTGAGTCATACACTGCTGTTTTAGCGGGAGATGTCTACAACAGAGATACCCTGACTCACACTCTTTGTTATGAGAAAAAGGTTTGGGGTTTTTTCGGGAGCAGACTAGATTCTGACCTGGGCTTGTCTGCAACTGTTGTCCTCTTCAAACTCCTTGCAGTCTCACATCATGTGGGACTCTGTCTCAGAGGAAAGAGGATGGTCTTTGATTGAGTTTGACAAGTGCCTACTTTCTCTCTTCCCAAGGGAACTAAAAGAGAAGATTCAGCCTGAGATCTTAGAACTCATCAAGCAGCAACGTCTGAATCGACTTGTGGAGGGCACCTGTTTTAGAAAACTCAACAGTCGGCGTCGACAAGGTACAGCTCAGGCTGCCTAGTCTGGCTTTTTATTTTCACTTTTGTCTACAAGTTGAAATGAGGAATACTATTTTCACTGGCAGGATCCTTGTTTGTAGTGCTGCCTTGACTGTTTTAACCAGGAGGCATCTGAAAGCATCTCCAAGTTACACTTGTAGGATTTCCTGTGTTTCCCTGAAACTGGTTTTGGCTTCATCACACAGATGAACTGGAACAAGTGCAGCATTTGACAAAAATCTCAAGCAGCAGTCTCACACTCTGAACTGAGTATTTTGATTTCTTCTTGAGCGTCCAAGCTTCTAGTTCTTCTCAAAACAAAACCATTTCCTCTCCAGGAATAGCACATGAAACTTGACTTTGAATCTCTCAGACTTGGACCACCTTTATATAGGGAGAGAGCTCATTCTGCACACTCCCTCTAGTACTGTCTGTGCTTGGGTTTTGTCTTGCATTACTGTATACAATAATTATAGCATGGTGTTTAAATATGCTTTTAAGAACTACTTAGATCAGTAATTTATATACCTTCATATGAATACTTGATTGATATGGGAAGAGGTTTTTTTCTCAGTTCTGTGAGTAATTTCTTGGTGCTGGTAGATTCATAGCTTATTCTATACAGTAAAACTCCCTGTGGTTCTTTTCCCCTCAGAGAAATAAGCTTCTGTTTTCAGACAACATAATGGGGACATAACGTAAATTCAGCAGATTGATTAGAAGTTGTACCCAAAAATTTCCCTTTAAACTCCCATTTTGGGAGGATTCAGATTACTATTTGTTTTCCTCTGTAAATACAGTGCAAGTTAGAAAGTTACAATAGCTAAGAGTAAGAACTGTCAAAGATCAATATTTGAGACCCTCAGATTAATTGGGAAAGACTTCATCCTTCACAGAGAGAAGTATCCCTGCAATGCCTCCTTCCTTAGAAACAAGGAGGCAATTTTCCTTAGTGTGAAGAGGGTATTTATATCCTCTCTGTCATGTATACAAACACCTATGAAGCCCACTGGACAGAGTTTAGGGAAAGATCATCACTATGCCACTGTCACTTTCTGTACAAACTGGATAGGGAGGCATGATACATGTTTTCCCTTCATCCACATACTCATGGAATGAAAGTAGGTAAAGTAAGGTGTAGTTTGGTTTGGCTATCAGTAGTGAGGGCTGTTTATTTTATTCCTCTCAGAGCCTTAATCCCAATGACTGAAATTTTAGGGAAGGAACAGGGTTTGTAGCAAATATTTTTCTTTTGGCAGATCTCCAAGAGGAAGATAGACTGTTTATTTTACTCTTAAACTGTTGTTGATTTGTTATTTATAGGATCAAAAGCCTTAGGGGGCATAAATTCATTCGACTTATATGAGTACAGTTGAAGTTAAAAAATAAATATTTTTTAAAAATCAATGTTCTGGTCCTCAGTTGAGAGGGTTGCTTTGTATCATGCCTTGGAGTGAATTCTATAGGCCACCAGATTAATTGCTTTGATGTCATATTTATACAGGCCAACATGATTCCTTGGCAAAAAATAAAACATATGACTGTGTCTAGAAGAAGTTTATCTTTTCTGAAATATATTGGGTTTTGCAGATACAAGCCCATTTAGGAGGTCATGTTTCTACACGCCCTTAAGAATTGTGTGTGCTTTATGTTAGACTTCCCGTATTCCCTGAAACAGAAGTGTAAATTACACCTTGAGAGAAAGGGAGTAGACACAACCACTAAAGAGGATGATTATGCACGAGGCCACCGGAGTAAACTCAGTGTGATCTATCACCGTGTGATCTAATGAAGTGTGTTTGGTGTATAAGCTATTGAACTGGGATCCTTTTTTAGGTATGTACAGTGCCTGACACAGTCCAAATAGCAAATACTAGCAGCTGGCACAGAGGGGAAGACTCTCTTGAAATCGGCATTTATCCTTCAGGGTCTCCTGTGCCCCAAAGCAGAACAAACTGTAAGACCAGGACTGTCATGATGTGAAGAGCTAGGAGAGGAAGTAAAGTGAATGGAGGTCCAGAGGTTTACCTAGTGATCCTAAACATTGCGACAGTCAAACTTTCAGACAATTCCTCTGATTGTCCTGATAAAAACAGTACAAGTCCCCAGTTCCTGAGTGTATCTTCTGTTAGCTTTTTCCCACCTCCCCATCTCCTCTCTCCCAACCCACCTCCCTGTACGTGTACCCTGTGCTACCTCAGGGGCTCAGGACCCTTGTCACTTGTCACCTGCTCCAACTGAATTCACCTGCCATGGAGCATTATTAAGGCCCCAGAAAGGACCTTGGTCCATCCCTGTTGATGTGGAGCTGAAACAGAAATGGGTACTGCTCCAAGGCATCACGATTTGCCTGTTAAGCAGCAACCTACTTGTAAGAGTAGCCATCACAGGTGGGTGTTACACTTTAGTATGTATATGCTTTTTATACATTTCCTATGATTCTTTTTTTCCCTTGAGACAATCTTGGAACAAGTGTCACAGATCTACGGATTGTACAAGAAGAACCTGAACATGCCCTACACAGGAGAAGCTGAAAGCATTAAATTGCCTATTTAAAAATACTTGACAGATATTAGCCCATGATATAGGCTCCAGAGCAAACTTCTGTTAAGATTGTTGTTTGAACATGTGGTAGGACACACATGGTTAGTCACAGTAAGTTGAAAAAATTGACTTAAAAGAAGTGAGAAGGGAGTTTACAGCCTCTTACAGCCTTTTTAGAAGAGCTGAAACACTTTCATATATACTTAGTATTGTAAAGCCTCCAATCCAACAGGTTACTCACTGGGGAGATGCTGAAGATTAAGCTGTGAGGTATCTGTAGTGAGATCTCTGCCTTTTGTGTTTCAGCACAGGATTATCATAGCAGGGTCTCTGTAGCTGAAATTCAGAAATGTCATTGTTGTCCCAGCAGGATACTTAGCACTTTCAAAAAATACATGGCCTTTTCCTTATGAGGTTTTCATAGGAGAACTGCAGCACTAACTGCTGTTTTTAATAACTATCTTAATCAGTTGGAAATGAAACAGCAGAATCTAGCCTGCCCTTCTGGTCATTTTCAACAGCAGATCATCAAACTCTGCAAATCCCCACTTTGTTCCTTGACCGTGAACATCTGCTGAACAGATAGACTTCTTCAGCTTTCTCCTTCTTTAGATAATTCCTAAAAGAAAGGGAAGAAGACTAAAGTGAAAACCTGCAAAGCACTCTACACCCCCAGTAGTTATTATTTCCAGTAGAGCTAAGTGGCAGATAAAGGCATTTTATTGAGGATAATAGATACTTCTGATGCTGTCATCCAGTACATTTCTAGTATATGTTGCTGGGTGCACTCTTGGAAATAAATTCCCCTTTTAGCTTTGTAAAGATTACAGAGAAATTGCATGTTATTGAAGTGGTTTTGCAGCCAAAGATGAGGTTGCTTAAACAGTAATTTTTGGAAGGGAAGGAAACCCTGGTGATACACACCATAAAATTAAAAACACGGGATACCTTGGGAGTAATCTGGAAAGAGAAAGCTTAAATTTAAACAAAAAATCAAGTGAAGACAGGTTTTCCATCTCTTGCTAGGATAAGCAACTCACAGTTCTGAACAACAACACACACTTTGTCTTTTTCTCTTCCAAGCTCTCTTCCACTGCTACTTCATCCTACCCTCCATAATCTGACAAAAAACATAATATTCTGTGAGTGCGTGACTTGCCGAGAGGAGCCTTTTAACCAAATATGCCTCCAACATTGCTACAGGTCAATTAGTTGCCAGTCATTTGGAGGGCCTCGTGGCTTTATTTAAGCAGTTTGAGTGCAAATGTCACTACAGTTGTATTAGAGAAAGACAATACAATGAAAGAGAAAGGGTGAGCCTGTATACGTATATCTAAAATCTACACAATTGCATTTGTTTTCACAGATATATTTAAAAGCAGGTTCCTATTGCTAAATCTGTGAGGAAATTGTTCTTTGAAACAAAAGCTTCTTTAATAATCTTGAACATATCTTGGGAAAAAGTCTCAGACTTCTCTCCATGCGTATCTGAGCTATTTTCTTCTCAGTTTCTAACAATAGAGCACTTCTGTACTAACCACAGCTCTTCTTTGCCTGGAACAGTGTTATTAAGGGCATATGAATCATTGGCCATTAATGTACTTGGAAACACACTGTGTGAATGGCCAGGCACTCTTGCCATCAGCAAAATGTTCTGTGCTCTACTATTTGTTCACAGTTTTAAATATTACTCTTATAGAGAAATTGTAGTTGATTTTGTTATTTGTTTTTTTAACCTCATCTATAATCTTTAACAATGTACTGTGATACATTTAACCCACTTGCTGCTCTAGCTATTATCTGGAAAACAGAAAAATTTGTTTGAAAACTTGTTTGAAAACAAGAATGATTGTTTCCCAAAGAAGAATTTCTAGCACCTTAATTTGAGTAATTGGTGGTCTTTGAGCTAAAGGACATAAGGACTTGCCAGAAAGTTAAATAATGTAGTGTCCAAAAATTGTGATGAAATCACAAGTCCACGTCATCGCTAAAGACTGTGGTGAGCAACTTCCCTCCCCTACACCTGCTTGCTCTGAGGAGGAATTTTATAGAGGCAGGTATAATGACACTGGATACAAAATGAGATTTGTAACTCATAGGAAAGACTTAATCTGTGGGAAAATTCAAGAGCCTGGGGCTGAAACCAAAACAAACCCTGATCCTTCCTGAATACACAGGTGCCGCTCTCCAGCTGTGCATTTATACAGGGATCTGCCAGCTGTGGAGTACAGGGTCTTTTGAGGAATGTCTGTTCTGTCTTTAAAGCCTCATGTGGCAGTTCAACTCTGCAGACTTGGGTTAAAGAGTTCTGGAGGGTTTGGGCAATAGTTTTTCTGTGTTTTATAAACACCACTTTCTAAACATGGTAGAAAAGTGCTTTTAATTCTGCCTTTTTCATTTGTTTGTTTGTGGGTTTTTTTGTTTATCAGTTTAAAGGTCAAAGTAAATGCTATTTCCCATGTGGTGTTCTGTAATTAAGCCTTCTTCACTCCTTATCTCGATAGAAGCAATTTCATACAATTTTTATTTTAGCTGCAGCATTATTCTATACTTTTCCAATGCAATTGTGTTCAGCACCTGCACTACAGTAAAAAAGCATGCATCCTGTTTGAAACTGTTCCCCTCCAAGGCACTGAGATCTCATGTGAGCGGGATATTTGC
Organism: Pithys albifrons albifrons; assembly: GCF_047495875.1. Taxonomy (NCBI): domain Eukaryota; kingdom Metazoa; phylum Chordata; class Aves; order Passeriformes; family Thamnophilidae; genus Pithys; species Pithys albifrons. The sequence goes on along the minus strand of NC_092464.1, from coordinate 47,921,981 downwards.
TGCTACACTGTTTGTAGCATCAGGTACAGCTGAGAAAACCCAAGTGGGTAAGGCTGAGGTGGTTGTAGAAGCAAGGGTTGCTTGCCATCACTAACCTTGTGATCACCCTCCTCAGCCTGGCTGGTGCAGTCATTTAGTGGCTGTGGTTGAGGAAACCTTGTTAGTTCCATTTGCGGCTTTCATTTAAGGGGTTTTCCCTTGTCAGCAAGGCTGTGGCACAGCAGTTATTAGTGAGCCCACAGGAGAGTTGTGCTGGGTATGCTTCAAGCCACAATCTATGGCTGTTAGTTTTTAATTAACCTTGGATTATGGGGAATTGCTGTAAAAGGCTCTTGCCATTGGAGTTTAGCTTTCTAACCATAAACCACCCCTTCCTAAAATGAAGTAAGACATTTTCATGGAGGTGTTTTCACCTCTTTTATTATTGAAAAAGGGCATTGAAAGAGAACCAGGGTTACCAAAAGACTAACCCCAAGGAGATTAAAGAACCAAACCCTTGCCAACAACACCAATCCCATTTGTGAGAAATTGTGAGAAATTTTTTTCTGTTACACCATCTTTTGCCCAGGTCATTGAGCAAAGTGAAATCATGTTGCTTTTTATTCAGAGAAAAATATTGGTTTAATTTTAGTGTTGGAAGGTTATATTCCTTTGGACAATTTAATATACAATGAGGTTGCAGTTAAAAGCTAGATATGAAAGCCTCTTTCTATAGTTATTAGAGGCTTTCCTTGAGGCTTACTGGTCTAACATCAGATTCAGTATTTAAGCATCAGACTTTGCTGTGGTTCTGGTAGAGCTCCCTGTAAAAGATATGAATATAGAAAATTTCCACATGCATTCTGCTGAGATACACAAACTGTCTAATGAGTGTTTGTGTGCTCTTTTTGCTTGTATGTATTGTCTTCAGATGAGAGTCTGCTGAATGAGGGCTCCTGCTTGCTCTCATTTCAAATCCCTACAAAACCTTTGCAGGTGGGGTCTTCTTCTTGATCCTGTACAGTGCCACACTGTATGTACTGCACACAGTCCAAGGTTGCTTATATTTCAGCAGCTCTTTTTGTATGCATCACAGAATCATAATTTCAGGCTCTCTGCCATAAATCTTTCAGTGTTGTGCATGCCTGTGAAGTAGATACCCAGAATCTCTGCCATTGCCCTTTTGAGCTTTTGCTAAAGGTTTGTAAGTTTTTGAAACCCTTCTGTAGAAGAGACTGCATGCTTAGTAAGTGGATTTTGAAGTGTATGGGGTTTTTTCCCCAGAAGATTTTTACCTGTCACAACAAAGAAATTTAAAAAGGCACACGAAAGCCCATTTTTGCCATTCAATTTCCTTTCTCTGTATTTTACTGCATTGTATTTTAAATGACAGGCCAGGCAACTGGAGTGGCCTTCAGAAAGAAGCTGGGCCTGTGAAGCCAATGTTTTACTAACAGAGCCAAGAAGCCCTTCCTTTGCTAACACCAAATGCACTCACATATGCTGGCTTTGGTGTTTCTACAGCTACTCCGAGGTTTTATCCAAACCGTGTCTCTGCTTGCTCCCAGTGACTGCAGCGCTGCAGAGCTGTGTCAGTGCTATCATCTCCCCTAAATCGTCCCTCAGCCTGCTGCTTGGCACAGCTTCAGCACTGCCAGTACAAGAGAAGCACAGAGCCAGAGAAACCCTCTGCCTACCTCCACTGGCATTTTAACATGTAGCTTTGCTCTGAGCTTTTGGAGATTTATAGCTTGTATGTAACAAGATTCTATTCTTGACAGCTTAACATTCTGTGATCTACTTATTAAATAGAAAGGGCTATGACAAGGAAGGGTAACCTCTTTCTTGCCATTTCAGAAGGGGAATTGGCAAGCACCATCCTTTCATGCTAGGCAGCGTGGTGGCCCAGCTCTGCAAAGGTGATGTTCTTCACAAGAGCAGATTGTAAAAAATGTTGTTAAGGGGAATTATATCCTGTGAAACATGAGTTGTCAAGAGATGTAAATATACATCTCCAGGGAAGGACTGAAATGCAAACTGGGGTGTGGACTGCACAGTCACACATATCTTTGTGACCCTGCAAAGCACTGAGTTATCTGCAGGACAAGGGACTTAACATCTGCTTTTTAAGTCTTTGTGTATTTATTATGTCCAGTCCCTCCATAAATATGGGGGTGTTCTCCTATGTCTATAAAAAAAGACATGAGTCATGATTTTCATAAAGTATGGGATATTTCAAATGTATCAGTTTTTGGGTGTCCCACACAAGACAGCTGGCAGGGCTTAATTTTTGCATTGGGTGCTAATATAGTGGGTGCTAAAAATGAAGCTTTTATGGGTACATTTAAGTTATGCACTCAAAGCAGTGGTTACTTTGCCAGTCTTCTGTCCATGATGGTATATATAACACCATTTAAAACTAAGTCCATTTTTTCTTGCTAGTATTTTTTGAGCCAATGGCTAAGTCAATTAAAAAAACCCAAACACAACTCTGTAGACTAATGCCAGCTTCATTTAATCAACTAAAATTACTGCTCAAAGTCCTACTTTCCATAAACCCCACACCTTTCTTGTCCTGAAAGAAAAAACAATCCATCCCTGTAGCACCTTGTTTGAGTAAGTTTTCTCCTATGCTGTTGGTAGTGGTGATGAAGACATATTAGTGACCTTGTTTAATGCATTTATTTTAACAGACAAATTTTGGTATTGTCGGCTTTCACCTAATCACAAGGTCTTGCACTACGGAGACTTGGAAGAAAGTCCCCAAGGAGAAGTTCCTCATGATTCCTTGCAAGATAAACGTAAGTCATACACAAAGATTGTGACACCTCTGCTTCTTTTATGCTAGCTCTTCTTTATAACTTGTAGTAGGTTTCTCTTAATAGAGGACATTATCAAAAGATCTCTTTTTGAAGATAGAGAGCAGGGGATATTTCCTCCTGCATTCAAACACTGCTCTCCTGGTTTTGGCAAGTGTGTGTGAGGACAGAGCTAAGGTTTTCCATGAGTTTATAATTTCAATCACCTTGGAAATGTCATGTCTTTCATAGGGCGAAACACAGTATATTTTCATTACTCATCTAACTGCAGATGTCAAATAAAAATGCTGGGGCATATTCAGAAGCACTTCCTGTCCACGTAAAAAACAAACAGTCTGATGACTGGAGAAGAAATACGTGGCAGGCAGAGGTCTTTTTGTTATTATGAGGAGTGGACCTAAAGATGACATGTGAACAGTATTGAGAGGACCTCACCATTTCTGTGAACCCAGCTGGGAGAGGACATATCTCTGAGGCAACTCCTACCAGGGAATTTAGTGGGATTTTTCTTACAGTTAAAAGTAATTTTGAAGCCCTTCAGAAAAAATATACTCTAGTGATTTCTCCTTCATCCTTAAACATGAGTTTTAGAGGTTTAACATGCAATCCTGGGAAACTTTTTATGATAATGGAAATAATGACCAGTGCAGTTTTGTCACCAGGAGGTGACTTCAAGAAATCAAGCCCTGAATAATGAATAATTTCTCAGATCAGACACACTTATACAAGTATTTCAGTTGCTAGCTCCTCTTCTTTCACAGAATGACAGAAAAACTAATTTTTTGGAATTCTGAAATTTTTCCAGCCTGAAAATTGAGGAGTTATTTAAACTTTCCTCCCCTAACATGTCTCCACCTTTTAAAATGTCTAAGTGCTCCCAGATACAGTCTGGGAGGGAAAGAGGAAGAGCCTGTCTGATGCTGGAACCCTGGCAGTTTGCAGTCACGTTCCCTTGTTTCCATTGCCTTACAGATTGCCTCAAGGATGTTCCACACTCTTACTGCAGTCTTGGCAGAATGTAGGACAGGGCCTCACATTGCTGCATTGGCACGGAAAGAGGCTGTTTTCCTGAACAAGGCTTAGAGAAAATAGCCCTTGAATGTTACAGTAGTGTCAGGATGACAGAAGAATGAAAGTCACACTTGAAGCATGGGCACAGTTACAAGACCAGCAGTTCCCAGATTTGTTTGCTTTGAGCACCTTTCCACGCACAGACCCCTAACCTGCACTGTGAGCTTCATCTTGTATTTGCATTTTCTGTAGCTCTTGAGCCTATTCAAGAATGTCAGGGTCCCATGGGGGCAGAAGGCTCCTACTTTAGAATCCACTGTGCCAGACCCACATGTTCCCCCTGCGTGCCCGCTTGCAGAGCCTAAACCAATGCAGTTTGAGAAAGAGCTGGTTATTTCATCTGTATCTCAGGTTTTCAGGTTATAGAATACAAGATTTATCACAGTGCCACCCACATTAGATAGAATTTAACTTTAAAAAGTTGCAAATATTGCAAGACATGAGATTATAAAATGGCACTACTGTTCAAAACTGGATCAGATGAAACTGGCTTGGAAATTTTACTGAACACTTTTCAGAAATGTTGTGGTTTTCTTCGGATAGACTTATATTGACTTTTGAACTCTTGAAGTCTGAATGTGACTAACTTGTCAGCATTTGGAAGCAGGTCAAGAGATAAAAGAGAATAGGTGGGTAAGAAAACAAAGGACCAAGAGAAGCAGCATAGGGAATTTTATGTACTCCTTGCCCAGCCTTAATAACTAGAGTTTATGTCCAAAAATAAATGTGGGAGATTTTAACCTTTTCTCTTCTGTGAATGTCACCCCTCTTCAGGCTGGCAGGGTTAACAAGCTGTGCAGGCTCCACCTGGGACAGAAAACAGCTGCCCTCTTTCTCAGGGCTTTATCTGTTATGAGCACATCACATCTGTGCTCATGCCCTCCAGCATCTTGTAGTCAGCTTCTGATACCTTGTTAAGTCTTTGATTCTATTTTTGCAAAGCAAGGGATAAGCCAAGTTCTAGATAAATAAAGATCAGGATGTCATATCAGCCTGTGATCTCCCACAGTATCAGCATTCCAGATCACAGAGATCAAGTGTATGAAACCTGAAGAAAAGGTTTCTTGGCTGAGAGATCTAACTTCAGAAAACCCTGTCTTATGGAAACAGAGAAATTGTTTTTCTGCGCATCTTCAGGAAATGCAGGAACTATTTCTTCTTAAGAAGACCTTTCTGCCATAGTTGCAGTCAAATATCTCCTCTACTTCCAAGTTCATCCTAGTTCACCCTCTCCTCCCAAAACTAATATCTTCTATTCACCAAAAAAGTATGGGACTGCCATAGACACAAAAAGTCATTAGACCCAGCACAAAATGCTGAGACTAAAAGGCAGAAGAGGTTGAGTAGTGAAGAGCCAAATGATTTCCATTTCTTTCTGGTTTTCATGCAAAGCAAGTCCTTTAAAAATGTCTATTAAATATCATGCTATCCATTTCACCATACTGCTGAGGTAATCTGTCATAAAATATATGGTCCTGCTGCATCCAGTAGAAGAGTAAATGCATTTCTCCTCTCCAGTATTTCCATTAGAGTTTGTAAAGAACTGGGCAGTAACAGATTTTCATATTATTATGCTGTTCTATATATATGATGCTTTTACACAACCACAAGGATAATGGATTATTTATAGATTGTAAAAACTGTCACTCAGTGACCATATTGTATTGTGGAGCACATATATTCTCCATAATGTAATTACCATTGGAAAATTGACTTTCACTTGAAACTCAGAGAAATTTGTCTTTATGTTTTAGTGCCCTCCCTCCGTGTGTGACTCTGAGTGGCAGCAGATTCCAATATTTTTTTTCTTTACCTTTTTTTTCCCCTAGTTATTTCTGATCACTTTGCATTTTAAAGCAGTTGGAATGGCTCATTATAAGCCTTAGTATTCCTTATTCCTGTTAGTACCAGAAAGCAACTAAACTGCTGGCAGGAGTGAATTAGAAAACTATTTTAAAAATGCATACAGACTTTAAAAGAAGGACAACAGCATTGTGTGAGAGGGTCCAACTTGCCCAACATCCTCTCTCCAGCAGAGACTTTACCCGGATGCCTGGGAAAGAGTGACAACAGAGCAGACATATTACATTCGTAAGGCAGAAAACTGTTTTTGAGACACATGAGTACACATAAATACTGACCAGACAAAGGTACACATTTGTATGAAACACTCTTAGGAAAAGTAGTCTCAGTAGGCAAGAAAAAGCATTCTCAGACTTTTATCCAGATGCCTGAAATTTTGTCAAGATTCACTGGTTCCTATTATAGTTGTTTTCTCCCAGTTTTCTCTTTTACAAAGGCTGGAAATGGCGAAGCACATGGCAATTTTAACACATTAATCTTGTGTCTTTTTAGACTCTGTAGCTTTTACACACCTTGGTTATAACTAATTTTCTGGGTTTTTATTTTGTTTCTTTTTAATGCAGTGCCAGTGGCAGATATCAAAGCTGTTGTGACTGGGAAAGACTGCCCACACATGAAGGAGAAAGGAGCTCTTAAACAAAACAAGGTATAGTTCTCAAACTGTTATGAACTCATACTGTGCAAAATACAAAGCTTGTCAAACTGACCTTCCATGTCAGGCATTTTTCATTCCAGCCCACTACATTTCCATGTATGCACACCCTTTGTTTTCACCTCAGGCCATTTGAGTTAAATTACTGGGACAGCCTACCCTCCTTTTCTCACATTTCATGGCAGATGTGCATTGAGTGATAAGCCCAGAGCTCAGTTAGGATATGATGTTTTCTACCTCTAAAGCAAAGCAGCCATGACCCTTGGTACCTACTCCTATATTGTCTCTGATAAATAACTGGTTTGTTCCAGCTGTGTTCTCTGATGAGCTCACATCCAGTGAACACTTGCTAAAATTGCAGTTAATGTCCAGCTGATGATACCTTCAGGTCCAGTCAGGTAGAACAGCTGCCAGCAAAAGGATGTAAGGTAAATCCTGGGCAATTAATGAGGCATATAAGGATGTATTAAGTAGGGCATTTGGGAAAAAAACGTGTAGGAAACAATATTCAGCTGAAATTAGGTTTATGCTGCCTTTCAGAGTTTCAGATCAAGAACCATAAGCTAACAGTATCACTAAAATTGAACAGTGCCAGAATCTTGCACATTTTCTTTTCTAAGAATTATCACCACATCAAGAAGAAGGGGAGTTACTAGCAGTCTGGCATCTTTAGAGGTGAAGGTTTCATACCATACTGTATGAGGTATGTTCATAAATGTTCTATCAGGTTGTGCTCTCTGACCTTACAAGAAGCATTGAGATTCTACTGGTGTTCAGTCTGACCTACAACGACACCCTGAGAGGTCTGGGAACCAGCTCAGAGGATTTGAATCAGAATTAGTAGTCACCTGAAACTGAGAAATTTAGGGTCCAACAAGAAAGATATTTTCATGGGGAAAATAGTGAAGTTAAAGAGTTCCTGTTTCAACACTTTGAGAATAAAATTCAGCTTCAGAGCTGCAACTTTTCTTTCCTTAACTATGCACAGATAGGCAGATCATCTTGAGTATTTTTTGCATTTGTTTCTCATATGCAGGAGTTCCTTTAATTCTCTCACAATACTGTCATCTGCTTGCAGCATTGGCTTTACATGGTAGGAAATGAAAAAGTCATGACAAGTGGGGAAAAAAAATCTCAGGACAATTTTTCCTTGTTGATTTTCTGAATCAGGGCACAAACACACACAAGCACAATAGATTGCATACAACTCCTACCTCATGTTACATCTGAACCACCAGCAGCATTTGGCTGGGGCATTTGCATGATGCATATAAAGTATTTTTAGAGCTTCCTTGTCTTAGCACTCATATGTCCGCACAAAGAGGAAAGATGGAAAGCAGTGGGTGGCAGTGATGGAGATGTGTCATCATTATGAAGCAGTAATGTCTAGATAGTATTTAATGCTACACAGCCATGCTGCAGATCAGTTTGTCCTCAGCTCTCAGCATGGCCCAGTTCCTTGGGTAAAATTGCTTTGGGCTGGCATGACATTTCTGGCTGAGAATGTGAAGATTGGGTAGCATGGCTGCATCCTTGGCTAGAGCATTCTATTTGTGACCCAGAAAATGATAATTTTGATTTTTTTTTAATTTCCTCAATTCTTTCTTGCCCTAGGAAGCACAAAATTTTTTTGTATTAGCTATCATACTGATCAAACTGTCATGCACAATATTACAACTGCCTAGATGACATCATAGGAGTAACACATCACTTTTTGCAGCATGACAAGTCACTATGGAATATGAAATTAAAATTTAAAAAAGGCTAGACAGAGAATGCAATTCAGCTGAATTTAGTGTATGAAACCTTTCACTTTCTGAAATTTCACAATCAGTGATATATATTTTTAAGAGGCCTTCTTTGTACAAATATAACAAGCACCTTAATGTTTATTCACTGGCAGAAAAGAAAATTGAGTGGCAGAATGCCATGCTATGAGCATAGCTGGAATTGGCAAAATGTCCATAACAAAGGCTTCAGTGTCTCTTCATTTGCCAGCACATGGCCACTATTCTTCCAGCAAGATGATTTAGAAATAAATAAGAGTTAATGTGAATTGGAATTTACATGCATGTGAAGGTGGAGTGACTTGGTAGGACCAGACCTGAATCCATTGTTGTTCATCTTGTTTATGTTTTTAAATTACATTTAATTTTTAAGTCCTCATTTCTGACTCTCAAGTAATATGAATAAATTTTAAAGAAATTAAATAGATTTTGCAGCCTTCAAAAGAAAGAATGAGAGAAGAATTTGCAAAAAACATTGCCACATATTTTTAAGTGTTTTCCTATCGCCCTTTATTTGCAGATGTGGCAGGTTTCAGGCTTTGTGCCTTTTTAGTCAGCTGAAATGGTTCTGCTCTCTTTCCTGTTGAATGAAGCTTCTCTTCTATTTCATGTTGGCTGAACAATTTCCTTGCCACTGCCTGTCTAGGGGGTTCTTTGGGGTGGATCTGACTGGCAAGCCAACTAAACATGGCAAGGTCTCAGCCTTCAGTAAAGACATGGGCGTTTTAAGGCTGCTGAAGACAAAGTAAGCAGAGCATAGTAAGGTCATTCCAGTCACATGGGATCACTCAGCCAAAGGCACCTAGAATGCCTGTTCAGGAAAAATAGCTCTCTGCCCTATGTCAGGGGCCAATGGAGACTGAGGGAGAAAGAAGGTGTGAGCGTGGCAGAGCAACCTTCCCTTCCTACCACCTACAACAGCTTTTCCCAAAGAGCTGAAACCAAAGAGTGGGAAGAATCAGCTGGAAGTTGCAGAGTCTCTTGTTACCTGTTTTCAGCTCAGCTCAAAAGCAAGGCACGTTGTGGGTCCCAATAATGTCACCTTTCAGAAGCATCTAGGGAAGGGCAGAGGTCTGACATGTACAAAAGTGGAAGGAGTTAGGAGTGCCAAGGAATGAATTCAGCAGATTGAGGTGCAGGAGGAGGACAGCAAAACAAAGAGGGAAGGAACAGGCTGGAGAGCATGTGAGAGAAAAAAGACCAGAGCAGAAGAAAAAGTGGTGGGAAAGGCTGGAGTGGAAAATTAGTTTGAGAAAGTTTGAGAAGTAGAACAGAAAAAGGATGAGAAAACTACAGATGGCTTAGAGACTGACCAGTTTTCTTTTAAGAATTGCCAGTTTCTTGATAGGAATGAAACAAAACCAGGTAGGGGTCCCTGACAAGTCAGCCCACAAGTCAGCTCAACCACTGAGACCACTATCAGTGAGGAGGGCCAGTTGGCAACTCCAGCTCCTTAAGCCTCCATTTTCCTTGACAGTTTGCTATGTCTAAGGTGACAAGTGATGCTGCCACCTGGAAGCTGCAATTCCCAAGCCTTTAGTATTCAGAGCAGCCAGCAAAGAAGCTGAACTGCCAGGGCAGCCAGACTCACACTTTTCCCCAGAAAGGGAAGCTTGGTGCCCTGAGTATTGTCTTTTCTCACTCTCTGCCTGACTGGAAATAACCAAACCTTTGGGTCCCTGTTAGAGTCCTCTTCCAAGTAGAGATTTTTGTTCTCCTTTTCCTTTCTTTGAGGTGAAAAAGTTAAATTCCTTGGAATTTCATGAAGGGCAAATATAAAGGTGTCAGGCCTGTGGGATTTTGAACTCCATGAAATTCAGGAACATCATAGTATGGTACTACAAGCCCTTTTTTCAGTGCAACATTTTATTTTCACAATCTGCATTACTTAGCATGTTCTGTCAGTAATTTATAACACTATATATGGGCAGAGGTAGATTTGTTTCTGTAATGAGGGACATCACTCTTAATATGGTGTGGCTGAGAGACATGCTTACAACATAAAAAGGCTCTGTGCACCCTGAGCCATTTGTTTGCTGAAGGCACCAGCACTATTAGTACCTGCAGCATCCATGGGGAATCTCCTGTAGCCTGGCAATACAGCAAGTTGAACCTAGTAACTAAAGTCAAGGAAACCAAGAACATTTCCCATGAGAAGCCTGACCTCCTATCATCCCAGATTATCCCTGAGGATTGCAAGTTTTATGATTCAGACTGCTCTTAATCACAGTAGTTCAAAACTGAAATAACCCTTACAGGAATAACCCTTACTGAAATCCAATTACCTGTGTCTGTCTCAGACCAGGAGATCAGGGGCAGAAATCTAGAGCAATGTTTATGCTGCAGTGCCTGCAATAAATTCTTCCATTTTAAAACTTAATGTAGCAAACTTAAGAAGCCATTCTCTTGTCACTGCTGTCAGTGCAGGGACTGTTGTCAGCTGAGAGACAGCAAAAGTCATCAGTGTGATGGGGCTCAGGAAAACAAGCCAAAAAGAACAGGGCATATGATACGAACCATAGTTACAAGTCAGCACTCTCCTCTGCAGCAGGGTCTTTTCTCCACAGAGTTCATATATCCATCTCACTGGTGAAATCCTTCTAATGGCACTTGTGGTGACACGTGCAGCAACCAAAATATGATAACAGAAAAGACAACATCTTTGCATGCTGACTGCTGGCCAGTGGAAGTTCATTATTTATTCAGATTGATTTTGTTTCCCATTGGAACCCAGGTCCAGGTGACTTTTAGGAAAGGTCAGTGCCTGATGCATTCACTTAGGAACCTTTTGCAATTCCAGCTTCAGTCAAAAAGATGATTGTTTTTTCCCTTCCTGAAATTCATTTCGGTCTTTAAGTAACACAGACGGTTTGGTTTGACTGAGGCTGCTGAGTCTGGTTCAGATAGAAACAAAATTACAGAAATCTCTTTAATCTGGGAGTGAGTGATTTAATAGATTTCCAGCAGTGAAAAGAACATAAGTACATACCAGGATATTAACTGTCCTGACAAGATTTTTGACACAGGGAATCAAACCTTGTAGAACTTCATGAGTTTAATCTATACAAATTAAAAAAACTGTGAATCTTCATGAAGAATTTGTTGCAAGTGTAATATTATGCATTCTATTGATTATAGTCCTTACTATATTGCCTAATTCAAATTTAAACTCAAATGCTAAAGTAATCCATGACCCAGTGAGCTACAGTCAGCACTGAGGAGGGTGAGTTTGTTTTTGGTGAAGCATCTGTGGTGGAGTTCTTGCTGTGCCAGTCTCTTGCAGTGGTTTGGTACTGCTGTAGCTTTGCCCAGACAGTAGAATACCATAACCTATTTTTCAACTTGGTTTGGAAAATAAGGAATAGAAATGACAGACATGAATGTACGAATACCCCTCCCACACAGAATTAATAAGTGTTTCTTTGTCTTGTTCCAGGAGGTGCTAGAGCTTGCTTTCTCTATATTGTATGACTCAAGTGGCCAGTTGAATTTCATTGCTCCAGACAAGCATGAGGTAAGTCAAGTTCAGATACGGAAATTTCTTTGGAGCCATCTTAATTGCTTTAAGGCAATAGACACCTTTGTAAGAACATAAGGATGGGCATCTTGGCCCAGAGTACAGGTCCATCTAATTCAGTGTCATGTCTCAAAACAAAGTGAAAGCCAAGGGATTAGTATTGGAACAAGACCTTCTGCAATTTTCTTGTATACCTAAGCCACAGAAGAAACAGGATTTGTATTCATACACCATGGAGCACATGAGCTCCAAATTAAAGATCAGGATTTCTAATACCTCCTGAAATATGAGCCTTAAGAAAGAGAAATAAAAGAGCTCAGGCAGACCATATAGGTCCACAGGCCTTGCTGGCCATTTCCTGATGTAATGGATTTCTTTTGGTCTGGTCTACTTTAGACACTGGAGAATTTATCTGTGTATTCACTTTAGTGAACTTCAGTTCAACTCTGAGGATTTGTACAGCCAAGCTTTCAAAGAATCACTGCCAGCCTCAGCTCATTTTGACAATGCCAACATGATCAGGGGTGGTTATACCATCATTGGGTCTCAGTTTCAGCCAAAAACTTGTGCTCTCCAGAATGGCATATCCCCTTACTCTTAGTTTCTCATTGCTTAAGAGCATTCCTGACGGGTCATCATGGAAGGCTCTCTCTATTCCATCTCCACAGGGGAGTTTTTTTGCAATGACTTTCACTTGTACAAAGACAGTGTAAATACCAATAGGAAAGATGAATGACAAACCCTTCCCTGCTCCCTTCTCTTACTAAAAAACCACAAGGAAACAGACAATATCATTGCCTTGTGGGAGGTGATATTATTAATTTACCTAATTGTGTGGAAGCACTGGATGTGTTTCTCTCAAAGAGCTTTCAAGTAAAGGTTTAACAGAATGCACTCTATTAAAAAACATATAAATCCTTCTTAATTGCAAAGCAAGAAATGATGGTGTTCCATTTGCACACTTATTTTGTGTTACCACATTTGGTCACAGTTCAGGACACAGTGTTAAGATGATGAACTACAGAAGATTGCATTAAACTGCATTATACTTTAGTGTTAATAAAGTGCATGAAATTGCTTTATAAGTGAAGTGTATTTATTTATGCTGCTTTAACATCTGCAGTTCTGAACTAAAACCTTCAAAAAAGTGTTAATTGTAGGAGAGGAAATATGGTTATGCTCATTTGGATTTCCCTATGGGTTAATACTTGAATGCCATTTTCAAGTATGTTCATTCCAGAGAAGTATTTGCTGGTCAGTAAGAGAAAGCAGCAATAGGATCCCAGACACAGTGTGCCACTAGAGCTTTAGTTCTAAGCAAAGCATAATTGTCTTCATCCTCTGAACTGAACATGTGTCCGATGATTTCTGATATAAGTTCTCCAGAAACTGAATTCTAGACTGTTTTCACTCATAAAAGCAAGTGGCCATGAAAATCAACAGTTTTTTCAGGCACTGTATCTCAAATATAGCTTATAGTTACAAGTGGATTTTAATGGTCTAAATGTTGAGAACGTGCTACTGCACCCCACTGATAGGCAGTAGCTGTGAGATGCACTAACCCAATTGCTCATGATTGTGTTAATACATTTATCACCTTTATTTCTCTTTTTGATCTTATGCAGCTTCTTTGAAATGAAATAATATGTTAAAAAAATGACCAGAAGCAGCTGTCTGTGCTGCCACATGACAGTTCCCAAGTGAAAGTTTTTAAAAGGACATTTCACTTCCTCTGTACTTTTCCATGACCTGCAGAAGAGTTGTGATTAAAGTAGAAAATACAAGTGTGCAAAGAAAGCACCCACAAGGAAAAAACAAAGTGGCATGTTGTGAAGCGCATGACTCTTCATCAAAGTAACTGAGGTGCCTGTTGATAGAAGTGCTAGGTTAGCAGCACTGTCAGTTTGGGAGATTTGGTGGTGACATCTCAAGATTTGGAAAGCTTTGTGGCAAGAACCAGGAATTATGGTAGTACATAACAATATCAGGCCACACTGGCAAGGCTTTTTAAGTACTTCTGCAGTCCTCGTGATTGTAGGGTGAGGCTGCAATGTGAGAATTGAGCGTCCTAAAATTAAAAATTGAACTAGGATCATAGGATAATTCTGGTTGCAAGAAACCTTGGAGATGTCCCCAGTCTGACCTCCTGCTCAAAGCAAGTCAACGATGAGCTCAGACCAGGTTGCTTGAGGCTGTATCCAGATGGATGAAAACTGCACAACCTTTCTAGTTCCACTCTCTTGATTCCCAAGGCAATTCTTTGTTAAAATCTCATTACTGAAGCAGTATTGTTGAGATTTGGACCTCATTCTTGCACATTTAAGTTTGGCAATTCCCTTAGCCATCTGTTGGAGCCTACTGGTAGTCAGAGGATTCAGTACTGTGAGATCACTCTATTGTATTTGTTTTTTATTTAAATACTAATAACTGGTTTCAACTGCATAGCAAAAAAGGTGGATTAATCTTATCCTTGATTTTTGACAGAGGAACTGATGAGGGAAGTCATAATTAGATTTCATTGGAGTTTTATGAAAATGAATCTCTCATAAATTAATTTTTCAGTGGCTCTTAGTCTCCTTTGCATATTAAAAAGAAAAAAAGCTTCTGAATGAATACCTCTGTTTTTCCACCATCTCATTAGTATCTCTCTCTGCTCAAATGTACAGGAGTTTAATTAGATGCACTTGCCAATATGGATATTAGAAAGGAAGCCCCTTTTCCAGGCTCTTGCACTAATCTGAATTGTGGCCAGAATTTGGTTTCTGTGGGCTCTGAATGAGTTATATCTGGAAGAGAAGAGAACTGCAGTTCTGCTTTCTAGCCCCCTGGGACTCCTCCCCAGAGAAAGAACTGGCTGTACTCACTGAGCAGGTGATGGACGATTTGCATCGGGGCTGCATCTGTTGAGTGGATGCTCTGCACTTCTTTAACCTGAGCAGAGCCTTTTGCTTTTATGTTCCTTTCCTCATAATGAATTTGGGGAAAACTTTCCCAAAGAAAGATTTCAAGTCAATCATAAAAGATTATAGTCTGTTCAAAAATAACTGCGTTTCTAGGATAACTTTCTTTTCCTGATGTTCTACATTCACTCCACAAAAATTGCATGCTTTAAAAGTCTTCAGTGGCACACTTTTGCAGCCTAGAATAGGCAGGATAAGTTGTTTATTTAGTTCTTGTTAGCAGGACATCCTGAACTTTAAAGTATCTTCTATATAGCTGATCTTACATTAAAGCTGCAGCTTTGCTTGCCAACACCCTGGGTGAGATCCTTGCTCTGCTACTGTTTTGTCACTGATTTAAATGGGTCGGATTTCACTTTGGATGTTGAAGTGTGTTAACCCATCCTGTTTTTAAAATATGCCCTTCTTCTGGATGAAGACATACCCCAAGAGGGGGGTTTCTCTCTCTTCCTTAAAAATAATCCTTATTTCTGCTGTGGGATGAAGTCAACCATGGCTATTTTTAAACTTGGAGGTATCATGTAGCAAATGGTCAGCTAAATTTAAAATCCATTTTTTTGGCATGAAATCCAGCAGAAGTATTTGTAAGATAAAAATATGGTTACGGTTGATTTAATTTTTCTCCTGCAAACTAGGACACAAATTCATGATTGAAATCTTTATTTTTGGATGACAGCATTTGAGTACTTCTGTTCATAGTTGAATAAATAGCTTGTAGTAATAAATGAAAGTGACTTATTCCATAGAAGTTGACTCTAGAGCAACAATCTCCCTTGGGTTTTTTGCTGATTTAAAATGGTTGTTCAGCCCACGTTTATCGCAAGCTGTCAGCTGTTGGGAAAGATGGCATCTTCTATTAGGAAAAAGCTAACAGCAAGGAAAAGGTTTTAGAGGCCAGTTCAGCATTTGCAGCATTCAGTATTATACCCAAGCAGCCTGGCATTTAATTTTAATGAAGGATCTAGCATTATCTAACTGTAGTTTTCACAATATGTTATTTTGTGTAAAATAGTGGCAAAGTAAGCATAGATATGTGAGACTATCTTTGTGCAGGTCAACTGATACCACTTAATCTATGGGAAAGCAAACCATGATAAAACTAGATAGGATAGTACAGGATTTCATACACAGAGAGGCAAGAAGGATTTGAGAGTGGGATTCAGTTCACCTAACTTAACTGTCATGGAATTAAAAGTTTAGTTAGTGTAAGTTAATCAGGCTTTTGTAATAATTAGTGGGGAAAGAGAATGAGAGGAGTAAAGGAGATTTTTCCAGAGGTTTGTTGTCCTAAATGAGATAATATACATTCTCCCATAACTGTTGAATATTCAACAAGAAGTTTGGAGGAGATAGCAAATCGTTAAACAACTAAATACTGTCATTTCTTCCCATTTTTATGAAATTGGTTTTCCATTTTATTGAGCAGATCAGTGAAACATTCCTTCTTTGTGATATGAGCTAATAAAATGCATCAACCTAATTTTAGGTCTCTTTGTAAGTCCCTGTGGGAGCAATAGCTGTAGAGGACCAGACCAGATAAGCAGTTTGTGTATGAAAAGTCTATTAATGATAGTTTTTATCCTTTTCCTGTGCAGTATTGTGTATGGACCGATGGACTGAACGCCCTCCTTGGGAAGGATATGTTGAGTGATCTAACACGGAATGACTTAGACACGCTACTCAGCATGGAGATAAAGCTACGCCTCCTTGACTTGGAAAATATACAGATCCCAGATGCTCCCCCACCTATCCCAAAGGAGCCCAGCAACTATGACTTTGTTTATGACTGTAACTGAGGCAGTCACTGACACTTGATTTGAAACTGGAAATATATTATAACTGGAGAGATATTAAACAAAAAAAAAAAAAAAAGAAGAGTGTGAGGAAAAAAAGAAACCCACTTTTGCACCTTGGATTTTGGCTTTGGGAAGGGATGTAGAAACACCTGCATTCCTTCCTGTTCCCTGCATCCCTTCCTTCCCCATTCCCATCTTCCCCATTGCTCATCCAAATCCACATTGCTTTAATTAAATTGTAATTGCAGGCCATTGGCCTTGCTTAAGGCAAAGACTTCCACTAAGAAGCACCCTCCCGAGGACTTTTTTTACATTTTTAATACTGGAATAGACATTCTTAACTAAAGGATGTTGTTATCAAACTGCATGCCTGTGAAACCCACGTGGCAGGGCAGAGGCTTTAACTGGAAGGAGGAGGGGGGTAGGGAGCAGAAGCACCTACTGTAAGCAGAAGATTTCCCCAGACACTCACAAGAGTCTGCTCACAACTGAATCCAATGTGATGATGAAATTTGTTAACTGCTTCCCAGTGCTTGCACCATCCGTCACTGTCATTATTCTTTCCACCGTCATCTCAACTCTTGCCACCAGCCTTCACCCAACTGATCGGCTCCCAGAACGGAAAGTCTGCAGATTTTTGCTGTACCATATGCTGCAATGCTGCAAGAGCTTTTAACTTCTTTTCCTCCCAGCTCTCACAATAGCCCCACACTAGCAGATCACTCACACAAACCGTGTATGAAGCCACTATTGTGTCCCATCCCTATAGCATTCCCTAAGCCTCAGTTGCCTCTAAAATTGGCTTCTTGCTATTTGAAGTGATTTTTATTTTCTTGGTCCAAAGTTCAACAGTAATTTTCACAAATGAATTACAACTGCCAAACATCCAGGTTTACATTGTTATCATTGCTACAGTGTTAGAAATTTGCAAGGGATTTTTTTTGTACGGGTTCTAATTTTTTTATTTTATTTTGCCAAACAAATATATTTAATGAAAACTAATTTCATTGTGAGTACTTTTGAGGAACAATATTTTTACTTAATTTCCATTTGGAACATTCACCCTGAAGGGAAAAAGTAGTATTTCCCTTCACCTTCACTGTTGAATAAAAATCTAAGTTGTGATGATTCTTGGAACTTTGTTTTTCTTCTGAAGTTGTCTTTTATTCTTTATGGTTCCTAGTAATTCTAAGTGTTTGGTACATAGAGGAGAGGGAAAAGTGGAATGTTTCTTATCTGCGTCTGATTTAACTTGTTTGTTTGCAGTGACAAGGATGAGATGCATCCAGAGATCTCCATTGCCATGGTTACATGAGCCTTCCTGTGAGAAGAACCCTTGTGAAATCTAAAACCCCAGCATACTGATGTGCTTATGAGTGATTCAAGGCTGCTGCGTGTCCTGTGTTTGCTGGAGCAACTGTCTTCCTATATTTCCATTTCCTCCATTGAAAGTATTTATGGCTCCAGCATATTTGTGTTAGGAACATCTGAGCTTTGCAGGATGGATTCCCTTCCTCCTCATGTTTTTTTAGGTACTTCCCTAAGTTCAATATCTCTCTCTCAGTAGTGCTGGGTCTAGATCTAGAGGGACCTGCCAGCCCTTTCCCTCCCACTGCATGTGCTGAATACAGATGTTTATCTGTGCAAGTTCCTCTCCTGCTTGGACCCAGCTGAAAAAACTGTGAAGAGGGTTTTATCAGGTCTTGTACCAGTGAGAAACCCAGATGGTAGTTCCCGTTCTGACAGTCAAAGAAGACTTCAACTGAGGTGACCTTTGCTCCATCCAGATGGCTCTGGGGCAAATATTCTGGCTGATGATCAGAACATTGTATGAATTCAAGCATGAAGGTCTCAAGGAAGGTGCCTTCTTGAAAGTGTATTAATCTAACAGAAGATATAAGTTGGTTTAGGTGTGGCAGTGGATGGTTAAGTATATTAAAAGAGACTCTGAGTTAAATGCTGGAGGGAGAAGTTACAGTGGACTGTCGCCTGAGAGAATATTCGGTCTTGGTGAGAGCAGAGATGTGCAACATGAGATGTGTAAATTTGAGATGGTTTATTCTGCAAAGCCTTGTCAGACTATAGCAAAGGTAATTGTGATCAGAACATAATGGAAGCAAAGGCACTGCACTGCCTGCCATGGTGGATTTTGAAGGGGCCCTGGATGTGAGAGATGGAGGTAGGAATGTGTTTCTTTACAAGACACTGATGCTTCGTCTTATCGTCATGCAGATAAAACTTGGAGGAGAACAGAGAGCCTGAGTTGTTTTGTGAGTTTCCCTGATCCAGCTGGATGGCTTGGCTGTGCATAACCTTTGCTTTTTATTTACAGATTTCAGAGTTGGTGCTTCAGATGGGCATTGCTTTGTTAGCAAAAGAAACATCTTTCACTCCTAAGTGATAAGAGCCAAACAAATACTGCTGGCTCGGTGGCTATCCAGTGCTGTGGTCTTAGCAGAAAGGCATCTGTGTGACAATCAGAAAGGAGCAGACAAAAATCCTCCTCCAGAGGACAACTTGAGCAAGAGAGAAAGGTTAGACTTGCCTCCTCCACTAAGGTGAGTGCCCCTAACTCCACCCCAAGAGCCTGGGGGAGGTGGTGGGAGAAGAGCTGGCATCCCAGCCTTCTGTTTTAACCAACACCTCGTGCCCATCCACATTACACTGAGGCTCATCAACACCACTCAGGCAGCAAAGGGCTCTTGCAGCAGTGACAGAGCCCATCAGCCTCTCTCCTGTTCTGGGTGGGTGCAGCCTGACTAGGGTGGTGCAGCTCTGGGGCTGGATGGATATCACAGCACTGGTGTGTGGCTCTATCTCCCTCCTTCCTGCAGCCCTGCTTTGCAGAATCCCTGACTCCCTACACAGTCTGGCTCTTTGCATGGGTTATTGGTGGTGTGGGATAGTCACAAGAGCAGGCATGCTAAATTTGTATCCACCCACGTGTCCCACCCTGCCATAAGAAAGGAGAGGCTTGAGAGATGCGTTGGTGTAATAGCCCTTGCAGCTATTTTAGAAGCACTCCCACAGAAACGTGAAGGGCTGTGGTGGCAAGAAGATTTCTGCCTTCAGTTTCTAGAGCTGTCATATAGGCTCACTTTAACATTATGAAATTTAAAAAAAAAGGTTAAATCATGAGCAAATATCCCGCTGCTTCCCATTCTTTAAAAAAAAAAATTGAGAATGAAAACAGCAAATTCATTTGCTCACGCTGTTGTGTTCCAGAAAAGCTTTTAAGTCTTCACATTCAAGGAGATGCAGCAGGAAAAAGAATCACTATTGAAGTTTCTTGTATAATTTCAAAACATTAAGTGGGTAATTGCTTGTAAAAGCCATGAAGGGGAGAGAGAACAAAAAAAAATCAGTCTAATTTTAGCTACTATTTTGGAAATGACTTTGCTTTTGAAAGTTAATATATTCTTTTACCAGAAAACTTGAATTAAGAAAAATATGTATCTTCATAAGTCATCTGCTTGCTCTGCTTGTAGGGACAAGGAGAAGAGCAGCAATGCAAAGTAATCCTATAGAAAGCAAGCTATGCATCAGAGAAACAGGGCTTTCATTACTTTTTTTTCAGAAGCAACTCCTTTTTCAGTGTGGAGAACTCTTTTATTAAACCTTACATCTTGCATGGGAAAATAATGCCCTCATGCAAAGTGGCAGGTACGTGCTGACTCTCTCTTCTGTTGCAAAATTACTGTGCAACATCCTGATTACTTTATTTGCAAAATCCTCTTGTGTCTTCATGCGCTATCCAGTATTGCATTTTTTCTTGCCCAGGGTGCTTGTCATTGATGTTTCTCTCCCATCAGTTCTCCCCGTTAATGCAGGCAAGTCACGTGTCCTCTCAGCAACTCTCTAGCCCACCAGCTGCAATCACACAGGCTCTGGCCAGCTCTTAAAAGAGGGAGGGATGAAAGAAGAAAAGAAACCCCTTCCTGGCAGGGGAAAATAGAGAGAGGGGCATGGGCATGAAACACCCTTGCAAGCATCTTCTCTTTGGTTGCTTGTCATTGCATTGGACTGCAGTGATTGGAGGTGGCTCTGACATGTCCAGCTCTACAGGGGTGTAAGTAATAACCAGATATTGGGAGCAGGAGGTCACTCTTGTATTGCCATATCCCCCCCTTTCTCTCTTTTGTTGCTGCTGCACTGACAAGTAAAAGGCATTAGCTTCACTGTCATATGAAAGTCATTCATCTAAGGAGCATAAGATTAATGTAAGATTTTGTCCTCTTCTTGTTCCATTCTTCTTGAGAGTTTAAAAAAAAAATAAATCTAGCCCTTACTGACCTGGGGATATCTTAGCTGTCTGGAATACTAGGCATCTGACATAAGAAAAGAACCCTTCCCCTTACAGCACCATCAAGGAGGTAAAGATAAAATCCTTGCAAACTCTGGAAGATATTCATAGGACAGAGTTTTTGTTACTCTGCTGGCTGAGCTGTCATTGCTTTCCCCAGAGCTTTCTAAATCAGGATGAGACTTGCTCAGTGCTCCCTCCCTCCCTAGATGATAATTGTATTTGAATATTAAACATCCACATAGCTTACACAAGTTCCCTGATTAACAAAGCTCTTACCCATGCAGCAAAAGATGCTTGATTTCAGTTTGATAGACACACCTAAATTTAGGTGGGTGCTTATGGACTTAACT
Organism: Pithys albifrons albifrons; assembly: GCF_047495875.1. Classification (NCBI taxonomy): domain Eukaryota; kingdom Metazoa; phylum Chordata; class Aves; order Passeriformes; family Thamnophilidae; genus Pithys; species Pithys albifrons. Next base: position 47,900,881 of record NC_092464.1, on the reverse strand, counting down.
AGATCAGGGCCTGTGTGAGCAGGAAGGCAATTTTGTCTGTTACTGAGTTTTTGCTACATGCTTGGATGCCATGCAAATCGTGATGCTTTGGTCTGATGTGTAATTGCTTGGGGTACCACTGGTTACTTCAGGAGACTGAAGAAGGTGCCATCTGATTGTTCAATGTCACTCCTGCTTCACACATATTTTGGACTTAACACAGAGGTTAAAGAATTGAAACAGGAACCCTTTCTGTATGAAATCAGGATGAAACTTGAGATGAGAGTGGTGTCAAAAGCACAAGTTTGTTAGGGCAAGGACAGACATAAGATGGATGTTGGAAGAGCCATGAATTTATAGTAAGGTGATTTCAAAATGCTGACTCAGGGAGTGCTGTCCTGCAGCTGCCTCATGAGGGCAAGGTTAAAAAGTACTGGAGACTGTTTCAAACATATATTTGTGCTTTATTTTCACTTCTTGCTGGGAGACCTTGGACATCACTGAAGAGGAGAGCTGGTCTGGTGATGCTTATCTCGTGGGTACACAGGTAGGGCAAAGGAAACATCTCATTAGCTATCCTTCTCCAAGTGGAGAGGTTACTATTGGAAGTAGGAGAGTTTTCTGAGCTGATGTGTTTTTTCAACAGAGAGTTTATCAGCTTTACTGTAGCCACCTCACTGAAGACACTATGTGGAGAACATAAGCTGTTATGGTTTTATAATCTCTTGGAAGAGTCAAACAAGCCTCCTTGTTGGGAGGCTCATGCAAACACGCTGTCATCCTCTTTGCCTCTCATTTACAGACCATCTCCTGTAAGATGTGACGTATGGGACAGACACAAAGCTGGGTGATCCAGTGCTGTTGTGTTCAAAGCAGGATGCTGGCCTGTAGTTCCAGCCCATGGAGGGTATGGCCACAAGGCATCAGTGCATGTAGAGAAAGAGAGGGAAAAGAGATGCCTAATATAGGTTTGCCAAGGGATGCAAGCAAGGGCAGGCTTTCTTTCCTGTGACATTTAAGGATCTGTCTTGAATGACTTTATTTCTGTTGTCATTAGAGAATTTTGCAGCATGATTGAGTGTCATAGTTAAATTCTCCCTTGATGAAACCTCATGAGTCTAATTTTAATCTTGTAGGCAACATTGTGTTTCAGCCTAAACTGATTATGTTTTGGGATTCTTCTGGGTTGTCATAAGGGAGAAGGAGGCTGGTTCTCTTTTTTTTAATAAGAGGCAGCATGAGGTATGTCTGTATTCTCTCAGTTTCTCTTGAAATGCCTCAGATTGAATATCCCCTTTCCATCTACCTCCCCCAAGGAGTCAACGCACCCTGGATATCTTTGCTGTTCCACCAGCAGGCCACATGCACGTGAGAGGCTGAGCCTGTGGGACTTCATTCCCTGCCAATTAGCAGGGAGTTTGTATTGTCAGGGTAGTTTTTGAAGAAGTCAGGAAAAGCCTTGTAGGAATCTGCCAGGCTTCAAAAAGAAAGTTCTCGGTAAATGCTGAAAATGAGGACACCAAGGAAAGTTGCTGAGTGCTTGCATCTTTCCCAGAGGAAAATGGCTCGTCCACAGGGTTTTCCCAGAGAACAGCTTCCTGCTCCCCTTTCAAGCAGCAGAAGCCTGGTGCATTTGGAAAGGCTTGGAGATACGAGCAGAGAAACATGTGAAAGGTTTCTCTGCCAGGAGTATGACATTTAAAGAGCACCAGCAGGATTATTTCAGCTGTTTTTCACCCGCACAGGTCCCTCTGCACATGTCGCTTGACTCACAATACTCTCTGTTAGTCTCTGACAGCTCTCAAACCCTCTTTGTCTCCCCAGCCCAAGGTAGGTACAGTGATACCTTACACCTATCCACCACTTGATTTATCCCAAATAGTCAAAGTACAACCCAGCCAAACTGGCTTTCTCATAAAGGTTTGTCTTATGCACTTGGTTCTCTCATTTCCAATGCAGTTTGAGGTCCGCTGAAAACTGAGGCTGAGGTATTGAAATTGGCTGGTTTGTGGGTACTTCTCCAGCATCTGATAAGGTTCTTTTCAGGCCAAGTTTTTCCCTTAATGTGGACCTTTACCAAGTCCTCTACAGTGATCATAAAACCATTACTGAGCCTCCAAATTCTCATCAAATCTAATGGCTCACGGGTGGATGCACACACACAAACACATGCATACACACACACACACAAAGGGTGCAAGTGCCCCAGTTCCCTTTTCCCAGGAAATCAGTCTGAAAATAGCACATGTACAGCTTGGTAGTGTCAGATGCTCCAGTGGGCAGCATCGAAGTGAGAGGGGACAGAGGACATAAGAGCTGATGCTGGCTGGCAGGTTGGTGGGGCTGGATGGTAGAGGATGTGAGGAGAGGAGGTTGGGACAACATGAATGAGGGCACCAAAAATATTGTATACCTGCCACCATGCTCAGACATAAAGATGACGTGAGGATAGCAGCCTTGTTTTAGATTTTTATTATTTTGAACCAAGGCTATTATACCCTGTGAAAGTGCCCTGTTAGCATGGGTGAGCTGCATCACTGTGTTTTCATCACCTTGAATCCGCTGGAAGAAGCACCTACACAGTGCCGGTGTAGGCGCTCCACCCAGCAGAAAGGCAAGGGGACCACTGGTGTGATGCTGAGCTGGCCAGGAAAGTGGCAGTGGCTCTGTTGGAAAATGCCACTGAAGGAAGATTTAACACAAAAAAAAATTGTGGGAATTTAGTTGAATTAGTGTTTCAGGGTCCTTTTTGAGTTCTAAGATTTAAAGTGCCATAAAAAACTGTAATTGAAACAAAATGTTTTAGTGGAGGTTTTTAGGGTTGTGTTGGGTTTTGGTTTGGGTTTGTTTTTTTTGTTTGGTTGCTTGATTATTGTTCGAGGGTTTTGTTTTAGTTTGGTTTTATTTTTGACTTTTTACTGGAAGAGGTTTTTTTTTCTCCAGTAAAGAACCAAACTGCAGCAGTCTGGATACCTTCCCCAGATCAGAAATCCAGGCCTTTGTGCAGCCCTAGAATCTTCTCAGGAAACCTGCATGGCCATATGACTGACTTGCAGAAAAAAGGTACATGTAACAACTCCAACAACTTTAATTCACACAGAATGAATGGCAGTATTTTCACATAAATATATTTCTTACAAGATGATTTGATATAAACAGCAGTCCAAGCCCCTGATTATTGTGGCATACACAAGACTGGCTGCAGCCATGAGTCAAAGCTGTCTTTGTGGTGAAAAAAAAAAACAAACAACAACAAAAACCAGAAAAGAAACTAGCAATTGCTTTCACTGTTTTGGTTCGATTTTAATCAAAACAATGTCACTTTTAAATTCCCAGAATTGAGGAGGTTTCTCAGCAATGGGCTTCTGAAGACAGGTTCCTGAATTAACCTAATTAGTCAAATGACTGGCAAGTATTCATTCAGATCACACTGGCTGGAAAAAAAAAAAAGGAAGTGCTGTGGATTTAATAAATTTGCTCATGCAGAGCAAAGAAATTAAACACAGCCAGCAGCAGCACTGTGGTCAACCTGTACCTGAGCACAAGCACCCTGCAAGCTGTCCTGTCTACCCCAGGGTGAGCATCAAATGCCTACCATGCCAGGCCAGCCCTTGTCAGCATGGAATTGATACCTGCACTTTGCTTGTGCTTTACACAGTGTAATTTCATAGAGGTTTATGCAAGGACAGGCAAGCCTTTCCAACAGGCAGGAGGTGTGGGGCCGGGGTGGGAATTGCTTCTTTCTCATGTTTTGATGAGACTTGATAGTCCCTTGATACTTAGATTTGCAAGGACTGAGCAAGGTACTGCTACAGCAGCTCTGCAAGGCCTTTTAAAACTGATCCCCCCCCAAGCAGAGGCACTGGCAGATATTTTGGTGTGATGCCTTGCTGGAAGAGTGCTCTAAAAGAGACAGTTTGAATGGCTTTGCACTGTCTGCCTGGCACAGTAAGACCTCCATGAGGGCTGAAAGAAGTGGCTTCTCCAAGCAGTCATGCTGCTCAGTGGGGCAAGTCATCTTGTGGGCACAAGTGATTCCTGATGTTGTCAGCATCCCTGTGGTGTAAGCCCCTCACACCCTGTGCCAGGTCCAGGAGCTCAAAGGTGGCTCCTTTGCACCCCATAATTGCTGGACAGGGCTGAAGCTGCACTTTCCACACTGCAAAGAGAAGGAAGGTATGTGTGTAATTGCCTAGTTGGCCAAGTTCCTGATGGAAATTAGTACCTCAGTGCTACTGAGCCCATCTTGTCTTACTAACAGTGTATCAGGGCACCCAAGATGCTGTAGGAGCACAATTGTAAACCATGTATTGAAAAAGAAAAAAATTATGGTGTGGTGAGATGAGAACTTGTAGGTGCTCGTCATTTATTAAAGGACTGAAAATTCTCTTGCTGACACATTAGCACATTATAAAGGCATTTTCCAGCCTTTTGAACATGTTAGCGAAGGCCAATTTCCATTAGCCTTCTTTACACTTTTCCAGCTTCTGAAACCTGCTGATGCAGGGCTCCTGTGGCCAGCCATCCCTGTCTCCCAGCCAGTTTGGTAATGCTCTGTGTCTTCTGCCAGAACACACTATCTCTTTTTGGGAGATAGGTATGCTTATCTTCAAGAAATGAACTGCAGTAGAATTAAGAGAGGGTTTGATTCTACAGTTGCAATGAAGATAATAAATATTGAACTCTGAAAGACAGAGGTGGATGTGAGGATGATAAAAGTGGTGTGCAAGACTGATGTAACAGGTGCTGAATACCTCATGAAGAGGATTCTGAGTTTTAGTAATGGCAATGAGAAATTTAATGTCTTGCATGAACTGTTCCCTGCAAACAGAGAATAAAGTCCCATCAGTTCCCCCTGGTATGAGCACAAAGAATAGCTCCCAGCAGTCTGTCACACTTGGGACAAATGCAGGATTAATATGTTGTGGTTTGTGTTGACCTTTATCGTTACCCTCCTCATTGTCCTCTGAACCTCCAGGGGATGGGAAGGTCTTATTAATTAATTCTCCTAATTCAAGCACCTGTGGCTGATTTATACTCAGTCTATGGCCTGATCCTGCAGGGCAATTATGAGGTGAACTGCTTTCCAAATCCCCAGCAGAGGGGAATTACTGGATCTTATGCTGCAGTGTAAGCAGCAAGAGTATTTGGAAAATGTCTGCTGGCTTTTGTCCAGTGTAGCTAAGGCATGGCATTTGCTGCCCATCAGTGCTGCAAATTCAACTGAGCCAAAATTCTCATTTTAGGGATGGATGTACGCTTGGTTTCGTCCATGGGTGACAGCATGATCTGGAAGAAGTGCAGAGAAAATTGCATCTGGAGAAGGGGATTTTGCTGCTTGAGGAGGCAAAGGATGAATCATCCCTCTTGCCAGGGTAGGCAGAGATGTGATCTTTTGGCAAACCTTTAGCTAGTCCCCACCAAATCTTTAATCTTGGTGTGCCCTTTCCCTAGATCCTCTGCAGTGACCAGCCCGCTTCTAATGCAGGAAACAGTTTGTCCTACCAAGGGCATGCATACCCATTTCATGGACAGGGGCTGACATCATGGTCTTGTTCCTTTCTTTTAGGTGGTACCACAGTGCAGGGCTACACCTGGGAAGCTGAGGGACCAAGCAGTGGACACACAAGTGGGGCCAGCAGCCAGGATTTGGTGGTCCCTGCCCTGTGCAGACAGTGAGGTTAAGTAGGTGTGATGGATAGGCCATTGAGTGGGTCATGGCACCTTTCTCACTCACAGCTGAATCACCAAAAAAATAAAGTACTCGAACAATACGGCAATATTTTAAAATGAATGGTTCCAATAAGCCCTTGTCCTGATGAAATCTCAACTTTTGGGCTCGTTCTGCTGCTTAACCTCTTTGCTGCTGATGGAGAACAGCCCATGTCCAGGCAGGGTCTCTCCACCCCTGCATGCACAGCTTTCCTGCAGGGATGACCATATGGTGCCTCTTCCACCCTGGGGCACAGTCCTTCCACAAGCAGGCTCAGCAAATCTCATCAAAGGCATTTAATGGAGAAGCTGGTCTCCCACTGCCCAGTTCCTTGAATCAGAGCAACACACCTTTGCCATGGCAGCTGTGCTCTGGGATGGATAGCAAAGTGCCCCTTGAACTCCTCAGGACAGTGGCTGAAGCAAATTAACACTTTTATTTATATTTGTTTGTCTAGTGTGTGAGATAGAGAAGTACAAACAGCCATGAAAATGACATTTACTTATTAGTACTAAAACTGACTTTTAAAAATGAAGAGAAATACTGCCAAGTCCCTCAAGTTGAAGGCTTATTCCTTGAAATGCACAGGGAAGTGGTTCAAGACTAATGCTCCTTTTGAATCTATATTGAATCTCTCTTCTTGTATCACAGAGATGCCAAAAAATTCCATGAAAGCCCTCAAATTAAATATTGCAGATAGATAAATTAAGAGATAACATATTTTTTTCTTTGGTAAAGAGGAAGAAAAATGTGCTTCTGGGGTTTTTACTCCCTCCCTGTAAATGTGATAGAAGTGTCTTTCCAGACAGGAGTCTTTTCTGCCAGGATGTATCTGGTGTGTATGTGTACATGCATGCATACATGTGGAGCTTTCTTTTGGCAAAAATAGGCAGTAATTCTCCCTGTCTCACTGCCCACCTCTAAAAATGCTGAAGGCACATATTTATGTCACAGCACCTTCACTCTGTGGTATGTCCCAAGTACTCCAAACATAAATGAGAAGCTTTAATGAATGATGAAAGCCTTGGCTACCTGTGTCCTGGGAATAGGAACCCTTCAGGCAAATATAGCAAGTGTCTTCTGTTGAAAGCCTCTCTCAGAAATGCCTTAGGAGAAGGCTGAAATGCAAGGGGAAGCTTTAAACATGGGTACCCATTAGCGTTGAAGAAAACAAGCCCACTATGCTAAGGGAGCCCTTTAGTGAGATGGATCCTCTTCAGGAAGGCAGAGGAGCACCAAGGATACCATTCCAGGCACTGTGTGCAGGCACAATTAGGGGTTGGGAGCCCACAGAGCTGCTGACACTCTTGGCAGCAGCAGGATTGGGTCACCAAGCCTGACAAACATAGGCAGAGAGTTTTAGTTAAAGACTACAGCTTACCTTCATCTACAGTGACTGTAGTTATTTTTGATAATCATCAAAAGAAACCGGGTGTAGGATTAAAGCAAAGAAATTATCTAGACACATGAATTATGAATTTTGCATCGTGAATTATTGCCTAAAATAGCATGATGCACCAAATACGTCTAGGGCAAGTCCTCTTTAGTTTTGAAGGGTTGGAAATGACACTAGCTTTGGGGAAAAGAAATAGTTTCTTTTTATATCTCAGAAAAAATTGGTTAACTTTCCTTTGTCTATTTGGCATCCTATAGTGATGCCTCTGGGTTTTGGCTGCTCATCTTGAAAGGCTTCACTGGGATTTGCTTTTCAGAAGGTCAGTGCTAAGCATTTGGTGAAACCCAGCTGTCATCAGGGAAGCAGAGAACCAAACACTGAGACACTCAAACCCAGATGGTTACTTTTGGGCAGGAATATGATTGTGTGTTTCCTACCTCTTCTCACTTTCTCACTGATAAATGTCCAGAAACTTGCAATATGATATCATTAAAATTTCTTCACCAACTTTCATGGTTTCCACATCAGAGCTTTGGGGAAGAAGACTTATGGGAGGACTGTCAAGAAATTTGGCTACAGAGAACTACAGAGGGTGAAAAGGGGAAAGGCTTGGGCAGTAGAACGCCAGTAAGACCCAGACACCCAGATCACTGAGTAGTTGCATAAATAACTTTATTAGCCTGACTAGGGCTCTCAGGCTTACCCTACATGGTGTTAACAACAGACATGCGGATGGGAAATCTTTTATAGACTGTGATCCACTTCTGCCCCAGCCCAAAAGAAACTTCGGTCTGCTGCCTGCGCTGCTCCTGATACAAAATGAAATTACCTATCTTGCACATTATCTTTTATCTGGCCTTTTACCAACACGACTGTTGCTGTATTGCTTGGAGGCAAAATTATTCAGACTCCCCACTGGGGATCTGCAGCGTCACCGCTGCAAGGAATGGAGCACACCCAGAGACTGCAAATAGAGATGTTTCCAATATGCATGGAATAGATTTGGGCATATTCAGCTATACAATTACTATCATTTCTGCTTCCTGAAAAACGTTTTTTGACATCTGATCATTGCTAAAAGGGACTGCTTGTTTGTGTTCAGTTCAGAGTCCGGAGACCTCCAGAATGTACCTGTTATCTTCCTTTGCTTTATGTGATGGGAATATAATGAAGAGTGACAGACTTGCTGCTGGGGTGTTTCCCACATTTTTGTGAGACCGAGAGAACTGCATTTTGCTTGGTCCCTAAAATGTATTTTAACTTACTTATCCTTCCAGAAGTGATGGAGAGGCTCCCTTTCCTTCAGGTGGTATAGTTCAGAGGGTGAAAGTCCCTCAGATCCCATTTTGTTATCTGTGCATAGTGTTAGAACAAGGTGTTTACTCAGATCTTTTCATTTTGAGAAACTACTCCAGTGAGGGGAAGGAGTTTTATTGGATGTTATTTAACACTCTCAAGCTTTGTTGCTAATTTATGTTGGTTGCTTTAAATATACATGAACGCTGAGGCTAAATGATGAATGGTGGTGAACAAGTAACAGGGAGAAAAAAATCCACAAATACTCCAGTGTTAATATGTTCTCTAAGTCAAGAAGATGGGGGAGATACTACTTCTGTGTCATGCTTCAGTAAAACCCTGACTTACACTCCTGATTCCTCCTGTTTCTTCTTATCCTCTGGTTGTACAGCAATCACCCTATATTATTTAGGCAAAGGAATGAGAATCCCTGCTGTGGTGACCAGCAACTTCATTTAAATACAAATTAAAAATTATATTTAAAAAAATAGAGGGGAAAAAAGGGGACAGGAAAGCCTGAACCATACTTTTTTGTGGCTGTGGTCATACCTGTGCAGATAAAGGGGATGGGTACAGCATCAGAAGGCTTAGAGTCCTTCATTTTGGAAGACAGATTGATTTGCAAGACAGAAGATTGCCTGGTCATTTTTCCTGAACAATTTATTTGGGTAGATTTTGCTAATGCCTATGCCTATATCCCTCATATTTAAATAACCCTGCACTGAGCATATATCAGGGTTTCAAAAGGATTCAATAACTCATTGAAATATATTACAGCTCTTTTTTATGCATCCAGAGCAAGAGCAGAAAGATGTAGGAATGGTATTATAAGACAGTGAACATTTATCTGAAATGCTATTTATATTTCATTGAATTGGCTGAAAAGGATTGTGGAAGGCCAATAATGAGGGAGGGAGGCAGTCAGCCATCCCATTGTGCACAAAGGATGGTGTCTTCATGGATGAGTTAATGGCTTGAACATGTATGGAGGGGCTGGAGATCTGGCAGAAATACTCGGTGGTCAGGGCACAGCTTGGGGGGAGGGGGGAAGGGGGGTGGGGAAAGCAATGTGGTGCCTGCTTTCTCCCTTGTTTAAAATTTGATGGTCCTTGTGCCACTGATTTTGATTCTCCTGGGGCCATTCTGCATAGTGAAGGCAAAAGTCATGCCTACCTTCTCCTGGTTTAAATCTCTTCTGGGATGAATTAATGTGTCAGATTAGCATCAAGCCCCAGCTGCTCACCTTACCACATCCCTCAAGAAGGGGCCTGAAAAAGCACTGTTGTGTTTAACTGAGTATTTTCCCTAACACTCTCATTTCAGGAATGGGCCAGAAAAAAAAAGAAAATACAGCTCTGAGTCTGAAGCTGAAAAGAGAGAAAGCTGAGGGATGCCCAGACAGGGTAAAGAAGCTGAAATGATGAAAGGTGTTCTGAATACAAAGCCATTTTTGGGAGGCATATTTCTGCTTTATGCTGAGGTGGCTATGAACAGTGGTAGATAAAAACTGCTCCCCATGTCATCTTCTCATATATATGCAAGGTTAAACCACTGTTGTCAGACATCAGCATAAAATCTGATGCAAGTAAAAAGACAGACAGGTGCAAATAAATTCTCCATGAATTTTCAGCAATAGAGCTAGGCAAATTGTGACCGGGGAGGTTTAAATTGGGTATTAGGAAAAATTTCTTCATGGAAAGAGTTGCCAAGCATTGGAACAGGCTGCCCAGGGAAGTGGTCACCATCCTGGGGGGGGTGGGGGGGGGTGGAGGGGGGGTGTATTTACAAGGCATGTGCATGATGTGATGCTTAGAGACATGGTTTAGTCATGGCAATGCTGGGTTAACAATTGGACTTCATTATCTTAAAGGTCTTTTCCACCCTAAATGATTCTATGATTCTGTGACCTGAAATGTGAAGTGTTAAAGCGCTGATCCCATGCCTGAGTTTGGCTTGTCTATATAAGACTAGGTCATCAACCTCAGCTTGTTGGGTTAGTGGCTGTATAGTCCTCCCAGTGCTTTGAGTTCTTTCATACAGCCTGAATTCTCCATAAAGCATGAAAACTCTGTACATTGCTGGCTGACCAGTGACTTAATTAATATTTGAAAAATCAGCCTGTGCTGCCTTTGCATATTCACCTATGGATGAGGGATGCTATACCTGCAGGGCCATTTTGCTGATAGAAACTGTGCAGCATACCTGCAGGTCTTTTGTCATCAAAGCGGATCAGTGAAAGGTCTCTTTAAAAAGAAAAAAATAAAAATTCCCATCCCGTTACTAAACTGCAAAGTGCCTCCACAGTGCATATGTTGTACAAGTATCATTTCTGAGTGCAAAGTCCCAGTATAAGCCTCAAACAATATGTTTAAATAATTCTGTGAACTTTAGTATGTGCTAAAAATATCTTCAATAACATTTACCACTTTTTCCTAGCTCAAACACTGGGAATAATTCTCTTTTATTGACCTATGTTTTGCATCAAGATCAAGAGGCTGTTGAGCTGCATTTCTTTTATTTGCGTTACTGGAGGAAAGATCAAATGGAAAAAATCATAATCAAACATTTATTTTTCTTCTTCTTTAATTTTGTGATGCTCCCCTTTTAAGCACTTATAACCTGATAGCGTCTGGGGCAAGCTGTCCCACCACCACTCCCTGCCACAGCTTCAATCAGCACTAAACCAGGAGCCTGATAAGGAGTTACATTTCTGACAAAAACCTGATGCAATCATGATAGCACTCCAGGGATCAATGCAGTAGACCGGATTCTGTCTTGCCTAGCAGGCTACTAGCTATTTATGGCAAAGGAATAATCACACTGAGTTGGTAATGCTGGGATCTTACTTCTTTGGGATTTAAATGAGTACCCAAACTGCAGGGCAGCACAGAGTCTGTCCCAGGCTTCTTGACTTGTATTTACAGCTGGCTCTTGTTGACTCTCTTATCTAAGGCCTCTAACAAGTCTTTCTAATTAGTGCTCTCTCAGTAATATTGCCACACTGCCTTGCTCCTTACTGTCAGGGGTTTTTGTCTAGATAAAAGCAAGAATTAGGTCTTCTTTAGATCTGAAATAGCCCACAGCTGTGCCCACACAACTCAAACTACAAAATCTATGTTGATAAGGTTACTTCTGGATTTGTAGTGTCATCTACACATAGTAAGACCACAACAGCCAGGTTTGTTTTTCTGCACTAATACCAAGCAACTAATCACAGAGTCAAAGAACCATTTAGTTTGGAAGAAACCGTTAAGACCATCAAGTTCAACTGTTAATGCAGCACTGCCAAGTCCACAACTAAACCATGTAAATCACTGTAGGGCTCCACATCGTCAGCAGTGAGAAATGCACTTTGAGGATGCAGTTCATCTGATCTCTGCTTTACAGAAAGGCATCTTTAGTAGAAAATCCAAAGTCACCTCTTTTTGCCAATCCTAACAGCTGGATCCTCTCAGAGATGCATAACCTGCTGTGCACAAGTGTGCAAGGTGATGCAGCTGTATTTTTCAAGGGTTCCCTGTTTGGAAGCCCTAAGGGTCTTGTTCCCACAAATTGTCATACCCAAACTGAAATAAGTCATGCCAGTGATTTACATTCTAAGAGCAGAGATATCAACAGCCCTTGCAAGCTGGGACAGTTAATTTCATTAAAGGTTGCAGAATAAAGGGTAATCATCTCAGCTACAGCTTGGCAATAGTTTGGAACAAATTTTTGGATGTAAGTGTAAGAAAATATTGGTTTAAATGCTTTCCCTGCAGCTTTGAATGACAATGAGATGGAGAGAGACTCTGAAACAGACACATAACTTGAACTGCAAGCAGCAACTGATAAGGAAACTGGGGCAGAGGGAATGACTCAGTTGGCTGTGGTGCAGTCGCAAATCCACATGGGGCTCTGGAAATGTTCAGCCGTGCCAGTGATAACACAGCAACCACAGAGATGATTATGACAGTCAGAGAAATTCGGAGAGCAGTAATGAAAAATAACCAATGCAATAAACCACTGGGAGCTTCAGAGTCAAAGGGCACAGAGGACAATGTCTTGAAAATAAAAAGGGAAAAAAGGGACTGAGAGGATCTTTGATCTAAAGGCTTCTTCCTGCAGGTTTTATCTCTCAAGACACAAAAATACAAGGCTTATGTCTATTCCCTTAAGAACTGAACAGCACGTCAAAGAGGAGAGGGAGAGAAAGCCTTCCAAGATAACATTTAATCATCATAAAAACACATGCATGAAAGTGACAAAGAGACAAAAAAAGCATATATCTTAAAAATCAATATGTAGCAGAAATCTAATCAAAGAGTGGGGAAAAACAGTGCAGTAATATGTGCAGCGACTTGGACAGAATAAGATAGACAAATATACCCTGCCAGCTGATCTCCTTTCATAAGATGACTATTTCGTATTTCTTTTTTCAACCAAATGGTCCCTAATCCTGTCAGATGACATATTAATTCTTACTTTTCCTGGTTTCAAGCTTCTTGCAAGTATTTTCCATTTACTCTTCTTTTTGATTTTTTTTTCTGTGTATTTGCTGTATACATTTACGAGACTTTAGGGACCCATTTTAGAAAGCAGTGTTGAGAATAACTCCAGCCTCCTATCTCATTTCATACTTCTAGTGGCAACCACATATTGTCCCCTATGGGAAAAGAGTGGCTCTTAAATTGTGTTTAAGACCTTATTCAGAATATCGGAAACCCTAACTCAGTTCCATTGCATCTCTGTCAGAGGCAGCAAAGGTAGAGGCTGAAACCTGTCACTTATTTGGCACCACCACCCAAGCCAATGTACATTAAGTGTCAGGAACTAATATGGAACACAAGAAATGGAAGAGTGTTGTGGATCAAACTCCAGCAGTAACACTCCTCTTCTTGGGAACAGCCTAAGCGATTGTATTTCTTCACTAGCTGTGCCTGTGTCCTCATGCTGTCTGGTCTGTCATCATGGAAATTCAGGCTTGGCTTTGCCTGCTTTGCCTCAGGTTTTTTGCAGCCACACCCATGTGCAGATTTCTCACAGCTCTGCTAAAACTGAGAGAGGCCTGAGGGTGTGGCTGGAGAGTGTGAGTTGGAAGTTACCAAGTGTGGCACATCATGGTGCATTAGCCCTGGAACGCCTTTGGTGGCTCCCAGCCAAAGTCCTGTATTATGTGGCGCGTCCCCCACACATCACACTTGCTACTGACCTGTATGTGGCAATATGGTAACTGACATTCAGCTCTGTGGACCCACATGTGTGGCAAAATTCCCCAAGAAACATAGACTGGATCAAGCTGAGTAAGATGAGCAAGCTCCTCGGTATGTCCTGACTTCCCGAGAGAAAATTGCAGAGTTACAGGACTTTCCTCCAGCTGATCATTTCGCTCTAACCCTGCAGAGGGTGCAGTGTACATCCCTCCTTGTCTGTGTGCTGAATGGAGGGAGCTGTGGGCACTCCCATTTCCTTGGTAAGAAGCAACAGTGTGTGGTCTGGTGTATATCATGGATATCTACACATGCATTTATTTATGTATTCATCATTGCTGGTCCAAATTCAACCTTGAAAATGTTCAACTGACCCCACATCTTCTGCCTTGCAGTGCATGAATGACCTGTGTGTCTGTGGAGCTGTGTCACTGCTGGGGCACTGAGGGTTTCCCATCTGTAAGAGGGGATGTTCTCACCACACCTCTGGCTCTACACAGTCCTTGCTTGCTCTTCAAAAGCCATGCATGGAGACCCAGAGAGAGACAAAACGCTGATTGCATTCTCAGCACTATTTAGGTGAGTAATGCTGCAGGTAAGTACTTAGTGGGGCTGCCAGGGGCATTTCTGCAGTTCATTCCTGCACCTGCCTGACTCTCATGGTCCCCAAAGGCAAGTGTAGGGGCTATGGGGCAGTCATGGGCCATAACAGCCCTGACAGCCCCACCAGAATCCCCACCCAGGCACCCTGAGTCCTGTTGAAGCATAGACCTGAGCACCCAGTCCCTACCTGAGCTCTTCCTCCTGGCTGGATCTGCTGCAAGCCCAGGTTGAAAACACATGAAAAAACAATAGAGCTGGGGAGACAGAAATGCTTGCAAACTGTAGGGGGGCTCTGCCAGACCTTTTGGGGCAAAGGACACTCCAAGCATCACCTCTCTGCCCTGGTGCTTTGCAGAGGGCAGAAGTCTGGTGTCCCATTGCTCCTGCTGCGATAGTCTTAGTTTCTAGGTAGGCAGCACCTGCTAAGTCACTCTTGTCCTAGGTCTGCTTCCCTGTGTTGTACAAAACGTAATGGAAACATTTATGATCAAATCCCTTCCTTTGGGACAGATCTAATGCGTTCTTTACCTCCTGTGAACATCATTCGTTCACTTACTGAGATTAAAAGGCGTCTTTGGCCTCCTTCACTCCTGCATCAACACAGCTTTAAGTCTTACTGTCTTAGGGACTTGGAAGTAATATAAAATCTGTTTGGCAAAAGGCAAGCCTTGCTATCTGGTTTGAGTGGGAAGGAGAAAGATTTCACACCGGAGGGTGCCACCTTCCCAGCTGGCCTCTAAATCTAAGCATGCAAATCCCTCATTTGTCTGGCCAGACTGCATATTTTTAAAGCTTTGGGACTTTTCTTTAATTGGTTTAAGAGCTTGGCTAATGCATAAGGTACAGGGCAAACCAGCTGTGTTACACACGATTCTGAGTTATCTCACCACTCTTTCCACAGCCTGAAATGAAAGAAAATAACACAACCTATTACAGGCTTCAGCTACATACTTTGCAGGTTTACATGCCTGGGAGCAGCTTGGAATCTATCTATATACTTTATAAGTGCTGTTGTTTAGATTTGTGTTTTCAACAGATATAAAGCAGAAACCATTCTGAAGACCTCTCTGCTAGGAAGATTTTACTTGCCTATTATTAGCACTCTGCTTTTGCAAGCAAGTGCTCATGAGCCAATATCCAGAGTTTTAAAGGACTTCAAAGTGTCATTGGGAATCAAGTGATATGTGTGTTAAAAAGGGTTTAATGGAGCTGCAGTTGCTGTAGCACAGTGTCTTTTTATAGCAAGTTTTTACAGCATTAAGAAAAACATCCTGCAGATTTCAGTAGGACTGGCATATGGATAAGGTACTTTGCACTACGATTATTGTTTATCTGCTGTTAAAAGAAAGAAAACCATCATTGCTAGCTATAGGAAGAATGATAAACAGGAAGAGTTCTGCAAAACTCAGGCAACAGCTATTATCCCTGTTTTGGTTTTTTTTTTCAAAGAAAAGCATATCTTTGAAAGCCAATAGCTTGGCTTAGAGAATGGAGATATGAAGTGATTTGTATTCATACTGAAGATTTTAAAGTTGGGGGGTTTTTTTCCCCAGAGCAACTGGATTATGTTATCATTAGCAAAAGGCAAATCCTGCTTGTCATAGTTAAGGCAAACTTTCTGGGACTGTCTTTAAAAAGTCATAACTCAGGCTCCCAAGCAAAGAATTGCTTTACAAAAAACATATTAAATACTAAAGTGGATATGATCCCTATGTGATCATGTTGATCTGTCGGGATTGGCAGGAATTTTAATAGAGCCTCCAGTTCTCCTTTTACAGCACCATTTATAAATCTCCTTTAATTATTCCTGGGAAGCATGTAGAGATACCAGGTGAGACAGGTTCCTCATTGTCCTTTAGCAAACCATGTCAACAGCCTGCCCATTTCCGAAAGAGCCAGGCAAGGAGTGGAAAGGAAACAAGTACCCGTGGCCCACTGGGAGGGTAAGAGACTTGCCCAGGGTTGTACAAAAAGACACAGTGTCTGGGATGTAGATGTTTGGACTTGTTCCACCTCTGAAGCAACGTCATTTAAACATGTTTTACTCTCTGCTTTTGCTTCAGGCTGGGGAGCAACTGATTTCTGCCTTATCTGAGAGACTGAAAAAAACAAAGAGTCACGGAAACCTTTAGAGGTTGTGACTGCTGAAGTAGGAGCAGCTCAGGATTTCTCAAGCCTTGCAGGCAGCTGGGGGCTGCAAGTGAATGTACTCAAAGCTGACGAGAACAGGGGTCAGGCCCCAATGCTGCCCTTACACTGGCAGCTCTTCCCCATCCCCATGGCTCAGTCCCAGCAGAACTAAAGCCCCGGCAAAACTCCAGCATGGCACCCCCGTCCCTCCTGCCCCTGTTGGTTTGGCTCGAGCAGCTTCTCATTTTTCACACCCAGTCCTCCCAAACGGAAACCCTGGTCAAAAATCTTACAGAAGCAGCCAGAGAGATGTTTTTTCTTGTCTGTGAAGGCAGGCACAGGAGCGACAGCGCAGGGGGGAAGGGTTTGCAGAGTTGGTTTCTTTTTTTTTTCTTTTTGCAACCCTAGTTGTTCAGGGGAGGAGTGTCTTGTGTTATTAATGCTGAGTGGCTCCCGCAGCTACTGCGGTTCAAGGTCGTTACTCATTCGCTGCTACTGCAGGAGACGTGACAGCGCCGAGCCAGAGCTGTGCATCCAACCCTCTTGGTCCTCCTAGGCCAGCAGGTTGGGAAGAGCTACACGTGGGACAGTGGGGTCGCGTGGGGGAGTGGAGACCAGCCATGGGGTCACCTCCCAGTTTGGTCACAGGGTGTCAGGGTGTGTGGGACTTGCTGGGCTTACTGGGTGGCAGGGCCTGAGAGGGGCTGAGGGGGCATGCAAAGAGGAGGGGTTGGGAGAGCATCTGTGATGTATGAGTGCAGGATCCTCCATGGACTCCCTGAGAGGGCAGAGTCTGTGTCCCCAGCTGGGAATCTGTCCCTGCTTTACTTACAGCTACACAGGCATGCAAGTCTCCTTTCACCTCAAGCTGCAGGAATGTAGGATGCTCCCTGAGCAAGGCCATGTGCACCCTTCCTGCCTGATTTCTTCCTTTTTTCCTTCCTTAGGATGAAGGGCCCCAGGCAAACATTCCGTAATTTATTCTGCATCCTCTGGCTCTTGCTTCTGCCGAAAGCTGCTTCTTCCTCCCCTCTACCCCATAAAAATGACCCACCACCCCCTTCGCTCCCCGTGGGGCTGTACAGAGGACAGACCTGCGTTGGTATGTATCCAGGTTTTGTCTGTCTGCTGGACTTGTTCATTTTTTACTCCACTGGTGAGCTGAGAATTGCTATGCACACCATAAATCCCTTCTTTATCTGTTTCAACAGCTGTACTGCAAAATACTTGTAGTCTTTGGTGAAACAATCACTGAAGATTTTGCAAGGCCATCATGGGGTCTGGAGTTATTTTATGATTTTGTTTTTGAGTGGCTACTTCCCAAAGTTCATGTTTTTCTCTGTGGGGAACAGCATCTGAAAAGCTGGGTTTGATGTCTGTGGGTCTAGGAGATAGAAACAGGATGTTATGAGGTCCTTGTATTTGTTAGGGTTCATGATGCATTTTCCATAACTGCAGGAAGGCAGATTCCCTTCAGACTTGCCCAGGGTCTCCTCACTGACTTCATTGCCTGGGAAACTATTCTTAAAAGTGGTTGGTCCATATATGGGCCAGAGAGCTTTGTGGTCTGGATGGTCATCTCTGAATAGTGAAGTTGCAAAGGCTGTTTCCTCACATTTCCTTTCCTTTTTGTGAGTGCACACATCTGCACAACCTGTACTAAGTGGGCAGCCCCCATCTCATGTGACTGTGGTGACTGAGGTGATCTCCATAATACCTATAGCTGGAGTTGTCCTCAGCTGGCTAAATGTTTCCCAAAACAAGTCTGGTGACACCATAATCAGTTTAAACTTTGCACCAGAAATGACTTTGGCATGGCACTCCTACAGAAAGGTGGGAGCTTATATCTTTTATGTGTGCAAATGTGAAAATATGGATGTATCTTATGCATTACAATAAAATTATTTTGTCTTCATTTGGACTTGTTGATCCTAGAGGGGTTTTCCAGCCTAAATAATTCCATGATATTTTTAGTTTCCCAGGGCACTTTTGTGCTGTAAATATAAACCCTGTCACAGCTCTCCATCCTTCAGAAGGAAATAGTTCTTTTCACTGTGGCTCAAGGAATACAATTAGAAATAATAATCCTAATCTTGATAAGAGCAGATTTTTGCCTTTCCTCTTAGCCATCCACAGTGCCCCTGAAAATTTTGGTGCCAGTGAGGCAGGGTGACCCAAAAGCAGAGTGAAGTCAGGGTGGTGAGGCTTGTGCAGCCCTTGGTGGGGGAAGAACAACTGCTGAAAAGCAGAAATTGCTGCCTTGTTTGGACTGGCAGCCATGCAAGCAGTGACCGAGCAGCTGCCAGAGTGAGGGGAAGTGGTGTGGTTTAATGGTGAGATCTTGTTGTTTAATGGTGAGATCTTTAGGCAGCTACGGTTTTGATGGCACAGGAAGGGCAGTGATCATGCTCGTTTGTGGGTTTTTTACATTGCTGTTTTTCAAATGTTAGGTGTGAGCGTTGTCTGCCCTTTTGATCCTGTTGACCCAGCAAAATTCTAAATTCCTAAACTGACTGCACATTGCATTGAAGTTGCCTTATGCAAGGTAACATGTCCTCTTTTCCCCCTCCTAAATGGATGAGACCTGTGCCAGCCCCATTGCTGGGACATCTCCCCTGCATCTTTGTTCAGTGAAGAGACATGACAAACACTGCCTCCCACACCAGTTTCTCTCTCTAAGGTGTCTCTTCAGCTAAAAACATCCTTGTGAGCTCAACTCAGGACCAAAACAGACTGTGCACACCTCTGTAAACTACAAGATAAAACTGAAGTGTGGAGAGTGTTAAAAGTGCATGGGCCATGCCTGGCAAGGAGAGCTGGTGGCTGCCGGCCCAGATGGCCACCACTGGACTTTTGCTCATTAGCTACTCTCTCAACTAAACTCTTGAAAGTACTGACTGTGTCCCTTTGTTATCTCAAGCAGGAAAGGGGAGGCACGGGGGAATGATGGTTGCACTTGCTGTGACTTAGATCTGGGGTAATATCAGTTCTTGCATCTGATTTGGTGACCAGCCCTCTTAGAAGCGGAAATTAAGCCACAATCAGCTTGTGATTTCCTTCCAACAGCTCAACCCCAGACCCTGTTAGCTTAGTTTGCCATCTGGGAAGACAGTATGAGAGAACCGTAAGAACTTCCTCTGCATCTTCTTGTCCTTATAGATCAAGGCAGAATTTTTCATAGAATCAGAGAGAATCACAGAATGGTTTGGGTTGAAAGGGACCTTAAAGATTATATAGTTCCAGCCTCGCTGCCATAGGCAGAGAATCTTCCAGTAGGCCAGGTTGCTCAAAGTCACATCCAGCCTGGCCTTAAACAGTGCCAGGGGTGGGGCATCCTGTTCCAGTGCCTTCTCACCCTCACAGTGAAGAATTTTTTAATAATACCTGATCTCATTTTTAATGTTAGAAGTGTCTGCTGCCAAACGTATAGGAGATTTGATTGAAGAAATGGGTTTTTTCATGCAAGTTAAATGTGTGGTTATGTGTCTAATCTTGCAAAGTTATCTGCCTTTCTTTTCTGAGGGAAATGAGGTGACTGTGCAACGAATAGTCATTTCTGATCACTCTTGTCTACCACCTGCATGATTGGGATTGCTATGTGAGTAGCCAAAGCCTGTCAGAAAATGGATGGCCTTCCACTAACAAAACTAAGAAAATATTTCCCATTAATCCTTTCCACTGAAACAATCACACTTCTTGAAGAAATACATAGAAATGATATGACAGGAGAGCAAAGTACAGCTCTGGTACCTCATTAAATATGGTACAACTTGGTTGTTTCCTCCTTCTGTTCTCCTTGCTAGCTACGTTGCCTGGGTAGGCACCAGCATCTGGCGCAGTATATTCTGGTCATACTGGCAAAGCAGTTGGATGCTTCAAGGGGCTCCCCTGCCCTTAGGAGATACTTGCCAATGCATTTTGTGTAGGCATCTGTATGCTGATATGGAATAGGGCTGGAGGAGAGGAGCGTATGCCTCCAATGAGGTGCCACAGCAGACTGCACAACTCAGACAACTCATAGTGAGAGGTTGGTCAAAACACATCTGCTTTCAGATGGTTACTTTTCTAAAAAAGGTGACTTTTTAGAGCAAAGTCGTATTAAAAAACATTTAGGCAGAATTTTAATCAAACTCAGTAACTGTAGAAAAAGTCATAATTTTTTTTGCATTTTGTTGCAAAATGTGGCTGCTTCATTTAGGGAAAGTCTTTTTGGTGTGCAAATAAAGCAACTGGAGTGTTCCTCCCTAAAAAGGTATTTAATACTACTGATTTTTTGAGTTATAGCAAAGAGAGGAAAAGCACCCAGTATAATCCTCCCAGCCACAGAAACAAGTGTAGTATACCTAAGGAGTTCCTAACCACCTAAGATAACTAGTCTATGGCAGTTTCTAACCATAACCAGATAAATGGTCTTTCTTTCTCCTTGTCATGAGAAAAACTTGCCAACATCTGACAGTCTGTTTTCAACATCGGTGTTTCCTGCCTCCCCAGGCTGGAAAAATGCCACCTTTTTACATTCTGTGAAATCAGCTCAGCCCTTCCTCTTGGCCTTTCGCATGCTCTGCATGTGATATATTCTTCTCTTTTTTCATTATGGTATATAAAAAGGCTTTTGTAAGTTTTCCTACATACAATCATAGAATCATAGAATCACAGAATATGCTGTGTTGGAAGGGACTGCAAAAGCCCATGAAGCTGTTTTTCTTCATGTAAAGATAGTGAGGTTTGCTCTGTGCACTGCTTTGGGAGCTGGAAGATGGGTCTGGCTTTCCTTTCTGAGTTTGTTACTGACGAACAGTACAGCCTAAGGGATTTATTCAGGATGAGACCTAGAAATTCTTTTGCTGAGTGCAGCCTGACTGTTTCAGTATGGCATCCTGAAAAAGATATTCTGTGTATTTTTCTCTCAAAATTTAAGCAAGAATGAACCCTTCAGATACTCAGGTCTTTGACATTCCCATGTGTTAAATAAGGGAAATACATTTCACAGTGCAAGCAAAGTTTTACTTAATGTTAAGGTACTCAAAGACATTAAAGTCCAACTGGTAATGACTGACACTGGTGTTAATATTTTGTCATACATGAGGTCATGTTCTTCATATTTCTACATTTTAAAAAATAATGTTTCTATTAATTTTAAAAGCTTTTATTCCCTATTGCCTACCACTCTGAGTTACAACAGAGCCCTTTAGGGGATTTTGCAAATTGTTATGTTCTCTAGCAAAGTTGACTGCATCCAGAGGTACCTGAAGCAACCTCAGGAAATGCAGAAGCTGCTCTGGAAGAAGGAGAAAGGGAAGGAGACGGTGAAAGACAGAAGGGAACTTTAGTACTCAGCTGTCTGCAACATAGCAAAGAAGAATTTTGGGGAATGGTAGGTTAGTCAGTTAAACATAAATTCCTAGAAAAAATACTGACATAGTTAATAAAACAATTAAAAAGCACCTTTCAAAAATAGTGTCAGATTAATCTTATTTTCTTTGCAATGAGATAATGGCATGTAGACACAGAGGAAGTAGTAGATATTATAGCTGGACTTTACTAAGGGTTTGGCACTACCTCAGCAGTAATCTTTTGGCTGAGAGGTATGTAACATTGATCAAGCCTCTACAGGGCAGAACAGAGCTAGTGGATAGCCTTGTTCAGAGAGTAATTACAAGTAGCTCACTCCCTAAGCAAAAGGATATACAAAATGATGTCTTCCTTGGATTTCTCTTTTAAACAAACTATCATTCCATATTTTCACTACCCAGGATAATGAAATTTTTGCTATTAAATTGACAGCTCATATAAAGCTGAAATTGTTTACAAGTACATTGAAGGGCAGAATTAAATTCAAAACAATCCTGACAACTTGGAGTACTTGCACCTGAAAAGGCAATTTCAATATGGGAACATTGAAGGCACTTCAGCACAATGACACATGTAGCAGATGAGGCAGGACTGGCTGGGTAGCATCCCTAGGGAAGATCATCTGGGCCTGTGGTGGCACAACGATGGCATGCTGTCATAGAGCACACACACACGGCACACACTAAGATGTGGGAACAGAAATTAGCTTGCAAGACATGTGAAGTAACCTGTTGCCTTTCTCAGCATTGACAAGGCCTCAGAGGAATTTCAGCCTTTCCTTTTGGGACTGTTCATCAAGAATGATGCACAGTGACAGAAGGTTTCAGAGAAAAACAAGCATAAGCTATAAAAAAGTGAATAAATTAGAGTTAATTAATCTAGAGAAGAAAAACTTGAGAAGAGACATATGTGTCCTTGAAAACATTAAAAGGGTGATCCATTCTTGAGTTCTTAACAGCTAGGGCAAGAAGTAACAGAAATGAGTGCCAGTGGGGACATTTAGGTAAGGAAGAAGATTTTCTAAGGACAGTGATAAGTGAGCACAGTCATTAGTTTCTGAGAAATCTGTAGAAGACCTCATTCGAGGCCGTATCTACCCTGCCCCTTTGAAATGGCCCAGATGGCATAGATCAACTGCTAGAGCAGAGGTTGTGTAAGAGGACTTCTTTCAGGCTGGTGTTTTGGGGGTTTGGTGCTGTGACTGCAAGAAACATTTGCAAATAGCAGCATTTATTTTTCTCCCCAGCATCCAGCTGCCCTGCTCTGCTGGCGATTAACTTTGGTTGCCCTTTTTGGAGCGAGGCAATTAGTCCGGGAGCACTCAATACAGCCAGACAGCAATGCTTTCCATCTCCTTTGCCAGCAAGCAGAGATCCTGTGGGTCAGCAGCCAGGGAAGCAAATTTCCCCATCTTTGTGCTCAATATAATACCATTCTCAGCAACCTTTGCAGGTCACTACTTCCATTCAGCCAGGAGCACGTAATTCCTAGCATATGAAGAAACATGTTTTTGAAACATATTTTCAGCTCTGATTGCATTATAGAAGGGATGTTTGTGTGCTACCAGCAGCGTAAAGCGCTCTACCTGTATTGATTTGCGTGGTAGTCATTGTCCCTAGCAGTTTGCCTCTGTCTAGCTGTGCATGAGTGCAGGGATGAAATATGCCCTGTGGAGTGGCAGCAGGACCAGTGGCATTTGGAGTTCCTGATAACTTCACACAATGGAACATGCCAAATGGAGTTGGAGGCTTTCAACAACTGTGCTCAGACAAAGTGGCTGTGCACATATTGTCTGGGGAAGCACCATGACAGAATGTATAATTTACAGCTCAATGACTTCTGTAAAAAGGCCATGCCCAGTATCAGTGTAACACCACAATGTATTTTACTCTGAAAGGCTGGGAATTGACTTCGATTACTGCTAAACCAGTGCCAAACCACAGCACCTCTGTTCAGTTCACCAACATTGCTCAGTTTACTCAGTGGCAAAATTTGGCCTGATGGTCAACAATAAATACAACATTTGACAATGACAATTTTTTCTTATGTTTATACTTAGATAGAAAAGAACAGGCATGGGAGTGATAAGTACAGTAGAGACACTAAAGCAACTATTCAACAACTCATGGTAAAAATGTCATTTCCAAAATTACCCCAAGTTTATGACCATAAAATGTAAATATATCTACTGATCACAACAAAAAGGTATGCTCAGCATGCCAACACATCTGCATTTATGTGTGTGCAAATACACAGTCACATCTGTGTGCATTTGTAGATATGTGTGATCGTGTACATTTGGATCACTCATGCTTGCCTTCAGTATAATTTTCTTTAATAATCTTATTTATTGATTGTCTATTTGGATGCTGATTGCTATGTGTGTGCCTCTCACTCTTTTTTGTATGTTAACTCTATACAGAACTTCTGCTTATCTTTAAGGCAATCATTTTTACTGGGTTTAGGAACTTATATATGAAACAAGCTTTGTGCATCCAGAATCCTAAAATGGTCAAACCTTTGTGACAGGATGAAGTTATCCACTTACATTAACCTCCCCTGCCAGCAATCAGGCTTCATTAAATTTTCAATACCCTTTCCTGATTTGGAAAAGAAAAATTTGTTAATGGCACACATACATACATGGGTTTCTCTCCTATTAATTGAGAAAACATTTCTATTGGAAATGCCTGGGGTTATAGATTTTTTTAAATAGGGCTCTTAAAAGTGTAATGTAGGAAACACTAGGGATACATTTGGCTGGCAGGTATGGTACTAAAGTCTTCCACTTGATGGAAACTGAATTTTCTGTACTGTCATACCTCTGTCAGAGTCTTTGTTGAATGGCTTAACAAAACAGTATTGAATGACTAAAGCTGTAAAGTTCAGGGGCCTGAGGTAGCTCACTGCTGTTGCATGAACAACAGAAATGCTAACTGGTATTCCAGGGTTTGCTGGTTTTGTTACTGATTTTGTTACAAATGTACTCAAAATACCACTGCATTGTTATTAATATTTTAAAAATTTCTTTAGCCAATATACTATACATTATTTTAATGCCCATTGGCAGGTTTGTTAATAGTGTACCATTAAGTACAGGATATTTTATAATACTTAGAAAATTAAGGGTGAAAGGGTCATGTATACACCAACATATTTGAATGGATACCTATAATTATATTCCATTACTTCGGTATGTCTATAAAATACATTAGCCCTGTAAATGAAATAGGAAGCAAAGTGTGAGTTAAAAACCTTTATCACTCAGAGCCATTTCTAAATTACCTTTCAAATAAATCCTCTGGCTATATATGGGAAGATAACTGTCCTAACTTTGCATATACAGTTATGTCATTTGAGCTGAGCATTTCCATGCTGGAATGAAATCTTGAAGTTACAAAGGGCTACCCTTTGAAAGTATCAGCTCAGTGCTGAGAAGCAGTGCAAAAAAAAAACAAAATAGAAATTGGAAACTACTAGGAAAAGAATATATAGTGAGTTAGATGCTGGAACAGGTTACCCAGAAAAGTTGTGGCTGTCCCATCCCTGGCAGTGTTCAAGGCCAGGGTGGATGGGACTTTGAGCAACATTGTCTAGTGGGAGGTGTCCCTGCCCATGGGAAGGAGGCTGTAAGTAGCTGGTCTTTAAGGTCCTTTCCAATCCAAACCATTCTATGATTCTATGAAAAAGAAAACTTTCTTGTATTGCAACTTTGCATAACCATGGTCTGCCTGCACCTGCATCTCACGTAAATGTTCCCATCTCAGAGGAGAAATCCTGATTTGTTATTAGCTTCCCAGGTGAATGCTCTTATTTCAAACAGGAATTTCTTGTCCCAGGTTGAACTGGAACTCGATGAGACGAATTTGTAAAGAGGTGTTTTTATGCCTAACCAACAGCATCTGCATGAGAAGTAGCAATATTGTCTTTTGCTGACAGACTGTGGATTCTCCTCACCTGTAGGCTTTAAAAGATGCCTTGGAGCTTAGGATCATCTATAAGTGGAAGAAGCAACACTGTGTTTTGGTAAAGTCTTCATCTTCTATATAAAGCCAGAAATGTGATAGATGGATTCATTTATACAGAGGCTTGCTGCTGCAGATAGATTTTTGAGGAAGAGCCTTTCTGCTTCACCAAGCAAGGCTCCAGCTCCTGCTTCACTGGGAGCAAACAGAGTGGCCACCACCTGACTGTCAGGCTTTGCAGAGAGCTATTTGTGTCCAAGGCTGCTTTTTTGTACTTACTTCCTCCTTGTGCTTTGTGGGTACATTCAATTTATGGCTGAGGAACAGTGATATGGCTGGAGGGGTGAGAAAGAAGTCCAGCACCCATAAATGTAGCAAAGCAAGGCAAAGAAGGATGTGTCAGGTGCAAGAAATCCAATTTAACAGAGAACCCACAAATCTGAAACTTAGAGAGGCAGCTCTCAGTACCCAGACGTTTTTTGACATCCCTGGGTATAATTCTAATTATAGAGCCTTTCAAACTTGTGCAGCAGAAGTGGATTAAGTTAAATAGTCTGCTCAAACTGCCAGAGGCTTCTCAGCTAAGAAATGAATTCCTCTAGCTTTGATTTTATTATTGGGGTATGATTTTTTTCCCCCGAGCTTATTGGAAATGTCATTTTATTATTACACACTACTTTCAAATACATGGAGAGAAGTACTTCCTGACATGTGAGTTTTCACCTCAGTGCTGCTGAGCAAAATGGTTATGGTCTTGTCTTATCTCTTCCGAAATTAATAGCAGATGGCACAAACTATAGCTAGAAGAGACAGGCACTTTATTAATACCAGAGTCTAGTTTCTGATGGCTGGTAGGTGTTGGAAGTTCTTCCAGAAAAAACATTCTTCAGCCTGTCAGGGTGTTGAAACCCATTATTGAAGTAAGACAGCAGAGTCAATTTATTGAAACTTGTTTCTAAAGAAAATCATGTGCGACTATAAAAAATTTAGAGCTTTTTTCAATGATGAAGCCTATTTACATTGGCTTATATCTACCCAGTTCATGATAAGAAACAAATCATAGCTAAATATCAAGTAAATTAAAAGCAAGCAATAGCTGTAATGATTGGCCAGCTCTGGACATGCTTTTCTACTGAAGCCATAGTACTAAAAAGCTTATATTATTGCACATATCATAAGTAATTAAAGCAGTGAGATTTTGACAGTCAAAGACATTGGATTTCCCCCTGCCCTTTTTAGCTAACTAATTATTTTCCATTTTTAGCCAGAAGAATTAAAACCCATTAAAAGATAGGATAACTGGTTACTATTTCTTTCCTGCCACTAAATCCAGAGGAAGATGATATATTTAATTAAAAAGAGAGCAGGCTTGTAGTAGGAGCGAGGATGATCTGAGTTAACTTGAATTTATAGACACTAATCTGTTGAAGTTTTACCTATAGCCCAGTACCTGAGGTAGCTTCCCCTAGAGGACAAATCAGAGTTACTGAGGGGGCATTTTTTTATCAAAAAAAAAAAAATGGGGAGTCTAGGTGGGTTAAGCTCCCTGGACCATAATTACCCTTAGACATTTCTCTTCTCTTCTCACAGGATTCAACCTTTTTCCCTGAATAGTTTACAGTCTCCAGCCCAAGAGCTGCTCCTGATGACATCACTCTAAATCAAAGGCTTTGGCACAGCTCATGGCAGGGCAAGAAGAGGTGCCAGCAGACCATGAGGAGTAAAGAGAGGTGGACCAAGGGCAGTTGATAAAAGCCCTGGTAGAGAGCAGATCAGCCAATGGCTCATGTTGGTGCCATGTGTTCCTGGGGAGCACCTTTTCCAGAAGAGGGCAGGGAGACTCCCAAATTCAGGTCCAGAGACTTAGCTGTGGTGTCTGAGGATGCCCCAGCTGGACCTGCAGACCCTTTTGAAATACTTTGTTTATCAGCTTGTCCCATGAAGTGCAGTGGGTTTTTGTCTGGAATAAATGCATTTGGGGGGAAGAGCATTTGAATAATCAGGGTGTGGTCTGCAGGTACCCAAGGTGGGGAAGGTGCAATAGCATGAACAGAAACATCCTCTCTGTGATAGTGAATGCAAGTTTATGAGAGCAAACATTCTGAAGTTCAGCTCTGTGGGTTTTCCCAAGTAGTCAGGCTATAATTATTGTTATTTGTATTCATATAGCATCTAGTAGCCCAAGGTACTGAGTTAAGTACTGCACAAACTCAGCGATGGCTCCGTTAATCCTTGTGTGAAGCAGTTCTCCCTTTGGGCCTGGTTCAATAGACACAAAGGTGTCTATCTGACTTAATCAACCTGAAAAATTTTCATCTAATTGCCAGGAGGCTGCTCTTTGAGTAGTGTTACCCACATGATTGTGTTTGTGATTAATAATTCTGTTTCTATTTGGCAAAACTGAACCAAAAATAGCCTTTTTGTTTCTCACTCCCTCTATGGTACTTTGATAAACATGAGAGAGAAACTCACATCTTCAATGGAGACCGTCTCCTTGTGTAACAGAGAAAATGGAAACACCAAGAATATTTTTATCCTCAGCCCAAGTTTTTTTTGATTGGAGCTGTTTGTCCATAAGCCCCTTTTTCTACAGACCCTGGATGAAGGTGCAGGAGCACCGGGTTACCCAGCACAGACAAAATGGGAGACACTTCCTTCTGCTGCAGTGGGTGAGACAGCTCCAGTCTAAACAATTCTATGACAAGGAGATCATTAGGTGAACGCCTGACCTTGCTGTGAGTAGAAAGGAAGGCACAGAAAGTTTTATGGTTGAGTCATCATTGAGGTAATTTTCTGAGCCTCCATCCTCATAAATAAAACAGACATAGAAGTCAGGGGAAGGGGAGTTTTTGTTGTTAATTATATAGCCTTATAAGAACTAAGTTATGTAATGCCTTTTAGACGTGTTACAGTGTGTCTCGAGGATGTGCCCTGCCATCTCAGTGCTACAGGATGGAGTCAGTCCAGCACGGCTATGCCCATGCTACCACAGCAAAGGAGCCAGGGTCTGTTTTCTGTCTCTGAAGCCAGTGCAGGGCATGGTTTGCACCCCAACAGCTGAAGTATCTTTCACTCCTCAGCTTCCCCCTTCTCCCCCAACTCACTGTCAACTCACTGAACTCATCAAAATGTGCTCTGGGGACTCTTCCTTAGCACAGGCACAAGCACCACCTGGGCACGGGATAGGACAAGGGGAATGGTTTTAAACTAAAAGAGGCTTACTTTAGATATGAGGAAGGAGTTTTTTACAATGAGAGTGGTAAAACACTGACACAGGTTGCCCAGAGAGTTGGTAGTTGTCCCACCCTTGGAAATATTGAAGGTCAGCTTGAACAGGGCTCTGAGCTACCCTATCTAGTTGAAGATGTCCCTGCTCATTGCAACAGGGTTTGGACTAGGTAAAGTTTGAAGGTCCATTCCAGCCCAAACAGTTTTGTGATTCTATGATAAGGCTGTGCTGAGGCACCTGCTAGTGGTTAAAACTGGTCCAGATGGTCTGGTTTTTGAGCCCAAGTCCTGAGCATGCTTTACCCTTCATCTTGGATGTCCTTTTATTTTTTGTTTAGGTCTTTATTATTGTACTCTTTTCTTTATGAGTTACTGTTTTCAGTGAGCTCTTAATTCCTTGGGCCAGTTAGCCTCTGGCTATTTGGAGGGGCAGGAGGTGAGGGTGGATAGAAAGGAGGGGGAGAGGGAAGAAAGAATTTCCTTGGTTTTTTCTGTCTCCATTTGTTCTCTTATTCTTTTAGTCTGACTGGGGGTAATGGCTCTTAGCATGCTTTATAAATCATTCTGCAGAAGATCTTGAATGAGTATTTTATTTAATAACTATGGAGAAGTGGGCTTTTATCCCTGCAAAAGAGGTGACAAGTTCACTGTAATTTCCACTGGATTACTGTATTTGAGGTAGAAGAAGTAATAGAAGACTCAAAAATACTGGTCTTACAGTGAGTTTCAATTGTACTACCTCCTCTTTTACTTGCTACTGGATCCACAGAAGCATCAAAGTTATTTATGTTGAAAAACAGCACTTTGATTTAATAGCATATAGCTGCTTGGATGGAATTTAAAAGCTTGCTTTGAAGAGTTGTGCCAGTCTGAAAATCTGAACATTCATGCTCTTGAGCTTTGGAAAAAGGTGTGTCTGCAGCCACATCAAATTGCTGCAGCTCACCTCCATTTCTGGACTGTGTCAGAGCAAATCTGAGAGCTGAGATTTCTTGCAGAAGAGAGAAAACAGACTTCAGCTACAGGGATTTCAAAAAGAAATCTTTATCCAGGCTGCTGGAAACTGGCATCCTATCTGCCTGGGATACCCTCCTGTCTCACACAGCCTCTGAGTCTAGGAAGGGACCTCACTCTGGCTGCCAGGTCTGATTACAGTGGGTAGACTTTGCATCACCAAAGCTGTCTTCCTCATAAAACCGTGAAGCCACTGCACAGAAAGCACAATGCTGGCCTTCAGCATTTTAAAACTGATTTGAAGTGAATGCTTATCATGTGGATTTTGAATGACTGTTGTGTGGGGATCACATGGAACATACTTAATCCCCAAAACAGCAGGAAAAGTGCTGCACATCTCAATAAACGCTTCACTAGAGCGCAATTTTGTGAGCCTCAACCATAGCTAGTCCAAGAAGAAATTAGGCTGTAGCCCTGTTCACACCCAGATTAGTGATGAGAAATAACCAGCTCTGTAAGTCATAGGAAGTGGCTTTTTTCCAACCACAGAATCAGAGCAGAATGAACTCTGAAGACATTTTGGCTTTAGCACATGTGTATCTGGGCCCAGAAGCTCTGTGTGTGCTGAGCACTGCTGAGCTCCAGAGGAAAGTCTGTGAAGAAATGATGCCATGGATGCTTTGTTGTGGTGAGCACATACATGTGTGGCATGATGTCTCTTCTGTAGGCAGTCACAACCACTTGTTTTCCAGTTTTGGTAGCTCTCTGTGTGGCTTGTGTGGAGCAGTATAAGAGTTCTATCAAGTACAGACCTGTGCCTTTTCACTTTTGAGAAATAACAAGAAAGCAGGTGGCCAAGCAGGCAGTTGAAACAGTGGCTGTCCCCCTGACTTCTTGATTTTCAGCCTTGAAAGAATGGAGTCGTTCTTCCAGGAGCACCACACAGTGCTGTAAAAAGCCAGGCTATTCTGTGTGCTCCTCTGGCATCAACATCCTCTGTCATAACTTGCAGGGTTTGCATTAAGACTGAAATTCACATTTTTTCCTCTTAAACACTTTCCTGTCATGGAGCATCTCAAGAAATGAAATGCCCAACAATGCCTGAAATAGTTTTGTGGCACAGGGTGCTTCATCACACTTCACAGATAACCGTATTCACTCTTTTTGTTTGTTTGTTTGTTTGTTTGTTTGAAGGATGCGTTCTTGTGGTGTCTGTAATTGAACAGCTTGCACAGTGGCACAACAGTACAGTCAAGGCAGCCATGGAGAGACTGTGCAACTACATACCTGGTAAGTACCAAGTATTGTGCCATGTGTTGGTGCTGCTGTATTTCTCTGTTAATAAAAAATTTGCATGTGAAGTCTGAAAAAAGTTTACCCACTTCTTGTGCAGCATCTCAGATGTATGTGACTGGGAGATAGGAAGTTGCTATTTACA